>NC_083567.1:13340300-14540300 GCF_019925205.1 Metopolophium dirhodum | reverse complement strand
GCCCGGGTTCATAAAACTACTGAGTGCACGTGCACATATAATAATCAATAGGCGTCCGTGGCAAGATCAGTAAAATTGGTAGGGCGGTCAGTTTGTTAAATACCTTCTACAGTTACGACAGAAATAGATCTCCTCTCAACGCACCCACACTATAGTTTATTATAATATAGATCATAGTGAATTATCCTTCGATACTTAAAGAAAAGACAAAAATGGTTCGTGTACATGACACGGTAATTGAACTGGTAGAAAGTATACCGACAGACAAATAGTGGAAACATTGCGTTTACGTAAACCTATACGATAGTCGTGTTAGTGTTGGATAAGTCGACGGTCTTGTTATTCAAATAGATATTCGTTATATATTCAAAGAAGACGAATACACCTCTACTGCACATGTTATATTATACCCTCGCAGAAGTAGCACATTGTGTCCAAGCCTACGTAATCGCATCTGAAAATCCCAGTACCGGATCCGAACTCGGGTGTTCACCTTAAGTGGCGTGATGACCCAGTCCCCCGGGAAACCAACTCCCCTTGATCCATTTTCAAATGTTTACGTCAAGCGATACATTTTACTCGGTATTAAATGTTTTGCCCTTCTGCGGACTGCAATTTCACTTGTTGTTCACTCACTTTTATCAGCCGCTGTAGTATAGTTCTTCGAAAGAACTTCACATTTTACTCGGATACCACTCTCATCTCACCATGGAAAATGTCTAATCACCTATATTATCGCCTAGTATGACTTAACTATATATACTTAGGGTATACGATACCTATACAGAGTAAAATATTTAGGTTTAGTTATTGATTGGAATCTGCGGTAGAAAATTCATATACCTACATATTAAAAATATCAGATATCCAATTAAGAACAATTATTTTTAAACGGTTTAATTGTTTTAAAAAAAACTCTTATCCGCAGAATTTATGCGCATCGCGGTGTACATGCTCTGAATAAATACATTTTCCAGTATGGTTTAATAACGTGAGGTGACTGCAGATAATGTAGTAAGACCACTTTTTAAAATTCAACAAAATCATGTACAAGTCTGTCTCCAATGTCAGGAATTGATGGGATCGACTTTATCGAGCTAAAAAGAACTTCCAAAGTTAAATGCCATCAAGATAGGCACCTACTGTACACACCTGTTTGCTATTTTAAATCGAACCGGTAAAGTTAGTTTTAGGAATATTTGGGTCCAATATACATTTTAACTCTATGCCATCGTATATTAAAAAATATCTATTTTTAATAATGTAAATAATAAAACCAATCGTTAATCAAATAAGATTTCTACATTCAATTGGTGGTTATATTATATTATGAAGAATGCATATTTTATTCATTTAAAATGATTTCAGATATAATTATTGTTAAAAATGTATATCTATAATCTATTAAATATTATTTATAACTTATTTACCCCGCCACGAGCATAGGTTATTGGGGTTAATTAGCTTAGTCGCACTATTATTTCATTTATATTAGAATATATTGTAATGACAATATAATATGTTCCTATTTAGTTTTTAATAAATATAAATAGTTAATATTTAGCAAAAATAAAATCGTAATATCATACTGACGACAAAAATTTCAAGAACACTAACAATTACTATGGTTGTTGATAGTTATAAATTATAATAATAATAATTCAGATGTCTTACCTTGTTCGGCGACTGCTTGCTGGCGAACAGCACGTCGTACACGGCGCACACGGCCAGCACGGTCAAACCGGTTTCCTTGGCCAACATGGACGCGGCCGCCATGAGCACGGTGGCCGCCAAGCAGGCCCACTCTCGGACCGCGCAGCACTCGGTGACGCCGCCGGGTAGGCCGTCCAAGTCACTAGAGCACGTGCCCAGGCCCAGGGCGGCGAAGACGGTGCGCACCGCCGAGCCCAGTCGGTACGTCCGACGGTGGCAGCCGGCGTCGCAACACACGACGCGGCGCCGCGGGTCTGGCGTCCTATCCCGGTGCCGGACGTGCGCCGCGTAGCACAGAAATGCGGCCAGGTAGAACAGGCAGGCAAGCAGGTCGGCGCGACCCACGACACCGGCCACGGCCTCGGCGTGCACCGGGTGGACGGCGAACACGGCCGCGGCCGCGGCTGGCCGGCGGCCGGGCATCAGCGTCCGGTACACGGCGTATACCAGATACGTGACGGCGCAGTGCAGCAGAACGTTGGCCGCGTGGTAGCCCTTCGGGTCCAGGCCGCCCGTCCAGTGGTTCAGCCGGAACGAGGCCACGCACAGCGGCCGGTACGAGCCGTGCGAGCTGCTCGACCCGATCGGCGTGCCCCAGAAGTCGTTGGTCCAGATGTCGGTCAGCGGCGCGGCTCGTGTCACGTCCGGGTTGTTGACGATCGCCCGACTTGAAACACACATAACACACATTATTATACGATGTTGAGGTACTTTGCGCGTTGAGCGAAGGGGCAGAGTTCAAAAATTTAATTTTTACTATCCATACTCCATTTCAAAAATAATTTTTGCGTTGCGGTTCGCGCGCATGTGCAGTTTCGTCAGTCTGCCGTCGGTGCACGGCGGACTACAACTGACCGGTCGCAACATTCCTATCGTTCCGAGGCTACGCAGTTTTTCCAATCATTTTTGGAATACAGTATTGATAAAGGTACGAAATACATATTTTAATAACGGTATATTATCTGCTGGTAACAAAATGGGTATATTCAGTTGTTCGCATAACCATAACAGTATAGATATTTACATTATGTGTATACTATACGTTTGTTGTTCAATGGATATATTACCACCGTAATGATAATATATCAAAATGTTCAATATTCAGGACAGTGACAATATTGTTATAATCAGGTCGAGCACGTCACTAGAATAATATTATACGAAACGACGTGATTTCGAGTTTAGAACATCGCTGACCAAATCGTCTGGTAGTCTCGTGTTTGACCGATGACCGGCGCAAAGGCACGTCTTGGCGATGGGATGAAAAATGTCGTTCGGGCGGACGACCGGATTTTTGTTTTCATGCAATGACCGTCTTGGGATTTTTTTGGAAACCTCCCAGAATTCGCCAAAGAAAACTTTCCGAAACGAAAACGGCGACACAACGCGGTAAGCGAAAACGTTGTGCAGCACGATATAAATCATGAACCGGAAATGTTAGCGATCGTGTGTCGGAAGTAGGTCGGATATGGTGACGCTCATGACTAACGCAAAGGGATATTGTGCGTGACGAAGTCTTGCGCCGGACATGGTAATATATTATAGAATTTTTTGAGATAATTTTTTGCCGCTTTTTAGAGGTATTCGATCACTTGTGGTCGTGAAGAACAAAAATTGACCTCGGCCAATATGACATAATGCCGAAAACGGTTATACTGCGTGGTCACAGGAGTGTAAAGAGAAAACCATTTGAGGGCGGAATTATTATACTTGTGACACGAACATAATAATGAATATTTTTTATTTCGTTAATATTATTACCTATATTATGATATTATTAAAGAATTACAGTGTTTTGAGCCGCCAAAATGTGGGAAAAATAATGCGTTCTGCAGTAGACATCGTTATTATTATATTTTTTTTAATATCTGAGCTAAACCACTAACCTCCCTTCTACCACTACGTGGCTGCTCGGTCATGATATTAATATAATATACCTAATTTATACAATTATATAGACAGTTATAGAACAATTATATAACAATTATCACTATCGTTTCGTTAGTAAATCTACAAAATATGTTGGCGAAGAGTATGTATAAATTATGCTGTGCATCTCTCTATATACTTCAAAATGTCTCGAAAATTTAATAATAATGCGAACATTCGAGACACAAACAATCCGAACGCTGCGAAGACACAAGTGCTCGTGCAGCAGTGAATGCGAACTTGTTAGTTGTTTGTTCGTTATTTAAGTGGCACAAAGTTCATTTTTATTGTACTTCTAACAAAACTCGAGTGTGTTACACTAAATTGAACGAACTATATATATATATATGTTACTAACGAACAAATTATTCAACGATCAGATTACTCAACTATACCGCGGCTGCAGCAGTTACTGCAGACGTATATCATCGGTGTTTTTGCACTCGAAAATAATATAATTGTTAAAAATTATGTATACGGTTTTATCATTTCAAAAGACTTTTGAATGCACACATATTATTATTATAACTCACGTACAGCTTCGTTAAAAATAAGCTTAAACTATATTATTATAATATAATTATAAAATACTATTAAAAAAGTAAGCATGTATCTAATATGTTAATATTATACAGTATAATATGCATTACAGTATAAGCCTTTATTTTGTTTATGCCTCTTTGGAGGCTTATTTGTTTAGTTCTGATTAATTTTAATCTGCATCAAAGTATAATCTATATAGAAACGTATTTTGCTCCAACGCTTTAAAGGACACAATAGAGTTTTTATTTGCAGCAGCAGAAGCAGTTTTATATCAGAATAAAACAAATTATAAATAGTATCATAAATTAATAACAACAACAGTTTTCGAAAACTCTTTGATTTGTTTAATTCATAAAATATGTCCAATTTTATTTTGGCTTCACCGCTATTATAATCATTATTCGTATAGTTATAATCAAAAATATAACTAAGTAACCATCCGGTATAATCAATGTTAATTCGCTTACCATTGCACTTTTTAAACTCAACTCAAAATCAACTTGACTCGACATCGACTCGAAAGATTGATATTAGTATTAAAATACATTAGGTTGCTTAGTTTTGATAATCTCAATAAATTAAAAATCGTTCGGCGCTGTCTGCCTGACTGGATCAGGACCTAATGCTTTTTGGAGGTTTTCGCCTACTTCGAGTTTGACTCTATGTCCCTTCGACAGTGGCAAATTATGTGTTGGACCGTGAAGCATTCTCCACGTGTATAACAAACATGGTCTGGTTCCGATCTAAGCATGAGGTGTCTGTGACTCATGAGTCAACCATGTGTGGCCTTTTCGAAGTCTATTCAGAATTACGTTCCGTCGTCTGGATCAGTGTTTCTCAACCTTTTTTCAAGACAACGACCCAATTTAGATCCATAAAAACGGAGACACACTTATAACAATTAATGGATTTTTGAAAAGTTATCAATTATAAACCTATATGTAAATAATTGAAAATGAGACCATCATTACAATTATTTTCTTATCTGTGTGTTTTTTCCATTAACTCATAAGCACAGATATAGATAATAAACTATATTTCTAACGCGATGTTGGTTGTGAACTATGTATAGTGTTATCACCTGATAAACCAAATTTTTCATTGTTTTATATTTATTTCTGTGTGTTATTATCACGATATAAATTGATAAAATATCATAGCCCACAACCTTTTATGTTGAAAAAAGTGGCGTCATCCAGCCCGCTTGTCAGTGTATAGTAGTTAGCAATCTAGTTAATTATCTAAATCTGTGCTCATAAGTCATAACGCCATAATAATATCATAAATGTATACTTTAGACATGTACAATATAAATAAACAATCTCTTTGGCGACACACATAATTACGGTAATAATCACGACACCGTTGAGAATCACTGGTCTAATTGGTAGGACGGTTGGCCGAGGAAGGATAGTGGTTTTTTTTCGTTCAGCTTCGTCTGATGGGTTAATCACATGTGCTGTCACTGGCCACTTACTATTGATTTAGTATTTGATTGTTGGTTTCAATATTATGTATTATACGTTAGTACTTGTATATATTGTGTTTCGTACGTACTCGACATCGACGGTCGGGCGTTAGACTACAAATTATTTATGTAGCTTTAACATTTCGAATTTGTAATAATTACTAATTACCGATGATGGGAAGTTATTATACTCATACAACATTTCCCTTCATAATTCGTATTTTTGGGAAATTGGTATTAACTATAATAAGTATATAATATTTTCATATAGGTAATGATTCTTTAAATATTTATCTTCTTCGAGTTGCTGTAAGCTATATTGTGAATTATCACAGAAAAGGTTAACCAAAAATAGTGTAAGACTAGAAATATAGCTATAAGGTCTGTCCCACACGACTCGTGTAGTACTTGGTGAACATAGTAATCACAATAGTAAAGTTACAGACAACCGATAGGAATCCACGAGTGAAAATAATACTCGTTATAATACTTTACGAGTATACGGAGAACCTTTAATACGAGTCCTGTCTCGTGTACAATCGGCCTAAGATATTATGACAACAATCAAAAGCTCTCGCAAAAATATAAATGCAGGAGAGGGTGGGGGGGGGGGAAAGTCAAAAGTCTCTGATATTACAGGACATACTATTTTTAATTTTTTTTTACAAGTGATAAAACAATTAATATTAACTAAAATATCGGGGAGGGACCCATGCGCCTCCGGCACCCCCCTACGTGACAATGTATGTCATCTTAATGGTACACTCTGTAAATCCAAAACAATACCTAAAAATTGGTTTTCATTGTTCAGGACTTTGTGGGCAAACTAGTTGTAGTCAATTTTAGAAATCTTATTGTTGTGTCTTCATCGCGTGGTTCACGATTATTTAATTTTATCTTTATTTTTCTTTTTTTCTTGATCGTCATGACATTATAATAATATCATATGCCAACTGTTGATATACATGTTTGGTAGTTGGTACTTACTCGCTTGTGGTGTTAACGACCCAATACCGAACGTAAACGCCTAGTTTATGACCCCACTAAATTTTGAATCTCCGATTTTACGATATTCTATCGTACGTGTGTATATAATATGTTATAATCAAAACGAGACACAATATTTAAATATTTAAATTATGGCTGAGTATAATAATATGATTATCAAGACAGAGGCTGAGACTTCGACACGGATGTTCTCCCATGGAAGTAATACGTTTTCCGCATAAATTCGGAAATTGCAGTTATTGCCCTTAATATTAACATTTTATGATCATTGCCATGTACATTTTAATCAATTGAATATTTTTTTTTTACCAGTATTATAATTTAATATTAGTATCGTTTTTGATTCATTACAGCAGTAGATAGGTATAATATGATATTATACTCGTATAACTCGTCTTTAATATCCACTTCTATACGATTTAATCTTCGAAACAGAACGAACAACGACGAGACAAAAAGAACATATTATTCTGTACAATAACACTCACGCCTAACAACATGTAGGTACCGATAATAAATATTAATCACACACTGTATCACTTTACTGTGAATCCTCCAAAAGTACTGATTTATTAAGAATTGTGTATGTTGTTTATGTATTTCTATCATTAATTTTACTTGTTTTCAAATTCCATATCAATGTCATCCGATAAAATCAAAATAATCCATTAGTCAATATAATTATTATATAAAGACTGTCACCGATGGCGAGGAGCGACAAGCTTAACGCGAGGAAAATCACACAATATGTTGGTACAATCTATGAATTTTAATTATTAAATCACATTTTAATGATCAATTCTTTTTTTTCTTATTTCGTGATACCTATTTAGAGAAAATAAAGATAGATTACGCGTAAATACACTCTAATAGCCCAATACGTTGAAATATTAAACGAAACTTATGGATTGTGATTTCCAAATAAAGATTTTACTTTAGTTTTTAGCGAACACAAATTTGTAAATTCTGAAGATCCCTAATCCTAGTTATTTTATTTCTACTAGTAGCATACAAACACATCAAGTAGGGATCGACCCAATTATTCACCATAATAATCGTAAAATCATAAGATTACATTTTTATCTTGGGACGAAGACCAAACCATACTCTATTCATTAAATTATCTAATAAACTATATTTTATGATGTGCTAAATTTTTTAACTATGACAGATATTAATATATTATTGCATCTTTGTAGTAAATAAAAATAGATAGTTTATAGTTTATACCGAAATGTGTTTCATGACCTGACGACACTGCTGTAAATACAATATTTAATTTAGCATATGGCATATTAAAGGGTTAGGGTTACAATTAATATTGTAGGATTTCGCTCATTTTCAAAATATACAGGATGATTCACCTAGCATGCGTCCCCCATTTTTTTTTATATAATAAAAATAAATTTAATAAATTTACAATTTAACTTATAAATTTACTGTTAGCTAAAAAAAAGTTTAAATTAAATTTTTTTTTCGCACAATACTTTTACAATTAATTTGTATTTTAAAGATCATAATAAAATTGTTATACGTTTTAGGTTAAATCAATATTCACATCAATATATAGTATTTAATAATATAATGATATTAACTTTAGTTTTAAAATTGCATATCAGCACAATAGAAATATTTTTTTTTTATAAATATACCTATAGTATAATATTTTATGGACATATATTTAGGGCATAAATTCTTTGCCCTATTCAGAACCAATTCCATTTAAATGCTGTCAATGTTCCCTAAATTCTAGCCTGTGATAACAAAGCGATATTGAAGTGTAATAAAATTATACTAATAATTTATATAATTCATAACCTAATAAATGACATTGTATCAAAATCCCAGCCCTACAAGTACCAAAATATAAAATAAAATAGCCAAGTAAACGAGGTTATGCTTCCATGGAGTTCAACAGCAGTTGCTTATGTAATTGTATTGGATTACACGTAGTATTTACTGCTGCAGTATCTATAAATAAGTTCTATATTTTAGATTCTGAGTGGAAAAATGAATGTATTGATTTTACATTAATGTGTGTTTTTTTTTAATTTATAGGTAGGTACTTGTGTGAAATTCTATCATAGGAAATAGATCGTAAAACCCTACATGCAACTTTCCAGCGAATAATCATAATATTTTAGAATATAACAGTCGTGTCATGACTTGTGACTTGTATATAATATAATATTATAGAAGGTTTATGTATACTACATTATATACAATATTATATAATTTTATAATATATTAAATATATTATACTATAATATTTAGTTTATGGTATCGGCTTCATGTCGGTTCGGTTTTTGTAGGTGGTCAAACCGGTTTACTAAATGGCGTTGGTCGTTTGCGCTATGCCTAATACTGGTTGTGAATTTTTGACGTGTGTGAAAAAAGTTGTACTAGATGTTACCGGAAAAGCCAAGAGAGATTCGCGATCGAATGCACTACGTGCCCCACCAACATCCATTGCGATCGGCAGTTACTGCCAGTTATACAAATACAACTGTGTGGTCGTACCTGTTCCTCGTTCGATGCGATTTACTGCACTTGGTCGGTCGACCGTGAAAATGTCACCCGATCGAGTGAAAACGGCCCAGGAAAAGGATTTGGGAATGATTATGCGTTTTTCGGTTTTTTTTTTTCGTATTGCCTCACGTGTGGGGTGCGTATACAATACAAAATAATATATATTTTACGTAACGATAATAGAAAAACATAAACGCTGAAACTGAAAGTAGGTAACCTTAAATCGAGCAATTAAGAAGCACAACAAAATATATTCGATATATAACAATAGGTTCTACCAATGACGTGTATAGGTACAATGCTTAACTTTGTTAACATTTTATTTAACTGTAATATATAATTTAATTCGTTCTTCGTGTTTCATTAAACCAGCTAAAGGTAATACTTTAATAGGTATATAGGCAACAAAATACAATATAGGTACATGCAATGTTAATTATAGATGTAGTCGTTTTTCTTTGTTATTCATACAACATATTGGCGTAAATATAAATAAATAAATAAATAAATAATACTCTAACTTCATAGAAAATATAGAGCCTAATAATATTTTTATTTTTTTTATTGGTCTAGCGCCCGCAACTACCGCCATTAACTAAATAATAATTTTATGATATTATAATTATATTATCATACAGATAGGTTAGATAATCACACAATATTGTAATTTATAAATTCAAGAATGTAACAAAGTAGTAAATGGTATTGTCGTGTTGATTTGAATTAATATTTACTAAATTATTAATATACATGGTTGTTAATTATTGGTATATTTACTGTTAATAAATAATAGATTAACGTTGTAACTAGGTATATAATTTGATGGTTTAACGCCTGTTTGAGTATAACTCAACCCGTGGTATATTAAACATATGATACACTATTAAATCTGCTAAGTCTGCAATATCGGATATCAGGCAGAGATTTGATTTTTTAAAAGGTCGAGTTGATATTTTTGTTATATTTATTTAATTTGTACAATCTGTATAAAATATATTTATAATAAGCACAATGGAGGGATATATAATAGATATAATAGATCATGGTTGGCTTGATTGAAGAAGCTATTCAATAATAGCACTTCATGTAGTTGATATGGTAGTTGTATTATATTGTTTTTTCCGATTTATATTTTTTAATGTTATATCATTATAGTATGATACATATGAAATTTTACGATATCGATTATAATTTATCAACAAATAAACGAAAAAAGCAATGATATATAGGAGGTATAGGTAATTACATAGGAAACTAAATACATAATAATATGGTATACATTTAAAAGTACGACTAAGTAGGTAGTAGTAGTACCTATCCCACATAGCAAAAATATTGTGGAAGTATAATTTACTAATTCTAATATTTGATTTAAACTGTCACAATATTTTAAAATATTATCAAAAAATGTTAGAAACATTTTTTGGCAGGTGATTAAACGTTATCACAATAATATAGTATCTTTATATTTTATCAACATTGTAGCTATAAATATTATCACAATATTGTAGCTAGATATGTTCACAATACTGTAGCTATATATGTTTACACATGTTTGATTTATGTAATATTTCGAAATATTTAGTATCAAAATAAATTTCTTAAGTTATTTATAACTACGATAATATTAAATAACAGACAATTATTTATAGTACTATAATATATATATATACGACAAATAATACAATATTATAAACTGGTTGTATAATATTATGTAATTTTTTTTAAATATTATATTATTGTTTAATTTATGTACTTGGATTTTTAACTTACTATACATACACATTCTACAAGAATGGTTATTTAAATATATAAGAAGGGTTATTTAATGTACAATTACATACACACACACATATTATGCGGCCGTGCAATAGATATACCACGGTATTGTTACAACAGTCGCCATAATATTATATTATAATATAATATATTATATTATAATATTATGTGTATATAGTATACAGTTGCTCTATAAAAGAAAATAATAATAATATGTGATATTATAATAGTGCCAAGTTTGGTGTTTGACGCGTTTGCCTATTACGATAAACCAGACCAATTTACGACGAAAGATTCTAAGGTCAAACCGTAATCAGTTGGGTCTTAAAGAACCTAACCAGTATACTATAATAAAATATCGCGTATAATATTATAGTGTTGGCTGCGACATTGCGCGATAGCGAGCACGTGCACCAAGAAGTACTTGTGGCACTCGTGTTCGACACACGCCAGTGTACGGACGTTTCGATAGGGTTATTGGAAATCACTCGATGTTATTGCAATAGTGATAATATTATAGAATAATTTTGATTTTTCTGTTCGTTTTTCAACCGTCGTCGCGTTTTCGTTACAATACCAACAATAATAAGAATTATAACATTATTGTCTTCCGCACGATGACCACCTACGAAGCGGTGACGATACCTCCGACGGGCAAACATACGTCGACGGTAAGCAATATAATTAGGGTTCTAAATTTGAAATATTTCACTTGAAATTTTTCAATTAAAATATTTCAAAATTGAAAATTTCACTGTTCTTGAAATATTTCAATGAAATTATGAAAAAAATATTTTCTCTTTTAAACGAGTTCGGTTAGATGATTAGAAACAATAAATTGATTACACACTTAGAACTAAAGAAAAACATATTAATTTTGTTGATTTATTATTTCATATTTGTATATTCTATATTTTATAGTGCTGAAAAATATTCCTGGCATTATTTTGAGAATAAAAAAATTTTTTTACATGAGTTTTAAAATATTGTTGTATATCAGCCATCCAAAAGATAATGGTTTGAAATAAAGTTGAAGTCAATTCCAACGATAAATGAAATAATAGTGTATTTTCAGTAATTATTTATTATAAAGTGTACAAAAGTCTTATAATATGTGTGTACTGTGGCTGAGTGATGTGAAGATGCTCTGGGCTCATTATTTAATACTTAGATCATATAGTTTGCTATAACTATTGTAGATTTGTTAAACAAATTATAAATTATGTGTAGATATGTTACATATTTTTTTTTGTTTCATACAATAAACCAACTTTTAAAAATATTTACTTAGAAGTTGACGACTATAAACTTTTAGGTATAATAAGCATTTTATTTTTATTTTTCATCAAAATGAAATATGTCATGAAAAATTCATGACATTTTAAAACCATAAATATAATACTTACAAATTAATTAGATTATATATTTTTTTTTTTCACTTTATTTAGAGTTAATTATAATATAATGACGCTACGTTATCGTGTTAATAATGATATTGTATAGGTTTATGCGGGGGTCTTAATGGTAAAATAACTAACGTTCCTGCCGTGCGTACGACGGCTACATCCGAATTGGTTTCCGGTATTTTATGGCTTTGTGCGATAGACATTTGAATCGGTTCCCACTAAGATCTTAACACTGCATTGTTATCCGGTCCCATTTTTTAGTGGAATTAACACTAAAAAATGTACAACTTTCAAGACAAAAAGTAATAAATAAAAATACATTTTCAAGTATGTACCAGGTACACAGATGTAACACGTGACAAGATCAGATATAGTTAGGTACTCGAATGTTTTTAAAATACTGTATACTATTTAAATGATGATTATAACCGGGAACAGATACCGGCAAGTACCACGCATATACCATCATATTATTATGATGCGCATAATTAGATATTGCAGCTACATCAAATTATTGTAAAAGTGGTACGCGCAGAAGATCGTAATTGTCTGTCGTATTTAAGACAAACACACATGTGGTTTGTTTTTATAGGTACGATTTGTTAAATATGATCGATTTTCACGATCGTCAGACTTGTCATCTGGTACCGAGGTAACAGATAATAATATGCTCATTTAACAATGTAATAATATGCCATGGCCCTACGCACACGACAATTGATACATTTAATTATTATGCTCTAACACGTTTCTGGGAGAATCGTGTGCGTTAGTTTGTGTAATAGGTTAAGTCTACAACACTTTAGCGATTTGTTTACTCACGAGGAAGTACTCCGGATACTACTTGCGTGGGCGATATATATTATAGTCGTTGAAATAAAACTGGCGATTCCGTTTGAAAGCTCAATGAAACGAGTGAAAAACATAAGACCATAACTTGTGTACTACACAAAATATATTAAAAACGAGTGATAAGTCATATGTTGTCGTTTAAATATAATTATATATTTGGATATTACGTCTATAAGTAATTAGATTATTATTATTTTAACGATACGTTAATATGATTAATGATTATTATTATATATTATAGCATAGATTAACGCAGGTACAGGTAAAATTTATTTATTTTAACCACCTACCTAATCAAATATAACATTTTACTTATTATATCTTCTGTGTCGAAACAGATGTTTGATTCTTATCAATTTATTCGGAAACATGACGTTATATTATGTGAAGTGTGCCAAGATCTGCAGTATTGATAATATTTTTTAATTTGAAAATTTAGTTTATAAACGGTAAAGCGTTTATACACTTATTTATTTAGTTTCTCAAAGTGCTGTCCAGTGCGCATCGCTAAGCCCCACTATGATATCAAAATTATGACAAAAAATGTAAAAAATGTGTCAATTGTATTAAAACCAAACCTAAATGTTTTCAAAATCGAATACAACATTACAATATTTATGGATAATTTTTTACCACTATCATTATTATTTTCAGTGCATTATTTTGGAATATCAATGGTACTGTTTCAAGTTTAGTTCAAAAATATGTATTTATTATTGTATAATATAATATATACTAGGGGCTTTGTTCACGGACAATTTAATTACCAAACTCGTGTGCTCGCGCAGTCAGACTTGATTCAAACTTCAAAATAAATGTATTGAAATTATAATTGATATGTTATTAAGAATTTTGTCATATTTTGTAGAACACATTATTATAATTTTTATCTTAAGAACAAAAAGTTTAAGTGTATTTTTCTCTATCAAACCATTTAAAGTATATGGCCATGTTATCATTTTAAATTTTAATACCTCATCAATTATATTTGTTATCAAATATTGAAATCATACCTCCTAAATGGTGGTCTATATTACGCATATTACGATATTGCGTTTTTACTTTAATTACACTTTAGTATCTATGTTTTAATTGTAAGTTATTACTTATTAGAAACATAATATGCGAGTAAAAATATTTTGAGAACAGGTGAAGTTTGGTAGTTAATCAACGTTGTACTTACTGACAAAAAACAATAATTTTAAATAATAAAAAAGTTTACTAATGTGTTATGTGACAGTATTATTATTTTTTTTTTGGTAAATAATATATGTAGTAAAATAAAATTAACAAATTTTAAACATAATATAATATTATATTTTACTAAATTATACGTTTAAAAAATTTCCTACAGACCGAGACAGTAAAATCATGCACTTATAATTAATTACACATCTATTTTTCTAATGGGTAGTACCTTAGCTGCTGTTTTAAAAAATCGTATCGACTTGGTGTCAATAAAATCAATAAACATTGTTTAATTGAAATTCAAAAAAGTTGACATTTTAAACGTCAACAAAAGTCAGAAATTTGGTTTAGACATGGTTCGGATAAATTAGCACCATATTAATATATTGATTCAATTAGAAAATAAAAACAAATTTAACTTGGTCTAAGGTTAGAAAACCTCTTTCTTGGTCAAGAAAAAACATCAAGTCGGTATTTCAGTGTGTCACATACAACTACAGAACAATACCAACAAATATTATAACATGTACAAGTGCACAAGACATTTAAGACCAATTAAATCAATGTTAATCAAATTGTGTTTTATATATTTAAAGCTGAACATAACCATGTCCAAGCGTACAGCACATAATAAAATATTCCAAATAATATTCTTCGAACTAAATACGAATTCTATCATATATAATTGAAATCGAGAATATTGAAATATCATTTGTTTATATGTTTATCAAGGCCAATACAATAATTAAATAAAAAATATCTAAGAAATATAAATGTGCATATTAACATTAATACCGAGGAGGTTCCATCAATAATCACAATATTGTTTATAGTCAATCATTTTAATAAATTATATAATTTTAGTATATATTAAGTAGGTAGGTACTTTTAAACTTCAAAGTCATTTCAAATAATTATAATTAAATCTTTTACTCGTATACGTTCAGGTATAATATTTGAAAAAAAACTGAAGATGTCGAAAACATATTAAACACGGAAATTCTGTTAGTTCATGAAATTATATATTTTGTCTCTCTTCAATATTTAATAATTAAATAAATAATTTCCATTAATTTGATCTAAAATGTGCACATAAAAATAATTGATACTGTTATAACATAGCATAGATAAAAAAAAATGCCGGAAGGCATTGGTATAGTGACTATATTTTGTCATATTTTAAACAGAAAGGTTATACACCCATCCTCCCAAAGGGTAGGTGTACACTCACCCCCTTCTCTAAGGGATCTTTTCCTACCGAGATTGGCTATTTCCTCTCCTGGGGTGGTTTCGGGACATGGAATGCAATGTTTTTTAATTTTATCATCGAGGGAAATACAAAATATAATATATTTTATATTATGTACCTACAGTGATCAGCAGCACAGTTTATTTATACGGCTTTATATCATTTAGTACAAAATTATATATTTATAACTGTAATGTTGTTTGTTAGATAAATTAATTACATTTTTTTTTTCTTTACAGATTATTTTTTTCCACGGTCTTGGCGAATCTGGGTAATTCATAAACATTTACAAAGCTTTAACTATATTGATAAAACTCTAAATTTTTTCCATGGTATGACAGCTATATACATTATACACTGTGCGTTTTATGTACGAAAAAAAGCAATAACTCCAAAATAATAATAAAAAGTTGTGATACTGAAAATATTTACTGTATAATTTTTCTAAATCCAACGGAATATTTCATACTTTCTCAAAATTATACCATCCGCGTATTGTTTCCAATATGTATAGTAGTGGTTGTACTTAATTAAGTTTAAAAGAATTAAGAAATTCACACGAAGTTCATTCTTTTTCTACACCTAATATCTTAACACTGGAAATTTAAAAAAAATCACTCAGAATCTGAAGTTATAAGAAAATTATGGACGAATAAAACATAGTTCACGATATTTTAATATTTTAAATTTAGTATTTCCTAAATGTATTTAACAGTTCATTTAAGGTGCCATTGCAGTTTTGATTATTGATATTCATAATTTGCGACCGTCAATTGTGTATATTATATTTATTTTTTGTTTATTCGTTCGAAAAATCGATGTAAAAATAAATAAACAACAATAATAATGACATAATTATATAGTGTTGTGTAAATTGTATTTTTAGGAGCATTTGGGCGGAGTTATTGACAAATTTACGCAAACCAAACACCAAGATTATCTGCCCTTCTGCGTGAGTTTATACTTTATTTAATTGTTTCACAATAATAATAATTTTTACACACACACACACTAGGTGACAGATGTATACAATTGGTGGGGGAGAGATATTGGGATCTGATCATCTGTGGCTTTTTAAAAAGAGGTATTAGAGCAAAAATACTGTTAATTATGAAATTTATAGAAGACCGATAGAAACAACCACTTTGGTGTTTTTCGAAAATATATTGGTTATGTTATTTGAAGAGTTACAGTTTTTTTTTTTAAATATAGAAATTTTTGCCTTTCATAACAAGCTATTTATAGCACAAAACTCCAATGAAGTTGTCTCTGAAATACTGTTCTCTATAAACTATTGTATTACAAGTGTTTTTACTCTAAAACCACTTTGTAATGCCTTTTCGTTTGTTTTTGCGTAAACATATTTACGTCATTAGATTAAATTTGTCATTGCTGTCAAGGGCTGGGTCTACACGATAATAGTAAACCGCGATAGTTTTAACAGTGACAGCTTAGGTCTGATATCATTATAACTATTGTATACAAAAACATACGCGTCGTTACATGGGTCTTTGCATTTGGGGGACTATGGAGTCTCACTTAAAATTGTTATTTAATTTATGAATATTAATATTTAAACGCGCCTATTTTTCTGACGTGGCTTGGAAATATTTCCCCACTATTTTCTCTCCTCCCTATCACCCTATCTCTTACAATACAAAAGCTACGTAATATGCTGTATGCGCCACTGCAGACACACACATAATAATTTAAAATTTTGAAACACAATTTTGGTCGATCGACTAGATAAAGGTTGAAAACAAACCGGTTTATCGATTATTTTATTAACAATAATATATTCTAATAATTATTATTATTATGGCATCTGCAGTACTAGACGAGGATGATGACAAATATTTATTTATTATTTTTTTTCGTCACCTTATTTTCAAGCCCCAAGATACCGTTGACGTTAAACAAGGGGTTCGCGATTCCGGCGTGGTTCGACTTGTCGACATTGAACGAAGACGCACCCGAAAACGAGTCGGACATATTACGTGCCGTGGACAACGTGCACGCGATTTTGGACGAGGAATTGGCCAAGACACGGTTGCCGCCAAAGAAATTGTTGCTGGGTGGTTTTTCGCAAGGTGGAGCGCTGGCCCTATACGCGGCACTCACGTACCACAGGCCACTGGCCGGTGTCCTGATCCTGTCCTGTTGGATACCATTGCACAAGACCTTCCCAGATGTAAGTCACCGACAGTTAAGGCTGGGGATGTATACCTATCAAGGTTCCATTTTTAATTGAAATTGTATACAAAATTAAAATTTTAGTGTGAGATGCTATATTGCCATATAGCAGCCTTAAAATTACCATATAATCTGAAAGCTTGAAAAATTGCATAATAAAAAGGTTTTATTCTTGTTAAAAATATTTGAAACACTGAGACTGATAATATGTAACAAATGACGAGCATACCATTATTTCTAGCTTTGTAAAACAATGCAAAGTGCTTCGAAATCACTGTACTCTATAGTCATACAATTATAAAAGTCCATCGTTCGTCGATAAATGATAAAATATGTTTGAAATTCAACCGATTTAGTATAATATGTATATTCGATATAATGACGTTTAAGCGTATCTACCATGGAGTAAACTATTACGTTCAAAATCGATTTAATGTATAAATACATAATGTTGAAGGGATTGAATACCTAAACATTTTTTTTTTTTTAGTTAACGCTTAGCTAGCATCTGTTGATCCACCTGTCTACTATGTATGTTTACAGTAGTTTACTAATTCAAATTGTAACACACACATAACAGTGACCTACTTAATACGAAGTACACTCAAAAATAACAATACAGCAGATATAGTTTTTAAATTTAAATTATAATTTACTATTATTATTACTGTATTAGAAACCCACTTAATGTATATTTTATTAGTACCTACCGCCTACGCATAAACTCAACATAAAAGAGGTGGGTAAGTGGATGTCACTCTGCTGTACAATAGGTTACAAGTGGGTCACTGTAATGGATGGTGTTAAATTTGAATTCAATGATATAATATAATTGTATTAGAAATACGATTCTGAGCGAAAACAGTCAGTCAGTCTATGATATTACCAAGTATATTTGATGATATTATTGTGAATAAAGTAATTTATATATAACCTATTTACGTGGAGCCTTGTTTTAAATTTTCAATCCTTAGCTATAAAAGTTGAACATTTTATAAATTTTTAAATACAAAATAATTATTAAATTATAAATTTGACAATTTTGTCAAAATTTGAACTTTAAATGCTTATAAAAAAAAATTATGCCTATGTATTTTTAATATTTTTCAATAGCTATTGTAACAATATATCAGGAGCCTTGCATTAAATTTTCACGCTTTTTTACCCAACAAATAAAATTTTATTGACATTTATAGAAAAAAAAACTAAAAAAATTGAAAACTGACAATTTCCGTAAACAGTTCAAAAAGAGTCAAATTATTTTCAAAATGCTAATATACACATTCAGTGAAATTTTCAAGTATCCACAGTCATTCGTTTTTTAATTACAACAAAATAAGAAAATCGTTACATGAGGAATCGAATGAATATCAAATGTTGTAATGCTAATAAAAATTTTAATTTGACTTTCTTGTAGACATTTTTTTTATTAAAGGTAGACAAACTTATGAGGAATCTTCTATTACATTTTCAAATCTTAGAATTAAAAAAAAAATTTTTTATGTATTTCTAAGTCAAAATAATTTGCAAATTTTCATCATTTTTACGTATTTTGTCAATATTAGAACCTTAGATGCTTATAAAAAAAAATTGCGCCTAGGGATTTTAAATTTTTTTGATCTGCCTTTAAAACAATAACCTAGGAGCCTTTTATTAAATTTTCAAGATTTTTTAACCAACAAATAAAATTGTATTTATAATTATAGAAAAAAAAACTAAAATAATGGAAACTGAAAATGTTCGTAAACAGCTCAAAATAAGTCAAAATATTTGGAAAATGTTATGGTGTATAGAAAATGCTAATATAAGCATTCAGTCAAAATTTCATGTACCTACGGTTGTTTGTTTTAGAGTTGCACCAAAAACCAAAATCGATTTTCTCGAAAACAAATTTTGCGTAAATATCCTCGTTTTTCCGTTTTTGTTTTTCACGTCGCTTTTGAAAAGTACTGGGAAATCCTATCAGAAAAGTTACTGTTGAAGAAAATCATAGCATTTTTACTGTCCTAAAAGGTGATGACAGACACAAAAATTAAAAAATTAAAAAAATTTAAAAAAACACACATTATTATAAAATCAATACATTCATCGCTTCGCTCAGAATCTAAAACAAGAAATTTATAAAATTAATGAATGTTAATATTTTAAAAGATAAATGAATTATTTTCCGTTAAGAATGCAATTTGTTACGAAACTTTTAAAGTGTAAGCGTGAAGTGGGTAAACAATTTACATGGTGGACCACCAAGTAATTTCACATTATTTCTATACAATTATCTCACTTTGAAAATATGATATAATTTAAAATATAATACAAACATCATTGATAACTTGACTATATAGATAGTAAATTATTCTATACCCGCCTACTTGATTATAGTAAAATTACTTTTTTAATATCATTAGTTGTTCTTGGTTTTATAATTTTGTAATATATACCTTATTTATTACGGTAACGTTTTTATAACCTTTTTATCACCGCGTGTGGTAAGAAGCTACTAAATTATAGATTAAATCAAAAGCCAAAATGTAATGTTCTATTTATTAGTGTGTTTTTATCTTAAATAACAACTATTTAGTTTTTTTTTAACTAATGGTCTTTTTATGAACTACAACATTTTATGACCAAAATAATATTGTTTTAATTTAATAGAACTATTGAGAAAGGGCTTATACATTTATACTATTTAGAGTATAATTATAGTTACAATAAAGGTATATAATGTTTATATATTAAAATTTATTTAATGCGGCTAATGACCTATATAGTCATATTATATTGATGTAAAATGTTTTATTTTATTATTAAAAATACCTTGTCAAGTAGGTACCTAATACTTTTGTAGTTTATGTATTTCCGTATAGCCACATGGGTAATAAATAATTAATTAAGTAAACGATAATTGTTTTAAGCATGGTAGGTACCTAAATGGAAGTAAGCTTTAAAGGAAATAAATAACGAGAGAGATGAAATAAATATTACTCTGTTTCATTCCTAATTATTTTCAGTGGATGTTATTATAGTGAATTCCTTCTGGGGAATTGGAATTACTTACACACACACACACACATACACGCAATAATGATAGAAGATTAACGTGCATTTAATGGTGGTTCCCGAATCGTAATGTATGACCCCAAAGTATTGACTATAATATGGATACGGTCACTTGTCGTCATGCATTACATAACTTCGCCCAAAAACCATTATGGACAATATCGTCTAGCATGTCTAACGTTTTTCCAACTTTTCAGGACAAACAAAAAAAAGCTATTTCGTTACTAGGAATTTTGAAAATTGGTACCTCTGTAAACAATCATCAACTCTAAAAACCTATAACTATGCTGCAGCGTCTTTCTAAAGAGTTATTTTTACGAAAAATTCATGAGAATGGCCTTGATAGTGTGGGTATAATATTCACACATCAGATAAATATAGTCGTTATGATAGGCCATGATATTTTTACCAAAAGCTATATATTTAAATGTTTAGATCGTCCTTGATATTGTAGTAGTTGAACTTTAGATAGCTCATGATAACAGACGGTTTTAGATAGATCGTGGTTTTGATTTCTCACAGCGGACATTTCGTTCTAACCTCGAAACTATAAGAAAACGGTCTCACGCGTCTTGAAAACACGAACCATACATAATAATTGGTAGGTATACAAAATGCGAATTTTAATTTTTTTGAGAACGGCCATCATGGTACTTAGGCAACAGTGTTGTTGTAATGCATTACTTATCCCACCCAAATCTGTATGTTAAATATTATATTATTTTTAATTATTAGGCGGCCACGAATAACACCAATATACCAATATTCCAATGTCACGGGACGGAAGACCCAGTCATACCTTACGTATGGGGCACAAGAACATCAGAAATACTGAAAGAGTTTGCCACCAAAAGCCAATTCACAAGTTACGAAGGCTTGTTGCATCGTACAAATGAGAAAGTAAGCAAGCAATCTGATAGATTGTAATATGACGTTTTTATTACAAGTAACTGACCAAGTTTAGGATGTTTTTGCTATCATTGTTTTCAGTTTTGATCGTTTGCCAAGAATAAAAAGTAATATTTTATTTTAAATCCGTGAATAGATGAATAGATTTGGTGAAGCTATACCGTGTGTTCACAAAAACAAGGCACGCTCTATAACTCAGTTACTTTTATTACTCAGTACCCTATATAGATATTTTTTAAATTATGTTTGCGATACATGAGAGTTAACTTTTGGATCATAAATTCCAATAAATTTATTGCAAACGTTTAACTCTTGTATTTTACGCATGCGCAACAACTTAATTTTTTCTGTATACATAAACCTGTTTCTGTGGACATACTTTTTTTTATTTTGCATACTTATCATAGGGATTCAAATACATTTTCCCCGTTGTGATTCGTGTAAATTTCATCAATTTTAGTCCCTATATACATATACATTTTCTGTTTAATAGTCTGTAATGCATACAGTATATATTCGTGTGCAAAATCGAAAGCAATGAGGTACAAATTAAACAAAAAGTCAAATATATTTTCGAGTTTCAATAGTTCCAAATATCTTTGAAGAACCCCTCTCCTAGTTAATCACGATATTCACATATTCATAAAAAAAATCACTCAAAGTCGATGATAGTACTATAATTTGTTTATATTTACAGGAGTTGGCGGATATAAAATCATTTATTCACAAGACTGTGACATGAACAATTTGACATCGAATAGAACAAGATAAACAGGTTGAATTTTAGCCATAAGCAGTATACCAATGTGTATATATTTTATACCTTAGGGAAATTGCTATTTTCTAGAACTCATTATGATATATTTTGTGGATAAAATAAACTATAGATTTTTTATGTTAAAATCAATGATCCAAGACATTGAGAGAGTGTTAAGATACATTTTGACTATAATAGATGGTACTTACCAGAAAAATATATTTTCCTCCATCCAACGCATTTTGTCATGTCCTACGAAGTGCAAAATTTAAAACATTCCTTTTGCAAAACGGAAAATGTAATATTATTTAAATTTCATGTTTAAAATCAATATTATTTACCTAATATTATTTAAATGTAAAATAATTTTACAACATTCAACATTTTAAAGTCAACGGGAAACTGCACTTTTTTGTCTATTTTTATCTGTGATAATATAGTTTACAATATAGATTAACGGTTTTATAGATATGACTTAAATGGTGTATATGAATATATTTTACTTGTGAGCTTTTCTACGTACAATAACAACGTTTCGGACAAATATGAATCGATATACTATTTCAGTTGATTTGTAACAAATAGCATCTCTACTAGACCGTTTCATTACGTAACTCTTAAAAAATAAAACCAATTAGCAGAACAAATATTTGTTTTAATTAACTAATTAATGAGGAGTTTTACAGTAATTCTATATGAACATAATTGAATATTTCTCATTCGTGTTAAGTCGGCGAGGTAAGTTTTATAGAAATAAGAACATTTTTGGTACAAACATAACTTGAACAATTCAATTATTAAAATCATTAAAATAAATATTTTATTTTATAGTTTTAACTTTTCAAGTATTTATTTTATGCTGCCTTTTGAATAAAAATCAAATTTAAGTTTTAATTGATCAAATGAGTCATGTAAAATTATCGCCCTAGCATACACATAAGTGATTGATAAATTAATTGAAATTTATCATTTAGTATAAAAATAAACATAATATTATAATGAAACTTGAGATTAATAATTAATCTATTAACGAGATCGCAGAGGAGGAAAATACAATAGCGAGCGTTACGGTGTCGACGAAGGAAAATAATTTTTACACTATCAAAGGAAAACACTTTGATACAATAGGTACGTTCTGTATAGGTACGATTGTACGAAGCTTAATAAAAAAATAAACAATACGATTTCGCGATGAAATTATCTATTTTTCGTTTAATGATTTTGGATTCATAAAATTACACTAAAAACACGTTTGTCAGCTGGCGTACGTTTTCGACGAAAAATCTCGATCATTTTCGGGTGGACCTTACTTTGAACCCCATCACATCTCCGATTTTTCCGTTACGTAGTTAGGTATTCGATTAAGTTCAACACAAACGTCTAACATAACAATCTTATGTGTCCTTAGTATTTTTATAAACATAATCTCTGGTGCTGTAGACACCCAAGCGCACACAGTTGTTGTTGTTGCTGTTGTTGTTATAGCTATCTACCTGACACAGTTAATGTTGATGTTGTTGTTATTGTATATTACACTATCTATCTAGTTCTGATCATATTATTATTATAATGGCCGGCGACAGCCACGCGTGATTTATCGCTCGTCCAAAGCGCAATCCTTATATAAAATATATATTATAATATTTATCACGTGCGTGTACACAGAATTATTATAGCCTTAGACTGTGGGCAGAAAAAAAACGACCAAAATAAAATATTCGCATTTGTATTTTGCGATATTTCACAGCCACCGCGGTATAGTACGCAGTACCTACGCCAGCACACCTGCTCTATACATATAGGTACAACACCTCATTTACTATTATTATATTATTATTATGCACCTATTCTATGCCATAATGTTACTATTATAGCTATATTATGTACGATGCGCGTAAATCATGCCCACCAACTCCTAAGCTGGTTGTCGAGGGAGTCTCCTCGGCATATACATATATATAGGCAGAGATACTGGCAAATATTAGGCCTTAAAATATTATAATGTTCGATATTATCATAATATAGAGCCCCCCCCCCCCCCGACTATTTTATCCATACAAACGAATTTAACAGTTGTTCAATACTACATACGCACTGAAGGTACTCAGTAATATTATAGATGTTCATCACAAATACAATAAAACATGTATTTATTGATAGTGGATAATAAGGTTGCTGCCTAGTGCTTTAAAGTGATGTTATTTTTTTTTTTTTTGTGAAACAAGGTTATACCTTTGCGATTTGTTCCGACAGTCTACAGCTAGTCATTTATGCCTGCAGGTTTTATACGACTTTAATCGATTACAAAAGATTATAACCATGTATATTACACAATATACGTTGTTATAAGTATATTTATTTAATATTAAAAAAATATTACAACTAATAAGTTATGGTTTATTACAATAATAAAAATGATGATTAGCTATCAATATTAAGTAGACAATCATATTATATTAGATATCTACACGTTCCGATATTCGGTTATAAATTATAATTTACACTTTAATCTTTTACAGTGGTCATTATTTGACAACAATTACTTGTTTGCCTTGTAAAATGTAAGTTCATTTCAAACATAAGTTAAATACTTTTAACAATTAATATAGACTATAATAATTTTACTTACAGTTTACTTTACTATTCTGGTAAACATCAAATAAGATTGAAAATGTATTTGAATGTAATTATTATTGTATGGTTTACAAAATAAAAAATATTATTATTGTAGTTCATTAAGTTACTAGTAGGTAACATATAACTTTGGAGTTCACAGTTTATATGTAAAAATTAAACGTCTTGTTATAAGTTACAAAGTACCTATCTAAAACCATCAACCCGGCTGAAGATTTACAAAACTTTTAAAAGTCCACAACATATGTTACAAACTATATAATATAATATATAAGTATACACCTTTAGTCTTTACTCATACACAGAGCAAATTCATCTGTCCAGGACCTGTGTTCTACCATCCGTAATGATAAGTACAAACTTTGATAACCCCTAAAATAATGACGTTGGTTTAAGTAATAACGTAATGCTCAAAATTATCTGAGCACGCCTTAACCCTCTTAAAACTGTTTTCGTATTAACGCGGTGATAAGAACGTCTGCTATTATAAGGAAAGTGTTAGGCAAATATTACGAAATCCCGTATATAATTATTGTATTAATGAAGACTATTATTATATAAGTAATATTTTATAGTTTGATACGTTTTTTAACAGTCGCTTAAAATTATTGCAATAAAACTACCATAAAAATTAAAAGTGGGATTTGACGTATGAATCTATTACACCGTGATAATAATATGAAGCGACTAAGCATTTACTGGAGCATGTGATAAGAATGGTATATATAAAGTGATTAATTTGTATGTATACAATAGCTATAAAAAAAAGCCAATAAATTAAAACATTTTAGGTACACTATAGAGACGTATCGATAAACGTGTGAAATAATGGACTGATGAGACAAACAAGAACTTAATTATCTTCGAGATTTGAAATCACTGTTTTGATTTTATATACCTAATAGCCAATTTTATAATACAATATATTATTATTATGTTTTATTTGCGATCGTTATTGTGTTTTGCGCTGCAGTACCTACTCGTATTTCATTAACAATATTTTATTGACGTTATACTTGAGAAACGTTTGAGATTGAGATGTTATGTAATATCGTATTGGTCTTCTCCGCCATATATCAAACGGAGAATAATAGCCCTATATAGCAACTGATATATAGGTACCTACGTGTATAGTGACATTCGAAGTTTTTCTCACAATATGTATATAATAAATGTATATACATATATATAAACATCATGTGTGTACGTATTTTATTATAGTTACAGCGTACAAGGGAATACTAACCCGAGAGAACGCAGAAAGCCAAAAGAGACGGTGTGTTATATATCTAGTTGTAAATATAATATAATGATACTTTCGTTTACCGTCGCTGCATCGAGAGCAATATCCAACCTCTTTTGTTGGGAAAAAATTCCCAAAAGTAGTTTTTCCAACAGTCGAAACCGATACCGCATTTGATAATATAAATTATTGTAAATTAATTTTAAACAAATTTAAATTGATATTTATAATAATATGTACCTATAATCTATATTCGATATTATATAAAATAATGATATTTAATAAAATATCACAAGAATAACCCCGACGACCACTCGCATGCAGAAAGTGCAATAATAGCAGCAGACGTCTGCCTTTCCTTTGGGGGTGTATTTTTAGGTAGATTAAAATAATACATACGTACCTATATTATATTATTATACAACATTCAAAACGGGTCACAAACGTTGAAAACACGACAGGAACGACAAAGGTGTCGTATATTATTACATTATTTATATTTTACTATATTTCACTATTATAGGATAGGTATAACAAACACAAATCACAATAATAATACAAAGTGTAACAAAATGACCTATCAAATAAAAAAAAAATTATCAATTGATAAGTACTAGTTAAACGTAAGACAAAATTATGAAAATGATGGATAGTAAATAGTTTAAGAAATATACTTATCATGAAATTCCCAAAAATAGTTTTATAAAAAAAGTTATTAGGTTTCAAATTAATTTATTTCAAAAAATATTGATATTTTAAAAACTAAAGTTCTTGACCAATAAACGTTTTTACCATCAAAATTTATCTAAAAATTAATTGGATTTTTCCAAAAAAATTTAATAAAATAGTTTGTATAAAAAAAAAAGCGGGTAAGTGTTTGTTGATCTACTGTACAGTAGGTTACAAGTGGGTCACTGTATAATAAATGGTAAAAAATTTAAATATATGATATACATTTCAAGTGCCTAAGCCCGTATACGGATACGGTTATTCGTTTTTGAATTATAACAATATAAGAAAATCGCTACTTGAGAAATCGAGTGAATATCCATTGTTGTAAAAATTTGAATTTCAAACGCACTCACAAAAATTTAACTTGATTTCTTATACTCTTATAGATATTTTATTTTATTTTTTGATAAAAGTTGACAATTCATAAGAGTCTTGTATTACATTTTAAAATCTTAGATTTAAAAAGAAAAATTTTCAGGAATTTCTAACAAAATGATTTTTACAAAATATGTTTGTGATTCTTACGTATTTTGCCGAAATTCAAACTTTAAATGTTTATAAAAAAAATTGTAAGTGTATTTTTAATATTTTCAACTATCATTGTAACAATATATTAGGAGCTTTGTATTACATTTTCAAGCTATTTGACACAACGAATAAAATTTAATTGACATTTATAGAAAAGAAGACTAAAAAAATTGGAAACTATATTATGTTCATTAGCAGCTAAAAACAAGTCTACAAAATGTTATAGTGTATCGAAAATACTTATATAAATATTCAGTGAACATTTTTTGTATCTACGATTATTTGTTTTAGAGTTACACCAAAAAACAAAATCAATTTTGTCAACAACGATTTTGTTTAAACATTACCTCAATTTTTGTTTTTTTCCCTGTGCTTTTGAAAACTATTGAGATTCACTAACTAGATTCACTTTCCCATCGAACAATATACTGTTGAAGAAAATCGAAGCAGTGTTACTGCCCAATACGATCATGACAGTCACAAAAATAAAACTTAAATTTAAAAAAAAAACCCACATTATTGTAAAATCAATACATTCATCGCCCCACTCAGATTCTAAAACAGTTTAAGGAACCTGTTTTTTTGCTCAAAAACACGCCAAACAGGAAAAGTCTCAGGCCTCGTAAAGTGATCCGATTCCTTTTACAGCCTACACGATTTTAAATATGACTAATTTCCACGAGCTTTTATTAGTAATTAGTATTTAGCTTTTAGTATCTTTTATTAGTATTATCAATTATGTTTGTCTTAAGCAACGAAATCAAAAACCAAAGTCCAATGCGCTTTGTAGAAAATCATCTTCTAACTAACGGAAAAAAATAATCAATCGAATCCGACCACTCTACGATGCGTGAGAGTTTTTCCTGTAAAGCGTGTTTTGAGCAAAACATCACGCTTTTCACTTTCGGTCGGCGATGCCGTTGACATGACGTGTGCACTTTCGGCGCGTGCGTAGATAGACCGATAATCTCATAGAATGACACTGACACTACTAAAATCATCATTGTCGACCTACAACTATTTCCGTGGGCGGCTGCCACTAAATCGCATATTGCCCCTTATTAAAGACGCGCGAGCAGGCCCCTTAAATACTGCAGATTGGAAAAAATAAGTATTTGATTTGTTAGGTGTTTCCGTTACACTCTGTATAATAGAGTAGGTAGCAATATATTTCCATGTGAATATATCACAGGAGTAACCACGGTGACCACTCGCAGAAAGTGCACTATAATTGACCTCTGGCACGTCTTTGGGGGTGTGTTTTTCAGTAGATTAAAATGTAATAGGTACGTGTATTATAATGTATGAAAATATACATAGGTAATACGCTAATACGCCATTTTCATAAGTCTACTAATACTAATACTAATAAATACTTACTGGACATTGCTATAATCTCGTTGGCTCTTGACAACATTGTTAATCATACAACGGAAATTGAGTTAGTAAGTAAAGCAATTATAAGTAATAACAATATTATTACATAAAATCAAAATATTAATACAAAATAATAACCAAACAACACAAAACACGGTAAAACGGTAATACGGTATATTATAAACATTGACTTGTCCAGTTTCTCACGAAAAATTATTTTGGATTTAGACTTGGCCGTTTACGCGCATCATGGCTATTACATAAAAACAATTCATATAGCAGTTGGCAAGAATAACAGTTCTACCATTAGACGCGGCGTAAAATTCCCTACAAAATGCACCTACCT
Organism: Metopolophium dirhodum; assembly: GCF_019925205.1. Lineage (NCBI taxonomy): Eukaryota > Metazoa > Arthropoda > Insecta > Hemiptera > Aphididae > Metopolophium > Metopolophium dirhodum. The sequence continues at coordinate 14,510,860 of NC_083567.1, read as the reverse complement.
ATAACCCGAAAAATGATAAAAACTGACTTGACCGTCTTCTCACAAAAACCGTCCAATATTATATTTTATACAATATTCAAAACGGAACACAAACGGCGAACGACGACAGGAATGGCGGAGACTATGCGAAGGCGTCGTGTATAGGTACTGTGTTATTTTAATATGGTTTTTACTATTCTTCACTATATTATATAGAACAAACACAATAATAATAATAATAATAATAGTAGCGACAGCAATGCCCGCCGGCGGCTTTAACGCGTACATAGAATTCCCCGGAGACATTTATCCAGCGGCGGCGGCGGCGGCAATATAGGAGAGCATTTTGTGTTTGCCGCTCGCAACGTTGGTCGAAATTTATGTTATTGCGCGTCGCCCGCCGTTCGTTCTCGCGAAATTCCGACCGACGCAATTTCGGCGTGTGGTACCTCTACCTGTCGTTCTGATTTACGCCACCGCCGCCGCTATACCGTCGTCCCCAAAACGCTTATTTGTAGTTTTAGTTTATTTGTGTTTTTTTATACGTGGAGACGCAAAATATTTTGAACGCAACCGATGCGCACCGAACATAATATTTTATTATTATCATCATGCGCATATACACATACTGTACCCACTCTAAAATGACGTGGTTAGATATAATATTTTAATCGATGAGAGTTATGGAGGGGGGAAGGTTAGAGTTCGGGGAATAGTTTTTGGTTTTTGATTTTTCGACCGTCAGCTAATTTGTATTCAAAATACGTATATTCCACTTTCAGAAAAATTGTAATTTCTAAACTACCTATGTATAGTGTGCGGTATAATATCAATACAATTTTATAACAGAAAACAATTTCTTGATACGCAACAACACAAAACTAATGATTGAAAAAATGTTTATACTATTATAACAAGTTGGAAATATTATCGTAGATATAATATTTTCATTTTTAATAAAAAGATAATTTTTATATTTTGAAAGAGGTATAATTATACCATAATATAATCGTTACTCGAGAGGATGGGATGTTATGAAGAATATTTTCCAAATTTTTGTTATTTTTATACACCCGTTTATTTCAATCCCTTTGACCATTGAATATACACATACTAACTTTTGCCTCCTGGTATAAACTGTTGGCCATTAATTGACGGTTCGATGTTAAAAATGTCAAATATTTCATAAATTTAATGAAAAAATAAAAATAAATATATTTTAAACTTTCAAAAAATGCGCATACCTTATGAAATGTGGAGATTTTAGTAAAAATATATTTTATGAAAAACTTACATTTTGTTTTTTTGTGATTATTTTAAACTTTTTAAAAATAAGTTTAGACTTTTAAGTTAGAATTTAAAAAAACCCAACTTAAAAAAAATCTAATTAATTTAAAAGACTTAATAAATAATAATTTTATAAACCCAATCATAAATGGATGTAAACGTTTTAGTAAAACTCGATTTTAAGAAAAAAATTTAATTTTAATCATCGTTGATTTTTTTGTGTTTGTTTTAAACTTTCTAAAATACCAAACCTTGAGTTTCTCATAGGAATTAAAAAAAAATCAAAAAAATCGATTTAAAAAACTTCAAGACCCGGTAGTTCTTAGTACTATTAGTTGACTATATATTATGGTAAAGATTGCGGGGAGTTCAATTATTAAAGAAACTAGAGCAAAAGGAATAAAATATAATTTAATCACAAAATATTACATTAACAATTTAAAAAATGTCATACAATCGGGATCATATTTCTATAAATTTGAATTGTAAAATTGTGATAGTTATGTCATTTATAAATTATACGTATGAGAAAAAGAAAACACGTTCAGTTACTGTCCAAGGATATTATACATTAGTGTTTGTGTTTTAATATAAGACGTATTATATATTATTTGTATTTTTCATAAATACAATATCGTATTAAAATGTTTTTTTGGAATATTATATGTTTAGAATAATAAATATTACTTATGGATATTAAAATGATTAAAAGTAATATTATGTTTTATGCCACATAAATATTAATATAATAATGATTTTTTTTTCTTTTTTAGTTTACTATTAAAGTTAAAATAAAAGCGATGGATATCAAAATAAATACACATGTAGTTTTAAATGCAACATTTCATTTTTTTTTTTCTTATTAAATAAAACCCGCTGGCTTTTTAGTCTGGACAAGATTATTATGAATTTATTACAAAAGGGTTTTTTATGCTGCAGCATAAAAAAAAGTGGCAAACCCAAAATTAAGCTTTTCGTAGATAAGAATAACTATGGACCTGCGTTAATTAAGGGCCACCGTCGGTGTTTCTGTTAATTATTTTATTTTATTATTATTATTATTATTATTATTTTCATTTGGTTTTTTTTCTCTGTAGTCCGTTTGAAATACACGGTAAAACTCGGTCTCTGTAACTTAATTTTAACCTTTGAAATACAAAAAAAAATTTTTTTAAATGATAGCCACAGTCGGAAACCGCGTAGTTGTGTAATGAAATAATAAATTTAAATATAAAACTTCCTCTGTTGTCCTCTCCCAGCCACGGGTAAATACCAGTGCACTGCAATATAATGAATTTAGGGCCAATTTCGCCCTTTCTGGTGTTGAAATTAATTTTGTAGAACCGACAAAAACAGTATTGGTGTAAACCCGCAGAATTTTCATATAATACGCTTTGAGTGAAACCGATGGCGAGGTCTGCAGTTAAATATATTTGTTAGCGACACTATATAAACTACCTCTATCATTCTATTTTTTTTCCATGCCTATCAATCTCCAAGCAAACCCGCCGGCTGACTTTCAACATAATTTTATAAATCTTCTGTACTTTAATATTCTTTTTCATTATTATAATAAAATGAAATATTAAAATATGCGCATTTATTACTTTTGGTTTTAAAATAAATTTGTTCGATAGTAGTTCCTATGTCAACTGTAAGCCTAATACTATGTAAATTGTCAAAAAAGTGTTAACTAATATTATACTATATGATATTCGTAAATACACACAAAACATACATCGTGGATTCGACAAAAGTGATTTGTTATGCAGTTTCGAAACTGTAGTAGCTAACTAATAAAATATTATTATACGTCGGATATATTATATTACAGTTGTTTTATTTTAAATAATTTCTCGATTATTATAAAACGTTAAAATATAATTTCATCTTCGTAATTAGGTATATGTATGTCAAAGGTTCATATAGGAATATACTGTTTTATAATATGTAATAATTATTAATAGCTTAGTATAGTTTATAGGTTTAAAATTACTAGGAAAAAAAAACAAATTACTTGTAGGAAATTACTGTAATTTGCATGCAGCTCTGAACTCATAGTTCTATTTTATATTTTGTAGTTTATGCTCCCTATATGGTCGTAACACCCCCGGCCACCAGTCTTTTGTAATAAAGTTATTAAATGAATTTAATTGAGATATAAAAACATAATGATCAAGTCAAGGCAAGCTTAATACGTATTGGGCCTTTGAAGACAAAACTATGATCACGATAATGCACAGAGTGCAAAATAATGTAACACACTATCACGCCAAAAACGTTTCCAAATGGAGTACGCATCTTGTTCACAAAGGAAATAAGTACTGCGCAAACACAGAGAACAATATTTATTGTGCCGTATAGTAATTTATATACCCATTCGTTTTTATTTTCATCTTAGAATAAACTAGTTAACCCGATTTACGCTTCGACTAAACTTAATAATCATTATAATAACTATAAAAAATGCAAAGTCAGAAACTGATGTTATTTTAATTACTTGATTAAAAGGCCATAGCACGCGTATATACAAAGATTATAATAATTGTTAAATAAATGTAAAATTGTATATTATTATATTTAAAAATATCTCGTTAAATGTTTCATTATTTCTTCTAACAATTAGTGTGGTAGAACATTTTTGGTTTTAAAATAAATTGTAATTAATAGGTATACAGGATTAAACATTTCGAAATCTGCGAATAAAATATCAAATATGAGTAGGCTACAACAGCAGATTGATCATACCTCGTAAGTGATAGTAAGTTCATGTTATGTAAATTGTGAAACTACATATCTAATACCTATGTATTTTTACCAAAATAAAATATTATATAAACACATTTTTTCTCGCAAGTACCTAGTGCGAGTATGCTCAAATAACAGTTTTTTACTAACCATACAAACGTGTCTACTTTTCATAAAACGTATTAGGATTACTATAATTTATATTCATTGTGAGACTATAAAATGCGCGATTATAGACTAGGACGACTATAGGTATTTACCTACTATGCGTATTAATATTTTCTCTGTTCTCAACAAATGAGTTTTAATCAGTCCGCTCATTAAGAATCTAGTTAAAAACTTTAAATGCTTTTTAACAAACACAAAGGCATGAAAATGCTTAACAATATCCATAAAACTCACTCATTCTGTTCACAAAAAAGTAAAACACAAGGAAAAAACTATTTTCACGAAACTGTACCAAGATTTTAATATAAGTGTGCAATAATATGGGACAAAAACCAACTACCTTTTTTCGTTGATCAAAATATTTTTTTTTATTAAAAAAATGTTACGTTTTTAATTCGGTTTATAAATAAATATTCGAAACGTTCACTTATATTAACACTTTATGTTGGGTGACATGAAATCATTGTAAAGTTTACTTACACAGTTATATTTTTCTGTTCATGTTTTTGAAAAGATATTTAAATAAGAGACAGCTTCCATTTTTTCCAATTGTTCATGTATTTCTTTTTCAATTTAAACTTTGTCAAGCTTTTCACTTAAAAATGTTTCAAATTAAATTATAAATATTATTAAATCCAAACAGTAACTGCAAAATTATATAAAAAGCTTGTGAATACCGTACCATAAAACTGTGAATATGTAAATCAAATCTACTTAAAATTGAATTGAACTTTTACGACTCAAATCATACAACTTATTCTCTTGTAGAAAACGCTATAAATTTCAAATGTATTTCATAAATAGGTTTTTAATTTACATGAGTACTGCCTAGAGTGTGTTTTTTAAATGCCACAAGTAGATAATAATTATGTTATGTTTATCATTTTAAAAAACAAAAAAAAAACTTTACGAGTGTTACACTATTACACTATTACACTATTATAATAAAGTAACTCTGTTAAGTGTTATCACATATGAGTTATTGGATAAGTACCTTATATATTATAATAAACTATTATTAAATAATTTATTTCTATTATAAATTATAATTATTAATTCATATTTATATAGAATATTCTAAGGGATTGGTACTCAATATAAGATATATAATTACGTCAAGTAAAATATAAACCAATGAAACCGTAAACTCGAGTAAAAATTAAAAGTCTGAATGGGTGGGTAGGCATATTTTTCTTTAAATATTAAAATTTTTAAAAATAAGTAATAACTATAATGTAGATATTCGAGTCAAAATTAATAAATGCTTGTTAAAAAAAAAACAGAAGCTATAAGTACTTAAATAATATTGGACAAAATATATTATAGAAAATAATATAATATAATATATGGTATTACATATTGTTTGTATGATTGTCTTTCTTCTAAAAATATCATTTTAATAAACTCATTCAATTAAAACACTGAATAACAAACTGTCACCTTTTGTTTAAGAACATAAAGTGTCTACCTTTTAAATTTTAAAGGGTGTTATGGATAATAAGCTTGATTTAACAACCCCTTTTTCTGTAGTGAGTTTTCTGTCGCCTAATGTGTAAACGAACAGAAAAGTAAACATGGCCAATAGTAAGTTCCCACTTGCTTAGAATTTGTATTCCCGTTAAACAAGGGTCATTTCCAATTAACCACCTAGCTTCTATCTGCAAAATCTAAAAAGGGAACATAACTTTTAATAAAATATTCGTAAGATAAATTTACTACGATAAACAAATATTTTAAGCTAACTAAAATTACATAACTCTGATATTTTTTCCAAAACTATTACCTTTTGACTATAATTATGTTAAAATTAATATGTTAACAGTTTATGTATGTTAAAAAATGAAAATGCGTCATATTTAATAATGCAAATTATTAATAGATAAGTAAATAATAAATAATAATTAATCATGTGTTGGCGTATTGATATTTTCTTAATGATTTAATTAAATTATAATACATTATTTGCATTTAAATTTGTATGTTATTATATTATATTATATTGATTAATAGATTTTTAGGTAGGTAATCATTCATTTTACTAAAACATGAGTAGGTAATTTTATTTAAAACTCCATTGATAAGTTTATTTTAAAACGAGAAAAAACCTTTACTTATTATTTAGAAGTTAATGGCTTGGATATCTATTCTACTGATCATTTAAAATAAAAGTTTCACATGACAAGAGAATTATTTTAAACAGTTTCCTAAAAATTACCAAATAAATTATGGACTTAGTTAACAGTTAAATAGACGTTGGTCGTTGGTACCAACGATTTCAACTTGATCTCTTAAATATTACGTAGCCAAAAATTATTCTAAATTACTTATTACTTTAGTTATACCATTGGATAGCCTCCTATTCCGTTATTTTTTGTTAATTTCTATTTTAATAATATTATATATTTGTTTTGGTCTATACTTTTATCAAATGTGCTTAATGAGCATTAATAGCTCAATGGACAATGGATTTTGCATAATAATATATATATTTGCATAATATATTATATTGTAAATGATACTGATTTTAACTAAACTAAGTTACTTTCGGTTTTTTTTTTTTAAGTAAGTTTAAACTTAACTTATATGTATATATTATATTAAATTAACGAGTTGAGAAAAAAAACAGTTAACTTCGCCAGTCTAGCATATTAAGTTTGACACAATTATGGAAGAACGGTTCTTAACCTTCTAACTCGTTAAGGTTTAGCAATAATGTATTTTGATGAAACTTCGAACTCGTTAATTATTAGCTCCCAAGTGGTACAAACTTTATTTTGAAATGATTCAATGGAAAACTCTAGCTAGGGTGAATTTCACGTATATCCTTTACGAATCGCTCTTCAGTAAATTAACTTTTGGTGCGTCAGAAGGCTAATGAGTGTCTAAGGTCTAACTAATGCTAATGGCTTAATACGGTATTGGTCCATTAGTACATAGTATTATTTGGACAGTCGTGTAAATATTGACTTGGTGTGAATCCGAAAACCGTTTGTATCAAACTATCAAACCTTATCGTCATATCACGATATATAATACCTCTATAAATTCTTTCATAAAGCGTATACCTTTATATAGGTATATCTTATACGCAATCGATGTTGACGCGACTTAAAAGGAGCTGATGATGGAGTGATTAAAACAAATCGTATTATTTTAGGTGCATCGAGTAAAATTTCAACATTTTGAGGTAGGTGTGAGGGGGGAGGGTTGAATGAATATTCGAACCACTTTATCCGTTTCTCCAGTCAACCAACAACATTCGATAGGTATATATATATATATACTATGCAAACTAATGACGGCGGTGGATAATGCAGTATAACGTTTTGGAGATTTGGGTGCTATAATATTATGCCGCAGAAAGAAACAAACAGACGGCGGATATTAACTCGCTCGCCACCACCGTCCGCAAGACGACGATGGTTTCGTAATTAGCGCAAGCCGACCGTAGTAAATGCAAAATAAGAATCGTTTAAAACGAGAGACGGCAGAAAGTGGCAACGTCAGTGGCGGCCAAGGAGAGAGGTTTTAAAGCTGCTGGCTTATATATATATATATATATACACACACACACACACAATAATGTCCTCTCGGTTGAGTTCTAATTCAGTAATGAAGTTTAGACGCATAAAACTGGCCGACCGAAAAGAAACTTGATTACGCGCGCCCGCAGAAATCCCCACCGCTGCCACCAATTTTCATCGTCATCATTTTCGTATACGGCGAAATACTCACGGCAAGCCAATTTTATGTCTGCCCCGTCCATCAAACCGAGACCAATGATGCCTTCATCTCCGGTTTATAACGTTCAAGCCACGACAGGTCGAATGAATGACTAATAAATAAATTGAATTATTCTCATCACGTGATTCTTCGGGAAATTTACCCCCGACCGGACAAACAAACGTAATGACATCGGTGCATAACCCTTATTATTGTACGAGATCAAAAACAGGATACAATAATGAGATGATCATTTTTTTTATTTTGTTTACGTACAAAGGTGTAAGGCTAAATTAATTAACCGAATGTATAATTACATACAATACGCATGTAGGTAGATAGATATGTATAGATATAGGTGTGTGCGTTTGTGTGCAAACCGTAAAAGCTCTTTTGCAAGTTTAATTAGAAAACTTTCATCGTTCTTAATATTCAGTGAGATTTCAAGAGACGACAGTTAAAAAGAGAATGAAAGATGGGTAAGACTTACAAAATTTAGCTGACGCGAAACGTGATGAATATATTTCTCTGCAGAAACGGAAGCTGGTCCGGACAAATTAATAATTTACAGAGGTTAAGGTGCAAATCGGAAGAACGACGACGATAGTGTTATAAATATACATATTATATAATACTGCTGCGAGTGTCGACAAACTTTGTCATTGTGACATTGATGTTGATAATATGAATAATTATAATTTTAATTTTTAGTAATAATTCGTTAATGATTGTGTTATTGCAGACGAGGTGGGTCATCACGAAAATTCAACCTTTTGAGTCGAATAAAAATGTAGGGACATACAATTATGTTTACGGATAAAAATGTAACATCATATACTAAACATTCAAACATAATATCACACGGAAACAATATCAAAACTTTGCAAAATACTTTACTACCAAGACATTGTCCACAAACAGTTTCGATATAATACAAAAAAAAGTGAGATAACAAAAACATTTTTTTGTTTTTGTTTTTGTAAAACAGGTGTTTCTAAGTACCTACTGTAGTTGTGTTTCTTAAATTTAAGATTATGAGCATGATTAATTTTAAAAAATCTAAAAATCGAGGTGTACAGTATATTATAATATTTTCTGTTTGTCTATGTTAAGGATTTAGATGTCACTCTATAACAATTCATCTATAACAAATGTATTGTTTCAAATTGATTTTATATTATGTATTATGTACCTAAAACTGTTCTTAAATGTATACTTCATCAGCTGATAATATGAAATAATTCGATGAAACAATTTAAAAACACTAACTAGCACAGGAATGTATTAGGCACATACGTTATATTTTATTCCTCAACAAAAACTGTAATTTAAAATTGGACTTTTCGATACCAATTACCAAGTAACTTGTTCTTAGTATAAAACACTGTTTTATGTATTACCCTCAAACTAGTAACTTTAATCAAACTTAATAGGACTATATATGTAGAACATTCTTTCAAATATTGGTGTTACACACGAATGGTTTCTCTTGCGTCTTAAAATAGATTTTATATTGTGTCTTAATACACATTTTCAATTTACCCTTAACACTATACCTAATATACTGCAATTACAAAACCCTCCTCCATAATATTCGGCTTTATCATATTCATCAAATATCAAAAACACTTTACCAAAATCATTTTTTTAGTAGGATTCTGTCATGCATTTACCAAAAGCAAAATATGATATAAATAAATAATATAATATTCTGGTGTTAATTATTGTTACAAAGGTGTATTTATATTTCTCGAAAATAATCCAAACAATAGTATGCAGATTCATGTATAAAAAACAACAGTTATTTGCGAAATGTATTTTACAGAGTTTATAATATATAATATGTATAAGAGAACAAAATATTGTTTATAATGTATGCGTTTTGTGTTTAACGTGTGAAGTGTAAAAACTTCAAAGTTCAAATAAACCACTGCTTGGATATTTGCGAGTTCTGATTAAGTGAAAAACTTTTAAGATATTACAAAAAAAACCGCTAAATATAAAAATACAGCGTTAACACTTCTAAGGTGGAAAAATATATATTTAAAAAAATCCACGCAAAAGGAACTTTTTGAATATCGTTATCGCATCATTATTCACGCTTTACGCTCTTCGGATTCGTTGTAACACGGTTATTAAATTCGAACGACAGTCTAAACTTTTCCCTAAACTTTTTTTTTCCCCATCGTTGCTGCCACTGCCGATATAGAGTTCACTTGGTGTCGCACAATTATCGGTTTAACGGTTCAACGGGCCCAAGTTGAATGGGAAAAACGGTGGAAATACGGAAAAGATTTAAAAAATAATAATAAAAATTTACACGAGTAATGGTTTATAAGCATATAAATTTAATGATGGGAAAAAAAACATGGCACCCGGCTTTCGCGAATGTTTTATAATTATACAATTCAATGTCTTTGAATTGTCTGAAATCAATAACAAATAATAAGAATGAAATAAATAGAGAGGAAAATGTTGATAAATTAATAAGTTTCCTATACCTACCTACACTCTACAAGTTTGTTACGTACACGAGTACAATTTGTCTGTCTTTTTTTGAAAAACTATTGAACTTTAAATGAAAAAAAATATATTTACACGTATAATTAATATAACAGTCTCATATAGCCTTGTTACTGGCGATAAATTTAAAGCCTCCCCCCCCCCCCCCCAATATATCACAAGTATTATATTAACCTTCTTAACCTTATTATAATGTTAAACAGTTTTGTTTATTTATAAGGTATATAATTTTACACTAATTACGACTTTATGTTTATTTGGTATTTTGAAATATCTTTCTATCCTAATATCAAGCATTAAATTTAGTTCCAGATGTAGCATTGTAAGGATCAAAACAGTCATAATTTCTTATATTTTTTTGACAAACATGTAAGCTTATTACTTTAAATCTAATTTTTACACAATATAAAATCCAATATGAATCGATGGCTTGAAAAGTAGAAGTTATGTTCAATATATTTTTTAATATCAACTTCTAATACGTTGTGAAAAAAACTATAAATCTATAGACAGTTAAAACTAGCTGATACGTCTAACAATAAAATTTTAAACAATTCATCAATAGTTTCAGAAGATACGACTGTAATATATTCGAATGTATTGACTAATGATTTGCTCAATATATTATATAGGTAGGTACTTAATACAAGGTACTTATAAGTACTACTTATGATTGACTATGCAACGATAGATATACAGGACGATTTACCAAGCATGCTTACCACCATAATTATTATTCCCTTCGATAGCGGGTCTTGGAACTTTTAAATAATATACTTAAAAGAATATATTTTAGTAGTTACATATTTACATTTTTATAGTGTTTTTTTTAGTGTTCTGTGGCGGTACAAACTTTTTTTTTCAAATGAGGATTACCCTTGTTTATTCTAAATTGTCTTATATGAGTCATATTTTTCAATTTTCGTAAAACTAATTTAAAGGATAATTTATTATTCTTAATATAGGTATACATATTATCATAATAACTCAGTAACACAAATTTTGATTTAGAAACATAAACATTTGCAAAGAAATCATCAACTTAATAATTTACAGGAAAAACTGATTGGTGTACTATGTATATAAAATAATTTTGTATCGCCACAGGATATTCCTTACATTGAATAGAAATCTAAATAATATAGTAATTAAGTAATTAAGTATTCTAAAAAAAATCAAAATGAATCCGACGAATAATTGGCGAATCACCCTGTATATTGTGTATATTATATTATAATACCTGCATTAAACCAAAAGTTAGGAACTATGTACGTTTAGTTTGTTGTATAAATAGATATATTATTACATTAAGGAATAGTATTATTATAGACAATAACTATATTGCAGCTAGTATACTTAGTGGAAATAGTTTATGCTAATGATTAATTATTTATAACGTATGCTTTGTAGTATAATAACTTTACAACAGACAATTCTTTTTCATAATTTTGTTTTTTTCAATAAAGTACGATGTAATAATATAATACAAGTAGTTACTTTCTGATAAAAGGCGTTGTTATTTTATTTTATTATTATTTTTTTTTTTTGGTTCAAAATTAAACCTTTTCCCGTCTTCTCATTATTTCGTACAACACAGTTTCACCTTCCTCCGCACAGTAGAAAAATAATGAAATCTTGTTCTGTCGACAACAACGAATTTCCCGAGGGCACAAGAATATAATATTTCCTTGGACCCAACAACTACTATAGAACCTCAATCACCATCTCCAGATGCATTTTCTAAAGTGAGTGCTTTACGTCCTTTTGGAATTTATTATATTTCATTTTAAGAAGTCCAAAAATGAAATTTAATTTGATTTCATTTAAAACACTTTTAAGACTTTATACTTCTCTTTGAGACTATAATGAGTTCGTTTAAATACTAATTGTGCTCAATAAAAATCAGTATTTATAATTAACCATGATAAGTTTATATTCGATGTGTATCCCTTGTTACCTACTTTTATTAAGCACTAGTGCATTTCTTAGTGCCCACTAGAATCAAATGAATATTTAATTTCCATAATTTCATCAAACAATACACATCAATGTATCATAATTCATAACATAATAATAAGATGAGATAACTATACTGACAATGACAATAATTATTACAACTATTAACTCTTATATGGTTATAATAGGTACACAGATTATTTATTGAAAAGGGGTGATTAATGATACCCTTGGATGTATTCTTTTAAAAGTAAAAAGTAAATAACAATTTTCTCGAAAAGCATTATAACGTCTTTGAAAATATTTGTGTTACATAATACCCGAGTGCATTAAAAACCAACATATTTGGAAAAAAAATTATATTTTTTTCCTACTTTTCATTTTTTATTGTTATTATTTATGTTAGTACCTGCAGTATAATGTTGCTATAAAATATTCGTGTTTTCAGACGTCGTGGGGTTCCACGAAATGCAAAACTTTTTCCTGCCGTGGTCGTAACATTTTGGGAACCGCTGGTCTATAGTATAATAATATAGGTATAGGTATCGCAGTCGTTGAGATCGGGAGGACCATCACCGTGCCGGCCTTCGGATACTCGAACTGCGTAGCCCGCAGTCAGCGCCGGAAAACGGTCGGTCGGAGGGTGTGAAATGCGGTCATACATAATAATAGGATGCTGTGGAGGAGGCGGTGGAGGGGTAGGAGGGGGAGAGTGCGGGGTAGTAGCAAAACGGCATTAATGGCGTGCGTAATTCGGGTCGATAATTATTACGAATGTATATGGCGGCGGCGTTGGCGACGTACTATTATATCACACAGGTACATATATATATATATATATTAGGCATCTATGTGGTATACGGTCGGAGGAGTATTGTTGTTATATACCTATATAATATTATTGTAGCCTGACCGGTCAGAGAACAGTTTTTGGCACGCGGCGCGAACGGACTCTACACGAAAAACTGTACGGCGGCGGATCGTATTTAGGTGCGGTAAACACCTCTTCCCGGACGCACATAATATTATATTATATTATATACATACATAATAATATTATATTATGCATCCGCCACCGCCGGACCGGAAGGTTCGTCGGAATATTCACGGTTAATTAAGACGCGCGGGGAGTGCAGCTCGAACAAACGATATAGAACGACTTTGACTTCGACGACGACGACGACGACGACGATAATTCTATTGTGCACACGCGTCTAATATAATTTTACATAATTATAAATATATAGGTAAGTTTCATAATAATATATATTATAATACTACCGGTAAACTAATCCGCGTCAACGCGATCTCAACCTACATACAGAGTGTACCATAATAAACGGATGGGATTGGATCGGGTGTTGCTCGTAGAAGGATGAGCCTGCGACCGTTATTGTGTTGATAGACCGTTCAGTTGTCATCGTGATAGGACCTATAAACACACTTCGGTCCGTTCGCAGTAAAGACATTTTATTTTCAAACCACAAATCACAGTCGATGTGACGTTCCACATGAGATGACTGCACGAGTGTTCCAAGACTTCAGAAAAATCCTTATCCAGTGTATCCGTACGTATCATAATAATATGGCTATTGTGTATCGGCGCATATTTTGTTTTACAAAATTTCGTAAATATACAATAACAGTTTAATTAGATCAATTTTTTGTATTTATTTTTGTACTTTTTAAAATCCAACTGTTATTTTATGGTGCACCCTGTATAACATGCCACGTATAATACAATAATAATAATAATATTATATACCACTGCTGCGCCGCCACTGACGACGACGACGACGACGCTATGAATCACGCGATCCGGCATCGGTGATGATGAAATTAAATTCAATTCACGGAGGGGTTGCGATGTTTGCCTCTGCGAACAATATCGACGCTGATGAACGTTATTATTATTATTATTATTATCATCGGACGACGGCGACCGGACGGCCAAAGTTTACCGCGACCGTAATCAGCGCCGCGTGGGTCAACCCACTCCGCGTAGTGATTTCACGTGACCGCGGCAAACGCGCTAACCATAATATTATACACGCGACGAGCGGCTGCTTCAAAAGAAAGTTTCGTCATCGGGAAACCGACGAACATTTTGCCATCGGATTACGTCTATCGTTCGTCTATTCGACGCGCGATTTAAGGCACCCGGTGCCAATGTAATATTGTCACCAAAAATACGATCTACGGGAATAATAATGATCCTTTTCTGTAGAACCAACCAAATTTTTATGATTTTTTTTTTCAACTAAATAGGGAAATATTCTACAGAAGTCCTCGTCAAACTCCGTTTTTCAATATTTTAATCTAAAACTTGATAATATGTCTTTAAAAATAAAACAATTTTGAGCTTTTTTCAAATTGTTTTATACCTTTATTTGAAATAAAATAAAAAATCAGAGTTCAAAGCGGCCGGCCGTAGTAAATCTTCTTCTTCCGGACAAAAAAAAAATAGTTATCAAAATCCGATAGTTCTGCAAGGCCTGAGAATTTTTCCTGTGTGGTTATTTCATTTAGATATAATATACCACATCAACCCCCCCCCCCCCTCCTAAATAAGTATCAGTCTGTAGACTAGTAAAAAAAAATTATAATATTAAGGTGGCAACTAAAATTAAAAATATAATTTTCTAATTTTCAAATTTTATAGAATTGCGACAAAAACCTGACCTTACAAGTAGAGAAAACCCCGTTTCTGGTCACCCACTCGGGGACGACTCGTGGCTTTGCGTCTAACATGAAATTGATAATCTTTAATCCTGATGCGTGTGTCCTTGGCTGAGTTTAGGGGACGAATGTCATCGTGGCGAGCTAGTTAATCCCCGCAGTCGTTCACGACAAAAACATGCGACCCGATCGATATTCACGTTTATAATAAAAATAAATTACAAACACAATAATGTTCTAAAAAGCTATAAAACGATTATTGCCAATCCACATGACTCCACCGACGTTTTTCGATATTTCATGTTTTTATTTTCTATTTTTCCTAAACCCCTCCCCCGTATGGTTAGTTATCGTTTTTCGAACATAAATTGCGTTGAATAATATGTTATTATAAAAACAATAATTTATATTTCACTATATCGATTAACATCGTGTACAGGTTCGCGTTTTATAATTGAAAATTATTCTTTTGTTCCTTTGTTTTTAATACTACCTATATATATATATATATATATATTATGCATTATTAACTGTTATAAACTACTATTTTTGTTTTATGGATTAGTACATTAACGTACATGTTATTATATGATTATCATACTAAATATGAATTATAAACGCGTCAAACGTCTGATTCTGATTATTGTAAAATAAATAACGGGAATACAATTCCTTTTTTATTTATTAATATTCAGACACAATTTCGATTGGCCGACTACGCATTGTGACTTATCTACAACCACTCTAAAGCTCAACTGTTTGTTCAAAATTGGTAATAAATAATAATATAATATTCTTTAATGGGAAAAAAAAATGTTTGAAAATTCACTTTATCCGTTCCTGCAATAACCCGCCAACAGTCAACACAGTGATTTGGAAAAATCGTAAATAGATTTAGGAAAACATTTGTCGAAAAGTTATTGATGGTAATCTCGTGACTGGGGTACACGAGAAAAAAGAACTGAAGCGTAAACTACGCCTGAAGGTTGTGGCGGGAGACAACTATCCCATTTTACTCTCGTAAATTCAATTGTAGCTATCATTGCATAAGGGCGCGCGCGTGAAGCGACGGTGAGGGGGAGAGCACCTGTAGATGAGACGGGAAAAAAAGATCTCTTACAGAATGGAAACTAAAATTCATTCACGTTTTAAGAGGGCCATTGTTTTCTTACGCATTCGGCAATGGCATTAGTGGTGGTAGCGAATGAATCGATAACTAGGTACCAGTGGCGTGGCGAACTTCATTAACTTATGAGGCACAATAATTTATATGAGTAATTATCAATACTTATATAAATAATTACGTATTTACTTAAATTGTAACTGAGAATAAGCCAATTGCTTAGTCTTAGTGTGTACTTAATAAATTATTTTCTATATGTGAAATGCCCTTAGTCTCCAGGACACCCACCACCCTTTAAGCTGAGGCACGTGCCTCAAATAAAGTCCTTCGTCATGCCACTGCTAGGTACTTCAATGGACGCGTCGCTCTTAAATTAAAAAAAAATATATTATAAATAATGTACTATTATCGTGTATAGGTTTAAAAAAAAAAAGAATAATATGCTTTAGATGTTGTTAGAATAATATTAATAATTGTTGTGGAAATATTTAACCAACTTTTAAGATGTATTTGATTATATTTAAGGCCGAGCATACGAATATAATATAATATATAATATTATAAATATTTATAAACAATTATCGAAGTGTGGTTCGGCACCACTAGCTGAAATCAATCACGCGACGAGATTGAGAGTAAGCAACGGCCGCAACCACTAGTTCTCGGATGGGTGACCACCCGGGTTCGCAGTACGCAAAAACTTTGCTACACATACACGCTTTGCAACCAACTCTACCAACCCTATCAACCTTACAGGCTAGTGACCTCAGTCTTTGAGCCTTAAATCAAAAAAAAAAAAAAATTATCGAAGCAGCTAAAAGAAACTATTATGTTAATTAAAAACAGTCTGGTAGATAACATTTTTTTGTATCTGTTTAAGCAGGTAACCTTATATTTTAATTTTTAATTAATTAAGTTATATAAAATAATTTAATTTAATTAAATGTAAGTAAGGTACATCTTTGTGTTACACATTTTGAAGTACTTGCAACGTAATTTATGAAATATAAAAAGTTTATGATTATTTCTTTCATAAAATAAAATATATGTCTGAACATAAAATGTTCAACTATCGTACAAAATTATTAAGTATTTCAATATTAATTTTTTATTTTTCTAACAAAAACATACATATACGATACTGCTAATAGTTGATAAAGTATAAATATAAAGATCATAAAAAAAAAAATACCTATATTATATATAACCTTTCTTTTAATTTGTTTTGTATAATCATGTACTTACCTACTTTCTTCTCATGAAACAAAAAAGTAAAATCAATTCTCAAAAAAGTTTAATCCTAAACAACCTTTATTTACCTTTATGACTTGTATATATTTGGGAAACTTCCCAAAAAAGAGTAATTTATCTATATGACGAAAGAGGGAAAGTTTAACTTACATTACAGGTGTTTGTTACTAAAACAAAAGTTGGGTAGTTGTGTTGTTGTATGTACCACATTTAAATTTATAAAGTTTTTATATCACCACGAAAACCCTAAAAATAGTCATAACACATTTTCAGTAAACATTAATTATAATATATATATAGGTATAATAATATGCTGCAACATTTTATTTTGATACTATTTGAAGTAAGTCGAGTTAGAGATATATTATAAGGGTACCTATATTGAATCGATTTTAAACCAATTTTTCGAGTTCAATAGTACCTATATTATATGTACCTGTGAACAACCATACTGCACCCATGGACTACGGTGTCAAAACAATTTCAAGCATGGTTCGTATCCATATTATCTTCTTTCGTCCTCGAATTCCAAACCCAACAACATTATAATCGGTTTCGCGTTCCAATGTGATTAGCGGGACTTGGAAGTTCATGCATTTGCATATCAATTTCGTTAATCCCCTGGGTGAACGGACGGGGCGAGGATACAAAATCGCTTCACGGTGTACTGTCGTCGCACCAATCAAAACACCAATAGCGTTTATTTTGCATATATTTTATTTGCCTTTTCCCCCGGTATTGCTTTTAATTATTATTTTAATTTTCAATATGTATACAATACACGTTTTCAAAATAAATATGACTACCTAGCTATATATTTTGTTTATAAATGGGGTTTCCAGCACAAATTGCAGGAATACAGGATACGCCAAACAAAAACAATTATTATCTATAATATATTAACAAACAATTTATGCAACTAATTATACGAGAAAACTTCGCATGTTGAGCATTTCGATACCTACTTGTGTGAATCCATTAAAAATTTAATATCGATTATCATATTATCATGTCATAGAAATTAAAAAGTAATTATCTCGTACCTATGGGAACTAAACATTTTTTCTCCGCAATAATTTAATATAACCATTTTTTTTTTAAATTCATCAAAAGTAGGATAATATTAAGTGATATATTTGAAAAACCTCGTACGTGTAAAAATTATATTTACTGCCTATTGTGATTGTCCTTTTCAATATTTTTGAGATAAATATTATACGACTCGTATTACAGGCTAAATTTATTTTACAGTCAAAATTGGTCCGTCTCAAACGTTCAAGACACTCGATTTCACCGTAGGTGAAAATGTGAAGTGTAAATAAAAGCACCGTCATTAAAATAATTGAATACGCTCCTCGATAATAGTGGAATATTACTAAATCTACCTCCATCTGACGTTGTCCAGACAACCAATTTGATTCGCTATTAATCTCAAGAATCTGTGCTGCATATTTTCCTTCTATAATTGATAAATTTAATTTGCAAAGTCCACACTACGGAAAATCGGTCTTAACCTAACAAGTTTACATAATACTAATATCCATAACTCACCGTCACCACCGGTGAAAAATAAAATATGACTTTTTTTCTTTTTTAAATAAAAAAAAGATACAACCTGTACCCTGGGGTACAATAAGAATATGTATTATTTTACAGTGGCATTGAAATACTTGTCAGAAAAAGCCACCCAGTATAGTGATGTACTTTAAAATATGACTTTAACAAGATTCAAGATATTTCCTAATTTTCACTCACCCTTAATTGATTATAATAATAATATGTACTGATATAATATAATATGCATATTGTGCATTATGTCATTGACTAAACATAAATACATAACGTAATCATACATTATTTATACGAGAATTTCGAATAAAAAAATAATATTTTATACCTTAACACTAAAGTAAACAAAGAACCACTCATAATCGTGTTGCAAATATAACGATTGTGTGAATAATAATTTCGCCGATGGAAGC
Organism: Metopolophium dirhodum; assembly: GCF_019925205.1. Taxonomy (NCBI): domain Eukaryota; kingdom Metazoa; phylum Arthropoda; class Insecta; order Hemiptera; family Aphididae; genus Metopolophium; species Metopolophium dirhodum. The sequence goes on along the minus strand of NC_083567.1, from coordinate 14,491,441 downwards.
GAAACAACGAGAGGAGTGAACAATACCCGCTGTCTCTATCCGGATGTTTATATTATTTTTTTTAGAAAAATCTGTGCGTGATCGAACACATACAATACATTAAGAATATTTCATATTTGTACGGCTTGTATATATGTTTGTATATATTGTTCTATACATAATAATATATACTATATAGTACATACCTAAATATTATAATATGACAAGATTTTTTTTATAAAATAAAATATATTGCAGTAACTATATTGCAGTGCTGTACAAATCTATAAATATTGATAAATCAAATTTTTAAAAATTCTTCCATTATTAAATCAAATTTATACTTTGATTAAACGCCATAACTCTACTTTTGTAAATACTGTATTAAATAGATGCTAATAATAATATATACATAGTTTAAACAATTTCTTACGACTGGTTGAGATTCGTCCAGAAACATAATATTACTCCAAATTTTAAAATGCGTCGTTAATGTGTAATGCGTATAATTATTGAATTTCATACTATAATGTTTTTACACTCACCTGCAACAAATAAAATAAAACATAATTAACACATCTAACCAAATTTAAAAAAAATGTATTTATACGCTTAATTGTACTTAATAAGTATTATACGAACAAACTATTAACCATTACGGTATGAATAAATATATATGAAATAATAATATTTTATTATTATCAATTATATTATTACAATATAATTTGTTATAAATGTAATACCACCATTCATACGCGATTTAGTTATCATGATAATATTTATTAATTAGTATATTTATAAGTGTTTGTTTTATTTCATTTGAAATTTTATTGTATTGGGTATAAAACGAATGCTAAGCATTTAATGATTTTGTTTTGCCAGACATAAAAGTATTGAAGCCATGACCTTTGATATCGTTCAAGCGCACAATATATTGTTTATCGTTATCAATAATTAGGCTGGGATAATGCCCAAGAAAGATTAAAGTGCCTTGTGACTGTGAATGTCATGCAACTGTGGACACGAGTGGAATAGTGGTTAAATATTAAATACCATATATTACCATGCATTCGTGTTACACCGTGCAGCATATTATATTATTATTGTAACAGACAGTTGAATTACTAGTACCTATGCCCGCACAATATTTTAGCAATTATTCCGCTATTTTCGATTGAAAAATAGTGTGAGAATACATTATGTCAAAATAGGTACAACTGGCAAATATTTATCGTACCCAATGTTTATAGTAATAATGCTACATAAATAATTATTTACGCTTTTAGAGATTTAAGCGAAAATAGAGTAACATAATATTATATATACGTCTAGAATAGTCTTACAATATTTTTTACTAAATAACTGTGTAGGTAATGAGTTACACCAGACTTTCAAATATATTTAATTACAAGTGCATATACAATTAGTTTTATATTATAATACGTACAAAGCAAAACAAGTCTGCAATATGACGATAAATTACCAAAAGGATTACCCAGTGAAATACTGTAGTTCCGTCCCTATTTTGTGCAGCAACAGCGCTAAGTAATTTATAGATTATGCCAGTATATCCGTGATAATACTCTTCAAATTATCTCCGGCGTATTTCAAACTTTCAATCAAGCATTTGAAAGAGACGTTTTAATAAATAGCCACAAACTCCATTATTTTTATTTAAAAATATAACAATATGTAACATGTTTTATTAGTTGGGTATTTGTAATATTATAATAGCATAATATGCATTCAAAACATATTATTTGTACTAATTAATACTTATACATTATTTTATAACCAACCGTTAGTCAGTTTTACTCAGATTAATTTAATGTGTTGACTTAATAAGATATACTTAAAATATGATCGATGGCCCATTTAATGTTCTTTATGTAAAAGTAACAAAACAATTAAGTTCGTATACGAGTAAATATCAAATATTTTGTTAGTTCCTCCTACTCCGCATCAAAATTTAAAACTTTAGTTATTAGGTATTAGATAATTAGACAAATATGTTTTGACTTAGGTAGGATAACTTATAATATATGCATGGTCGAGTTTAGAATTAGTTTGTTTTTTATGTGCTTAATTAAATGTAAAATAATAAATGTATTCAATATAAATACATTTATATTTCATCACAGATAAATTAATATTTAAAAAAACAAAAATAATAATTATGAACTAAATGAAATTTGTGAAAAATCCAAATAGAACTATTTAGTTTAAGTATTCATAAAAATTCATTTTATAATAATATTTTATGCAATGTATAATATTAATTTATTATTATTATTATTATTATTTATAACACAATTATTACTAATGCTTGTATCTTAGTGATATATTAAATGTAAATATTACAATGGGGGTATAATTTTTCAGTGAAGTTATGTCGCTCTAATCAATAAACATAAATTATACGAATCGAGAGAAGGTCACACGAGATCAACATTGGCACGTGTCTGTCACACGCGCGTCAGTTTATTTACACAAAAAATCAAATAAAAACCTGGAAATGTTCGATACACTTGGCATTTCTTGCTTTGAAATAATTCCATGCTATGGATTTTTATTGGAAAAAAGCCACGCTCCCTGGAGATCTCGGATACCTGCAGGGTGTCCATCAGCTGCCCGGGGGTCTTTAGGACCGTTTGTTGCGGTTCCCGAACTCGAGGTCATTAAAATGGGTCCGGCTTTAAGCGCAATTGGGGTAAACACACGAAAGCTAACCTCAACCACGGTAGCCATTCGAAAACTGTACGGGCAGAGGGAGGTCGCGTGTTGAACTATGTGTCCCATGACGGCAATTTCCAAGCTCTAGCCCCGATAAATATCAACAAAAGGACCGCAAACCGAGGCCAAATAATGTTGTGTAATTCTTGTGACGTGTAAAAAAATGAAGCAGATAAATAACCACGCGTAGCCCATCAATCTGTGATGACATTTATACGCATTAAATATTAAGATCAACCATGCGCTTGTACGATGTAACTACATATTTTAAATTAAAATTAAAATCACACATTTTATTAAAAAAAAAAAAAATAATATTAGGTATATATTATAATATGGATAAATATCAAAGTATATCGTTATGGATAATTTATTGTTACTGTAACTAAATACTGTTGCAGATACATTAATTTACATTAAAAGTTAAACTAAATCAAACAGATATTTAAAAAAAAAAATAATCGATTTCAATGGCCGAAATTAAACATTTTCAGCAAAAGTTTATTCCAGTATGATTTATTATATTGCCGTGATATTTATTATAATGATAATATTAATTATTAATATTAGTTATTATTTACTTGTTAGATAATCAAATATCTACCTACCTATATTAACTAAAATTTATTTATTTCTATTATTGTATAGTGTTTACCTATAATTGTTTGTATAAAATATGTATTCATATATTATATTAAATACGTCTTGTACATAATATAATATGTATGTTAACAGGGGAAGCTGAAAATAAAAGTTAATTAAAACTAAACTTTAACTTCTGAATAGATAATGTACATTTGTACCTATGATACCAATAACGTATATTTATTGAAACATCATAACTACTAAAAAATTCAAAACTAAATTTTAGTTTACGTACAATTTTAAGGGAACAATACTAACACAGGACCAAAAACTTTATATCACGATTAATGAGAAGGGCTGATTATTTCACGACCCGTGATAATATTATATTCATTATTCGTTGTTCATTTAACGTAAGTTCATATAGATAAATTAAAAGTTAACAAATTTAATTGTTATTCTTTATTTTTCTTTATGCCACGCTAATCAATTTTTAGTCTGAATATTTTAAAATTATTACTTTGTATTGTTAATAATAATTCATCTTTTTTTTGTTTTCCAAAAAATAATTTGATTTTAATGAAATTGTAATTTTTTATATATTTATAAGCCGAAAATTAAATATTCTCTATGCAATAATGGTACCTATTAATATTGCAATAATTCAGTCTAATAATTTTCACTGTGAAAAACATCATCAAAACATGATCAAACACTTAGACCAGAATTGCAGGGTGACTCTAATAGTGCTGTAGGACGTAGGTTAAGCAATACCAGTGATGATATTATATTGTGATAGATATTTCAAAAGTATAATGTTGTTCTGTTTACAAAGAATATATTTTGGAAATACCGGAAGATTCAGTAAAGGCAAATACCCGAATACTGAAATACCCCACCGTCGTCATTGTCCCCAGTTGAAGCTTCAATTCGCTTTCACCCTAAACATAGCCTATATTCTATATATGACGAAAATCATCGGCTATTATACGCATCGAGTAGTCCGGACTTTTGTGTAAGGGGATCCGAGTCAATGCCTATTCGCTTATGATTGATTAAAAGTTAAAAGCATTAACTTCACCGCTGTAGTACCACCGCGATATTTGCGGATAATCTCTGTGCCACTCAAATGAGTATAGTCTGCCTGTGTACGCAATCAAAGTTCACAGACGTCTTACGAAACGTATTTTTCTGCTTCATTTCCCCTCAACTCGGTTGACATTAACTTAATGAAAGTCTAAAAACACCACAAGATAAATAAAATAGCTCTCCGAAAGATCTGTTTTTCACTATAATATAATATTATTAACCTAAATAACTGAACGGGGACATGATAGACACTTTGATTAAATTATCGATCGGATAATAAATAATCGTGCGTGTTGGCTAAACGTTAAACATGTACGATTCGCAGTTATATATGATATTATATGTATATGATGCCTATTATATTTATTGGATTATATTATTATGTCCTCCGTGCCAAACGACTTTAATCACATTAGAAAAATTATTATTTAACGATTAGGTTGATTGCATTAATAAGCCTAGCGGTTGTACGAATATTAAATATATATATATTCGTAACTTTTCGTTGAGTTATTGAATAATCAAATAAAAAATGTTAAAGCCAAACGCCAAAGTTACACCAACTGAATTGGTACAAGCTTACTAGCTATAATAATATTCAATAAATAAAAACTAAATAATATTTTTTTAATTTATGCCACCGTAGCGTATTTTTAGTATTATAAAATGAATACGAACATAGTAAATTTTAGATTTTCCATCAGAGTATCAGACATATTTGATTAATGTCGAAGTAAAATCGTGTACCTATTAAATCAGTATTATACACCTACGTACGCCACGTGGTCATATACTTTGACAGTTTCAGGTTATCAGAGAAACACGTGCTGCTGCGAGACGTAGAAAGAACAGACATTCGTCGTAGGACATAAACTGCTATTATTATATAAACGTATCATGCGGTACCAGCGAAAATCGTGTATTTTATAAAGAGGGATTGAAATAACACAGAACGACCGGCGAAAAGACTGCCGCTCGGAGTCGATTTGTCATTCGGGCGTAGGTCGTCGGTCTTCTCTGCAGGTTGTTAAAAGTTTGATTTTTTTTTCGCTCGGCCGCGATGGGGCTGGATAGAGTCGGTGGAGGAGAACGCGTGACATCATATTGTTTTCTGGGACTTTGGGTAAAACAAATTGCCAGCGGCGGCGGTAGCCTGTCCTGAGGGACACGGTGTCGCGACAATCCCCGGGGATAACATCATCTTCGCGGTGGCGGCGTGGACGGCGGTAGAGTGGGTGTGGGTGTGCTGTGGGTTGGGTAGCCGGAGGAGAGGCGATGTAAATCAATCATTGTCACACGCGTCCCACCTTTTACCGACGACACCACCTCCTGCGCCGACCGCGCCGTCGACGTGACATCCACCTGCCCATTATTGTATTATATATTATTATATTATATACCCGCGACTACGATATAATATTATTATCGTCCTGCTGCAGTTGCTGCTGCTCCCGCCGCGATTTCCATAAGAGACGAGCCGTTATAGGTATCGCGGTTATGTCGGACGTGGACGGGCCTTGACGAGGACGGTGGGTGGTTTTCGCTCGTGACCACCGTAGTCCACAGCCGCCACCCGCGTGACACATAAGAATCTGCGAGTTTGCCATAATATTATACTTTCCATAACCGCTCGCTTATTAATAACGACTTCGACAACAAACGCACTGCACTGTCGTGCGACACAGATACAGCCACAAGCGCAGACACAGACGACTACGTCCTCGGCGAGAAACGAAACACACGACAAAGTACGCGAACGGCTCGCACCTTTCATCGTTTTAAACGTGAACACGCGGTAATAGTATTATAATAATAATATCATATCCTATGCCGACGTATACACGTACCCACGTGCCTCCTACTCTTCCACCGAAGCAATGACCACCAGATCTTGCATAAGTTTTTGAAGTCGACCAATCGTCCATACGAATGTGTATCACAGTGAATGTACTTCACGAGGTCTACAGATCCGATTGTTTGATGCATTTGATGCACCCCTACGTGGTTAAAATATTATAATGACGAATACGATTAGAACATTTACTAATTAGACACGTCCGTAGATGAGCCGGTAACAACGGTTGCTAATATTAAAATCCGAGGATGATACAAGTTATGCGGGGCAAAAAATTCCAACCGTTATGGTCAACGTATACTAGAAGTGACACTGCAATAATATTTCGATTAAACTATGCGGGTAATAGTTTGCCACCCCTCGCGAGACACAATAATCCGAGTTTGCCATATTATATTTGCCATAACCATTCACGTACGTAGTCATTAATAACGACTGCGAAAACAAACGCACATCACTGTCGTGCGACACAGATACAGCTGCAAGCACAGACACAAACACAGACACAGACGCAGACACAGACACACAAGCCGCCGTCCTTAGTGAGGGACGAAACACACGACAATGTACGCGGACGGCTAGCACCCACTATCGTTTTATACGCGATAGGACGTATTAAAATGACAATATCCTATCCTCCTCCGCCAACGGATACACACACCCACGTCATTCACATTTTTCATCGACGCGTCTATGTGGATCCGATTGTTTGATGCATTTAAATATGCGCCCTTACTATTGGATTAAAATATAATAACGAATATTTAAACATATTTTATAAATAGAACACGTCCATCGGACCGTAGATGAGTCTACAACGGTTTTCGTCGTGTTATTAAATTGTTTTTTTTTTTTTTTTGCTATAGATTCGATTGTTTGCTACATTTAATGGGCCCCTACGCGGTTAAAATATAATAGCGCACATTATTAGAACATATTTTATCAATAAGACACGTCCCCGTAGATGAGCCTAACAACTGTTTTCGTCGTTATATGAATTTATTGTTTTTTTCGTTTTGTATAATAGTAATAATATTATGTGTACCTACCCATACATGCGAATTATGCGTACACGGCCGTTCTACACTTCTCATTACGTACACCATTAATGTTGTGCAACTAAAGTTTTAAATCAAATGAACAAATGAACAAAACTCGAAAGAACCCGGCCATGTTTATTAGTTTATTAACGTCTTGTTTTATTAGTATTTTAAGTAAAGGAACCCGAGTTTTGCAATGGTTCAAAAGCACTTCACGTATATATATATATTATATGTTTATATATTTTATACATATATATATACGAAAAATTACTCTTGTTTGTTCACTTTTGATTAAAACTCTTGTGTCTCAGGTAGGACAATATTGCTATCATGCCGCTGTCAACTATTCATCTGGGTTGCTAATTAAAATCTGAGGATGATACAAGTTATGCGGGGTAAAAAAATCCAACCATTATGGTGAAAGTACTAGAAGTGACACCGTAATATTTCGATTAAACTATGCGGGTAAAAGTTTGCCAAATGTTTCCTCGCAAGACTTAATATCTTTGGAAAAACTTTAAACCATCCTTATTATAAGAACTATAAACAGACAACGAGAATTAAATACGGGCACCTTCATAAGTAATCTAAATCCCAACCAACTTTGTATAATATTACGAGGCGAAAACATATGAATAATAATTAATGCAAAGCTGAAAATGTTTACGTACTGCATTACTGTGTGTAGAATTATTATGGGATCAGATTATTTGATTGGTAAATTGAAACAAAAAAAAGTTTTTATTTAATTCTATTGAATACCAACGACAGTAGGTATTGTAAATGGTAATAGAAAATTATTAATTATTAATTTTTAAGACTTACACAGTTACACAAGTCGTTTCAGTAACATCATAATATTAAATGGTGGGTAATACGGCGTATAGGCATTGATTTTTAAATCTCGAATAAACAATTATAATATTATATTGTATTGTTATAATATCTAAACGAACGAACCTCAACCGGATTTAAAGTGTACAGCTGATGTAATTATTAATTTTCTACGCGGGCGCCTGAACAATGAAAATGTGTATCAACGCGAAAATCCGATAACGATTATTTAAAAAATATTGAACTTGAAAGTGTATGCGCAATGCGTGCCACGTGCGTATATTAAAAATGGCTATAGTGCAACGTGACAGAAATATTAACTTTTTGATCCAGACAGTCGGGTTGGTGAAAAAGGTAGCGGCCGACGTATACTATTATTATATTATATATTATTTTATAGTGCTCAAATCGAGTTTCACCGGGATGATACAAAACGCGTATAATAATAATAATATTTCCGTTGAATAAAAAGTAATTCATGCAAGAACAAATTAGCATTTGTGCGTATAGATATATTCATTAGGAAACCATAAATTATGCGGCGTGTCTCTGTTGTTTATACGCGATAGTAAAATATCGATAACTGAAATACAACCGCAGCTCGTTCACTCACACGTTCAATAATAATAATAATATCACCGTCGAGTGGAATAGTATTAAAACGATCGGGGCCGTGTTCGTTTACGGTTCCGGGGGAAAAAAATTCTAAACCTATAAATAAATATAACATAATATTATATTGTTACACTACATAGTACATATTAATATTATAATCGCTATTCGTTCCATATGACCGAGTACTATATTTTATATTGTAATATACGCACATGATAGCGTATGGTAATGTTTACACTATTTAGACGTCGTCCTGTGTCATATAGAAGTAAATTATATTACATTGCACGTGCCACGGCTGCTGGGATACCACAAATTGTGGCGATGTATACCGATTGTGGATCGTATTTGTATTTGTGTTTTGCGAGGTAGCAATACAATTGATAAAAAAAAAATTCGAACTCTAAGTAAAGCCTAAGTAAAGTCCTAACATTAATAGGTACCTATAATACTTACCACGCTTCGCTCACGAACTCAGTCACATTTTATTTTATTACGTTTTATAATAATAGTTCTCTTTTATTAACAAATTCGAAAAACTGAATCTGTTCAGAGCCATGCCTACCCGAGTGTTCAGAATATAATCATGTGACTATTTAAGGATTTATTATGATAATCTACTATTGGTTAAAGAGTTTGAACATTTATTGAGTATACAAGAAGCACTGTACCTACCTACTTAAAAATTTACACATCATGTAATCATAAACTGAAGATAACCAAACAATATTTAAAAATTGGTCAAACTTGTTAAAAAATGATTTAAACAATTAATGTTACAATAACTATAATACAAATCATTTATCATAATAAAATGTATCTCATTTCCCCATACGATCAGAATTTATAATTTAAAGCGTAGTGTGGTCGAATGACGGGCAAACAAGCAGATAGACGAACGGACTGAAAACGTGTAACGTTATATAATGTACATTACGATCGCTTGAACTTCCCAAGGACCAATAATCAAGGAACCAATCTTTTTTCTATAAGCATTTCAGCACGTCACTTCCAATTTTTTAAAATTCCAAATTTAATTCCTAGTCACTTTTGAACTTTTCTGGCAACGTTCGTGTTGATTTCGAGGAAATATTGACGTTTCGGACACATTTCCGTGGCCGTTCTTATGGATGGAATATAATCCAGAGAGGATTACGAGTTCACTTTGGCGTAAAAAGTCCATACGTTTTCGGGAACGCAAATCGTTGCGTTTCTTTTTTAGCACCCACCGCCGAGCCCACGTCTTGTCGTCGCATGCAGACGTACATTATACTCGGATTCGTTAAAACGAAGCGACAGACTGTGGAATGACATTCAGGTACAGGATATAATATACACAGTACCTTATTTATTTACGCGTCCCTCATTCACGATGATACACGTGGACGAAAACCACCACCGCCGCCGCTGACGACCCACCGACCCTCCTCCAATTACCGGCTTCCGTGTAAACACCACGCCGCATGCCACGGGGGGTTGTTTTGGCAGGGGTCGTGTTGTTTGGGGTGTATTGCAGAAGGGGGTGCACGCGTAGTGTAATAATAATTGCACCCGTCGCCGCCTCGGTTGCGTCGCTCGCGCGAGGGATCGTCGACGGCCGGTGCGACGTTGGCGTGTGTCACGCGAATCCATCGTCGTCGGCCACGGACTAATTAGCAGCCTTGCATTAGTATAATAATGTGAAACTGTATATTGTATCCTCTTCGACGACCGAATTTACGCCCCACGTACCCGATAAACACACGAGTATGCATCAAACCATATATCATATAATATGTATTATATATTCACCATCCGAAGACCACCTGCTGCAGGCCTTTGTATTACCTATACGCGGTGCGAATGCTGCTGCACGCATAGGGCAGGCACATCAATACATCATAATCACTGTCCCTGATCTGAGAACGAGATTTCTCCTAAAGATTATCCGTGGGCCTAAGTCTAATCGATCAATCGAGGGGGTGGTAAATGTTTTGTTTTCACTTAATTTTTACACTGATGTAACGGGTTTTGCCACGTCTAACAGTTGTCCCAACTGACAGTTTCGACCGGTACGTAAACTAGTGCCCATCTCAATTTTTAACGAAAACGACGGCTCAGTCGAGTTAAATCGTCGAAAACCGGGTCACACTAATTTCACAAACTAAATCAATCGACGAAACAAAGGACAAGGAAATAAATGAAACAGGTACTCGAAAGCAAAACTTCAAAGAGGCGTGACCGACTAGATTGCCAATTATCACGAATGACGTGACGAGTAATAGAGTAATAAACACTTGTCACTAGTGCTAATTATTATTCCTATTTTAATTGAAAATTAAAACTAAAACTGTATTGATTAAAACCATTTTACTACTTATATATAAAATACAATTACTGACAGAAGTCTCGATGGATGTGCTCGATATATTTTATTAATGCGGTAGGTAGGGGTGTAAAAGTAAAAGTGAAAGTACTTTAAAAAAGTAGCTTAAAAAAAAATCTTCATTCTATAAGCTACAGTAATATATTATTATGTACTCTTCATTTATATAAAATATACTCCTCATCTACGTTTACATATTAACAAATGGATGAATTTTGTGTAATCATAGCTTATAAGCACCGCAAGTACATTCAACGATTTGCTGACAAAATGTATTATTTTTACATTACACACAATATTAAAATAAAAAAGTGTATTTACGACGAATGTAGAATGAAATTGAATAATTTCCATGTGTTTTTCAAACAATTAAACATACTACATTATACTGCAAAAATATTTATTAAATAACTTTATCTAATGTCAAAAGACAACATTTAAAAAATGTTAATCAGTAGATTTCATTTGAAATATTATAAAGCATTTTTCTATAGATTTTATTAATTTCTTAATGGTATTTTTTTTACATTGTTATGCTAAAGGCGCGTTAATAAAATATTCAACTTAAAATTAATACGAAAAAAATAATCTCTTAAACCATTTTTTTTATCTTAAAACTATATTAAAAATAACTTAATACAATATTTTAATTGAAAAACTTCTTATATTATTATAGCTTGTGATTAAAAAATAATAAAGACGATTTTTTTTTTTGATTTATCACAATGATAAGTAGTTAAATTAATGTTTATAATAATTTTGAGACTCTGTATCGGTTTATTTTTTTAACGCTTTACATAAACCTCGTATATACATCTATATCTTTAGTTCTCTAACTAAACTAGTTCTTAAAATTGCTGGCTGGTATGTGTCTTCAACATTAAACCTTCATAAAAACCAAAAACTTCAACTCTAAATATTCTAAACCAGCTACCAGATTAATAAATTTATTGTTTGAGTAATGTTGAAAAGTTTCAAGTTTCAAGCGGTTAAATTTTTATATTACAACAAAATAACTAACAGTGTTTGAAGAAAAATCATTATTTTTCGTTCAATTTCGTCAACATTTTAAATTTAAATATACTATGAGTACCTACATATAATAATATGCATACAAATACCCAAATTCATAAATTGTGAAGCTAAATTTACTAATTTATTCATAATATTATAACCTAGAAAATATTTTTTTTAATATTGGTTGAAAATCTTAATATAGTCGTTTCAAATATTTCATTTTGAATTAAAACAATAAAACCTAGGTAATTAATTTTTTCTAAAAATGATATCAAATATTCAATCATCCATAATTAGAAAACTTTTTAATAATATTAAATAAAACATATTTAGTAAAGCTTGTGAGTGTAAAAAAAAATAAATAGTCCTCATGTATCACTGCAGAATAACTTTGAAAAGGGTATGATATATATATATCATATTGATCATTTTAAAACAGGTAATTTCAATACCATCAAAGTGTTGCTTTCATGAAAAAATTTAAAACTTTCTTTTCATCATATTATTATGATACACATATTAATATGCATACGTCTTACCCTTTATTTTTTAATGCTACAATTCTAACATAACAAAATACAGTTTTGATTGCATATTAGGTATAAGATTTATAATTTTTTTTTTACTTTTACACGCTATACTTACTCTACAAAATCTCAACTAACTTAGAGATCCGAGAGAAGTACTCAAACTAAAGTGTAATAACAAAATAATGTATTTGTGTATAAATAAAAGTACGATGATTTATTTTTAAGAATTATTGTATTTATTACAAAACGAAATTCAATAATAATAATATAACAAATTTATTAATTTCTTGTGTATTATTATATTATATGAGTATTGAGGATATAACTAAAGGATAAAATATTTAAATATAATATAATAATACATAATAATATATTAATAATAATATTATAATAATATTAAATATTATATAGTACATATTATGAATGCATAATATTACCTACAATGTTTATAAATCATAAATTGTTTTCACTCATTAGTAAATAATTATTTGACACAAAATCTAATTTCATTTTTGTCAAAAAAAAAAAAAAAATTGATTCTATTATAGATGGTTCAAAGAAAAGGTTGTTGTGAATTTGCTACTCAAGACATCTCGAATTCCTTATACATCTCATTAAACCATCGACATGAAGTAAATCAAATTCAATTTTCTAAATCCGTTTGAAACGAACGGCCCGAAGTAGAAATTATCTAAGAACTCAAGTATTACAAAGTGTGTAAATAAATTTCAGGGGGGGAAATTTAAATTAAAAAACAAATACATATATAATATGTTCGTTTCTATATCACTGCCAAATGGGGCCATAAGATAAAGAAACAATTAACAGAGTGGTGCACAGAGTTAAGGTCGATGTGGAAGCGTTACACTGTAACCGTGTTTGCACACTATCGTCTCTACCACACCCTTTCCAAAGTCTCATCGCAACAGATGCTTCTGGTCAACGTGTTTGGAATACCATAATATACTTTGCTGTGTACAGTGTAGGCACACCGTGCAAACACATTCACACCGGGTGGGAACTCACCCTTAAACTGGAGGGGTAGGTGACACGCTAGCTATATCATACCATCTCCGCCTTGAGGGACATGTCCAGAATTATTTAAAGGCATCGTGGCCTGCCGTATTTGGTACACATTATCGAATATATTTTCCATTTTCGTTCTCATACGTTTGCCTGTACCTAGCTACCGTAACCGAGTTGTTTGTTTAGGATATATGTTTTTCTCTCTCCTCCCTTATTTTTCCTTCATCTCCCTCTTATATACTTCCCACGAGAGTTAGGTAGTTGATTTTTCAGCCAAAACAAATATTGGATCTAATACAAATTCAATACTTGCAGGTAGTGATTTGTTTTATCATAATACCTCGTTCATGGGTTATGTTTGAGAAAACTATTCGGTTGATTCCAATATAAATGCGGAAAAAAATGTCTAGCCTTTACGTTGTAATATTATTACGTTAAATATTTTATGTTTTTTTCCTATTTCGAGTGAAAACTAAAAGTTAAAAATAAACTTAATATGAGCAATTAAAAAATATTTGGTGAAACTTTTTGACATACAAACATGTCTTTTGGCTGATGGTCCATTTGAAACTCGTAAAGACGCTTTTGTTGTTACAATTATTATTATCAGTCGACAGTCACTATCGTGACATCATTCGTTACTGTTAATAAATTAACAAATTAATATTATCAAAAAATAAACATATAAAATATAATATATTACAGTAAACAAAATGATTATTTAATTCCTTGTAATTCCAAATACATGTTTATGATCAAATGTTTTTTGAAGGACAGGTTATTTTTATAATAGTAATAATAATATATATTTATCATATTATTATATTATCATACATGCATCATATATTTTTACGAAATAGGCTTATAGTATTAATTATTGATAAATTATCAAAAAACTGTAATTGTTAATATTCTTTTATATATTTTGTAGTTCTACAAAACTGATATAATTCTATAATAATTGTTTAAAATCTCAAATTCTATATTCTGAACGGCTATGACAATTTATGACCGTTTTTTAACAGAACGATAGTATACAATTCACAATCGTCCAATATGGATAATATAAATGAAAACAAAATTATAAGTATAAAATATGTATAATTATATATACGTTATATGTTATATATATATATCACTATATAGTTGAGGAGACGCTACAAACGCATTTATCTATGCCGCCTTACAAGTGTGTAAAAGTTTGATGCTTAATGCTAGTTGTCACGTTTTTAGCTAAAAAATAATAACATATATTTGTACATAGGTGAAATTCCGACTTGGGTCATCATATCATTTAATTGTAATGATTTTTATCATAAATTAGTTCCTTTTTGAACTGCTAAACAAATATTGAATTGGCTGATAATTAAAGAAACTTATATTCAGTTATTTTTAACTTGTTCGTAGAAAACGCTAATGAATAGAAATGTTTATGTTATTTAATTTACACAAAATTATTACCTTCCTATACAAGTAATTTTTTGTATAATAACACTTAAGTCTACACAATATTGTTTATTTTTATAGAGTTTTTCATTGCTTTTTCCTCATCTAATAAAAACAGTTTTTATGAGTTAATTTTCCATCGTTCGCGTATCGATAACAAGTTTCCACTGCTTAAATTGAACAAAACAACAAAAATAGTAAAACAAAATTCTACTAATATTTAACATTCTCCTGTAACTATACGCAGTATACTGTTTACATATTATACTATTTGTAATAAACGTGACAAAACCTAATGGTTATTGGCAACCATTTTTATTTTAAATATTATTTTGCTGAAAAAAAAAGTAATTAAAATACGATATTTGTTTTGTATATATATTTTAGACCCACCATAAAAAAAATTAAATAAATAAAAACACTCTCCAAAACATATAACCAATAATAAAATAAATACTAAATGTATGACCTAGTGCGAATGATGAAGTTTGGAGAATGTTTGAGTGTCATTCATACTTAGTTAGATATTAGGTAGTTGAAAAGTGATGTGAAAAGATTAAAGAAAATTGATAAACTAATTGATTAGAAGTAAAAAATAATTTCGAAGAGGCGTTTGATGAAAAAAAAACAAAGTAAATCACTTGGCCATATATTAGGAATTCGAGTATACCTATACCCTGTCATTGAGTACGTCACGGTAATTGATAGGTTAAATTCAAATTTAGTAATAAATCATTACCTATATGTGCTTTTTTACTTCTAGGAAGTACAGTTTATGAGGAATCTTGCATTTTATATTCAATCTTTTTGACAATAATAGAATATTAATATTTGTATTAATCTACTATTATTCCTAAAATGTGCAGTTCTGAATTTCTGATTATGATGTATAATATTTTGCTAATTTCACCATAGTAGCTAGAACACCATTAATGTTACTGTAGTAATGTAATATCATAACATCATTAATTACCTGTTGAAATGTATAATTCTCCTGTATATAATAAATATACATACACGTATACGCCTATACTGTATACCTATAGCCTATATGATTTTGTTTTGAAAACAGAAGGCATTTATTAAATATTTTGATAAAAATTACAAATTATGATTTATTTGCCTATACCTACGTTCTTTTGCTACCGTTTCTATAGTTTATATCTTTCTCAAACGTTTAATTATTTTTTATTTTTTTTTGATTAAACATTTTACTTCGATATATAATAATATAGAGTTTAACTCAAAAAAGTTACAAGAAACATAAATTCTCCATTGAAACTCTTTCCTTTTGGTTTAGACTTGGACATTTATTTTATAAAGCTTAAAATGTAAGTACTCATCTCTTCGTAGAAACAAACGAATTCCTTAAGTCAACAGAAATGAGAAAACATTTCGGAATTCTGTCTTTTGTAAGCTATTGTTAAAATATATTACTTTTACATGATCCTGTGGAATTTTGTTTACCACTGACACGGTCATTCTAAACGTCGACTTGGAAAGAGACAATTTTTTGTAAAACTGTATACAATTATGTTAAAATTAGGTTTTTAAAATATTTCGAATTCCTCTGATAGACAGTGTTTATATTATGAAAATGTAATTTTAACATATTTTGTTTATTGCATAGTATTGTACTCTAAACAAAATTAATACAATACTTTGTTTCAAATAGGTATTATTACCCTGTTTCTAATTTGGAATTCAAAAACCAATGATATAGGTACCTATTCTATAAAATTGACTCACTGCGCAATACGCGTTCCAATACGTATATAAAAATACAGTAAAGTCAATTTTCTCTAGAATTCTTCTCTAGATCTAAAAGTAAACAATATTAATTTGTAGTAGTTACTTATATCATATACTTGTTAAAACGTCTGAATAAAATTACTTTAAAGCCTTATTTGAGTAACCGAATCACTTTAATTTATGGCACAGTGAGTCAGCGACACACTTGTAAATCAACACGTAATAAATGTCCTTTTTAAGTTGACACTTCGAAAAAAATGTCATAAAATATGGGTTAATAAACTCATGTATAAAATCATATTATTGCGTTTCGAAGAATCAGAGGCATTGTAAATTTAGATCATTAAAAATACATATTTTACGAAAACGAATAATTAGGTACAATTTAATCATTTTAAAAATACACGTTTAGACTCTATCAAAATTATTCTATAGACAAAAATATAACATAACATAATATTACAATCACGTCTGTATTAATCAAATAAAGCGTTTTAAAAGTAAACAATATACATAACGCGATGAACGACTATTAAAAACGAAGATATTGCTTACTAATATTATTGTTACAAAACGCATAATATACGTCCCCAGAGATAAACAATAAGTCCTCGTTGCGAGACTATATAAAGACTAAAATATATAAGAGAGTACCTATATACATGGAGAATTCATATATCGTATAACGAGGCGATACGAAGGAAGCCAATGTTTATCCATCTGACTCTATATTATACTATATGAAGAAGTCAAGTATACATGCACAAGAGCCGATGCACTAACCACCACTACCCCGTTACCCAGGCAGACGTTTAAAAGGGGTAGTTTCTCTTGTATACACACGTGCTCTTGTTGGGGTCTAAAAACTGTTTTTACTCTTCTGCAGTCGGTATATACTTCACTTGATTGTCCCAAGCATAAACAAAAACCAATGAAAAAGACAAACAGTAATAGCTGCGCAATTTCCTTACGGTATCTGGAGATATTAAATTACGTAAATATAATATTATTTCTGGCAACGACCCGGGATCAGATTTAAGAGCGAGGAGGGCGATAAAGTGTGTTTTGATTAATTTAAATAACAATAAAAAAAAGAACCTTTCAATCATTTTTTTTATTATTATGAAAGTGAATATTTATTAGCTGGTGATCTGTAAACACTTAAATATGCCATAATTGGTGCCGATAAAATAAGATACAAAGACAGGACGGCTTGAGTGGAGCCCCGGGATGTCCATTATTGACCCATTCTAGATCAAACCTTTTAATGCTAATAATACCTATTATTATCAATCAACTATCATTAGGTTGAAAAAATCTTATGAAACAATTAAGTACTTAAAAATCAATAAACTTATCAGAAAAATTATAATATTCTAAACAAATAAAGACCATACAAAATAATTTTATAAAAGTATTACAGTAGGTAATTCTACCATATATTATATAGTATATAGTATATATTGTACTTAATGTTCATCGTATATTTGTTTAATATATAAAATATATCATCAATTTAAATAAATATAGGTTGAAACTACCCGAGAGAATAATATTAAAATATCCTGCTCAATAATATTCTACCCGCTTCATAAATTAAATTGTTGTTTATATTTATTTCTGCGCAATGATGTGACTTTTAATACCCCACAAAAACATTATGTTATGGAGTTTTTTCCGTTATATTAAGTTATAACGATGATTATTATTATTCTTATTAAACTATAATTTAGTGTTAGCCTTAAGACTTATGTAAAGGTGTGTGCATTTTGTGATTTATCATCGATGACGACTTAAAACTGTAGGTAAACCTGCTGTATAAGTACCTATAGTCAGTTAATGATTTAATTAAATTTGTCATGATTTAATGTAAGAACTATTTTGTAACGACATATATTATAGTTCGTTATATTTAATCACCTTTATGTCACATAATATTGAAAAGTTTTTTTGGATTCCATACAGAAAAGTCATGTCTAAAACTCTAGACTTAATCAACCGAGTAACGGACACGAAACCCTCATAATTCTACATTATTTCTTTATATTTCTATTATCTGTAATCGACTGTCGTCACGCTAATTCGAAAATAACTTTCAGTAAATGTAACACTAAGTCCAACCTTGGGGTAAATTATATGGATTCAGTATAATATGTATACCTAAACCAATAATATAGAGAAACTAATTTAAATTCATCCATTAAAAAAATAATAATCATTAACATATAATTAAAAATCCAAACTGGGTATTTAATTTAGAAAACGGCATCATTATTATTAGGTGTTGAAAGTGTGTGATACATACGAAATATCTATAGGCTGTATTCAACAGTTGTTACAACTATACAGAAACCGCTAAAGTAAAATGAGTAATATTTACTGAAAGAAAAAAATTATCACCAAACTCTAGAGAATACGGGACGGTATCCGACTTAATCTGACAAGTTTCAAGCACGTATTACAAGCAATATATTTTTATTGTGTATATATTAAATTGTATGCCTCTAGGATGTTTGATAGCTGAAGCAGACAAATTAATAAGTATGGGGCGAGTCGCAGAAAAACTTAAAAAAGTAATTATTTTATTGTACAGTACAAAGGTGAACCAACAATAATGGAATATTAGCGGCGTAAGCAGGCATAGCAAAAATATGTTTTCACATGACTTGATAAATTAATTATAATATTCCCCAGGTAAGTAAAATACTAAGTAATTCTGATTATATCATACTATTTTCACCGGTTTCCACCGGTTGATAATATAATATTATAGTATAACACGGTTGACCTTACCTACATGATTAATTATCCATAATTTAAATTCAAACAACACAATTACCTACTTATTGACTATTGTTGAATTTGAAAGTGCTTAAATCATATAATATGTACCTATAGTTATATATTAAACGCAAATTGATGTTAATGTGCACATAGATTTTAGCATAACTCTACGCATCATATTATATGACTATCACTTTATGCGAATTTTTATTTAATGCACAGTGCAAATACTATTTATCAAGTTATCTATTAATTGTATTTATAATATTATAATATTAAAATAATATATTATACAAGTCTTAGTATTAGCTTATAGCATATTAGTTAAGTTCAAAACATCTGAGAAAATACTACATTTTATGAAAAAAGGTTCATTTGTATAGGTGTGATTTTTTTTTTAAAAAAATATTATGTCTTATTATGTTATATTTTATTTAAAAAGTTTAATTAACAGCATGTAGTCTCTAATATGAACACTAAGATGATGTAAACAAACATATGAAACGAGGATTGAAACTGCTGACTATTTATTGAAGTATACCTAACTTATATAATATTATACAAACATAAACAGTTCAGTGAAAATTATCTTTAAGAGATAAATTAAATCAACGTGTAAGCATTAGTTAGTACCTACAATATTGCTCAAACGTTCTTTAAGATTATTATTTAAGAACATGGAATTACATTTTTTATCTTACCAAATTGGTATACAATATTACAATTCTTCAAAATAGAGATGAACTGTCAAACAGACCTAAACTGTAGACAATAGAAAAAAATAATCGAATACCTAATAAAAACGTTCCAAGTAACAAATTTATCGTGTTACGATACAAAATTAGTACAAATTGAACATATATGTAGGTGCCTACTTCGTAATACGTATTATTATTAAAGATTATCGTTTTTCGTACATTATGACGTTATTAATTAATTATTTGAATTAGATTTTTTTTTTAATAATATTAAATATAGTAGGTACCTTTTATAAATCGATCTTTATGGATAAATATATTTGTACTGTTTTTATTCTTTTGGCTGATATTTAACTTGACGATTAAAATTAGACTAAGTATAATTAAAAGAATAATAAATTCATTAAATATATTAAAGTAATTTGGATGTTTAATAGCGTTAGAAATCAAATCAATTTCGACGTTGAATTTACACACGTTGGCATATCCACAAGTACGTTATTGTTAGGGATATCATTATGATGGGTTCGGCCATCATGTAGAAATAATATAATTTTTTTTATAGTTCTCCTCTCTCCCTCTCCTTTTTTTTACATTGTACGACATCAACGAAAAGGATATGCCTCGTTAAAATAGAAATCTTCCTTGGATATTTTTTTTTCTTACTCACATTCAGTCGTTGTATCATTATTATTAACATCAGTGTAATATTTTCCTTGCATTTCTCTATTGTGTACGTACATATTATACAGTACAATAATATTACACATACTTATCTACTTATAATAATCAATAAAAACACATAAATAAATATCTTCTACTTTTTTTTCTTCTTCTTTTCGTATAAATAAATGTGACGTTTAAAATAAATATAGTCTATATATTAGATGAATTAAATTATTCAAAAGTCATATACGAGTAATATTTACCCATACCTTTAAAATACAAAAGCATAATAATATGGGTACAGCGGTGTTGTTACAAAATACAACTAAAGAAAAAATCGATAAATTATTTATTATTTTAGACTCCGAGGGAAGCGATGAATGCTTATTGTTTTTACTTTTTACCATGACGTGTATAGTTTTTTTTTGTTGGTGTGTCTGACGTTAACATTAGGAGCAGTGAAAACTAAAAATGCTCCAATTTTTAATTTTGAGGGTGGTTTCTGGTAAAAAATTAGATCTAGTTGGTGTTTGGATGTATTACAAGGTTTTCCTCAAAAGCTATTATTATTGTAATAAAAAAATATCAAAACCAGACTTTATACAAGCGATTTAAGCTTAAATTTTTACAAAATACGTCAAAAAACGAAAAAATTTAAATTATTTTGTTATTAAAAATGCATAAAATTTTCAATTGTAATAGCTCAGACATGAAAATAAAAGTTAATTTTAAATTACTGTAAATAAAATACAAAGTATCTCGTATTTTTTTAATAATGGTCCAAAAAATTATGTAACATTTTTTTTATAGACATTTCAAGTTTGTCTTTTCTTTAATATTTGATATTTTAACAAAAATAATGAGTGTGTAAAATGTTGTAGTAATTCAAAAAATATAGTTTGTAATTCATAAAGTTAACTATACTGTACTGTATAATAATATAATTAGGTACTATTCACAATTCATTTTTCAAAATATTTAGATTAATTTTAAGTTATTTATGCCGTAAACATAATATTCACACCGTAATCTAAGGTACATTAGTATTGACTTAGATTAATAAAAAATTATTATTACTATAATACAACATGTTCGATTTGTTTTTGGAAATAATAAGTTCAATCTACCGTTTACAATTAATAAAAATACACTTTTTTTTTTATTAAACTTCATTGTTTTGAGTATCTTCATAAATTGCAATCTCATAAATGATAAATGTAAATAATAGTTTTCATATTTCACTATTATTGTTAAATGTTTACATTTTAAAATAAATAAATATATTATTATTATCCTTTTAAAATGTATAATTAAAACCACTCTTCCTCATAACCACAAGTTCCGCAATCCCATTGTTTAAGAGTAAAAAAATAAATGTCATTGTTTATTATCTAAGAATTTGTAAACAACTGTCCATTTTAACATTATGAAATGTGCAAGAAAGAAAAACCGAAATTGTAACTGAAATCATACTGATCATTTTTGCTAGCTGCAAACTACTATAATATAGGTAAGCACACGTTTCAGATCAGAAAGTGAGGTTAATCGGTTGATATTATGAGAGTTACAAACGGTCTCTAGATAATCAGATAACGTTTTCCTGGCTTTAAAAAATAGTATTTATGTATAGATGCAGTAGGCGCATCGATTATAAAAAAAAACAGCAAAAACTAAAAACGCAATTCTGATGGTATTAAAATCCTGGATAACTGTAGACTCTTTGCAGTAGGTTTAAACTGACCAATCAAACGAAACATAATCTATTACTTATTATTATTTTGATTCGTAGACTGTAGCGATATTATTTCATAGTGTGTTTAACCCCACGACAACTACATTCACCGGAAATTACCAATGACAGCTGCACTAGTAAATGCACAGAGATAGTTTACCATCGTTCGCAATATCACTGCAGAGATCCATTAAAAATAATATAATATTACGAGCATCGGGATAATATCATGTTATTATCCATGGCTTGAAACCGATATTAGATACGGATTTTGATTACCGGTTAAAATCGTTAAAAGCTTAAATTAAAATCGGAAAAAAATAAAAATCAATATTCCAAACCAAAAATAAAATCAAAAAAATAAATACAGATAACCGAAACCAAAACCAAAATTGAAATTGGAAAATAATATTTTGGTTTCGAGTTATGGTTATTACAGATACCTACCTGATGTACAAACTATTTTTGTTGTGTTATTATATCCTTTTATTTAGGACAAAATGTATCAAAAACAAAGACTTTGTTGAGATAGTCTAACTATAATATTATAATATTAAAATATTATCATGTTTATAAAAAAAAAGTAATCATATTTTCAAACGTTGCAACTGTTGTTCGTTATATTCGCATATACTTCATAGAGAAGTTAGTGAACTGTTAAGTTCATCTTTGTTATCTTAAATGTATAATTAGTGGCAAATCAATTTCGTATTCTTAAAACGTTGTAACTGTACTCTTTTAATAGGTAATGCTTAAATTAAGTCATAATTTATTGAATTTAAAACTTTGAGACTTTTTAGCTTATATCTTATTTCTTTTTTAAAAGAACGTTAATTCATTTAAATTTTAAATTTAAATTGATCATTCTAAAATGTTCATTAAAGCAGAAAATTCGATGGTATCTAGTATCTACGTAATATATATTTTATATAATACCTATGCCAACTTACAATAATTGTAGTTGTACCTATAGGTACATAGTATTATCTCCATAGTCCTATACTCCTATAATTATTATACTCTTATAAAAAGACATTTGTTTAATTGCATAGTGTATGTAGTATAATCGTCATTCTTGTTCAGATTTATAATATTATATTCTGTATTTTAACTCTATACTTTTAACTTATTCTTTGTATCTAAACATTTGCCAACATCGTTCATAATTAAAATAAGAATTATGATAAATCAAATATATGTCAATGGTTGGCAAACATAATGGTTATTCATTTTGAGTGGTAAACATAGGTACTACATACAAATTTACAGTTTTTACAGTAAAATTATCTACAGTTAACAATCAACAGCAACATCCAAATGTATATTATTATAAGTTATAATTTATGATAGCTACAATGCTACATTTTAAAATTGAAATTAGTGATAAGTAGTTGCTCACGCAAATGATTCTAATTTCTAAGCAAAAATTGTTGTTTTGCCCAAAAACGGTTACACATTTTTCCAAATTCGACTCATTACTTACAACATTTAAACGTAATAATTATTATTTACTCTAGGAAAAATTACCTGTCATCATACACGAAGCCAGCTTTTAACGTATTGTAGTTGACCAAAAACGCCAAAGCCACGCAAGCCGAACTACCTGCTTCCATGGCTAAATCTCGAGAGAAGAATTTACAAATAATAACCTGAAAAAAAAGTACAGTCGTCAATATAACAATAAAATGTTTAAAAATAAGCAGTTATTATTTTAAACGGTTATATAATATAACTAGCTGTCCGGCAATGCTTTGCTATTGCTAGATTTTATTATTATTATTTATTATTTATTATTTATTTATCTGAAATAAAATATATCTTCAACAATATTGAGGAATTTGTCCTGGCGGCAGTAGAAGGCTACCTATATGAGATAATAAACTTGACTTTCTACCAATGGTGTGGGCATACAATTTCCCTCTCTAATTTTTTCACCCCAAACGAAGCTGAAAAAGGCTATTGTATCTACGTACGTTATTCAAAAGTTTGTGAGGATAATGTATGATTTTTTGTCAAAAGGCTTTTTATTGGTAAAAATAATTTAATTAGCCTATGATACTCACAGATAATGTGGCTTTCTATTGGCAAAATAATTTTCAAAATCGGTAGATCGAGAGATTATCCCCTATAACCTCACAAACTTTACGTCTTTATAATAATAGTATAGAATCTGATAAAGCGTGTGTCTATGTATTAAATTTTAGTTAAATAATTCAAAAAAAGCAGATACTCTATGATGTTTGAGTACAATGGTATTTTTGTTGAACTAAACATTATATTAATTCATGTTTTTCTTAAATCAAATGTGTTTACATTCTAAGTGTCATTAATAATATAATAAGATAAAAACCATAAAATTGACCATTTATATTCATCATAATATTGCATAATATGGAATACCTATATCCAATCGGATGATAAATACACTATAAAGTACGAGTATAATTATTACATTTCGCTACAATATTTAAAGGAAAGAAAATAATCGTAATAATAAAACCAATAAGGTACATTTTATATTATTTTAATCTTCGCTTGGAAACAAAAATATTTACATTGAAGTTAATGTTTAATTGAAGTTATAACAACATTTATAAACTCAATTATAATCATATTTTTTTAAGACTAATACTGTTACAGTTATCTAAACATAAATAAAGAAAGTTTAAAGAAAATCTTTTAATCCCCAAAAAATTAATTAGTCCATTGATTTTTACTATTTTACATAAAACATAAGGGCTTCATAAGTCATAACACTATGACTCAATTCACTATGACTTCAATTTTATCCAGAGGTACTACTCTAATATAATCAAGTTGCTTAGCTACTACAGTATTAAAAAACTTATATTCTCAAAAAGTAAAAAATTAAATTAGGGGAAACAGACATCTGGTCGGATTATTTAAAATGATGAGTATCTATATATTTTTTCCGCGTTCGTTCACTAATTACTTAATTTGAATAAAAAAAACAACCAGAGACGTTAGAAATCTTCTCAAATAACGTTATTATAAGGAAACTGGCAAATAGAGTTTAGGATCAGATTTCGGCGAAACCTTTTGTTCCTTTGAAACGGTTTCTAACGGTTGTATCTAGACAGGAGTCTCCAGTTACTCTATAACTTATTCATATCAAAGACGGACTTAACAAATAATAATCTTGTGTCTTGTGTCTGTTCGTACGTAGTTATATCACAATAACACGAATACTTTAAAATACCAATTCTATAAGTCACAAATTCCAAATACCTACTAATTTGTAGGAAACATAAATTAATTATTATGTATTATTTGAAGTATTGTTTCAAGCTCATTAGTTGAAATTACTCGTAAAAGATTAATACTTTATATTGCAAACTATCTAATGGAGTATGATATTGATGATTATATTGTACATGTCCCACATATTTTAAATATATAAAATTTGAATACTTTTAGGATAGTTGGGAAAAATATTTTATAAATAGGCACGTACCTGCTGTTTTAATTTAAACTAACTGTACTGTTTATTAAATATTCATAATACTGTAAAGTTTAAAAATAATTTTTAAATACAAAAAAATATAATATACATTTTTATTTTATTATATTTTATTTTATCCAGCTGTATAGCAACAAAATATTATAATGCACAAACATCATATTTATTAAAATATTTTGCACTTGAATATCGATTTATTTAATTTTTCCAATATAATTTACTAGCCTATACTAAATTGTTGGTTTTCACAATAGTACATGACATACAAGTATGGTAATTTCAAAAACAATAATACATTTGTTTAAAAATAATGCAATACAAAAATGTGTGCTCGTATTGTTAAGCATGAGTACCTTTTAAAATGCATTTTATTAATTATATTGCCATATTGTTATCAAGCATGATGTTTTCCCATCATTTGGCACTTTTCTCATTTTGTCCATATTATGAACGCAAAATCCAAATATCTAGTTGATTATAATTATTATTTTCAATTTAAACGCGAATCACGATTTAGAGTTAACTTGCAGGTTTATCCAATAATTGTTAAAAAGTAATGAAAAATTTAATAATTTCCCAACTATGTATCTTAAATGAATCTGTTAAATTGTAGTGTTTAATTTAATTTAAAATCGTTAGCTATAAATTTGTATTTATAAATTATTAATACCCTCGTTTTCACTCTAATTTGTAAGTATATTATATTTACCCTGCTTGTTTTTTAATTAACTGTTCAAATTACTCCGTTGTTTTTTTTTTTGTACTTGTCCCGCATTTATTTACAAAATAAAATAAATTCGATTTTTTCCCGAGATATAATTTTAAAACTACTATACTATCCAAATTTAAATTGAAATTGTTAACTCAAAACCACATCAACAATTAAATAATCAAACAATTATAATATCTAGACTCAAGAGTATATTTATAATATTAAAATATGTTTGTTATACTTATAAAACTAATTTATAGGTAGCATGAAAAACAAACATTGATGTCAATGTCAAGTATAAACGAATAGTATATGGGGAAGTTGAAAGAGTAACACATAAACGTTGAATTACGGTCGAGAAAAAAAATAGTAGTAGTACTTGAGTGTAATTATACGTAAGTGAATAACCAGATAAATAATTATAACTGTATTGTGATAAATTAGATTAAACGAACTATAAATTATTGCATAAATAAAAACCGAATCACTAGACCATAATATCGCTGTACAAAATAAATATGTTCATAACGCATAGGTATACCAACTGTATAATAATCATGTTGCATACAATTTTTTTACAAAGGCGCTACAAACGCGAGATAAATTTGTATTCAGCCTCTATTCGATTTCAAAGAAATTGCCCGTGTGGCCAGGATGGTTGGGGTGATAAAAAATCACTTGGACGTAAGTTTTATTTTCATATTATTTAGAGTAACCACGACTCTATATTGGTCGTTTAAAATTCGGGGTTGTCAACGATAATATTGCTTTTTATTATTATTATATTATGATGTTATCATTAGTCATTATATTATGCGTCCGTACATCAACATCGCGTTTATATGAATATATATATAATGCAATATTTACTGTTATTGTCAAGATATATAATAATTTTATGTTAGAATCTCAATAGAGAAAAAATATATTATATATTATATTATGATTTTATAATATTACAATATAATATGAGTTAAACTCTAAACGACCGCGAGCTTGTTAAACCTACTACGATATATTCGACAATCGGGAGTGGTGTCTGTGGGGGTTCGGAGAGACGCTTACATTGTAGACTACCTCCACGCTGCACACATTCGACCGGCACATATTATTACTATTATTATTATTATTATATTCTATTGTTATAGCGCGCAGGCTGCCGACGGGGGCGCGATAATAATATTAGGCATAGTCGTCGTCGTCGTCGGTAAAGGCGGCAGCCCGTGGCAGCGGCAAGCGAATAGTAATCAACTTTTATCGGGTCCAACCAACCCCCGTCCAGAATTCCCGTATCGCTATATCCTTCACCCACCCCCAACCACCGTCTGCAAGAAGCCGTATTATCGTTCGTTGTACTACAACGGGATAAAACGTACGCAACGGATAAACGCGGAAAATGTTATAGCCTTTACCTCCGATGTGGGGCTATAACTACCTATACCTACTATGCTGCACTGCGCGCTGGACCGTCAGTGGCGCATTACGAGGACGAGGGGGTTGTGGGGGATCACGTGCGCGATGTCGATACCCCCCTCGGTGTTAGCCCAACTTTTATAATATTATTATTATTAATAAACCGGATGATCCGTTATCTAACACGAAAGACACACTATCGTTATTTCAAAAACTACCAAGCAACGTTTTTGAAAATAATTTCAAGTCGTTAAAAATGAACATTTTTCTAAAAAAATTGTGTTATAGTTATAATTTTTATAAAATAAATTTTTTTAAATATTATGTACTTTTCTTTTATAACAATATGCAATTTTAATTCCTTCTTCAAAAACAAACATTTTTTTTTTTTTGAATGCTTTGATATACAAAAATTGAATTTTGAACAAGTTGTATAATATGAGTTATAAGTATTTAAAGTTTAGACGAATTATATTGTACATCATGTGGTATTCCAAAAAATGTTGGTCCACTACTACGATCATCTACACTTGAAATATACTTACTTATAACTATACTTGGATGAAAATTGAATTTTTTTTTTTCATTATTAAAAAAAGATTTTATTTACAATTTAAAAAGTTTAACAGGCATAATAAGTACCTAAGATTTATGACATATAATATTATAACTTAGAAAATAAATATTTATATTTAATGGCAAGCCATCAGCAGTGCCATCCAATTGAAACGTTTTAAATATTATTATTTTTAACTTTTTTTAATTAGTAGGTCTCTAGGCCAATGTCTTTTTAGTCTTCTAAGTGAGGTGGAGGATAATTTTTAATTAGTGGATTACTATGAGAATTTAAATTAGTATGACATTTAGAGACTTAGAATAATATAATTTGGATAATTATTTAAGGGTAGACATTTTTTGGTTTTTATGAAGATTTTCGTTCGTGAAATATCAAGGAGAGAATGTCATTTGTTGCAACCAGATAGATTGAAACGCCCAAAGCGTTTTATGGATTATTATAGACTGAAAAACTCTGAATAATATTCTGCTTCAGAATATAATATTAAACGTGTATATGTTGTCATTCAAAAGAGTGTAAATACCTTAAAAATAAAAACGATACAAAATAGAAAAAAATGAATAATTTTTTCCAAAAATGTTGTTTAATAACTACTTCAAATTATTTAAAAGAAATATTTTCAAAAACATTAGTTTTTCCTGAAATATTGAGTGTCTTACGTTAAATGGATCGCTCTGTATACATCATGTTATGTGGAAGCTGTGAATGCGTTTTATTAATTTTAATAATATGATTAAATTTTTATTTTTATCTTTATCGATGTCAAATAATAATATTCCAATCGACCCCCCCCCCCCAACTGAATAATCGTAAATACGTTTTACACCACCCAGGCTAATTTCTATAACGTAGTCGTGCGACGCACAGATAACGTGAATTTAAATAGCAATGCGCCGCCGACTTGCACCGCCCTCGCTACCATCGACATTAACGAAAGCGTATATTATTATATAGGGGTGGTTGAGTTTAAGCATAAATACTCTTTCTCCGTTTACCAAACTTTCGATCCATGTCTCTTTCTCTCTCTCTCTCTTTATTTCTTTCTCTTTCTCTTTCTCTCTATCTCTATCTCGCACCCTTCTCCTCAATGCAGCCTCTTTCCTGTCATGATTTTGCCTCCGTAAAATGACAACTATAATCCGTTGAAGGGGACAATATAATATGCTATATACTGGCCACAGGGCTGACAAAGAGGGTAGGTATGTAGACCACCCCAATGTAAACAATTTCCCAAACGATTCGTTTATATAATAATATTATCTCAAAAAGAAAGCAAAACCAAATAATTTATAACAGTTTTCCGTATAAAGTCAAATTTACAAATAACGTTTATTGCCGGCCTACGCAGGGCCACATAGTATACAAATTGATATTTAATCCGACCATTTAAAGCAGCCTATATAGGTAATATCGAAAACGCATAAATATTTCATACGAATATTGTCCGATGTTGTTTGACTAAACGTGTTTAGCAATTCGGCAAACTCTCGAAAAACATAAAGTTCACTATTAGTGAACAAACGCTTAATATAAACTTTAAAACATTTAATGTTTATTAGGCATCGTTCTGGAAAAAACACAAAAATGTAATTGATAGAAGATTTAGCTTAAGAGCATGATAACTTTAATTAATTTTTGAAAACAATCGATATAAAAAAAAATTGATCCACCACACCAATGCTTAACATATTAATATACCTGTAACCTGTGTGGCTGTTTTATACCATTGCGTTAATTATTAGTTATTCTAATAAAATAACGCAATTAAATATTCTTAATAAATGAAAAGTCTTAGCCCAACTAATATATTTTTATTCATATCATGTATAATCCGAAAACTAAATGCATGCAATATGCATATAAGTAATACTATTTATTGATTCAATAACAATTCATAATTATTTACTTTTAAGTAGTCTCGTAGTGATTGTACTACAATAAAATACTTAATAAAATTATAAGTTTATCCAGGAAATACAAAAAAATAAATATTATAATTTAATATTTACGACTTATAGTTAAATACCTACCAAAGATATTAATTATTAATTAAATATTTAAATAAAACTTAACAAAAACAATTTTGTTACCTATATGTGTATTATACGACGCAACGTATAATCTTCTAAATTTAAATTTAATTTAAATTACTGTTTATGGATCTAGAGTGTTATTTTAGTTTTAAATTAGATTTAAAGTTACTCTACTTCTACCACAAATATTCATTTCAGTCTTTTTTTGTTTTTATTTCAAAAAGTTTTTTAATATATTTTGAGACTGCTATAATATAATACACAAAGTATTACAAATTTCTAAATAAATTGAGATTAATAGAGTAGTTAAATAATCGTTACGTGACTTTGTGTTGAATAATAATATTGTACATTGACCAATTTATTTTTTTTTCAAATTACATGAGTTTTGTCTTGTATATAATTATATATTACAATCTAATTTATTAATAAAATACAAATTATTGGAATATAAATAAAACAAGTTTTATTATCAAGGGCGTATTTATAGGCACAGCCCAAAGCAGTCAGATCACGGGGATGGTAAGTTTTGGCTAGTACCGAATAAGCATTTTCAACAAAATGAACCTATACATTTTAAATCTTATTTACAATCTTCAGACAAAGACATTATATGCATTTCTCCTCGATATATAATAAATATTAATACGATTATGTTACGGATTTATATCCTAATATAGAGAGGGGAATTCAAACACATGTTTGTACAACAATTTCTAACTGTACAACTGAACGTTATTTTTCTTGAATCAAATGAATAATAAATTTCTTACGGTTGACTATAATAATGGATATCGAAAAATTCAATTGAATATTGAAGCTAGTATTATGTTGTCTACATTAAATTTTGGAGATTTAACTCATGCTGATGAAAAGTTAGAGAAACCTAATTATAATTTTTAATTAGGTACTTATTAACTAATTTGTAAATTACAAACATAAAATATTTTTTTTTAATATTTATCAGATATTAATATCTAGGTAGTAAAAAATTACTTACTTTTTATAAAGTTCAATTGAGTACATACAGTTAGTTAATGATGTTCAATTATTACAGATAATAATAAGTTATAACAGTATAACAGTTATAATAATAGATTTTATTTCGACATGTATTTTATAAACGTATATTTTTATTAGTACAAGTTTCACATGAGATGGGGTGAATGGGGTGGTGAATTGGCAAGTGCCTATAACATAAATGAGACTCGCTGTATATTATGTTATCAATAAATTGTATTTAAAGTTAATAATTTTTTTCATTGACATGATATGCTAAAAGTTAAAATCATTTCAAATATAATATTCCGTCAATAAACTTTAGTCTATTAGCCACATATTAACTTACGCATACTAGGTACGTTCATTAGATCCCTTTGTTCAAAACTCAAATTCCCTAAGCTAACAATTCCCAAAGCAATAACTAAACTTAGTTGTACATTTAAGTTGTTCTTCGTATAAGATTAGAAACAAAATATTTTTATCATAGAAGTCACAAATAGATTATCAATTTTTTTTAAAAATAAAATAGGTGTTTATTTATTGAACTCAATTTATGTAAATAAAATACACGTTATATTATTATGTACAAAGTTATGATTATAGGACATAGGAGCATAATATTCTAAACACATTTTCTTTATTCAAAAACAAATTTTAAGCACTTTTTAAATACAAAAAAAAATATATATTTATGTATTAATTCAAAATAACATTTAATACCAGTCAATTGTCATAAAAAAATAGCAATAATAATAAAAATAATAATTGATCTGCTACACTTGCAATTTACATCACGTATAACTACTGTTTTTGAATAAAGCATATATCGTGTATATACCTATGGTTGTCGAAAACGGGTTTAATAACACAACAATATTATAGCTGGAGCAGTACTTTATAGGTAGTTATGTATGCGCGTTTCGATTTTCACATAGGAAATGATAGCGTTTAAATAAACAGTAGTTCGATTCGCACGTGATTGGCAGCTGATGTTTATGTGGGTTTTTAAAATACAATTTTGGCCGAGTAGGACCTGTACAGATTTGTGACACGACACCCGTCGTCCAACATATTATACACAATAATATCTATATATATATATTATATATACTATATATAGCTACTGTATACACTTACACGGAAAACGCAGATTTCCGGTATACGACGAGTTACCGGATCGGCGGTCTACTCAAATCCATCGCGAAACCTCGCACAGACGCACATGGAAACTAAATTAATATTATCTTTAAAATTCTAAAAGGTTGGTGTGAAATGCGCGCGAATATCCGCGGCAGATATAGGCGCGCGAAGTCGTCTGCCCCGGGAACGCAGCCCCCGACAGAACTGCACCGCGGCGACGATGCGAACGGTACGATCCGCAATAAAAAATTTGGATTCGCGGCGATAATGATGATGGTAAATTTTTTTATGATCGATGGTTAATCATTATTACGAAATACACGACGGCGGTATAAAACAGCGGCCCGCGAGTCTCGGAAGTCCGCGAGGGTCTGCGTGCTGTCCTCGGTAAAAAATATTATGACGACGTCGTCGTCGTCGGCGGCGGCGGCGTCGGGTTGCGCGCGGTAGCGATACCGAAACGTTACTAACGCGCGCGGTCGTGGCGTAACCGTGGTGGTGGTAGCGGCGGCGGTGGTGGCGGTGACGACGACGACGATCCTTCTACGAGCGCGCCACGGCTGTTGCCGGCACACGGCGCGCGCGAGTTGCGTCGTTTATACGCGTGTGTTATACAGGGACCA
Source organism: Metopolophium dirhodum (assembly GCF_019925205.1). Classification (NCBI taxonomy): domain Eukaryota; kingdom Metazoa; phylum Arthropoda; class Insecta; order Hemiptera; family Aphididae; genus Metopolophium; species Metopolophium dirhodum. The sequence continues at coordinate 14,457,711 of NC_083567.1, read as the reverse complement.
TGCGTGTGCACGGACCACCCCTCTCATATTGTTATATTTTTGCGTTTAGAAAACGTACGATGTAAGTGTGATTGTGTGTGTGTGTGTGTGTGTGAGTATAATATGACGTTTCGCAATGGTTGTTGGATGACAGAGGGGATGAGGGAGGGAGGAAGCAGTCGTCAATGCTCTTTCAATTAAAAATTCTAACATAAAAGGGAGCATGCTAAACGGTGTAATCCGAGCCCCTATTGTATGCATGCACTCAGTAGTATTTGTACGCACTCACACATATATAATATATATACCTAAGTATACACCACGGGGACGGCTAATAATATGTACACGCACATATATTCATACCACCCCACCACATCCAGCAAGCACATTTCGCCAAACGCACAATATTATAATATCAAAAGTATTTTTAAAAAAAAGTTCGAGGTTTAATGAGCCGCGCACTGCAACCGTCAACGAAAAAGTATGTACTTACGTCTTACATAAGGTTACGACGGTCTTCTCCGCTATAACTACTACTACAGAGTACCAATCAAAAACGGTATGTAACTGACCGGAGTCGATTTCGAGAGCATGCATAGGGTTGCAGTATAAGTGAGCGATACTAAAATAGACATTTGGAAAATTATACTCGCCTTGTAATTATTGAGCGCGATGCACAAGACAGCAGCCGATACTATCATAATAATACAATCAAATCAGAATCCGTTGGGGAGGGGGTTTAGGGTTCAGACCACCACCAATATTTTTTCTTAAAATATTATTGAGCTTATTTACGTTTTATAAAATGTATTAGCCAAAATAACCTATTTATACTCTAACCCTTCACCCCCCCCCCTCCCCACCTACAAAATAAAATGCCGGCTCCGGTTTTGAATAAAAAATATGACATTGCAACATAAAATATTGTGTATTACCTATGCATAATACTCATACAACTGCAGACGCTGGTAGGAGACTATACCGCGGTACCCGACCTGTATACCGATCGCGTTACAGGCATACCGAACGACTATCCGATTTTTAATTTCATGACTTTCGGGCTTCGTTGTATAAATTGAAATCGATTAAGCGAGGTGAATCCGAGAAAAATAAATCCACAGTTGAGGATCAAATATAATATTATGTTCTGACATAATTTGTTTTCCGAAGAAAAAAAGGCTCGGGAGACCAAGACCATATTATTTACAAATCTCTCTTTAAACGAAAACGAAAATGCAACGGAAATACCACCCCAACTGGGCGTAACGAGAAAACCCGTGGGTAATCGCATTCACGAGGATATTTGGAATGTATTTCGAGGGGTTCATGTATTTTTCAGTTTTAGAATAACAATACATAATATTATAGAGGATGATAATATTCAAGAAGTTAGTAAATTTGATCTTGATTATTTATTGAAAATGATTTAACAACGGTCTGTGACACTCTGTGTTCAAAATATGCAGTATTATAAATTATTATTCAATTACAGAAGAAATTTTCTACAAGATAGTAGGATAATTGGATTAATATAGAACATTAAAGGTTTATATCATTTAACAACTGCACAGTGGTTGAAACGTCAAAGTGGTTAAAAAGAAATGAATGCCTGTGCTACCCAGATACTATTTCTGATCCAATCTTAATTATTATTATTATTATTATTATATCACATTATCGCATCATTTTATTTGAATTAAGGCTATAAAAGTTTAAACTTGATAATACCTTTCAACAATACTTTGTGTTCATATATTTAATAATCTTCACAATCGCTAATATATTATATTGTTAATACTCGAGAACATCCCTCTTTTCATTCTTGTAACTTAATAAGTAGGTACCTAACTAATACCAAATTTTAGATTCTGAGGGAAACAAGATTAATGCGTATTATGTTTACTATGATGTGTGTGGTTTTGTTTTGTCTATGTCTGTCATCTGACGTCACGTTCTTTTGAAGTGCTAAAAATGCTTTGGTTTAAACTTAGAGGATGGTGGTTTCCGGTAGCAAATTAGATCTACTTGGTACTTTGGGTAAAAGTTAAAATTCACAGCACTCTTCTCAATTTTACTCAAATATATTTAGTAACGAAGACTGGTAGACTTTCTTCGCTCAGAATCGTCTTTCGTATGCAATGATTTATCATTGAATTCAAATTTAACACATCCGTTAAAATAATATTTATAGAGACTTTTTCAATGACGATAACTGTTGTTAAACTCGATAACTACTGTACAGCTGATCGGTTACCTACTTTTCCTCTTTTTTTTTGTCTAATGATGATTTCACATTTCTAGCCTAGATCAATAATATTTTTATATAACATTTATCTTGCATGAATGAGGACATTTTAATAAGAATTGAATTTTATGTTTAAACCCTATCTTCAGTAAAAAAAAAAATCTACTGAAAAACTATGACTTCCTGCTTGGTGCACTACCCTAAATCGACCAATTTGCTTTTATACCATTCTGTTGGGGAGCGGACAGAGCATTGTTCACGGCTTATTGATCGACCCGCGAGTATTTGCCCTGTTTCACACAAAACGCAATTACAATGGTCCTCTATACTGATTTTTGACCTAGGGGTCTTTGTTAGCTATAGTCATGTCCTGTCCAAAAAAAACGTATTTATACACCTACAGATGTCTGACCTGTACTTGAAGTAAGTTTATAAGTTAAAAAAAGTTCAGTAGAAAATATTAGTTACTGTATACTACTTATTATAGGTACCTATATGTGATAAAATGTATATTTTTGCATTAATTAAAAAAAAATGTATTACATACTACCTATTTTATATGAAAAAAATCGAATTTGTTTAACTATAATAATAAAATTAGTTCCTGTATGATATCGCCTACTGACAGGCGGCTGCCAATTACTTAGATAGCTGTTATATTACCGTTACGAAACTTTCAAATACAAGTTAATAAATAAATATATTGTTGTAAATAAAATAAATATTATTATAATTATTATTAGTATATAAATATAAATATTTATTATTATTATTGAAACATGATTACACGTAAATAATCACATAAAATATGATACTTATAAAAAGATTTTTTCATATCACAGAATTTATTTGTATTAACTTTGTGTTGTTTTTTTTTGTAAAAATTGAATGTCAGTATTAAAAACTGCAGGTAATAACTCATTACAATTCATTTTTAAAAATAAGTTATGTAATAACGGTTGTGAAATAGGTATACGCAATTGAAATTACACATACAATACAGTGACATGCCGACTATATACTAACACGATCATGATATAATAAGATACAATTTCAAATATTATAAAAAGTATTTACCCTTTTTCCATAAAAAAATCCCATACTAAGCAAACCTACACCTAAGATATCTAGATACGGGGTTTTATCGACTCCGCCGTTTTAATATCATTTCCGTCGGCTATCATTTCTGCCGGATTTTTGTTTATGTTGATTCCGCCGGTTATTTATTCATGTTGATTCCGCCAACTGTTTATTAAACAATAACCGACGTATCAAAGTATACAGAATTTTTTTTTTTTTTAATTAACAGTTTAGGTTATAGGACACACATAGTTTGCCATAATAGTATAGAGTAAGTTTTATTTAAATAAAAACATTTCAAAGAACAATTCAAACATTGTCGTCCATGACGGATTGACGCGGCCCGCATTAATACAATGTACAAGCACTATAATAGCGGCCTGTCTATCTTATCTCCAACCATCACTATCACACTCCATCACACTCCGACCGATCCGGTCACGGCAAGGCGGGACGGGGGACTGTGTCGCGTAAGACGTACAACAGGTAGGTGGAAAAGGCCGGTCGTAATTCGAGAATCGATCATCGGACCGTCGGCCGATAGCATATTATCGTCCGACCTTAAACTCATCGCCCGAGCGGCATTGTTATTTGGTCGTAATATTATAAATTATAATACATAATTTGTGACATTCATAAAGTGTTTGTGTTGTGTTTTTTCATCACCTCAATCCTAACAGTAGACACTTCGACCGGACCACGAACAGCCTTGATTCAACCATCGGGTCCGCGTCAGGATAATATTTATTAAATAAATAATAAAATAATACAACTCAAATACCTAGTGATTACTATTTTTAAAAAATGAAGTTGATTGAATGAGTTATTTAATATAATATGAAAAATAATTAAAATATATAGGTATTGTATATGCCGTATGGTGTGGTAAAAAAAAATTTCGAGTAACAAAAATATATGATGTGATCAATTTTTAAAATAGTGGTTTGAATAGCCAGTTTTATATTTTTTTTGATTTTTTATTTATATAATCGTCAAAAATGTTTGTTATATATATTTTTTTTTTCGTAATTTTTGATTTTGCTAATTTTATTATTGTTTAGCCCTCTTATTATTATATAAGAATCAGTTTATATTTTTAAATTTTGTTACGAGTTAACTACAAAATACAGTAAGTTATAGTTAAGTTAAAGGTGATATAATAAACAAGTAGGACAAGTAGGTACCTATCTATTAATTTACAACTAATAATCTCCAAAATATATTTTACACAATATTATCTTATTATCTTTCAATACAATGTTACATTTTCTATGAGACAGAAATTAACGAATGCAGAATGATAATATTATATGTTAACTTAGAACGTTATTACAATTAGGTACTTTTTATCTTTAAAAACCTTATTATATGAGTATTAGAACTTAGAAGTCCCAAACACTTCGTCCACAGAAAACCCACAGTGGTTTGGCTAATACCAGCGTTTGCCAACATTATAATAATTTATGAAATGTAATCTTTTAGAAAATTTTTGTGACAGTCAATATAGGTATAGTTTCCGCGTCTTGTAAGAATGATTCTTGTAATCAGTGTAAGAAATTATAGTAAGTTTCTCTGTGAACAAAAATAAAACAATAAAAAAACACACAAACGGTAAATTATCATGTATTGGACAATGACACCAAAATCAATATGAATTACTTCAGGTAGGTAATAAAATGGTTTAATAGTTCCTTTGTACTAACATATAATTAAATTTTCGAAATGATAGACATTGATAGACATTCTTATTCCATAAGTTTATCTATAATGTATAATAGCGAAAAATAATGCTCACTGTTAATTAGGTTGAAACTATATTAAACTATATTAAGTTATCTACAATTAATACTCATCAAGTATGTGATTTCAAAATAATGTTTTTGATTCGATAGCACAATACAGTTTGTTTTAAATTTAATATCACAACATAAAATAATGTTTTTACATGATCTGGTACTATTTAACTGTTCTAGACTTCTAGTACAATGTTATCATGATTATTATATTCAACATAGCTTACCTTTTTTAGTTATCTGTTATATTGATGAAGTGGAAGAAAGTTTAATTTTCATTAATCTTTATTTAGTATAATACTGTCCGTGTTGAATTGAAAATATATTGTCAACATTCTTGGAACGTATTCATATGAAATTGCCAAGTTACAATCATTCTAGAATATTCCCAGAGTGGCATTGTATTGTACAACTTCATTACTTCAAAATATTAGATATTTTGGAACATATTAGTAGGTAATTCGTTTAAGCTGACTGCAAATTTTCAACCACTTTGTACAACCCAGTCACGACGCAGGAAAAGTTTACAAACTACGATTCCTCTAAACGAACCGTTTACAACGGCTGGCCAGCGTTAATTAGCCGGAAACCACAATTGATTAATGCTTACACTATGTTAGGCGATCCTCACAAGAACTTAAGGGTTGTTAGGTGATTATAATTATTATTACATCGTAACCTCTAAAGTCACCTGCCAAAAACTACCGCTGTTTTGAATATTAAAGGATATTATCCTATTGAACAGTGAAAACACGTCATAATATTTTGACTCCTGTTCCACTGCAAATAATCTTCAAAAAGCATTTTACCAAATAAAAATCAAAGTTTAAAATATAATAAATTTACTAATGGAAAATTATTCTGTTATGTAGTATTGATTTTGCACAAAAAATATTCTTTACTAAATTATATTCCTAATTAAAAATGCAGTTTTCGGGATCTTTGATTTACGCATATTATATGAACATTTTCAATAAACGTCACAACAGTTTTATTAAAACTGTTAAACTATTATCTATGTTAGATTAAAACACAAGCTAATCATAACATTATAATTTTATAAATTTAAATGTTCGAAATTAGCTTTTATGTATATTGAACTAATACAATTGTTTGTTTCGATGTTTGTTATAAGATACAGTGATTGCAATTTTATACTATACATAATATATTGCTTGTTGTAGGAGTTTACTCTTTGTAATTCAGAGTTTAATATTACATAGATATAAAAGAATTGTAATTTTGTATGTTTTATTGTAAATAAATATTACATTAATTGGCTACAATTAATATCAAGAAAAATTGAATACAATATAATATTCATGCGGTAAGTTTTTAAGTAGGAAATAAGGAATTAATTGATAACAATATTTATTTACACAGTACAGTGTCCACATAACAACGTCATACATTTAACCTACTACATTTAATAAGGAAATTATTTTCCAAACCGTTAATAGGTAGGTACTTAATTCAATATATAACCATAGGTTTTCAAATAAGATACAAAGATTTACGAAGAATGAAAAATAGAGTTGCTCCGCTGAAAATTTCTACCCATCCCTGTCTATAGTCTCACAATATATTGTCACCTGAATCAACAAACCGACGATCCTTTTTCCCTCGTCACCAACGTTTCACGACGAAGAGCTCATCAGGGAATCGATAAGAAAAAAAATACCAACCTTTGATATTAATGGAAGAACTATAAATATCTAAATCTCGACTGTATTGAGATTGATTAATTCATCACCTGTAAATTTCCACGAAAGATCATACAAATATCAATAGGCATTAGGAACGATATTAATATGAAACTTAATAAATTATAAACAAAGTGATTTTTAAATAGGTACACTTTAAGACTATATTTTTGAATACTTGAGATTTTTTGTACCACTAAAAGATGGTCCTGTACCAATACAGACTTCTGTTTTTCAATATAGGAACCCTCCATTTTCACTTTTAATTATTCAGCAGATATTTTTTTCTGCAGAGAATTTCGATGTATCTAGATAAAAATTCGAACGAGTAGTTTTTGAGTTGTATAACTTTGTGTACTAAAGAATAAAGATAATATGTCTATGATAATAGGTTAAGTCGATTTATTATGGGGAGTTAGATAATATTTGAAAATGTTAGTTATTACCGTTAATCTATCAACATAAATATTATGTAAAAACGGTCCAAGTATATTAAATACTAAATATAATATTGCATTATATAATTTATGCTTAAAAAATCATCTTGTACGTAAATACTATATAAGATGTAGAATACTACTCGTCTACGTATTCAGTAATTAGTAGGGCTTTGTGAAATATATTTCATAGATTCTATGGTTTAAAATATTATATTGTATCATATTAAATTGTTATCAATTAAAGTAAGCATAATATATTATACATAATATATATTTTTTTAATACTACCGTTATTAAACATGTAACGTCGGGTATTATACCGTTGTTCGAAGTAATACAAAAATTGTAAATACCTTACAAAACCTGGCATCGTTGTGTGCTAGTGTTGGCTAGTTGCCCTTATCCCATTGAAAATTATCTTTATATTGTACAAACTCTAAAAACCTACCTATACAAATTGCATTACATTTTATTAAGATATTCAATGCCAAGTAAAAATAATTTGAACATAATTTCAGAAAATACCTTACTGATCCAATAGAATATTAAAACAAATCCTGAAAAAATTTAACGTATTCAATTTAATTCGAATATACCAAATAAAAAAATACTGTACATTTTACATTTTAATAGCGTGCACCCTCGAGATCACAAATTGCGTATGAAGTGACCACCGTAATGATAACCTGAAGAATAAATGTTATTATGATTTATCAAATCTCATGTTTTGCTAAATCTTATTACTATTTACTGAAAGTATTACAAATAGTGGTTGCAACTAAAATGATAATATATCGATGCAATTATTCGTTCCGTTATTTTAAACGTATGTATATTTAAACATACATTACGTAATAGTATAGTGATACACTATATTATTATATTCCCTGGAATGAGAATATTTCTTCCCGAAATCGTTCCTGTGAATTTCTGGGAGTTCCAACATGTGCAACACAATAGTATATGTTATATAATATATGCCATATATTTGTCTTATATAATAAGACCAAAAATAAAATAGTGTTATAAGCTAAAATCAAGCCAACAAAACAATATATTCAAATGATCAGAACACTACAACTTCTAAAAACAGTACAATAAACTAAGGATACAACTCTACGAGCATAAATCTTAGACTGGAAGTTAAACCACAGACTATTTAAGCACATTCAACTCATCTCGAGTACCAATAGAAATAACAGACCCAACTAAAACCTAATTACAACTTTTATATACTATGCGACACTTTATCATTCCACAAATTCATCAAGTAATGAAAATAAAGCCATCTATAATTAATACGAATTTTATAAAGACAAAATGTTTTTTTTTCATTTATGCTGGTTGAACTGTCAATAAAATTACACAATCGTGTATATTCAATAATCAGGTACATAATAAATGGAATGGTAAAACTTCCGTACCAATGATAGAATGCAAAGAATTTAACAAACCGGAAAATGGTAACAACAAAATCCTACATAATAAATCTGTGAAATCGGCGTAGGTTTTAATCTGGGCTGTACAATTTGCTAATTATTGTTGGTCGTAGCTCAACATTGAAAACAGACAGATACTTATTTGTATGAGTAATTCATTCAATTGGAACAGTTATTGAAAACTACACTCGACTTTTACAACATATGCAATAAGTATGTTTATATTTCATGTTATACATTTGTATATAGGTAATAGTTTTTAAAGCAAAGACACTATATTAATTATATATTGGCCTCGTAAATGTAAGTAAATTATTTTTAGTGGACCTGATACTTGTACTTGAATCTACGGAATATTATTCAAATACGATTAATCATTAACTATTTTATAAAATTTACCAATATAGTTTATATATTTAAAGATGATGATACCACATACCACAGTCCACAACTTACAGATAGAAGAAGCTCTACAACCAGACCTACTAACAAATTATATCATCAACTTTTTAAATGAAAAAAAATATGATTCAATTTAATTTAAGTTAAGCATATAATATTGTAAATAATAGAATACAGCTGTGAGTAGATCGGAGTTTTAAACTTCTAAAGATGTTATTTAAATCAATACAATTTTTTTTATACATTTCTTCTTTATTATAATTTAATATATAATTATTATTTTTTAAATGTTTTTTAATATATATTATGTTTTTCGGTAAAAAAAATCTAGTCTAACGCGTAAATCTAAGATTTAAAAATAATAATATTATTTTAATTATATTAGATTATATTTTTATATGATAGAAACATTTTTTTTTTTTAATAAATGGATAAGGCAACTCTTTGAACCTACTTTACATGTTAATGAAGTAAATACAGTAAATAACATAAATTATAAAAATATATTTATGGTGATTATTTAAATAAGATACGTCGCATTTACAATTTTACTGGGTTGGTGCATAATTGTTAAATAAAATATCAATAATTTATTAAAGCCATTAATAAATTATATGTGCAATAATAAAACTCGTACAATAAATGTACAATAGTCAATAATCTACAACTTAATTCTTAATAAACCAATAGGTTTATCAGTTTCCGATCAACAATAAAACTTTATTTTGTCCACGGCCCAACAAAACGTCATTATCTGTTATGCAGTCTTTGGTAAAAAGAATCCTTTTTCTTTTGGTTTGTTTATTTTAGAAAATTATTATTCAGGGTGGCTCCATGCCAATATCCATACAGCTTTTTCTTCTTTACATTTACCCTCTTCACTGCTTCCTGCGGTATTGTTTTATTGGAGTCTTAATAATGAAAATTGTCTTGACGTTCTTTTATTCTTATTCTTTCTTGTATTATATTATTGTTATGGGTATATAGCCTCTTTTAAGATTGTATCTGCTTCGCGTTATTCTTATTTAAACCGTATAAATATATATATATGTTATTATTATTATTATTTTGTACAGTATAAAAACAAATATACACCATATTGTTTGTCGAACAGTTTTATCTAGCCATCTGACGACGTATTTCTGCTGTAGTATTATGCATGCTCCGGAATTGGACCGAGGGGAATGACGAATGAACTTGATAAATGGTTCGAAACAGATCTAATAAGACTGCCACCCATACCTCTTCGGCGCGCAACCAGCTGCTTATAAACCTCTCCCCGTCCAAGGTAATTGTGTACTCAGACGAAAAACAAAACTTCATTCATTTTAAACAAATTTCCATTTCAAATACCTACCGTTATTCCAACATTTATCAAATTGCTATACAAATAAACGCAAGACAACATAATTTAATTAAATAAAAAAAAAAAAAACAAAAACGTGCTCATCCAATTTTAATTACCTTTCTACGTTCAAAATAAAATACTTGATAGAAGAGGTGTACCGTGTACATTAAAGTACAAGAAAACTAGAAATGCCTTATTATTGGAATACATTAGCTTTTAGCATAGCCTATAGAAATAGCTTATATTGTTTTAGATTCTGCAGGCTCGTTTTACAATGAGGTGTGTTTTTGTGTGTGTCTCTTCGAATTTTGGATATGAACTAATTGATACTTTATTGGGTAACAAATAGAAAATTTCCAGTATTTTTCTCACAGCAATTGGGAGAAAACAAAACAACATCAGAAATATTTAAGTAACACAAGATTTTGACAAAAATAGTTTAAAATTTTTCTTTGTACATAGACAATTTTGGAAAAATGTATTCAACTTACCAAATTAATAAAATAATAATAATAGAAATAGAATAGGTATAACTTGAACTATCCTTAGAAATAGTTGTTTATCTATCCATCTCCTTAACTCAGAACTGTAATTTTGTAAATAATAATTTATCATTTAATTAAAATTTAACACATCCATTAAGATGATTACTTAATGACGAGATGTATTTACATTCTATATGAGTTTTCTGATTTTTATGTCATATTAATTTAAAATACAATTTTTTCAATAAACATATTTAAATATTTACTATGCATATATAATATAAACGAAAAGCCGTAAACTTATAGATCAGGTTCTATACGTATTTCAGATCATGCAATTCTGGATCAGATGGACTGTAAATGTACTAAATGCTGTGCCAATAAGTGCCAACGTACTGAATGACCCGTCATACTTGATCCTAAAGTTCTAAACTAAAACGAGTAAGATGTGAAAATGTTGAAAAAAATATGATAGACTGTAAATACACGTCTTGTACATATTCTTAAAAACCGTTTATATATTAAATTTTGACCTGTGGTTTTTTTCCGAGGAATTGAAATTGTCAGCAGTGCTGGTAATTGACTTCTCTACTGCAGTCACCGTGAATCGTAACTCTGTTGTCTAACTTCACTACACCGTGGTGACACATCAAAAGTCAATGTTATAAAAACTAACAATTTAGTTATGCCCTAATAAAGCACTTATTTGCAGTTACTTTTTAAGGTCACAAAATACATTAAAAACAAATATCACCATAAAATATAAATCCGATTCACTCCAAAGAACCCTCAATGTCCAATCTAATTATCGTTGATACTATTTTAAATCAGTTAAGCACATTAAAATACAAATAGAATCACCAAGAAGCAATTTATTTTATAGCCTATAGGTAGCTCTGCAAATAGTTCAATTAATAGACATAATAAAATATAGGTACATGAAATATCAATGTTAAGATTGTAAACAAATGTGTATTTTCTACAATTTAAAATTGAAAAAAAAAATCATAAAATGTATGATCTATTTAATAATTGATTTAAAATCACAAAGAATTAAAATTGTATTCACATTCAATAAATAAAACCACGATAATTGGAAAATTTTATAAAAAAAATAAAAAAAATACTGGAACAGTAGGACCTATTACACGAGCAGAAACTATATTATAATAATATATAACATGATGACTAGGGCTCGGATTTTGTAGCAAAATAAATCCTTAAAAACCCATTTTAAGTGACCAAAAAAATCAAAAAAAGCATTTATTAATTTAATTCAAAAAAAAACAAAATTTAAATTACACTTAAAATTAAATAATAAAAAAGGAATTTACGACCATATATTTAGTCGAGTTACTTTCATTAAAACTCATTCTATTGGGTGCTAATATATTTTTGTACATAGAAAAAGACCTTTCCCCGCGTCAACCTATGTAATCGGTACATATTTCATATAAACTAAATCATTTGAATCATACTGTTCCATATTTACGTTTAGCGCAGTGCCATTATGAATACTATTGACTTTTTGAAGTTCTGCCCATCCATTATTCTTTGAAAAAATACACAATTGCACTTTTCTAAAATCAATTTAGATACGTCACCATTAGCTTCCTCTAACTTTTGTTTTGCTTCTAACACAATACCTATACTTTTTGCCAAGATTTCGCCTAAAAAAAATTAATATATAAATACAGCAAATACTTGAAACAAAAATAAAAAATACCTCTTTTTTCTAATTGAGTAATTGCATGTGGTATAAATCCAAAATTTGTTGTAATATAGACGAGATTTGAATGTAGAGATTGATCTTTTATAAGCTCTTTTACAACATTCACACACTGGGCATTCTCGCTGAATTCTTCAACTACACTTTTTATTTCATTTAAAAATGTCCAATAATATTCGACATTTTTCATTTAAAATAGCGATCCGTTTTGGACATTTCAGTAATGTTTTTTTCATCTTGGCAATCAGACGATCGACTTTTGGTAATTGTGCACGCACTTCTTCACACACATTATAGAGGGCATGAGCTAAGCATGTCACATGCAAAGCTTTTGGATACAGTGTTTGAATACAGCGGCCAGCTTTTCTTTATATACGGCGCGGCGTCCGAAACAAATAATAAAATGTCCTCATGATTAACATTATTTGGCCATAAAATATGCATAGATTTGTCAAATATTTGAAAAATAGTACTATGGTTCACTTTGTCTAAATATTCTGTGTGAATAAGATAGGTTTTACCAACATCTTGTGGTTTCAAAATACCAATAATGACATTACGTCGTACACTGCTGTCAATTGTTTCATCTATGCAAACCCATATTTTTTGGCCGTTCACAGCATCGCGTATTTTAGCTATCGTATTAGTGTAGCAAGAATCGAATCGAAGTATTCTTTTCGTAAAGTTGATTCATTTGGAATAGTTTTATTGCAATATTTTGAAAGAAATGACCGAAAATATTCATTATTTAATTTGTTTAGGGGGGTATTCGCCGCTACAAGTGCGGAACATAGGTCAGCATTAAAATCAGACTTACGGAATCGTTGAATGAATGGCTGAACTGCATTATGTTTTGCAGCTTCAAGTTTTTTCAATGCTTCTTTGTGTTTTTCCCTGCCAATATGTTGTTGAACGTTATATTTTTTATCCGAATTTATTTTGACTTCACACAATTTACAAAATATAATATTTCCGTCAGTCATAAGCACATTTTTACTGAATTCTCTTACGATTTTTCTTAATTTTAAATTTAAATTTTAAACTTTTGGCATTTTGACGATGAGAGAAATTATTTAGAACAGTATACGTCTATACCTCACTGATTGTCGATTGATATTTACCGGCCAACTAAAGTATTAGAACGTGCTATAAAACGCAGGTATAATTCAGATAATTTTCCCTTTCTTTGAGTCGTAAATACAACTACTTGTCAGTCATATATTTATTACTGGTTTTTTCACTGGTTTTATAATTTCTGGTAATAATAATATAGTCCAAGACGTATAATATACATAGAAATAAGCTAAGTTTTCAAGAAAAATATGTAAAATTCAAGAAAAAAATAACCAAATAGGGGAAAAAGCAATAAAAAGCAGGTTTTGTGGGAAAAAGCAAAAAAAATTACTTCATTAAAATAAGAACGATTTAAAACGTATTTATACATAAGAATTATCTTTCTATCACACTCCCCTCAAAAGAAGTATTTGCTACGAAATCCGAGCCCTAATAATTCTTTGAGCCCTAAGTCAAATTATTAGCAGGTAAATTCGTAATTCGTAACTCGTAAATACATAAAATACTAAATATTACAGGCATTGCAGCCATTTGTATAGTGGTTTTAATACGCCGATAACTAATAAACTACTACTTTCTATGATCAACTGTAAAGTCCCTTCCGCATAAATGTCCATCACACGTATTCAATATGAATTTTCTACACCTAAAATATACAAGACCAACTATTTTGAGAACTAGCCAATAATTAAATTGATGCGTATGATAAAAAGTGATCCATCATCTTTTTATTACATGTATTTTTTGTGATGCATAATATTATAGTTAATTATTAAATTAGTACTTATGATCATATTTCCATGTGATTGGGTTTAGCCTGTACTATTATTTAAAATAAAATAAAGAAGTTCACCGTAATTCCTGTTATAATTATCAAGATTATTCTTAATTAAATTAAAAAAATTAATTCACAAAAAAAACAATACTAACTAAATTAAAACACCAGAACCCAACAACTACAAATACCAAAAACAACAAATATCAGGTCTCATTTAATACATAAGGACCTGTAATAGGCGATATTTAATAATTTAGCTATGTACTTTATTTACAATATATAACGTATAATTATCTGATATTGTAACACTAAAACTTCAACGTATTACAGTCCCGGTCTGCAGGTTAGTTTAGGTGTACCCCAACTGTATTGTCTACTGTCTAGTCACAGAGAAATTGATAAGTATTATAATAGTATTAAAACGATTCGCCAGCTGCAAGCTTAATAAAAATTGAAGGCAGAGGGTTCACAATAAATCCTGCGTAAAGCGTTGAGACTCTATGAAATAATTCAATTAACGATCGAGTTTGCAACGTCTTTTCCCTCTAAAGCTAAATCGGATCATGTTCCCTTTTGACAGGGAACTAGGGGATGGGCCTGATTTAATTTATATGCTATTAGTATTTGATAACGGACTATGTCATAAAAAAAATGTATATTATTATATACCCAACATTCAAAACAACTATCTACATGCATATCAAATATAACATGTAGGTAATTACCTACCTACCTATTTAGTTAACTATGATATTATATTATATTATAGAATAGGAATCGTGTAAAACGTTATTGATTTCATTATTTTTTTTTTTTTGATAAGAACAAACAGAACTTATTTTTAATATTAGTATAATAATAATAGGTACCTACTGAATTGTATAATACTATGAATAATATTATCGAGTAATAAAGCAGACAACTTGTTAAAATAAAAGTTAGATAGTTTTTATAAAATACGAGTATATACTTGAATCTTTTTAAGTAAAATAACTAATATGGATGGAAAACACGACGAATTCCTTTTTCGACAATAATTGTGTATTTATTAATATTGAATACTTTAAAATTTACTTTTTATTCAATGAAGAAGAAACCGTGTTTAAAATCTACAGTATAAATAACAATAAGACAATTTTATAAGTATACGTTTCTATATTATAGATATAGGTATACAAATGAATAAAAGATGTCCCAATTCGGCAATGTGCATAATAATGCAATTAGTGATATCAGGATTTAAGTACCTAAGTAACAAAAACATAAATTATAATTAATTTAATTTAATAAACTCGTATTATCTAACTAAATTATAATAATACATTTTATAATAATTTAGTAATTTATAAATATAATTATAATTAATGAAAAAAAAAACAGTTGAAACCATTTAAATACTACCGTAAAATTTTAATTTTTCGGAGTGGTAAAATAAATACGCACAATACTTTTTATGTCGTGAAAAAAAATGATTTGTATTGTACCTCAACGTTTTAATATTATATTATTGTACACACAAACATTATAAACTGAAAACTCATTTGGTTAATGTTAAGAAGACTGAACATTTTCATCTCGTTTTACATTTTATAAAAATTAACTTAGAATACTCACGGAACCAGAACAATGTCTAAAATTTTTGAAAGACTGACAAATAACTTAATTACTTAACTATCTGTTAAATAGTATTGTGTCAAATAATAATATATTATGGTAGATAAATTTATTTTATATAATATTATTAATAAAATTAATCATACATTTATTTTTTTCTTATTTAAATGTTAAGGCTTCGACGTCTAGAGTTATCATCTTACTTTAAAATTCTCTACAAATTCTGTGCGAATATACCCGTATATTCACATAATAGGTTCTTGTGCTTATTTTTTGACTAGTTATATAAATAGCTATATTATTATTATTTTCTATTATAACATACGTGGACATAATGTATTATAATATGGAAAGCGAGAAAGATACAGTAGTTCTATTCTACTACAAGAATAAATATATTGATAATAAATTACTAATTTATGGTGACATTTAATGACATTTCTCATTTGTTCCGGACTTCCGGTTTAGTAAAATGGGTATACCTAATGTATAGTATAGTATACGAGTATGAATCCCTTATACTCGTATATATTTATATATAAATACACATTATCCGTAAATGTTTTTAGTTATAGGTAGAACTGATAAGAAACTTCATGATGGTCCATACTCCAGAAGTTTCTGAATGTGAATACACGTAAATTGTACGAGGACAATATAATATGTATTATGTGTACATGTATATATGGCTATTTAAAATGGCGGAACTTTCGAGCGGAACAATATAGGGCGGACGAAAGGTCTTGGATATGTATAAATCACTGTTGGGCGATTTCAGCTTTACGCCCGTTAAGTAGAAACTCTAGTAGAAACATATGTCTTTTCCTGCGACAAAAAGTTTACAATCACCCTTGTCTTGATAAAAAATTATGAGATTTTCCACCTTTATAATCAGTTTTTACTAAGTTTTCACTGCCTTAACCATTATGAAAAAGTTCTCTGAACACAGCTTTATTTTTTCTGAACCAACATCAAAATGTCAACTTTACATGTTTGATATAGGTACATTGTGTTTTAATTATAATTTACAAAACATTATATTTTTACATGTACCCATATAGTTTATTGAACAGAATATTTATAATAATTTTGTGAAGCTGGTGATTTTGTTTTACCTATTGAAATTGAAATATAAACAGGTAGTATCTAAGTTATTTAACTTTGCATAACTTTGCATAACAGAGGATAATGTTATATTAAATTGTACTTTATTCACTATATAACTTGACTAAATATTACTGATATATAAAATATAATATTATATATTTTATAACTGATCTATAACCACGCAAGTTCTAATCACAAACTTATTATTATTAATATTAAGTATTGGCTGTATAATATTATGAAACATACTATTAGTTATATGAAATGTCAGATTTAATTAATTTAATGTTAATAAAACCCAAGGTGTATTTAAGATGATAATATTATACCTCTGAGAATTCAGGCCAAAAATGAAATACTAAATAGAAACCATGGCAACGAAAGTCACACGAGTGACACATAACGGGCATACCGAGTCACATAAAATTATATAAATGCTTAGTGTTATGAATACCACTGTTTATGAACTACAATAGTACAATGCACCTTTATATTTTTATATCGAGACAGTCTTCGGATGTTTCCGAAAGACAGTGATTTGTTGATCTGTTCTATTGAGTAGGCGGTACTCAAATAAGATTTGGTAGATTGTTTTATTTACTATACTATAATTTACCATATAATATTCATACAATAGAAAAAACATCAAGCCGAATTTAAAACTTTAAAAAGAAATAATAACATGGGACATGGTTTATCATGTTCCGTCGTATTTTTCCCTTCTTACCCCATGGCTCAAATACTTGCATGTTGTTCTTAAAATAAGGATAAACTTTAACGAAGGCGCAATAATCGAAACCTAAGAAAACTAGCCATCAAAAGTTGTATAAGAGTAATTAAGAATAAAGCTCCATGTCCCCGCCCCCCCCTCCCCACTTTGAAATTTCGAAACAAAATTAACTTCGTTCGTTTGTGCTTCGTTTGTGCTTTTAACCCCGTCGTTTGAGCTTAACCCCTTCCAAAGTTATCCAACTTTGAGAGTTGGGTGTTAAAGTGTAATCCCCAGGTACTCCCCTTTGTCTTGCGAATCTGATCAAAACTATCCACATCATCATTTTTACATCTATGGTGTTTAGACGTAAAACATTTGGTTTGCCAGAAAAAAATTTTTTTTTAATTTGTGCTATTTCCGGAAAAAAATACTTGCGACCCAACAAGACTTACAGCCTAATACTAAAGATATAATAATTATGATACATTCTATGTATTTTGGAAAATCAAACCGATATGGATAAGAAAACAGTTTGAGCAATTTTTTTTTAAAGACATGAAGTTCTATTTTCTATGATTTTGCTTCATATTGTTTAAATAAAAAATAAAGGTTTTAACTATTTTTTTTTTTGTAATTTAAAATTTGTTATTCTTAGGGACTTAAAACTTTTTCTTATTATGCTTATATTATTATTTAAAAAGCATATTTCAAAAAGTTAATAGCTAACATATGAAAAAATTAATTGAACTTAAATTAAATAAATATTATAATCTATCAATTATATATAAATAAATATGCAAAAAAATAAATGATATCAAGAATAAATAAAATATTTAGAACCTTAAAAATGTATTTTCTAGTTTAGAACTGACGGACTAAATTTCTTCAGCCCTCCCCCTACAATTTCAACAATGTGCATCAAAACATAACTGAAAGTTTGTAAGCAGTTTGTAAAGGGTTTTAAAAATAACATTTTTGTTTAGAAAACAAAAGAAATATAAAAAAATGGAAAAACACCATAGATGTAAAAATGATTATGTGGACAGTTTTGATCAGATTCGCAAGACAAAGGGGAGTACCTGGGATTACACTTTAACCCCCAACTCTCAAAGTTGGATAACTTTGGAAGGGGTTGACCACAAACGACGGGGTTAAAAGCACAAACCAGCACAAACAAAGCACAAACAATTGGAGCTAATTTTGTTACAAAATTCCAAAATGGGGGGGGGGGGGGTAAGGCATGTCCCCAGCCCCCCTACTTTGAAAGTTGAAAAACTTTGGAAGGAGTTGAGTACAAACGCCGGGCTTAAAAGCACAAACCAGCACAAACGAATGGAGTTAATTTTGTTTTGAAATTCCAAAGTGGGGGGCCGGGGACATGGAGCTTAAGAAGAAACAAATATTAATATTACTTAGGTATTTATTATTTGATGTTCGCAAAATATTACATCGCATATTGCCGTTAAATTCGACGCACCCGTGCATCGTATCATTTGAATTATTTGTTGATATCAAATAATATTATTATAATTTGACCACCGACCAATATATACTACATTTTTTTGTTCAGACATTTTTTCTAAAAACTCAATAGTTTCCGTGATACAATGATGTCCCCTCATAGTACTTGCCTTACCCAGGTTTACCCTACATGGCTACATATATATATATAATATATAATAATAATAATATCGAAATTTAAAAACTGTCGTATTGTAAAAATATATACATTATCGCAAAACAAAACTACATAATATGATTCACAAATCTAAATAATAAAACTATAAATTCGATCATAAACTGTAATTTTTTTTATACTATACAGCACAACTAATGGGCCATATATGGAGTGGGTGGCTTCTCTACCTCCATCCCCTTAAATCTGCCACTGATTAGTTGGTTATATTGGATTTGAGCATCGATAAGACCGATTTAGGTACAGCCACGATGTCACGTATAATATCATGCAAAAAAGAAATTAGATAGCAGTGACTTAATACAAAGAGTACCTACTCTATTATGTTACGTATTCGAAGGCTCATAAATCATAAAACTAGAGTAGAAACCCATCCTCGTAAAAACTCAAAAAATTATGCTTCGCAAAACTATGATCAGAGCTAACTACAATATGAAATGTAAGTAGAGGGAAAGTAGACGTTCCTTATATATTATAAGATCGAACTTTCAGATACATTATTTTTAATGCTTAATTTCACTACCTATATTATAGCGTTTCGATTAAGGTGGAGACTTATTGCAAAATCTTCTCAATTCATAAAATATATCAAATTGTTTTCTACACTTAACTGTCAAAATATGGCTGTTATTATTCAGCTCAATGAGTCGACTAATACCACTTGACAGACAACCTGTCAACCTTGTCCCTCGACTATCCATTCGTGCGCGTTCTTCTGTAAACTAGACGCGACTTTTAAAACACCATAAATTCCAATAACCAGACGACTGAAGTACCTACATGGATATCATATAATATCCAATTCAGTTATGAGTTATTATAACTGCTTTAAAAAAATGTGTATACATAACTTTTTATATATTTTATAGACATTTTATTTCACAAGAAACCTAAGATATATTGAAATATGGAAATTTAATATTAATTTACGGTTAGTCATTATTATAGGTGATTAGGCCAACACTTGAATTTTTACTATCAATAAAAATAAAAATATAAATGTTAATTATTTGGCCTTTTGGCCTTGCCACTAATTTGTTTTTCAACATAATGCATTTTTGCAAAGTCAGGTAATTGGTAATTGGTACATTATAAGTGTCTAGAGATTCACTGTAATTGTTTGTAATGGATGAGTTAAATTTATATTCGATAATACAAAATTAATGTATACCAAAAACGATTCTGAGCGAAGACAACCTATAATATTACTAAGTAAATTGTATGATATTATTGTGATTGAAGTAATTAATTTTACTATTAGGTATTGGTACTACAGTAGGTTAAATTAATTTTTGACAAAAAAATTGCATTTCAAAATGTCATTGTGTATTTGTGTGTACCTACAATATATAATATACCTACGCTAAAAGTTTCAAGTAACCATGAATAATATTTTTCAATTACAACAAAATAACTATAAAATCGTTAGGTAGGTACTCTTCATTTAAATAATATGTCTAAATAACTTTGTCCATACGGAAAACTACCCACTCCAATCAACCCAATGCCCTCATCAAAAAACCGATCAGTTTTTCCAAATTCCATTCACAATAATAGATCTTATGCCAACATCACTGCCAACACACCGCCTGAAGATTCGCCTTCAATTTCCATAAATAAGTTCTTCGAAGAATTCAAAACGATAATTAATCCATTAATCATTCTATTAACCTCTGTTCTTAATCGCTTACAACCGGTCACGGTATCAGTGCCTTAACTCATACCGATACGTATTCTATCATTATCTTTATCATATTATATACAATTCTATTTTTATTTTTATTTTATTTTATCTTTTTTCATTTTGTTAATGTCAATATAAGTACTATGTAATTGTCGAACTGTAATAGTTTATGCTGATGGTTCTATAAAAAAAAAATAAAAAAAAAAAAAAACTTTGTCCAAATTTTAATTTAAAATGTTTGTAAAAAAACCGTATTTATATATTTTTTAAATTTTTGATTACAGTGTAAACTATTTATGAGAATCTATTTTTTTAATTTTTATTCCTTAGCTATAATAGGTTATAATTTTTAATTTTTTAACTACAAAATAATTTGCAAATTTTTGAAAGTCTTGAAAGTTTTTTAAAAGTTGTCAAAACTAGAACTTAAAATACTTATAAAAATAAATCGAACGTACGGATCTTTAACATTTCTCTGCTATTATAATAATTTATGATGAACTTTCTATTAAATTTGGAATCGTTTCGACCTTAAGAAAAAATTGTATTGTCATTCACAGAAAAAAAAAACCAAAAAAGTTGAAAATTGAAAATATCTACTAATAACTTAATATGAGTCAAAATATTTTAAAAAGAGTATAATGTATAAAAAAAGATGGTCGATATTGACGAGTTGTGAAATAGATTATAGATAAAATAGTGATCTGCAGTTTTCCGACACATTTCGTACGCCGCGCGCCGCGTTTTTCATTGCGTTTATTACTGCATCAGCTACACGGGGGCGTACAAGTTGATTGTCGGCTTATTCCACCGCCTAAATTATATACAATTGTATATTATTATTTATATGGTTTAACCATTCGGCAAACATTCCGTAACTATTCCGTATCCATTCCATACCATTCCGTGCCATTCCATAACCATTCTGTAACTATTCCGTAACTATACTTTCAATAAATAAAAATATATACTTATTATTAAGGCTCACAGCTACGTTGTGTGTCGTGACGTGCGAGGGCTTGGTTATTATATGGTTACGACTGGCAACCAATATGGTTTAAAAGTTGAGCAGCAGTCAATTCTTGGTATACTCGGTTGCACTTCGGTTATTACATGATACCCAAAAAAAGTAATATCCAATCACAATACGATTTGATCGACACGACACACGACGCAGCTATGAATCCGGATTTAATATCGTATATTATATATTTTATCGCAACGACGCATCTCTATCGACGTCCGTGAGAATGCGACTGACAACCGGTCCGGCCGCCGCCGGTGGCATTAGCCTCCAGCCCTGTCAATGGCGGACGGCGGCGACAGCTTTTGCCTGACCGTGCTAGACGCACCAATGCACTCGTCGGTATTAAACTTAACATTGTCTTAAAGAGTACCTAATAAAAGTGTGTCGTACAATAAACGTCATTGTCATTTATTCATTCAACCGTCCGATATCTACAAGTTACGGAGTAGTTGAAAACGTGTGCATTTCCCGGATAGCCTGCTCATTCCTCATAATGAGTTGAATATGGCCCGTGCGTCGATACCAGAGTTTACGGGTGAGAGGGAGGAAGACCCAGTGTGGTTTTGCTCCAGGCCGAGGCAATAAAAAAAAAAACCTAACTGGAAGAAACTGGTATCCACGTGGCTAGTTGGGTGACTGTTTTGGCCCCTCAGCTGAAAGCACAGGCAGGAACATGGTGGGAAACTATGAGAGCGTTGGACTTGCCATGGGAAGAGTTTGTAAAGGAATAGCTTTACGCACTCAATTCATGTATTAGTATATAAGTATTATTATACTCGGAGAGGCAGTTCTCCTTGAGTTGTTATGGTCTCCTAGACGTAACCTCATAGTTAGAAACTATATCCTATTTTGGCAAACTAATCAAGCGGAGCGGCCAACAACAAGTCACGAGCGGCGGTTGCGAGAATAACAACTTAGCTACAACCAGCTACATACACCGCCCCGTCCATGCGCAGGATCCATCAAAGGAACCGACATCATATATAGGAGGGCTGGAAACACAGTAAAGACAGATGTACCTGGACCAGCAACGCAGAAGCGACTTCACGCCACTAGCCATATACACGACGACGACTACTACTACTATTACCACGACATTTTATATCTGTTCTAATAAAACATTGTATTATAAATCTAATTTGGCTACCATTATTTCCAAATCATCTACATAGAGAATCCCTGAAGGGGCAGCACATAACACTGGCGCAGTCGGTAGGATATTCATTCAAAGGAGGCAACCGTCAAAGGCTACAGTCAACAAGGAGGAATTGATCACTCTTCCAAGGCGACAACTCTGAAGAAGAACCTATATACAAAACAAATAAGTCACGTTGCAGCACCGTCAAATTCATCAGCATGTCATCAGCATCAAGGAACACCGCTTTATTGTGAGTGAATAACTATTTTAAATTTGTTACATAGACGTATGCAACATAATTA
The DNA here is from genome assembly GCF_019925205.1 of Metopolophium dirhodum. Taxonomy (NCBI): domain Eukaryota; kingdom Metazoa; phylum Arthropoda; class Insecta; order Hemiptera; family Aphididae; genus Metopolophium; species Metopolophium dirhodum. The sequence continues at coordinate 14,433,936 of NC_083567.1, read as the reverse complement.
AAACAAAAGTATTGTTAAGTAGTCGAGCATAGGTATATTGGCGTAAAACGTAATATTTTTTTTGAATTTATTGAGGGCGTATTATTGAATTATTATTGAAGTTTTATTGAATTAAAGGGTATTATTGAATTATTATTGAAGTTTATTGAATTAAAGGGTATTATTGAATTATTATTGAAGTTTTATTGAATTAAAGGGTATTATTGAATTATTATTGAAGTTTTATTGAATTAAAGGGTATTATTGAATTATTATTGAAGTTTATTGAATTAAAGGGTATTATTGAATTATTATTGAAGTTTTATTGAATTAAAGGGTATTATTGAATTATTATTGAAGTTTTTAAAGGGTATTATTGAATTATTATTGAGTTATTATTGAAGTATTATTGAATTAAAGGGTATTATTGAATTATTATTATATTAAAGGGCAATTATTGAATTATTATATTATGAGAAACGTATTAAATAAGTGGTGAAGTGATTTATGGACAAAGAAGGTACATCTCCCTTGAACGTAGCTAATTCATTGTATGACACTAGTGTAGAAGACGAATTAAACGAAACGAATAGACAAATTGAATTATTAAGCCCGATTAGAAGCCCAGCCCAGTTGAAAACCCAGTTAGAAGCCCAGTTAAAAGATAACCCAAGTAGAAACCCAAGCCCAGCACTTAAGCCCACTACGCGTAGCACAGTTACAGAGAGTTTTGAATTTCAATCATTAGATTATACAACTAAAAAGCGCGCAAAGAAAATGGTGGTTATAAGATTAGAAGACGCTTTTAAATTAATACCACTATGTACAGGAATAGACGATATTTATCAATTTATAAATGCATGCGACATGGCAGTAAGCTTAGTAGAAGAGGCAAATGCACCAACGTTAGTCAAATATATTACTACAAGGTTAACAGGTAGAGCATTAGAAATGATTAAATATAAAAACGTGTCGAAGTGGACATATATAAAAAGTTATTTAACAGACGCATTCGAGGTCACCGCTACGGCTTCAACCTTACAAATACAATTAAATTCTATTAGGATGCACAATAACGAGGATGTAAATGATTACTGCCATAGAGTAGAAAAGTTATATTACCAACTATGTACCGCCAGTACACTAGGTAAAATAGATACAGAAGCAAAAATTATACATGAAACACTTAAAGAACAAACGTTAGCAAACTTTATTAAAGGATTAGTAGAACCGATTAGAACAATAGTGAAATCACGTAATCCGAAAACCCTTGAAATGGCTAAACAGTTATCAAAAGCTGAAGAGGTCGAATATAATACGGAAAGGGATAATTATAGGCGTAGAAATGAAAATTCAAACAACAGAGGTAGTTTTTCACGTAACAATAATAATAACTATCAGAGAACGACTAATACGAATTACAATAACAGAAACAACGGAAATTTTCGATCAAATAACTTTACGAAACCGAATAATTTTACGCGAACAAATAATTACCAACGAACAGATAACTTTTCGCAACCAAATAATACTAACAGGCCAGTAATAAAATGCTATAATTGTAATGGAAATCATTATGCATCACAGTGTAGAAACAATCCAAGAACTAACTATTCAAATAACAGTAGCAACAACCGTCCACCTAATAGAAACAATTTTACGCAACCACCAACGAACTATAATATACAAGTAGCAACATGTACATATTGCAATCGAAACGGGCATAATATTAATGCATGTTACAAAAAACGAAACGATGAAAGTAGACACGACAATAACTCGGGAAACGCCAACGTATCGAACGAAGGGTGCGGTACTCGTTCGATAAACCAGATTATCGCAGAACAACCAATGCACGATGCTACCACATCGTTACAACTATAGAAAATAACCATATAACATTTACCTCGTCCGCTGCTAAAACAAAAAAATTACATTTAATGATAGATACAGGTAGTCAGGTAAACATACTCAAAATAAATTGCTTGCGCGAAGATTTAGAAGTAGACGAAACTCAAAGAATAAATTTACGTGGGATAAACGAGGACCTCATTCAAACCATAGGGAAATTAATAATACCAATAGAATTAAACGAAAAAAATATCAGTACAGAATTTCATATAGTAGGAACACGATTTCCAATTCCCAAGGACGGTATTCTAGGAAACGAGTTTCTCTCAGCTAATAATGTAATAGTAGATGTAGCAAAAAACAAGTTGATTATCCAAACGACCTCCCATTCACCAACAATGACTAATGAAATCGTAGAGGAAACCAGTCCTATCAAATTAAAACCACGAACCGAAACTATTATAGGAATTTTGATAGCCGACCCATTAGTTGAAAACAAGAATATTTTAATACACAAACAACAATTAGTAAAGGATGTGTTTTGTAGTAATACAGTGTCCATCGTTAGCAACGGTAGGGCAATAGTTAGCATGTTGAACATATCAGAAGAAATAAAGACTTTAACCAAAACTGATTTAAACAAAATACTTTACGATACTGAGTACGAAATATATTCAGTAGAAACAAAAAACAATCACAACGAACGTATAGCAAAACTAAAACAAATGATAATAACTGAACACATGGACGAAACTGAAAAACAATCTATTTATGAGATATGTGAACGATACAATGACATATTTCATATGGAAGGGGATATTTTAACTTTTACAACCGCGGGTACACACTCTATTAAATTAAAGCAGGACCAACCACCCATATATCGTAGACCTTATAGATTACCTCACGCACAACAAGACGAAATAAACTCGCAAATTAAAAAAATGGAAGAAAATGGAATTATTGAGAATTCTAGGAGTCCCTGGAATTCCCCCTTGCTGTTAGTACAAAAGAAAATGGATAATTCAGGCAAACAAAAATTCAGAGTAGTGGTAGATTTTAGGGCACTTAATGAGGTGACCATAAATGAATTTCACCCTTTGCCAAATATTACAGAAATACTAGATCAGTTAGGAAACAGCCAGTTATTCAGTAGTCTCGACTTGTCTTCGGGGTTTTATCAAGTGATGATGGACAAAGGCTCACGGGAGCTAACGGCCTTTTCGACTAACCAAGGTCACTGGCATTTTAAACGAATGATTCAGGGAATGAAGACGAGTCCCGGAACTTTCCAAAGAATTATGAATTCAGCCTTAGCAGGTTTAATAGGAATTAAATGCTTAGTATATTTAGACGACATAATTGTATACGGGAAAAATTTGTATGATCATAACGAAAAGCTAATAGACGTTTTCGAGCGACTAAAAATTAACAATTTGAAATTACAACCAGACAAGTGTAATTTCTTAAAAAGAGAATGTATATACTTAGGACATGTCATTACGAAGGAAGGGATAAAACCAGATGAGCGTAAATTAAAAGCAGTAGTAGAATTCCCAGAACCAACAACAGTAAAAAACGTAAAGTCGTTTTTAGGATTAAGCGGTTATTACAGGAAGTTCATAAATTCATATAGCGCAATAGCAAAACCATTAACTAATCTTTTAAAAAAGGACACTAAATTCGTATGGAGTAACGAGTGTCAAAAATCATTCGATACCTTGAAAACAGCGTTATGCTCCGAACCAGTTCTTAAATATCCTGATTTTACAAAAACCTTCTTATTAACTACGGACGCGAGCAACAAGGCGCTCGGAGCCATATTATCTCAAGGTGAAATAGGTAAAGATTTGCCAGTTTGTTATGCATCACGCACATTAAATAAAAGTGAGAGCAACTATTCAACAACCGAATTAGAATGTCTTGCAATAATTTTTGGAGTTAAGCAATTTAGACCGTACCTATATGGTAGGAAGTTTATAATACTTAGTGATCATCGTCCACTGACATGGCTCTTTAATTTAAAAAATCCACTATCAAAACTAGCTCGATGGAGAATACAGTTAGAAGAGTACGAATATGAAATACGCTACAAAGCCGGAGTACTTAATTCTAATGTAGACGCACTTACGCGAATGTATCCAATTCAGGAAATAAAAAATGAAACATATGAACAATTTCTCGAAAAAATAGAAACACAACTCGTTACGAATAATAACGTGAAAGAAACTATAGGTACACTAATAGAATCACCAAAAGAATATAATATAGTGTCAGAAATTGCAAGGCAATATAACTTTAGAACAGGAACAAATTACCAATTAAAAAAACAATTTGGAAACGGTGCATTGTTACCGCTCAGTAAAGTAATAGGGGACACGCCTTATTACAAACAGGAAAATAGATTCATAATATTCCTAGTAACAAAAAATAGAGATCGGCAGAAAACAACCTACGAAAACATGTATACATCATTAGTAAATTTGAAACTACTTTGTGAAGAAAACAAATTAAAAAAACTAGCTATGTCCAAATTAGGCGAACATGACGACTTAGAATGGGAAAAAATAAGGTCAATGATACGATACATATTTCGTAAAACAGGTATAGAAATCATTATATGTGCAGGTATAGAATATACTAAGGAAGAAAAGGCGATTATTTTAAAACAGTTTCATGATTCAAAACTCGGGGGTCATTTAGGCGTTAACAAAACTATTAAACGTATTCAAAAACAGTTTATATGGAGAAATATGAAGGGGGACGTTAAGAAATATATAAAGAATTGTACATCGTGTCAGGTGAATAAGGTATCAAATCGGCATATCAAACAACCAATGGCTATTACGTCTACAAGTTCAAAACCATTTGAAAAGATATTTATGGATATAGTAGGGCCTTTGCCGACAACATTATCTAATAATATTTATATTTTAACTATGGAAGATGATCTAACGCGTTACACTTTGGGAGTTCCAATTCCTGACCAAAAAGCGAACACGGTCGCGGAAGCCTTTGTTATACACTTCGTTTGTGTACATGGCATACCAGGAACGATATTAACTGATCAGGGCACCAATTTCCTTAGTAAAACGTTTGCTGAAGTTTGCAAGTTATTAAAGATAGAAAAAGTTAACACTAGTCCTTTTAGGCCACAGGGCAATCCTGTTGAACGTGCTCATAGGACCTTAGCTGAGTACTTACGACATTATGTAGACAAGAATTTAAATAATTGGGATCATTTATTACCTTTTGCATTTTTTGTATATAATTCGACAGTACATTCATCTACTAACTTCCAGCCATACGCACTAGTTTATGGACGCACATTGGAGGTACCAATTAAATTAAAAACCGAGCCAGAACCACGATACAATTACGACGATTACTTATTTGATTTAAAAGAAAACATGCAAGTTTCACATAAGATAGCTAGAGAACAATTAGTTAAAAACAAAATAAAAAGTAAAGAAAGATACGATAGGAAAGAAAATCCACAAGAAATACATGTTAAAGATTTAGTACTCTTAAAAGATAATAATCATAGAACAAAACTCGATCCATTATGGTTAGGGCCATACGAAGTCATAGCAATAGTAGGAAATGAAAATGTAGTTATACAGCGTGGGCGGCGTAGCATCACTGTTCATAGGAACAATGTTAAAAAATATTATAGTGATGCACAATCCAATTAAAATATATATTATATATATAGTTAATTATACTTAATTAACGTGTAAATTATTAATTTGATTAAAAAAAAAAAAAAACTAAATAAGAAGCGTAATACAAGCAATGTAGGACTAAACATTTCTTTTAAATTCCTTAAGCAAAAAAAAAAAAATATAAATTATAGATAAATTTTAATTTTAGGGACAGACAAAGGGAATTCATTTTGGAACTAGAAATCGCACTCCAACAAGAATTACACGAAACATATACTATAGGGCCGGAGAACACACCGAGGTGTTTTATAGGTCATATCAATACTGCAAATAATAACGTTGAAGAACCTTTCACAACTCTCGAAATAACTAAAATAATAGAAATTATTACTAATATTATGTATGATTTGTCACCAAATTCAGTAACGTCAGTAGATACATTATGTAAACGACTAACAAATTATATGAAACTTTTATACGATCCAAGGGATATACTAGATTACGATAGATGGTTTTAAGAAAATATATACATATAAGATAATAAAATAAGGTAGTTAGTTTAATATAAATATAATTTTATACTTTTAGATTGGTGATGATGATTGGTTGTCTAGTCAAATCTGACGAAATAAATACATCAGAACACTTTAAATATACGCCTTATGGAAATGGCAAGGGATTATATTACGAAAATTTAGGACCTACTAGGATTATAGGGGCTGAATATAAACTTGTAACATATTTTTCGCTAAAGGAGTACAATACAAAATATGATTTATTGGGGGAAAAAATGAAAAATATCACAAAAATATGTACCGATCAAAAACATATCGATTTATGCGGGAAATACCAGATAGTAATAACGGATTTATACAGCGAAATAAGTAAACAAAAAGAACGTATGTATTTGTCATTAGGAAGTGGTATGGAACAATTCGATAATAAGCAACGGAAAAGAAGGGGGTTAGTAAACATAATAGGTAACGCTATGTACACGTTATTTGGCGTATGCGATGATAAATGCACTAAGAAGACACGGGAAGCTATAAAACAAACAGAAGAATCGGGGGCTAATATACTACACATAATGAAGGCTCAAACAACAGTAGTAAAAACAATAGTAAAAAATATAGGAAATACGTTAGAACAAACCGAACAATTATATAGAAATATTTCTACTAAGGAACAACAATTATACGTAAGAATGTTACAAATACAAACTAGAACTGACGATGTTTTAGACTTATTAATGGCAGGAGAAGTACATAATTTATACACAATAATCACAAATCAATACGCCTACGAAACTCAAACGTTAGGACAAATAGTAACAGCCGCTAGAGAAGGAATAATACACCCAAGTCTTATGACACCGCAAGAATTAGCATCAACTTTAAAAGCAATAGAACTAACAATTAAGAAACAATATAGCATTCCTATGGGAACAAAAGCTTCGGAATTAAATGAATTTCAAAAAATTACTAAAATGAGTATTTACTATGAAAACGATAATTTAGTATTCATTACAAAAATACCGTTAGTTATTGACATTGAACTTACATTATACCATTTAATACCTATACCAATAATCCATGTTCAAAATAATACTGAAGGGTGGTATCTTCCAACAGTTACTTATAACAATATTGCAATAACTAAAGATAGAAAACGATTTACTACATATACAGACAAACAATTGGATGACTGTACAGAGACTACAATATATAGAATATGTAGAACACCACAGCCAATCCAAGAAAACAGCGAACGTCAACCATGCGAATTACAACTATTCAAAGGACCTGATACTACTTCTAATCAACGGAACTGTGCAATCGAAAAATTTAATCTACAAAGAAACATATACCATAAATTACGAAACAAAAACACCTGGTTACATGTGGGAAGTGAAGCACTGACCGTAAGTTGTACAGATATGATCGAGCCATTTACGCTAGATACTAATAAAATTGGAGAAATAACTATCGTGAACAATAATTGTCAAGTATTTACACAAGATGCAGTACTAACCGCCACAGAAGAAATTACCAACACGAATTATAAGGATTTCATACCTACAACTAACATAAAAAGCATTTTAGAGAAGATACCTGAACACATACATAGATTCGAAGTAAATAAAGAATGGGGAGACAATCCAAATATACAATTAACGGATCTACACGGCGTATCCAAGTCCTTGGATGAAGTACAACAAATGATAGACCAAGAAGTTTTAAGAGAACAAAGCCAAAAGCATCAGTTTATACACAGTAACTTACTATATGTAACAATAGTATTAGCAGCACTATCTCTCGTACTCATAATAGCAATATATATATTAATTAAATGCAAATATATTAGTGATGAACAAGTAATAGATATACCCAGAAGGATAGTTAAATATAGACCATCAAATAGAAGTGACTACATAAGGGGGTTTGAAGAGACACCATTCACTCCACCACCGTCACCAAGATAAAATTTTTATAGAAAAAAATAAATAAATAAAAAAAAAAATAATATATATAATAATAAATAATAAGTTAATTAATTAATATTAATAATAATTATAATAGTAATGCAATCAAATAATATAATTATGTTTCAGAAAATAAACAAGAGAACGTCAAAATAAAATATACGTTAACCATTAAATTAAAATTATAAACATGGGCGAAAATGCACAAATATCTTTAGATTATTCATTTACATTACATGCAATCGATTTTATTAAAGAATTAAAGGAAGTATTATTAACTAGTGCGCATATTCAATTAATACAAAGAAACATAGTATACGTAAGCTGTTTTGAACACCATGTACTAGAAGCAAACAATAGAATGCCCGTACCATTATCAGAAGAAGAATTAGATTTAGTGATGATTCCTTTGACCACTTATCTTCATCCATTTTGTAACCTTACACGTCCAAATAGATCAATTTGTTTAACTATAGGTGCAGTATTAGATCAATTAATTAATAGACGTATCATTACTACCGATTTCTTTTTATAAATAAATCCTTGTAAAAAAAAAATAAATAAAAAAAAATAATAATAAATAAATAAATAAATAAGAATAAATCAAATAAATAAATAATAATAATATTAAATAAATAATAACATAAATTATAAATACGTACAAATAGAAAAAAATAATACGTAAAAATAATATTTCATAAGTAATATTAACAGAAATTAGAATAGTAGTAATATTAACGTAACTATCGTAATAAATAATGAAATTTTAACTATTTCAGAGTATAAGAAGAAACGAAATATAAATACACGTAAAAGTTTAATATATAAAGATTTTAACAGAGACAAACATGAACGAAAACATACCATTGTCGGCAGAACTACCATTGACACTACAAGCAATAGAATTTTTCAGAGAGCTGAAAAACGAATTATTAAACGGGCAGCACAATCAGTTCGTCCGGGGGGATATGATTTGTGTAGGATGTTTTAAACGACATGTCATAGAGGCTAATAGGAGAATGACTATGCCGTTTACACAACGTATTTTAAATCAAGCTATGGTACCGGTAACTGCATTTATACACGCAGTAATTGTTAACCCTAGGGCGGATAGTTCAATCTGTGTAGAAGTCGGAATGCTTCTAGAGCAACTAATCTCACGACGTATATTATCCACGGACCATATATTCGAAGAGTAAAACATAATAACAACAACACAGGAAAATTAAATATAGTAGTAATATGTAACTATAGTAATAATAATATGCATACATTTAATATTTTATATATATATTCTAGCTCTCAAATCCGTTTTTTCATAATGGATTTCGAATTCACTATGATCAATAGGACCGAAATATTATTGGTATCCGGCGCCATCTCCAACAGTTTAGAAAAATATAAACCGATGAAACTGGAAGGGAATCCTCTTGTACTTACACAAGACGATAAGTTAAGGAGGTTCCGGCGCCGTGACTTGGGAAAAGTTGTGCAAACAATCAAAAGGGTATTCCGGAGTAAACCAAACTTGACCACACCATTGTTGGACCAATTATACAAAAGTATAACCCATCAGGGGGAGTCGACTTTGTCAACGGTATACCTACAGAAATATTTGCACATCGATAACAGGGAGCCAATAATAGTTTTTTGGAACGGAACGACAGATCTAACAATTGTAAAAAGATTAAGATTAAGGGGTATTTTAGCGTTTTTAAATATAACGGCGTACAGTGATAGGAATAATAATGAATTTAATTTAAAACTAACTAACATAGAAACAAGAGAAACCTTATATTCAGGTTACATAGGAAAACTTAATAAAAACGGCAGGATGTTAAACTTATTAGAAGCACATGAATTGGTGTGCAATACGAATCATCATATCACGCATTGTCACGATCCAATTGCTGATGTAATTTTAACCAAATGCGTTTTTGACTATGTAGTCACGAAAATAAGGCCGATATATTTGTATAGACTAGGTAGAAAATATAGAAAAAAAATAAATATATATAGAGATTTTTAGGATAATTTCATGGTGAAGGTAATTACGTAGACTTAACACAGTTATATTATTTTAGATTTATCGAAGAATTAAAAAAAATATTAAGCACCGAAGTACATATTTATAAACTTAAGGAAAATAAGATGGAACCGGTATGCTTTAACTGGCACATATTAAAAGCAAACAAAAGATTAAACGAACGTTATGATTTCAAAAAATTAAATAAGATAACCAGAAATATTGAACTCTTTATGAATGACCATTGTAACGGAGAATGTAAGGAATTACTTAAATTAATAGAGAAAACAAGAGATCCAAGCTATATACTCGAATATCCTAAGTAAATGAAATTATGTTGACATATATGTGTAACAATTTATTATATTATTCACATAACTTATCAATTGGTGGAAGATTTATTATAACTAACAAATATTGTATTCAAAAGGGGAAATATAAACTTATATTATATAATAAACTAAACATTTTAACACTTCTAATATTATAATTTCAGGTAATCAAAATTTATATTATTATGTATTCAAATTTTATCATATAAAAAAAAAAAGAAGAACACAATGTAATTAAATAATATTGTAAATTACATTATAAATGTAAAATATGTATAACAAATTGTAACCTATTATAACAAAATTGTAAATGTAAAACATATATATATCTATCAATTATTGTAACTTGTTATAAACAAGATTGTAATGAAATGTAAAAATTATAACAAATTGTAAATGTCAATGTATACCAAATTGCAAAATCAACTACTGTTGACTATTGAACTTAAATAGTATTGTTAAAGATTCTTAACCTTACAGGCTAATAATCTTTTTTTTGGCAGGGAGGTGTAAAGGAATAGCTTTACGCACTCAATTCATGTATTAGTATATAAGTATTATTATACTCGGAGAGGCAGTTCTCCTTGAGTTGTTATGGTCTCCTAGACGTAACCTCATAGTTAGAAACTATATCCTATTTTGGCAAACTAATCAAGCGGAGCGGCCAACAACAAGTCACGAGCGGCGGTTGCGAGAATAACAACTTAGCTACAACCAGCTACATACACCGCCCCGTCCATGCGCAGGATCCATCAAAGGAACCGACATCATATATAGGAGGGCTGGAAACACAGTAAAGACAGATGTACCTGGACCAGCAACGCAGAAGCGACTTCACGCCACTAGCCATATACACGACGACGACTACTACTACTATTACCACGACATTTTATATCTGTTCTAATAAAACATTGTATTATAAATCTAATTTGGCTACCATTATTTCCAAATCATCTACATAGAGAATCCCTGAAGGGGCAGCACATAACAAGTTACAATCTGAACTCTTGGAAAAGTTCAACGGGGACGAGTTGCTGTCGGTTCTGTAATCAGAACTGTTGATCACAGCTCAGACCAAGACCGAAAGACTAGTGCTATGCACAGTCTATCATTTAAACCGTGGTCTGACCAAAATTAAAATGGTTGGATAAAATAAAGTGCTGGGAGATACCAGGTTCCAAGTCCTAAGCAACGACTATCTTCAGGAACAGGATGCAGGGTATGTGGTAGTCATGATCACTGGCAAGCTGTATGTCCAAAAACAAAGTCGGAGTCGGGAAACGCCAAAATGACCGGTGGACCAACCAGCCAAGAAGTAACCGGTGAAAAAATCACGAGTCGTCCGGAGAGTGGTAAGCAACGGAGTTCAACTCGGGCAGTGAGTAACGTTCCGGTACAGGAACCACAAATTACAAGAACTTACCCGAAGAGCAAAACTTCGGAGCGTTACGGACCAAAGACTCGGGAAAGGGTCCGATGAAGTCGGACCAGAAGTGTTCTGAACCGGCAAAAGCCGTTAAGAACGGAATTTCTCCAGAGAAAAACTTTGGTCACCCAAAGATTACCTCCGGAGTGAGGAGTTGTCCGGTGAAAACCGTCAAACCTCCAGAGAAACACCGGAAAAATCGCCAAAGCCACCCGAGAAAATCCATAGAAAGCGACGTTCCTATAAAGGAACCACAGTTCGTGACAATGGACTGGGTAAATGGTTCGGTGGAAACGTGTTCCGACCAGCTGAACAACAGGTCGGGAAAATAATTAAGGGTTGAAAATGTTCCGGAAAAAGTGAAAATCTCTCTAAGGCGAGTTATCTTTCCAATAAAAATGTCGTGGACAACATTTTAAGTGATACGGAACAAGATAAGTTAACACAGTGGACTTAACAACCGCAGGGTTAGCCGAAGGAGAGTACGGTATGTGTGTCAAACAAGTCCTGTGCCAATATCTGGAAGTATTCTCCGGAGAGGTAGGCAGAACTTAGGTGATAGAGCACCAGATCCGTCTCAATGATCCAAATTCTGTGGCTCTAAACGCTTACGGGTACTTCCGAGAGAAAAACGAAGTCTTTGCCGAAATGGTGCGTGACATAGAGGAACAGGGTTTTGTAGAACCTAGTATATCTCCATGGGCTGCACCGGTAGTACTCGTGAAGAAAAAGGATGGCTCACGCAAATTTTGCGAAAACTATCGCCGGCTTAATATGTAGACGGATTCGGACGCTCACCCAATGACATGGTCCGAGGAATAGGTGGATCGAAGATTTACAGCACCATGGATTTAAATCAGGAAATTGGCAGATGGATCTCTCACCAGAAACACATCCACTGACGGCGTTTAAGACCCAAAGAGGATTATTACAGTTCAGTGTAATGCCATTTTGACTTAAAAACTCCCCCACCACCTTCTGTCGCTTGGTAAGCGAAGTCTTCCGTGGGTTAGTTGGTACATTTGTGTTGGTTTATTTAGATGATATCGTGGTATACTCTGAAAGTCCCAATAAACATCTAAACCACTTGCAGAGAGTCTTGGAGCGACTCCAGTTTTACGATCTGACGTGCCAAACAAAAAATGTACATTTGTGTTGGCACAGATCAAATTCCTATGACACGTCTTGGACGGTGAAGGAATAGACCAGGAACCGGGTGAGGAATAGAAACCGGAAAAACTAACCGCGATTTAGGAACTACCGGTTACAAAGAAGACAAATGCGTGTTACGGGTGTTAGGCGTTTGAGGTTCGTACAGCCAGTTCGTGCCACACTACACCGAAATCACAGCACCACTCGTGAGTTTTTTGGCTAAAGAGACCAAATGGCGTCGGTCGGAAATTGATCAAGAGGCGTTCCGGAAGTTAAAAAGTCTTTGGTGTCCGCACCACGGCTCTGACCTCCTCTTCCGGGTAAGCCATTTAATCTACAGATCGACGCAAGGGAAGTCGGAGTTGGTGCCGCCGTTCTCTTCCAACGGGTGGAGAGTGACGACAGGAAAATCATCTCCAACGCCAGCAAAAAACTCAATCCAGCTCAGGAAAGATACTCGGCAGTCGAACGTGAATGTCTAGCCCCGAAGCCTCCAGAACCGATATATCTTCAGAATCCCTAGGAAGAACCATGGGGATTGGGTATATTACAAAGCGCATCCGCAATCAAGTTCGGAAAAACGATTTCATGCGGGGTTCACCCCTAAATGGTTAGGTCCGGTTAAACTGGGTAAGCCACTAGGAACCGGATTGTTCTTCATGGAGGGTAAACACCCTACTAAGTTACATGTCTCAGCGATCAGAGAACATTAACTAATCATACCTTGTTTTAGATGATAAAACGAGCAAATAACCCACCACCAACCCGCAACCACTAGCCATCCCGTGGCAAGATACATGTGGAAAAGCTCCGGGCAATGGCCGCACAGTTGTAGCGGGAAGCTGTCAGGCGATGGTCCGGAGGACACAGTCGGCGGTTGGTCGGCCGAGCACGCGGCCACCGCATTTTTCGGCCGGATCCGGATACTGCGTGGGCTCTGTTCGAGTGGGGGTTCGCCGAGGGACGTCGGTCCAGGCACAGCAACCAGCCGTACCAACTATAATCCCACAACTACTGAATATCCAGTGGCCAGATTAATTGTGAAAACCAAAATGAACGAATATAAATAAAAATCTTGACCATGTATATCTAAAATGTTTAAACTAGTATTGTAACAAAAATGACGAGCCTTCAGCCTTGTATTGAATTTTCAAGCATTTTGACCAAAGAAGAAAAATTTAATTTACATTTATTAAAAAAAAAAACTAAAAAATTAAAAATTGAAAATGTCCGTAAGACTCAAAAAAAGTCAAAATATTTTGAAAATTGTATCAATTATAAAAAAAAAAAATAACGATAAACATATAGTATACATTTTAAGTATCTGGTTATCACTTTATGAGTTATTAAATAAAAAGAAAAAAAGAAAATCGTTGTATAAGAATTTGTTAATTTACTGGAAAATATTCGATGTCTAACTTCAAACGTTCGTAAAAATTGAATTTTACTTTCCGGTAGACATTTTGTTTTTGATAAAGGTAGACAAACTTATGAAGAATCTTATATTTTTTTTCGCAATTGCATTTGCAGACTTACTTATGAGTTATCAAAGCACAAAAAAACAAAAGTGCAATGTAACTTTTAATTGTAACTTGTAACTTTTATATAAAGTTACAGAAAAATTTGTAACTAGTTACAAGTTACCAGTTAAATTTTAAATGAGTAACTTGTTACAAGTTACAAGTTACAAAAGTAACCAAGTTACATAACTTTGTTATACGTAACTATGATATATCCAACCCTGACATTTTTATATAAAACGCTCATAAAAAAAATTGTGCCTGTTCGATATTTTTAATTGTTATATATTATGAACAACCTGCAGATAAAGAACCTTGTGTCAAATGTTCAAGATTTTTGACTTGAAAAAAAAACTAAAAAAATTTGAAAATCTCAAATGTCTATAAATAGCTTAAAAAGAGGCAAAATATTTTGAAAATCACATATTATTATCATGTCTAAAAAAAGCTACATAATAGATTATATTCTATATTATGATAATAGGTCAGTACCTATTCAAATAACTAATCATTAATATAATTAAAGCTTGCGTTATCGATTTTAGTATGTAAATTTATTATAAATAACTGTAATATAATATACAATAGGTTGGTAATTAAAAACAAAGTAAGTACTTACATTATCATTTATTCATATTATTACCATATTTAAGAAATAGTTTTATTAGTAAATAATAATATAATCCATTATAATCATTTATATTTTATATTTTATTTTTTACAAACACGATATGCAGGAGTAACATAACAATGGAGTTATTATATAGGTATATAATACAACATTTTCGCTTACTGTACAATTATTATTATATAATATATATATATATATATTTTTACGTATAGCAGTCAATATATACTATAGCCGTATAGGTAATATCGATGGATTCAACACTTTGATTTATTAGCTTCGAGATCATCCGTTCAGGACAAAACAAACGGGCCCCGAGCCAGAACTTTTATAGGTGATTTACTATTGGTGCACCGTAAGTGACACAGAGGGTGGTTGCCGTCAAACTATATAGGTTCCATGCGATGCCAAATTGAACCGAGATTTGTTAACAAAAGAAACGTCCCCTTCAAGCTGTGCTGACATATAGGTCAATGTATAGTCATAATGTTAGATTAGTATGAGTATTTTAACACAATACAGTTTGCCAAACAGAAATTAACCACGCAATCAATGAACAATCTCTCATTTATATTTTATTATTTTTAACGAATAACTAGTTTTTATTAAT
The DNA here is from genome assembly GCF_019925205.1 of Metopolophium dirhodum. Lineage (NCBI taxonomy): Eukaryota > Metazoa > Arthropoda > Insecta > Hemiptera > Aphididae > Metopolophium > Metopolophium dirhodum. The sequence continues at coordinate 14,418,265 of NC_083567.1, read as the reverse complement.
TTTATTGAAAAATGATTATAATATACTTGCCAAGTATTTTTATTTATTTTTTTAAACGATTGACTATTATACCTAACATTTATCAAATCATTAATAATTGTAACTTAATTTTATACAAGCTCATCATCTCCACGATACACTTTCATAAAAATTAATTATAATAATATATTATATATTTATATTAGTATAGGCAGTAAATGTAAATAACTAAACAGTAAATATAATATACCACTTATGAAGCCATAAAAGTACCAGTTTTTTACAAATTATTGACAAATATTGCAGGGTTAACTAGCTTTGTTGAGTATAATTGTTTTTAATTCAGTACCTATCTTATTATTATTATGCCTTAGCCATTCTAGACATGAACATTTATTTTGAAACACGTACATTAAAACACAACAATTTGAGTAAAACGTATAATATAAGTAAACAATTTATAACTGCTAAATTAAATATCCTAAAGCCGCAATTCTGGTTTTAATCGAGTTCTTAAATATTTAATTCCACGTATCTAAAACCATAATATCAGCATATTTATTTCGTAATTATTGTTTTCCACGTATTCAGGTCCTATTAACTTATCGTTCATACATTTTCAGTGATGTATGATATTCAAAGTTAAAATGATTTATACATAAATAAAATAAACAAATTATATAAGTTAGAACTCTAAAATAAACATAAATTGTATTATATATTTACGTCATAACCTACCTATAGGGAAATATTATCTATTCACATTTGTATACTAGATAGGTAGGTAGTATTCTTGGGTAGTATTTTTTCAAACATTCCATATTGATCCTAACATAATATAATAACATATTTTATAAATGATTATCTGAAAAAAATTACCGTATAAATGATTACGTACCAAAGGGCTAAGAGAACAAATTATGTTTTTAACAACTAAATTATTTTAACTAAGAAGTTATGAAAATAATAATTATCATGCATATGCGTAAGGACACATAATCATTATTTTAAAAGCATTTATCATACAAATTTTAAACTTTAAACATTAAAGTACCTACGGGGATAAAACAATCATATAATAAATAACATCATATATTTAAATTTACTTTAAAATCATTAATCAGTGTAATCACATAAATTATAAGTGTTATCTGTTTTTAGATAAATACATTTTTATATTTAAAATACGTATTTTTCCCTAATTTATGTTTGGTCACTGTTCATCATAAAATAGTTTCATGCAGTGCAAATTCAGATTAATGTCCAACGTGGTTAATGCTGCGAGTCCGAAGCGGTTTGTTAACTTGCACATTTATAAAATCGCGTCCGTTATTCCAGCGAACGAGAAAGGGGGAAAGAAGATTAAAAAAAAACTTAAAATTGGTATAAGGATTTACGTTTCAAGTATTGTGGTACATTTTATATGAATTTTTTATACGGCTTTTTTTTAACTGCGCGGAAGTCAACTTAACAAAAGTTACTTAAAACCCGCGCTGCCAAGGCTCATATTCTTGGGAACATTTTGAACGATGAAAATGTTTATTATTTAAATGTCAACTAAGAGGAAATTGCTCATTATGAGAAAATCTTCTAATAACGCTATTTTTCTTTTTCGATAACATCGTCGTAGTTTAGAAATTACTTCTGAAAATGTTTCATATAAGTAGTTGTAATTTATACATTTATACAATTTTCAATAATATACCTACTATACTTACCATACTGTATTAAATAATAATTTACCAAAATAACAAAATAGCTGTCATACTTAAAAATATATATGATATAATGACAGTTAGGTATTTTCATTTTTAAACGTGATTAAGTAGTTAGGGCAATGTTAAAGATTATTTTCGAATATTATTTTGTTATTATTTTTGAGCAATATGGTTATTGTATATTTTAATGATCATATTTTTGATAATTTTATCAACGTTATAGAATATAATGGTATAATGGTACATAAATATATTGTTATTTTCAATTAAATGTACAATGTACAATACCGCTACAAACTATTCTATACCTATACATTTTAGCCATTTAAAATAATTTTGGTTTTAGTTTTTTTTTTAATTATATGGTTAAACAAAAAAATATATTTTTGTGATTATAAAGATAGTGGTTTTATATTGGACGCATTTTTGATAAAATAGATATTTTAAGTAATTTATATATTTTATGTATTTTAGTAGGTATAAAGAATATAACTTATAAACAATAAGGGATTATATTATATAATATATTGATATTCGTTAATTAAAAAATTTAACTCCTAGTCCAACTTTAAAATAATAATAATAAGAATGTGTACTAATTACCTACATAATATTTTAATCATTTTAAAATGTATTTAAAATAATTAAAATTTCATATCATTTAGTTTAAAATGTCTTGCAAAATAATTGATAATAAAAATAAATTTCTTAAAAAATTCCATACTACTGTTGAAGTATTACAATATTCGTTTGCAGTGTGTACGTGAGCGAAAAAGTTTCTGCCCGATCTTAAAATGTATGTTTCTCTTAGTTTACATTTTATAATCGCCAACGGTGTACCTTATTATACATTTGATACTATAAAAAATCTGTCTTTCTAAAATTCCATTTGGGACAAGCAACCGACATACAATCAAATGTCCACTGGTCTAGAGCCTTTTTTTGAACATCTTGTCCTATTAAAACTTTAATTTGCACTAGAACTTGAAATTAGTTAAATTAAAACTATATTAGGTACCAGATATTTAAATTTATTAAAAATATAAGGGTTGTAGAAATTAAGGGTTGCTATTTTTATTAGTATATTAATTGCTCATTAACAAACTTAATTAAGTTACAATACGTCGTATTACGTATACATCTTAACTTTCAATTTTCGATAAAATTAAGTGTTTCCACAAAACAATAAACTATACTATTAAAAAACTAAACTTTAAACAGTATAGTTTCATTAGCAAATAAGACACTAATCCAATTACATACTTCGGTCAACTTAACGGTGTTAAAACCTAATTAGTAATTACCCCAAACGGTAGCAAAATACTACTGGCCAATATTTATTTTTATTTTCTCTTCGGCTAAATAACTTGAGATAGTTCATCAAACAATTACTAAAAATATAGTTTAAATTTTCTCCAGTGAATTTATATATACAAATACATTTTAAACTCTTGATAATTTTAATTATTTTGATTAGTGACTACGATTTGTGGCTTTTGTGCACAAGTGCGGTTACTCGTGTTTCCAATGGCTTTACAATGACAATACAGAGTTTTGTAGGCCATTAAAGAGAATGTAAATATCAACTCATCCGTAAATTTAGCAAATGTCACAAAACGTTGTGATTAATCATTTTTGTTATTTTCTATAGCTTTGTTTATTTTTGGAAAATAAATTTATGAAAACATCAATTTATAATTTAAAATTTACACCATGACATTAAGCTAAATCAATTTCAATAAATAAATGCTTTACGTATAAGATTTCAAAAGATGGACGTATAACCATTGATTATAATACTAGTATTTATAATCAATGGTATAACTAATTAATAGTGTCTATAAATGCCTTAACTTATTAATCAGCTATAAATAATTATTATAAATACTAAAATTAAAAATTATCAAACAATAAAAAATAATATATGTATTTAAAATTACAAGACCAATAGTATATTATTTCTCGCCCTAGTTGGATTGCCTTGGTTGGGGAATTTTCCTTAGTGTGACTTCTAAAGGGGTGAACATTTTCTTACAAAGATGTACGATTTTAAATATTCTGTATTTAATTTCACATCAGTTATTTCCAAGATTTGTTTGTCGCGACTTATAAAACTAACTAATCTAATATTTTATTATTTATATTTATATTATCATTATTTTATAGTTTCTAGATATAACCCATCTATCGTCTGTATAAATATTAATAAACTTTTTAATTTCATAATATAACAGCATGTCTACTACACTTACCCATCTGCTGGGCTCTCCACTTGAATGGAGAGTGCAGATATTCTTAACTAATGAAATAAATTAACAATTTATTATTATATAAACAAATTACCATTGAATTGCAAAATTTGAACAACTAACGTGAGCGAGCTGTGACAGTACTATTATTATAGCGATGCAACAATAACAAAAAAAGATTACTTGTAATTCATTGTTTCATAAAATGCCACAATTTTTATAGAGATAAGATTTTGAGTTTGAATCATGATTTGTATTGAATTAATTTTCATTAGTACCATGGTATAACGTATTGGAGACTGTACACGTATCCTAATTGATTGCAGATCGTCTCGGATTGGATTATTTTACAAACAATTTTCATTTCAAAGTAATAATTAGGTAAATATAGTACCTATACACATTGAATTAACATATAAAAGTGCTATAAATGAATGTAATATATTTATTATATGTATTATACATACGTAAATACCTATTCAATTTTAATAAACTAACCAAAAAAACCCCACTCCTTCATATATTTTGTAATATAATAAAAAATCCCAATCGGCTATTACGTATTTAGTTACAAATATTAATTTTTAGATTCTGAGCGGAGCGATGAATGTATTGATTTTACAATTATGTGTGTTTTTATTATTTTTTTTTTTTTTTGTGTCTGTCATCACTACTTGAGGCAGTAAAACTGCTTAGATTTTCTTCAACAGTGTCTTGTTTGATGGGAAAGTTAAACTAGTTAGTGCATTGGGGAGGTAAAAATTATGTAACACACACCATACAATTTTGAAAATATTTTGACTCGTTTTGAGCTGTCTACGATTTTTTTTAATGTACAATTGAAGTTAAAATTTTGACGAAATTCAACAAAATATCAAAAATTTTTCAGTTAGAAATTCATTAATGGTTTACTTTTCAAAGCTAACATTATAAATGTTGAAAGAAGACTACTCCCAAATTTACCTACCTTAATCTAAAAAAAAATTTACTGAAAAGCAACATTAAATTTTTACATTATTGGATTTTCATAGGTAAATCAAAGAATTTTCTTCAATCAACTTTTGATAATTTGTTGTAACTTAAAAACAAATGAACCTAGATACTTGAAGTTTAAATACTTTAAGATACTTTTATTTTCATACCTAAGATTAAAATTTTAAATAGAAGATTTTGCTTAAGTTTTCCTGCATATAACAAACCAAAAAATGTGTACTTAAACGGAACTTAAGTTTAGCGTTAAGTAACAATATTTTTTTATGAGCGTTTGAATATATAATTTTTACGATATTGTATATTTAGTAGTAATTTATCGAATTCAACAAGACCTTAAAGCACTAAGCAATCACCCACCTACCCACCCGCTACCTACAAAAGTTATGTGGTATTTGACCCAGTATAGCCATACGTGTTCGGCGCCATTGTAAATAGGCCTAGGCTAACGTATCGTCTCCGCTCAGAATCGTTTTTCGTATCCAATGATTTATCATTGAATTCAAATATAACACATCCATTACAATGACATACTCGACAACTACTGTACAGCAGAGCGATACCCACTTGTCCAACTTTTTTTTTAAAATATACCTATATGAAATACATTTTAATCCATACTTATACTCTGAACAAAAAACCATAGTTTGAGACTTTTGAAAACGATCAATTCTATAGTTACAAATCAGTATTTCGCAAATTCACTTTCAGGTCAAAGTTATAATTAATAGCCTTGGGAAGACTGGAAGAGAGAGTCGCATAACTGCACTGGAAAAAGGATTACGGACTTTATTCCGGCGTCCGTTTTCTAATTAAATTTGATTAAAACTTGTGACGGTATAAAGCATAATCCTCTTATGTATACGACTTAGTGAGAAGGATGGAAATTTGTATTTTATATTATTACTCGTATGTATAAATCTGGTATCCCTCTCTCGATTGCATCTACATTATGTAGGTACGTCCTTTGGATAGCCGACAGAAAAGTTTTGTGCGACGGGAAACTTGTACACAACTGCTGACAATATTTTGCAGCTAGATAGATATTATTAATGTACAACATGAGAATATATGAAATGGTGGACCTAAGATATATTTAACTCGGTACAAGGCGTAGACACTAAAGCAGAATAGTTTATTCATTCGTTGTATGAGTGTGTTTACAAGTTTCTGTAAAAGTGACGGTACTGTTTTACTGCTGTTTACATACCGCGTGCGGTTATCGCATTTAACAGAACAAAATAAAACGTGTTTTATCAATTTACCAGAAAAACACGTTGTTCAAAATAACGAGCTTGCGACCAATAAAAAACGGTAATATTATTTATAAATTATATATATGATGACAGTGAATACTCAAAAAGAAAACTTTGAGTCTATGAAATTCAAAAATTTGTAATTTAAATAAATCATCATTATTGAAAACTGTTAAAGGTGCAAGCAAAATTAAGAGACTCGATATGTTCTAGAAATAAGACTGGAAATAACTTAAACTAAGACTTGAAATAATTGTCATAAAATCATATTTGGGTTTTTTTGATGCAGTTGTAAAAAGGCCATATTATACTATCATTCTATAGTTTTTTAACACTGCATAATATACTTCCATTTGGTAATAAAATAATATTTATGAAAAACAATATACAAGATATACAAATATACAAGACTTATAATAGTCAGGTAATATTGTTCAGTATTAAGTTTGTTTAAATTAATTTATTATGGTTAAATGTATGTCATCAAATAAGTGGTTTACCTATAACTATTTATTAGTCGTATGAGATTCGTAATACAATATTGAAATTCTAAATTGTAACATTGTTTCTTATTTTTTTAAATGAAATTGTCCCGTCACACAAAATAGTTTTAGAAATCGTTTTGCACTGCAGAAAAGCATAATTCACTTTTTTTTTTATAGATTTTCCGTGAACTGCCACGATTACACGATTTTATTTTTTTTTACACAATTAAAATTTTTTTTTATCAAACATTGTTGACGTCATTTTATATTAAAAACTATTCCTTATAAATTTCGACTAATCGTTAGGCAATACTGAATTTTACTGTAGTTTGTAGTCATTTAAATAACACTTCAATATAAAACATTAAATTAACTTTTTAAAAAACAATTCATATTATAACTATTTACATTTTGTAATATTTAATTTAACTGTTTTTCCCAGATATTTGTTACTGCTTTCCAACAATCTCTACAAATTTTTGACATTCGTAATAACGTGGCCAACTTTTTCCCTTTAAAGACCGAGGTCTTAAGGGAGCAGACCAAATGGAGGGGGGGGGGTTATAACAGTAAGAGAATTCTTTGGGAAATGTGTTTTGCCTGTATTTTCCAAGAATTTTCCAGTCGACGTTTAATTAATACTGATAAAATTTATGGACCAAAGAAAGAGAGGACAAAAAGAGAGGGACATGATAATGTATATATGTATATACTATATATATATAAAATACTTATCAGCGACAAAACACGAGAAACAGCTTGTTGACTAGAATACGAAATTATTCGCATTCAACGCCATATTTTCAACAGCTTACAGCTATATTTAAAAAAAAAAACAAAAATACATTATACATTTTCATAATAATTATATTAATTTATAACATATATAACAGTGGAAAGTATTGACCAACAGTTTTTAAACTCGTTTAAAGCTTTACCTAAATTTTTAACATTTTGTATTCTTACATTGGGTTTTAAGTTTGTTAAAAAAGTTGTAAGACTTAATATCTTAAGGCCACTTTAGATAAAGTATGTAATATCTTATTACATTATTTAAAACCTTAAAAATAAAATTATTAACTTTTTACAAAACACTAACATTGTAAAACAAATTCATAAAATAATAATTTATTAAACATATAATATAATATAAGAAATACTAATTACTTTTTCAGTTGTTATCTATTTTCGAAAAAGAAACTTTCCTTGATAAATTCCAAATAATCTCCAAGTACATATTAAATTAAATTAATTTTGTTAAGTAAGTAATTAAAAACTTCAGTCAACATGTGAAATATAACTTTAATATCACAAATAATAGGATAATTATTATTCACAATCACTTTAAAAATACAATATAATAGTACCATAATAGTACTATAGCTATTTTTGCTAGTGATTAAAATGAGTTTAAACAATTTAGGTACGTTATATTTTATTAAAAACGTTTAATCGCTAGTGATGAGTTAATATTATATATTGGCAGTCAAAAGTCACTTAATTTATTTTTAATGCTGAAAAAAATGACCTAATGTCATGTGCACATCCAAATGTTATAGTTGATTCAAATCAATAATATATTATATTAAATTAATTACTACATTGTCGTATAATAATGAAATTGTAGTCGAAAAAAATACTAAACATTATAATAATAATACAGTAATCCCGTCATTCTAGCACCATCTAGTGCTGTACATAACAACTTGGAAACGAACTAAAATAAATAGCGTAGGTACCTCCATCGTAACTCGTAAATAAGCTCTGTGGACTAAGTACAGATATAATGTTTTTAAGTCCTCTTAATTTGAAGACTATAGACAAATTATTCAAATTTAAGCAGCCCCCTTTTTTGTGTGTTTACCCACAACTATTATAATTACAATAATATTATAATAGGTACTATAAAGTAAATATTAGTTTTGTATAATATATTGTATTGTCGATCGGTAGGGTGAAATTTAAAAAAAATTTACAGCCCAAGTGTATGGCAGTGTTTCTTAACTTTTTGAGATCACGGAACATCAAACAATAATATTATTTTAAACAGAACCCCTACATGAAAAATGTCTTTAAAAAAGTGGGGTAGACAAAACGTCATGACGACGACAAACAGCCGTATAATCATATACAATACAGCAAAACATAGTTAAATTATTCTTTTAGGCATCATATAGCATTCAAGGAATAACATTATATCCATCTGGTTTTAACAACAGGAAATATAATGATACTATAAGTGCGCGAATCTTAATGGGATGGGTGAGCTTGCGAGTGACTACATAATATATTATATTATTGTCAATGTCTGGAGTAAGATTTGTCAATGAAAGTCTTACAATGTCGTCATCAAATTTAACCTATTCCGAAATATTTAGTCTTGGTCTCAATGACTTCTATGAATCCACTTTCACACAAGCACCTACATTGAATAAAAAGGAAGGAGGACTCGAGTATTTGTTGACTGTCGAGCCATTGAAATGGATCTTGGTTTGGGGGGAATACTATTCGAATTGAAGTGATACATTTTCTAGTAATTACTAAACAATCAGTTTCAGTTGAGTAAAACAATTGTTATCTTCGTTCATCTCGTTTGCCCCACTCATAAGCTCCAATAAAATGCTGAACATATCGAAACAGTTGTTTTAAATTCTTGCGTGATCCACAGTTTAATATTTTACCTTTTCCCGTCTATATTACTTCTACAACTGTAAAACGTGGTTTTCTAAACATGCTCAGATATTCTATGGTAGTTGTTGGCTTTAAACAGAAAACATTAATATATTAATATATTTTTTTTAATTATTTAAATTAATATCATGAAGATTACTGGGCCTCACTGAAAAAAACTCGTGTGGAGGCCCATATGTATATATATTATATATATCATGATCAATGATCTTGAACAAGGCTCTCCAAGTGTAAATTGTTAAGTACACTACAGATTATGATACAACACCATCTTATTATATTCTAATTTACGTACTATTTCCTGGTCAAATTTGCGATTCAAAATGATTGATCCAAAACAAACCGTTTCCATGCATAAAAATTATATTTAGAAAATTAAAACGTACTTTTTCCAGTTTTACGCCAAAACGTAGGTACTATTTCCCATGTTAAAAGAATAGGAACAAATTACTAAAACGAGTTATATAACGCTAAAAACATTTGAATTATTTTAAATATAAATACCTAATATATTATTAAATAATTTTAAAAAAGTCTTTTTTTAAATGATTTGTCTGGTTATAAATGGTTTGTTTTTATTGGAAATGTTAAGATACAGAAAATCGCTTCTCTTGAAAAATCAGTATTTTGTTAATAGTACGTTTTGGATTCTCGCCCCTGCACCTAGTATGTGGTTAAAAGTTTCATCAAGACAAAAACATGTAGTTCCTAAAATGTATTCGTCAATGGTTTGTTTTTTTAAAATTCTTTAGTTTATAAAATTTCTATATTTGCGATCATAATATTATTACTATTAAATATAGTATTCCAAGTATATTATAGCGTGTAGGTACCTATGTGTAGGTTTGTATGTGTTTCATACTTTCATTATGCTCATATGAAACTTCATTCAATTCGAATAACTGTAATATACTTTTTGGTAGTAACTAAAGCGTAGATTTTAAAATTAAAATGATTTAAGGACACAATAGTAAGTATACGCTCGATTCGTTGGATGGCTTATAATTTATTTATGATCTCGAAAAACTAGAGCACATATTGAACTAATTCTCTATTACGTAAAAATAAAATCCACTTGTTGTGTTTTTTTAATAGCTTTTGTTCAACAAAACTTTAATACAAAACTAGCTATATAAATAGGTACCAATATTTAACTTTTCAACTTTATAAAATAATAAAAGAATATGTTTAGTATTGATAGTATAGGTATAGGTATTTAAGATAGAAAATACTGTTAAAGAAATTCTGTTAATAAAATTGAAATCTCACTTCTACAAAAAAAAAATATTAACTACATTTTCTAAATAAACTATAATAATAATTTATGTATTAAAAATAACTGTTTTCGAATTAAATTGTTGGAGGTAAAATAACGTGTGTAAAACGATTTAAGAATAAAAATATTCTATATTTTGTAAAGTTCATATTTTATACGTAATGTATAGTCCGTAGTCGTGTAAGAGTGGCTTACATACTTTTAAGTTTTAGCTGTAAGGAATAATATTGTAATTTGGGGCCTGGTGTGGCACGGTAGTTGGCCAAGTACCGTTCGGCGTCACAGGGTCCTGGATGGGTGACCACCCAGGTTCTTCGCGACGAATCGTTGCAAACACTCGTTCCAACCGTACGTCGTCCACACACAAACCTCATTGGGAACCATAGTCCATCGTTTTGTCAAGGGTTACAAACATTTTTTTTTTTAAACATGTACTATTGTATGATTTGAATTTATTATTAAAACATAATGATATTATTATAAAATTATTTAAAAGTCGTAAATGCATTCGATGTATTTATCGATGTACATTTCCATTGATAAATTATTACTGTGAATATGAAAATGTATATTTACAACCATCATAGCAATAGTATATGTAATAGATACCAGTGGTCATGTCACACTATCACATAATAGTTTTAAAACGTATTGCGTCCAATCGCAAACGTGTAATTATTATGCAGTGTGAGTCATTTATCATAACGACTCGATTATTGATATTTTAAACATTATATCTGTCAGATATATATATATATATATATCTATATATATGTCTTATAGCCAATTTCGGACGCGATTGTAACTCAGCCCGAAGAAAAAAAATGTTCAAATGGTCTATTGTAAACTCAGCCCGTGTTTTTTTCAAGTAAAAATTATTTAGTTGTAAACTCGGCTCGGGGTTTTAGGTGTTAACTTGGCCTAGGTTTTTATCAGGTAAAAATGATTGACGTGTAAACTTGGATGAATAAAAATATACGGATAACATTTTTAAGAACCATTTAGCATTACCTAGAGGACACCATTAGGAGGCAATTCTCATTATGCTAAATTATTTTCATTTTCATATTATTATTCATAGTATGAAATTCATTGTATAAATATAAAATTGTGTAAAAATGTAAGTAATATGTTTCAGTATTAAAAAATATAAGTAAAATGTATTTGCAGATTAAATTATGTCGTGCTTATTATAATATTTTATTGGTCAAAATTATCGGACCGAGTTTACAACCGACCTTTTTTATTATCTTAAATTTCCGGGCCGATTTTACTACCTAAAATTTCCTGGCCGAATTTTCAATCGACTTATTTTATTGCAAAGTTTACAACAAAAAACGTAACCGCGGGCCCAGTTTATACATTTGCCCGCCAATTTCTACCCCTTCCCCCCCCCCCCCAACCAAACCAAACAAACGGTCAAACCCGGCGCACGTCGCACACGTCGTCGTACATCCGTGCGAACAAAATCGTGTCGTGAAAAACAAAACATAAAATATACCTATACGTGTATTATTATGACGTATTACACGCGCGGAGCTTGTAATGGCCGGTATTATTGCTTTGTTTTAATTAGGTACCTGAGAACAAAGGCTCGAAAACGGAATGGCGTGCTGTGTATAATATAATGTATATACTATTATGTGTATATACCTATACCTATCTACTACACATACCTATGCCGGGGGTGTGGAGTGTCTGACATTCACTGCTGAGAGGGGGCGGTGCGGGTTTGAATGTGGGTGCGAGGGGGTTGTAGTTTTCGTGCGGGGAGGGTCGCATGGTGCAGAAGGAGTGCTATATGTGTGTGTGTGTGTGTGTGTTTGTGTGTATACCGTGTTACACGCGAGCACAAAGGAGCGAACGCAGTCGCAAAAGTCGACGCAAAAGCGTTTCCCCGGCAACGGAAATCGTTCGCTCTCCCCGTGAATCGATTTGTCCGCGGCCCGTTTTAGGTGTTTTCCAGACGTCTCTGCGTCGCCGTCGCCCGTCGCCGTGCCGCAAACCAACGGCGTATAAAATAATAGCTGTTGACGTTTTAGACTGAAAAAATGCCTTTACGCCGGTCGAACAGGTACGTTTTTTTTTTTTTTTATCTACGCCGTTGACGGCCCGTGAGCCCCTCAAATCGTACATGATAATATGCGCGAAACCGTCGGAGACGATATCATAACAACGTCCGAGCAAGGGCGCGCGCGCGATAGTTTACTGTAATAGCCTGCAGGGGTGTTGCGGCCCGGGATCCTGTGACCGACATGTTTTCCTGCGCGATAGCCCATTGCGTTTTCGCCGTCGCCGTTCGTCATGTGATTTAGTACTAAAAAAAAATACGGTGTTTTCCTTTTGGATTCGTTTTCAGATGAACGCCGTCCTTTGAGCTCAACCACTGTCCGAGGAGCCTACGCCGTCCAAGATAGCACGATGTTTTTCCCCCGCGCCGGATTGCTGATCACCTTATTGGTCTTGCAAATCGGTTTGTACCGATGCGGTCTGCCGCCACCGTCGAACGAAATCACTCAGAACTTTCAGTGGAATACTGGTAAATACCTATACACCTATGCCTACCGATTTTCTATAATTCGATCCCCGCGCGCCACCCCGTCATAATGTAGCGGCCAGTTTCTTTACCGTGTATTATCAACCCGCACAGATGCTGTGGAGTGGAGAATCGGTGAATGGGAACCATGCACCAGGTCCGAAGACACCGGCCTGAATGACAACCAGGGTATACGACGCAGGAAGATCACGTGTGTCATGGTCATACACGACGGAATAAAACTCGAGGTGAATTATTATTGAAATCATATACTAGCCAAAAAAAAAAAAAAAATGTTTAAATCGATTTCATGCTTTCATTCATAGAAAATGATTTGTAATCAAAATGTTTTGGCCTGCGATCAACTTGAATATTACGATTACCGCGGAACTAAAAAAAGTATAGATCCGTTGACTACTGATTTTTAATAACATAAAAAAGTTAAAATAATAATAATTGATATTTGTTTATACTATTATATTATTTTTATTATATTGTTTTTATTATTATACTTTATGATTTTCGTTATTATATGAAAATGACATATACCTACATTATATGTGTACAAACAGATCACGTCCAATAATCCGAAAACAGAAAGTAGGAAACGTGTGTAAATAAGATAGTATACATAATATATTTACGGTGGGGTAGGGGGTGGAAGTTTAACCTGGGCAAGAGTGGTTTATTTACATAATTTTTATAATTATTTACATTTGAAGCGTGAATTAAATTATTTTGAACACGTTTTTATTATGAACAGGAACCAGTCAAAACTGAAGACACTAGTTGCCAAAATCTATCCCCCGGAACACCTCCCGTAGAAGTATGTTCACTTGAACAAAACCAAGACTGCGTAGTCACTGAGTATTCAAACTGGACAATCTGCTGTGGAGGAACACAACGTAGGACCAGAAGTGTAGTAATTGAGCAGAAAAACGATGGAGCTAAATGTCCGCCGGTACTGTTCATTATTAATTACCTATATTAGTAGAGCATAATATTTATTGGATCTTATCATGATTGACAAGACATTTTAAATATACATACCTTATTTACATGATTCTATTTTTGTTTGTTAACGTTATACGTATATTAATAATATACTGTAATAAGACGTATTCAATTTTAATTTAAACAGTATATATAGGTACTGGCATAATAATTTTGTATAAAACTCCAAAATGGGTATAAAATTATTATTTTTCGTGATTATGCGTTCTAAAATATCTACAAAGTTTCAATCACATTATTCAAGCATATTTTTTAGCTTTTCATTTGTTTTGATCTAGCTGACAGAATCGCGTGTCTGTGTACCGGATGAACCAGCGTGTTCGAACTACTATCCATTTGGTTTATACCAACTAAAAGTCAATCAATGGCAGCAGTGTGTTCCGTTTTCCGAACATACCATGGGCGACAATGATGGCATACTAAATTCTGGCTCACATTCAGACACTTTTTATAAACACTGGCCTCAAGTGGGCACACAAAAGCGATCAATGAGCTGTTTTGACGAGTCAGGCATTCTCGTTTCTCTCAGCTTTTGCGAAGACAAACAGTTACCCACCAATACCAGGGCATGTATCATTGCCCAAGATTGCGTTGTAAGCGATTGGACCGATTGGGAGATTACGCAAGGCGGGTGCATTAGCGCTGGAGGAAAAGTATATTTTAAAATTAATTTCAAATTCAATTTCACTGTTGTAACCTTGTTAATTCGTTTCACTACAGATCCGAGCCGAAGAAGCGATTAGGAAGCGACAAATTCTCCGTTTACACGAAGGGCAGGGCTCACCATGTCCTCATCTCGTAGAAACAAGAACTACAAAAGAAAATTTACCACTGTGTGCTGACAAGTAAGATAAACTAATCTCTAATGACTAATAACCATCATAATTATTATTATGATATGATTTAATAAACAAATATAAATACATTGTACCTAATAAAGTTGAGATAAAAATGTGTTGGCATACAAGTGAAAGTAAAGGGGGAAGAGTAAAAGTGACTTTAATATGATTAACTACCCAATTAACATTTATTTCGGGGTGAAGAAAAAGACTTAACCTGTTTCCAAATAACAATTTTTGCTAATACCATAAATTGATATTCATATATATATACATGTTGATTTCTTTTGTTGAGCACTTAGTTAACGCAAGGCAATAAGACCACATGACGTACAAAAGCACAGAAAATTGTTTGAATTAAGAAACCATTGTCGTTGTTAAAATTAAAAAATGTAGTAAAATAACTAACTTACAATTGCGTGTGTTTCACCAATATCTTATAACTGGACATAATTTATTGATGTAATTTTATCGTTAAGTAACACGTCTTGTTTATTTATTAATAGTAAATACATTTAGAATAATTTCAGTTTTATTAAAATATAGTATAATATATTGGTGGAGCATTTTAGTAGCACATAAGTGTGCAATAAATAGTTATAAATATTAATACATTTATAATTATATTTTAAAAATGTTGTGATTTCGTACTATTTTCGACTTTAAATGTAAAAATATCACGAAGTATAATTAATATCTAATATGGACAAAGGACACGAGTAACATTGCTATTTACCAATTTATTATTATGTGATAGGCATACGTAAATTGTACGTAAATCTTATCAGTGAAACCCACGCACACGCCTAGTAGCAGTGTATCGGAAATGGATATGAATTTTAATTTAATTTATTTTTTTAGAAGTATTGGAGTTATTTACTTAATGTATAGTAAACTATTATTACGCTGTATAGTCGATCGCACTAAGGATAATATCCTCGTTTTGATGGAGGAGAATTTTGCAAATAAATAAATTAATAAGTAGCTTAGTACAGTAATTTATTTCTTAATGTATAATAAAACATATTTGTATGCTATTGGTTTCATTCGTATATATTTTATATAGATAATTAGATAAGTGCATTACACTTTTTCCAAAAAATATATTTCTTTAGTAAGAACTAAAATTATTGTTTGTTTGATCGTGTCTTTGTGGCATTTACGCCAAAATAGTTTCAAGCCAAAACAGCCACGCCAAAATTTCCCATTCTATGTCTTTGTCAAATCCTAGTGGATCGTGTATTGGTGCTAGAATCTATTAAGTTTTTGACTTGAATCACGCTCAATTGTCTCTTGAACAACACGAGCGTCGGACATGCTTTTATTTTTTTCTTTAATTCTTCAGTAGTGTAGTAGTGTAAGTGGTGGCGTATAGCGTGTGTGTGTGTGTAGGTCAACCCCCCCCCCCCCCCAACACCCCGAAATTAAAGCCTATGTACGTGCAAGTAGTATTTTTGATTTTTCTTTTAACTAACAACACATTAAATTACAAGCAATATAAATACATCATACACTTGAATCTGCGAGTATAAGTGAAATCTTAATTAAAATGTAAAATAACAAATCTATACGTGATAACGTTTATTTTATTAGTTAATTCCTAATTATTTTAATAGTACATAATATATATTATAAAGTTACATTTTTTTTTTTTTGTTAATTTGTGGTATAATTAATATTTGATTTATATAATACATTTCAGATATAAATGGCTAATATCAAGCTGGAGTAAATGTTCACAACCAATTTCTAATTCATCAGTTCAATGTGGTGGTGGACTTCAATATAGGAACATCACTTGTATTGAATTTATGACTGGTAAATTTATGGATCCGTCAGTTTGTCGTATTCTGGATACACCACCAACAATCCAGAGGTTAATAATTAACACCTATATACGTACAAATAAATACATTTTTTCAAAACCATAATCAAATCACACACTTGATAAGAATTATAAAGCTGATGAATAAAAATAAAAATAATAATATATTTATATTTATAGATGCGAAATACCATGTCCAAGAGATTGCCAAGTTGGACCGTGGAGTAAATGGGGCCCTTGCAAACCATCAAAATGTCCCTCAGACCTTGACAACGAATCACAAGAAGGTTAAACACATTTACTTTTTTCGCTGTTTATAAGTTCAAAATATACATTATAATAATGAAATATTTTTACTAGAATTTGAAGATACCGGATACAGGAAAAGAACCAGAATTGCAATTGTACCACCTAGTGAATACGGTGTACAATGTCCCAGTCTAAATGAAGTACAACCTTGTCAAAATCCACAATGTTACGTTTGGGATTACGAGCAATGGGGAAGTTGCACGCTCGATGAACCTACCGAGAAATGCGGTCCCGGGCAAAGGAATAGACAGGTGTATTGCACTACACACGAAAAGGCAAATATCCGAACACACATAGATCGTACCTATTTGTGTTGCGATTTCGTAATGTTCTAAATACCTGTGTTTATAGGAAGTGGTACATAACTCGTTGTGTTCCAAGCTCAAGCCGTCCGAATCCGAACCATGTTCTGTGCCGTGCCCAGAAGATTGTGTGGTATCTGGATGGTCAGACTGGAGTGAATGCTCCATGGGATGTTCCATCGAATCCGATATAGGCGTTAGATATAGAAATCGTACTGTAATTGGACCTCCAGGAAAAACTGGACACCCGTGTCCGTCCAAAGATGATATGGTCCAGTTCGAAAATTGTAATACGCACGGGTGCTATGGACTAAGTTGGTTAGTCTTACCATGGACAGACTGCAACGGAACATGTGACCATGGAACACAGACAAGAGACGTTTGGTGCATGAAAGGAAATGATAAAAAAGTCAAAGACGAAAAGTAAAAATATATACCTGTTATAGTTTTGTAATCGCTGAAACAAAACTAACATTGATATTATAATTTATAGTTGCAAGGAATTACCGAAACCAGTCACTTCGAGAGATTGTTCCATAGATTGTAAAAGTAAAAATATGTGTTCTTTCGGACTGGAGCGATTGGTCAGAATGTCCTCAAGATTCGTGTATAAACGGTAATAATATACTGTATAGTGCTAATCAAAATAATTAAACGCCGAGAAACGACTAAACCATTATACGTATTGATCATACGAGTAAATTATATTATATATTTATACGTATTTTACTTTATTAAAATGTATTTAGTTATGTAATAGTAATGAAACACATGGATATAATCAACTTTATTATTTTGTGTGCAAATATGTAGATAGGAAATTTAAGGCGCCATATAAAAAACAAAATACTTAAATATTTTATAGAACAAACGGATTTAACCAAATTCAAACGTCAACGGAACCGAGTTATTCTTGGTGGTGAATCCTGTGGTCCAATATTTGAAGAGGAATCATGTCAAATTCCAAATAAAATATGTCCTAAATTCAGTT
Organism: Metopolophium dirhodum; assembly: GCF_019925205.1. Lineage (NCBI taxonomy): Eukaryota > Metazoa > Arthropoda > Insecta > Hemiptera > Aphididae > Metopolophium > Metopolophium dirhodum. The sequence goes on along the minus strand of NC_083567.1, from coordinate 14,399,805 downwards.
TGGTTTTCGGCGCTTGGTCTCACTGTGAACTAGCAGAAGGTGTCACCTGCGGCCATGGTCTGAGAACAAGAGGTGCCTATAATACCATATTTTCATCTTTTATACCTACTGATGGTATAAGATATTTCCATTATTAATTTATTTGTAAATATAATTTTTTCTTAGATTTCCGGTGTAAAGATAACGATTCGCTTGTTCACGTCGAGTTGAAAAACTGTCTACAAACCTTAAACGTTACTCCAAGTAGCGTCGAACGATGTCACGTTGACTGCCAAACACCGTGCCAGATGACCGAATGGTCCCATTGGTCGTCGTGCCCTCAGCCATGTTCGGGTTTACGTACCAGAACCAGAGAGCTTATTGGAGATTCTATATCGCATCCGGCTTGCAAAGGAATACGTCTCGTTGAAACAACGAAATGCCCGTGCTCTGAATATTTCCCGCAGCCTACTTCCGATTGGTCGTTTTGCTTAACAAACGAAACCGACGGGTGTGGAGCTGGCACGCGATATAGGTCGTTGGGATGTTACAACGTAGACAACCATCTGGTCGATCCAGCGTAAGGGAGACAATTAGATTGTCGTATACCCAATATGTGATATAATTATTGTATTACTTAAGAATTCCTTTTGTACAGGCTGTGTGGTGGTAGTACAGGAATCGAAGAAGAACCATGTTTGGTACCGTGTTCGATTGATTGCCAAATGTCTGATTGGAACGAATGGGGTGTATGTAATAAGCTGTGTGGACCAGGGACGCATCACCGTTATAGAACCGTAAATTATTTTATCTCTATTTTGGTCTTTCCAATAATACAAATAATATATTATTAAATAGATCGAACGAAACGCAGCAAATGGTGGGAGACCATGCGGTGAAACGGTACAGACAAAAGTCTGTAACACACCGTGTAACAGTTTCCAGTGGACTACCGAACCATGGAGCCAGTGCAAATTACCGGATAAGGATAAACAGAAAGGCTGCGGCGAAGGAGAAATGTTTAGATTAGTGCGGTAAATAAACAATGGATTTAAAATATCATTAACATATTTTTTTTTACGATAAAATCATATTAGTTGTGTGTTGTTTTATAATTATATTTATGTTATGATTAAGTCATACGATTTAACAATTTGACATAAAATGTGATTTAAGTTAAGTTCATAATAATCAAACATTAAACTAATGTTTATTTTTATTTAACTATTGTAACAGATGTATTCACATAAATACTGGAATAGAGTTGTCGGAAGAATACTGCGATTGGACCACACGACCAGATGGAGTAAACTTGTGTACAATCGCATGTCCTGGAGATTGTGTGTTAAGTAGCTGGTCGGATTGGTCAATTTGTCCAAAAGTAAATAACGTATTTTTACTACCCGTGTATTATTGAATCCTAAAAGTCCAATCAAAGTTTGTTATAGGTATATAAGAAAATGTATGTTGTCACACTTAAGCATTATAATTTTTTATCAATGTTTTCTAAAATTGAAATTAATAAAAATGCTTATTTTAACTAATGTTTGAAAAAATATAATACATCGACTCTTCGAGTATTATGTGCACTTGTTTATTGTTGTACCTATCTGACGATAAAAATAATTATTTTCAAAGGATTGCCTATCGTCGCAAGAACAACAGCGGACCAGGTTGTTGCTCAGAAGCCAGAGCCCTACCGGAGCAAATTGTCCAATAGCCATACAAACACAACCGTGTCATTTGAACTTCACATGCTTTAAATATTCTTGGAAAACAATAACAAATGTATCATGTCTGCCTTTGGGCGGCAGTCCATGTGGTGAAGGCATGACCGTTGGAGCGGTGTATTGCGAGAGGAGCGATGGTAGAACTGTTTTAGACCGGTAATGCGCTTTATATTACTTAAAAGGATGCACGGAAATTCTAGCCTTAGCATTTTTTTCTCCCACTAAGATACCTACAAATATATTAGGTAAACATTTCCCTGCACTAAATTCTTCCCCTACACTAAATTATTTTGCTGAATTTAGCATATATTTTAATGTATAAAAGCTATTTTGATTATTTAGAAATGTTGGTGCTATTTTTAGGTACAGAACTAAACACATTTTTTGAATTTTTTTTTCAATTCGCTCATCAATAATGTTTAAAATTAAAATATTGGGTTTATTGAAAATTTATGGAACGGAAAAATGGTTCCGAGGGAATTTATTTTTTGTTATAGCCGATAGGTAAAGGAATACGATCATATTAATACGTCTATCTGTAAATATAAATCAATAAAAATCAAAAATTAATATAAAACATATTATATTTAAAACATAGGTATACATAATAAAATATTTTTTAACATTTTGCTCTGCATACTTTCACGTTTTTAGCACATGATTTGGTGCTATAAATTCCTAGCCCAGCTTTCCCATATTCACATATATAATATTATCTACCTATTAATATTATAATTATTCACGCCCTAATAGGTTTTGTGCCGATCAGCCAAGACCAAATCCGTTGGACAAATGGTGCTATATCGATTGCCCAGTCGATTGCGCCCTTGAAGGCTGGTCACCATGGAATTCGAGTTGCTCTTGCAACGACACAGGTGGTTGTTACAGTGCTAAATGTGCTAAGTCTTTTAACCTTTGGTGACGCGTATAGAGTGTAGCATCAGACCACACAGTTTCGTTCGCAATGATATACATTTTTTTTCGTTCAAACAAAAATAATAATTGTTTGGATTCAATTTCATTAAGTAATTAGGTACCAAGTGTTATAAGTAGTATACTACAAATTAAATATTATTTTATTTTTTTTGTTTTACTTTATTGAAGTATGATATTGATTACTACAATATAATAAACAAATTATTTAGTTTTAGGTTTCCAATTATAAGTTTACAAAACACCATATATCCCGTTGTGTCCGTCCATTAGTTACCGGTACATAAATGTATCAAGATTTTATAACCACCTTAACCAATATTAAAGAATATCAAAATATGAGCATTTAATATAGATTCACAGTAGCCTGCATTATCAAAAAATATAAAGGGTACCAAACAATTATTTTTAATTTGTACCTACATACAATTATGAGGTATAGTTTATTGCGTTGGATCAAAATACGTTTAGAAACCGGGAATTATTATTAGCACACTCGCAGAGTGAACTTTCGTAACTTGGTTAATGTTTGTGTTCAAAAAAAAAATGTTTAAAACGATGTTTTGATATTTTTTAGTTCAATGACGATAGTGAGTTGTAGGTAATGCCTATATAAGGTGCACAAAATAATTATTTGCGGCATATTAAAATTAGTTTGGGGTGAATAATAATTATGCCACGCGCGTCCCCCAGGGTTAATCGACATAATCGCAAATGAAGCGCACACGTAATAATTATTGTTATTCGTTGGTTTTTAAGGAGTATCGCGTAGAGCTTATACCGCTATGAACCCGAGTGCAACGGGCAGACAATGCCCCATGACCGTCGAACAATGGAAACCTTGTCCAGCCGTACCATGTTATACTTGGTCGCTCGGCCCGTGGTCAGCATGTCAACTTCATGTACGTATTTTGAAATACTATAAATATTATATAAACGAATAACGTCCAATCACATTATGCAGAAATTGAAATACATAGTAAACCCCCGAAATTTTTTTTAAACAATGACTTTAGAGCCTCCCCACCCCCCCCTCCCCAAAAAAATAATAAATACAAAACCGATAATTGTATTAAATTTATGATTTTATAAACGACAAACATTTTTTAGTCAAATTTATTTTAATATATTTTTCTTAAAAATCATACAAATGTTCAGAGACTACCGAAATATCGTGCAGAGTTCTTACACTGGAATTATCTGCAGTATTTTGAAACGTATTATAAAATATACAAATTGGCAGCCCTCCGCGAGAAATGTTAACAAAAATGTCCGATTATTCCAGCCGTATAATATTATGTAATATATCATCGTCTCGTTGTAGTCCTTCTTCGCCGAGTGCACACAACCATGTCTGGCATAATATTATTATTCGACGGATAACATATTTAGTTTCCACGACACAGGGAGCCGCTTGTGGACACGGTGTGACCAACAGGAACGTGACGTGCGTGAGGACCAATGACGGAGAAACGGTCGAGTCAACATTCTGCGGCTCTTTGGGACAGCAAAAACCGCTGTCCTGGCAGAACTGTTACGTGTCCTGTGGTCCTGGCTGCACCCTGTCCGAGTGGAGCCAGTGGTCGCACTGTCATGGAGATTGCGAGAAGGAGACTATTGGCTACGAGACGAGATCCCGTACGGTAATATCGCAATCGCCGGCCGGAACCACCGCCTGCACCGATCCTCTGTGGGAGACCCGCGATTGTCGCATACCGCCTTGCATGACCTACGATTGGGCTCTGACCCCGAACGCCGACGTCATATGCCGCAGATCTGACGGGCTCGTGGTTTTGGAATGTGAGTAATAAATTAATAATATTATGCTGAAACGGTGCAGTTTTCAACGTCCAGCATTAACATCGTATTACGCATATTATAATATTATATTGATCAGTTCGTATTATTAATACTATGACCATAATAATTAGTAATGATATACGTATACCAACGGGTTAACCTGACGTGATAAACCTTTCAGCTTCTTGCAACCAATCGGAAAAACCAAAATCGATGTGCAGTACTTTACAAGGCAGCTATATATGCACCAAGGACATCTGTATGCCAGACGACAAATTGCAATGCGACCAGATGACCACTTGGGAGCAGCTTAAACACGATCCACGCGTCGTCGAATACATATTTTGCTTTGGATTTGTTGTAAAAATGGTCATCATAATTGGTGTGATCCTCTATTTCTTGCGGTGCGTACAAATATTTACCTTATTCGCTTACACGGTCCAAATGGTATTGTTTAGAATTTATAAACAATTATATTTTATCGTTTCAATTAATTTCAGTTAATTTGCGCTACTATAATACTCAATAACAACGTTTTCTTTGTTATTATTTTAGTCGTTCAAAGAAACAAAACGAGTGCAAATACCACAAACAACCGGATTTAGCGTAAACTATAAACAACAAGGCGAAACCGAACATATTTACATATTATAAACTATAATATAATACCACATTTTTCAAATTAAACAATTTACTTACAATTAAGATATCCCCCATCATTAGTTAGGTATTATCTAAAACTAACATAATTTAATGATTGAATGATAATAATTATTTGCTAAACTTTAGATATTATGGGTCAATGAATTTTATTTTTATTTTATTATTTGTTTTTCTTTAGAATATTAATCATATAATATATTACACATATTCAATATTATGAGGAACTTGAATGTTTTGTAGTTTCTTAGAATTTTTCTCGAAAATGCAAATCAAATTTACTTACTTTTCATATATAATAATTATAATATATACTTACTATGGTTATGAAAATTTGTTCAACTGTTTGTTTTAATTCTTGTTCATGTTTTTGAATTTATGTTTTTGTTATATGTTATGTTAGCATGTATTACATTTTTTTTTTATCGTACATAAATATTACATAATACGTTGAAAAATAAGTGATCTAAATTATTCAAGACATGTGCATTGTATTAAATATTTATTTGTATACAAGTTCATCAAAAAAATATCCTTTAATGAATATTGTTATTAAAATACATTTTTTTTTTGTTTAGTTAATATTTTTTTTTTAAATATAAAACTTATATCAAATTATAGATATTAGTCATAAAGATACTCATAGACATTAATTACAAATATAAAATTAGAGTACCTATATTTAATAATTAAAGCCAAAAATATTCATTATAATCAACAAATAAGTAACTATACTTTTTTTAATAATAGGATTAGATATAAATATATTTAAAAAATACCTTTGTTTATAAATTTATAAAAATATAAGAGTTATAAAAGAGCAAAAATCGATACGAATAATATAAAAAAAAATGTTCCTTAATAGAAACTAGTAGATGGATACACAAATATTGATCTTTTGTGAAATATTACTCTCATATTATTCACTTCAGAAAATAAATCACCATAGCAATGAACAAAAATAAGTAAACAATAAACATCGTTCTATCTAAAATCAGAGCCAGATAATACCATTGACTTTCTTTCAGTTGAGGATGTTGTGATTTATCTTCATTTGATTCGTCCAGTATCTTGTCCTCGTCATCGTTCTATAATCAAATGTAAACCATTTAGAATTAATTTCAAAATATTGTCAAACTTCAGTTATTAATCATAATTAAATATGAATTATATTATATGTTATAAAGTTTGAATTCTTTTTTTTTTTTTGTATATAATAGTTTATTAGTCACACCCCAACTTGATAAAGCTGACAATGGGTTGAGAGTTCCCGTCTAGCTCTTCGGCCATTTCTAGCAGAGTTTTGTGATATTAAGTTTAAAGGTAATATTATAATATTATAACAATGCATTCAGAAAACGATTTGGAGTGGAGCTAAACCGCACTAATACTGACATTTTTTACAGCTTTTTGTAGTTTTCCTTCCACGTAAAGAAACTATTGCCGAGAAACCCGATAAATGTCCTCTTAAATGTATTAATAATACTGGATCTCCAACTAGAACCCTACCGAAGATCATTTTGAAATTTTTCGTGCGGGAAGTAAGAAATTCGTTCCTGGTCGTTACATATAGAACACCCGGAATCTTATAGACTAGTGTTTTCCAACTTTTTTGTCATGGTAAACCAGAAATTATTACACCTTTTTAGGGAAATCCCTACCAAAAATCAAGTATGCGCCATCATATTTTAGTAATATGCATTAATAATCATTTTTGTTAAAAGCAATTTTCTCATTTAGTTTTAATAATATAATGCAATACTGAGTAATGAATACTTAATTCTGTTAAATATAAAGACTATTTTTAATATAAATTAATTTTTATTTTCTTATTTTTATAACTTATTAGTTTACGATAGTGACCCAACAAAAATATTTTGGGTTGGTAAATACTAAATACTAAATACTATACTATAGACTACCCGGGAACCGATTCGGTAGGAAATTATATGGGACCAACTCGTATGCTTACTTTTAAACGTTCCTACTCAAAAAAATGTTCATAAAACACATTAATAACAAAAAAAATCCAATGCAAAACCATTACAATCTTTGAGTACTGGGTTTGGATAATACAAATTACCTACTTGAGATTATTGTACAAACATTAAGACACTTGTACAATATACATATTATCATCATAGTTTGAGTGAAAACCATTATCTACATATTTTCAAGTACAATATTATATTATAATATAATACCACCTAGTCATTTTATTTTATAAATATACTTTATAATGGTAAATAATTATCGGCTGCAGTGTTTGCGATAAACGGCGGATAACAACGCAAGCGTATAATACAGTTAAAAATTAAGTGTTATAATCTCGTCTTAAGTTGTACAATAATAATATGTATTGTATAATCTTAATGTACTATTATACCCACAATACCTACCACTATTACGAATAATTATATTTACCTTCATTGATGTAAACCTCATGACGGTTCCGAATTTCGTGTTTAACAGCTGAGTGATGTACTTGGGTACTTTATGGTCGGGTTGTTTGGATTTAGCTAGATTGTGTAACAACACTGAGAATACCATAGATAGAGTGACCATGCCCAGCGAGTTTGAGTAAAACATTACTGCAAAGCAGATGGTAAGCAAAAAATTAAATAGGTAATGACGTAATAATTACTGTATTCACCCGTACACACAAGTGATTCACCAATCATGATCTTGGTACTTGATCATGAACTTTAATAAAGAAATAATTCATATTCTGGCTTTTGGAATTTTTAAAAGATCATTTTTATAAATTCTTGAATTTTTATGTAATACTGAAGGAGTGTTCTGTAGCGACTCAAACTTCTGTTTTCTAAATGAGAACCCCCCCCCCCCTACCCTTCGAATGTAATTTAATTACAGGATAATTTTTTTAAAAATGTTGACGTATCGAAATCAAAATTGAAATAAGTAGTGTTTGAGTTATTTGACTTTGTGGACTATCGGTAATAGGTCCAAGATAATGGGGGCTACAGTGATTTAAAATGTTGGTGATTAATATTAATTTACCAACATTAATAACTTTTAAAAGTGGTCCATGTATAATAAATACTAGATCCAATATTTAAACTTTTGTAAAACCACTTTTAAGGACAATTATCCTTAGAACAAACATTTTAATAACTGAGAAATTCCTCGTCCAAAATCAAATTTTTTAAAAAAAATATCCAAAAAATAATTTACAGTAAAAGAGGAGGGGGCGTTCTCTTTTTAAAAACAGAAGTTTATACTTTGTATAAATTATAATATAATTTCATGAATTTGAATATAATATATACATATATATTATATATTATTATATATGTATATATTTACAGATTCCAAAAATCAGATTTTGAATAACTGTATTATTAAAGACAAAAGGGGGGTTTGCATGCTTGGTGAATCACTCTGTATATACTATATATATGTGTACAGTGAAACTTCCATTTAACAAAATATTCTGTTTAAAGAAATATTGTTGAGAATTTATAGGTACAACCAAATTTATTTAATTATATTCGACGTATTTTTTCTAGTCGCCCGCGGAACTTCGTAATATAGATGTTTCAGCGTTTCACTGTACCTATATATAACAATACTATTATAGGTATTCGACGAAATTTGAAACACGCAACTCACCTATTAACGGGATACGATCGCTCATGATGGGCACATTGTTGGAGATCATCATCAACAGTATGCATACTATGACCAGCGTAACGCCGCTCAACATGAACTTCTCCGTCGACTCCGGAGGTAGCCAAAAGACGGATAGCGTCAGGAACACGACGACTAAATGAAGAGAGCACAAACAATATTGTAAACAATAGTATTACGAACGATGAGTATCGTAAACGAGCGTGTACGTCTCATCGATTGTTATGACCGTACAATATTCGTCGTCAAATAATATAATAATATGATCATATTATACGGCGACATCGTATTATTATGTTGAGACGGACAGTTTTTAATACGCATAGGCGGAAGCTACGGGTTGGGCCAGACATGCGATGTCACTAAATAAGAAATATTATAATAGCAACAATTTGAATTTAAAATAAAAAACGTGTCTGCGCAACGAATAATGGGTAGGTACGATTTTCCATATTATATATACTGCAGACTGTAACAGGGAGACCTGATAAATAAAATAACTTTTGTTTTAATCAATATTTTTATATATTATACAGTTAATTGACTCGTGCATTACAAATATAATATAAAATTTTAACATATTTTTAATTCTGATTTAAAATTTATTTTTTTGAAAATTTAAAAATAGCCAATTTGTAAATCTAGATTTGAGAAAACTTTTTTATTGTAAAAACACGTCTCTAAGTCAAGTAGTTTATTTTTTATGATTTTTTTATTTAAGATGTCAAATTCGTCTGTAGTAAGACTCATTCATTTGAAAAGTAATAACCTTTTAAAAAATTATTTTAATTTTAATTAGTACCTGTTTAAAATTCTCATAAAATATATTTTAAAAAAGTTTATACTTTTTGAATTTAAAAAAGTGTCTTATTAACTTTTCTTAACAAAACTAATAATAATTCATAAAATAAAAAAAAATAAGCTACATGACTTAAATAAATGTTTTTACAGTTAAATATTTCTAAAAACTACATTTACAAATTGTTTATTTTGAATTTTTCAAAATAATTTAAATCTGATTTAAAAATGTTTATTTTTAGTAAAAACAAAATAAAACAAAAAATGTTATACTATACAACATATTATGTTAAAAAAATTTAAAAATATTGATTAAAACAAAAGTTATTTCATTTGTCAGGTCTTCCTGTTACAACCTGTATACGAGTGGGTAATAGACTCTGGTGTAGACGGAGTGGACTAAAATAAATCTGGTATTCGATAAAAAGTAAGTATTGGTACTAAAATTATTTTTTATATTGTTTAAATGTATGCAAACATAATGTAATGAAAATGTTTGCGGAAAGTGACTATTATTTAATTTGATGTATGTTGTATAATAGTATAATACGTCTTGTACCAATGTATTCTGTTATACAATTAAACATATTATATTATTACATATTATTCGACAAATTTGTTGCATTATATAGTGTTATGGTTCACTGGTTCATGAGCGAAGCGAGTAGCCTTCGTGGTGTTTGTGCGATCTTTTCATATGTAGCCTTTTAAAAATTTTTACATGATAAAAAAAATGACTCTCTGCCCCTGGATAATACCTTTACTGAGTAATGTACCTAATATACCGTCGATGTTAATCGTCGCGACACGGACAGACAGAGATAAGATATTTTTCGGGGTTAATGATATTTTATTTAATCCTGACCTAGTGAAAATCTCAAGTTACACCTATGCTAACACAATTGTATTTGCTAATATAATTGTTATTAGGTACCTATCGCTGGTATGACAACTATGCTGTGGTACGCCGGTATTTTCCTCTTCACGGTGATGCTGTAGTGAATGTCCTCGTATATGTCGTTGGAATTGCAAGAGTAGCTCTCAACTCTTCGTCTTTGCGTCACCTTTGTGATGTCCCATTTACAACCTTCTTCCAAGTTTATCATGTCGGCAGTCTAAAAACAGGAGGACCACATGAATCTTAAATAACTAACATCGTATCTTGTCTAGATAAATTACAAAATTGAAGTCTAACTACCATTTAAAATATAAATCATACAGCCTAACTGTACAGTCTAGACTCTAGATACATTTTGCACAGTAATTTAAAATATTATTTAACATATTTTATGAATAATCATTAGTGATTTCATCTTCTAATAAGTATTGATATTTCTTATGCTCTTCATAAAAAATATATGTTACTAAATTATTTTTTTAAGAATGATAATATGATGTGTTGTAAATAATATATCTCATTTCTATCTAAATTTCTTACTCGCACGTTTTCTTCATCTATCTACCTACATCTAGATATTTTTTTAGTTCAGATATCTATACAAAAAAAATTATCCGAGCACAACACTGTTTATGAGCTAACTCATCCAATGACAAAATAATAAAATCTAGTTGCAGAAAATGAAACAATAATTAATGTAAACTAATCGTACGTTTATTTTCTGATTGATTTGCATGCTAACGGAATTGCCGTCGTACGTCCAAGAGCCGAGTCTCAACGAACAGGTGTGCTCTCCAAATGGCCAATTGGTCAAGTCTACATCGCAAAAGACTCGGAACTTGGCTGGTGGTATCCAATGAACCATTCCATCTGAACGGACTACACAGTTAATCTTTCCATAAGTCTCGTCGTGATGTCCGTCAGCACTGCGAAACGGTACACAAATCAATATTATTAATACATTCGGTTTTGATTTAACCGTTATCGATAAACTCGTCAATATAAATCGCTGAAATATTGTTAAGTGAAATTCGATTAATTGCCAAACTGGACAATTTTGCAGTTTATTGTGTTTAGTTCGTAAATAAATTAAAAAAATTCTGCCAATATTATGCATAAAATTCTATATGTGTATGTTATTATCCGGAAACGTTTTCTGGTTAGGTAGCCTACATATCGATTTAACTCCAACTAAAAACTACCCACAATACTATCTATAATATTGTTGTAGATAGATAGCCTAGGTAAGTGTGCGTTTATGCTTCGAATAAAACTAATAAGTGTTTAATTTTATTGCGAAATGTATACTATAATTATTAAAATGTGAGAATAACTCGGTTTTCCAAAAAACAACTTTTGACGAACTCGCCAAACTGAAATAACAATAACTTATAGAATCTCATTAGTAATTTTTATAAAAAATAAAAAGTTCTGAGGCAGTTGTTTTTTGGATAATAATATAATGTATATATAACCATAATATTATTATATCCCATGCAGTATTTGGTATATACTTAAGCATAATAATTTATAATATAATATTATTTTTATTTTTTATTATTTAAATAGTTTGCACATCAACCAAAACGAATTCGGTTGCCGGAAATCGTTTTTCAACTTTAGGTACATCAATGTGAGATATCTACCTCAAAAACATCAGTCAAAAAGCGATCTTTATACGTTTATTATCCAGTTTTGCAATATTTGACTATAGACGATTCCTACCTGTTGTAGGCCACAATATCGGGCATCCATATTTCATCATAAGCCATGTTTACAACTTTTATGTCTCCGTAATCTGATACATTCCACAGAAGTTTTTCATCTTGCCAAGTCTACGAAAGTAGGAGTACGAAAGCAACGTTTTAGCAACAGTTTACCACTAAAAATGGCAAGCTTTAAAGACCGTTTTGGCCGAATATAATTTTATAAACAATTTTTCCCGTGTAAAACCAAAAACATTTCATTAAAAATACAAAAATTAAAAAAACTTTTAAAGTTTATGCGAATCTGTATTCGTGTTTTATTAAGGTCGATTGTCGACCCATAATCATTTAAGATTTAACTATTGTGTTTCGAATAGATGTATAAAGTTTAAACAAAATCATAACTCGATGGTTGCACGGCAAAAAGGACTAAGTGACATTTTTTTGGGAGAATCGAAAAACATTTTGTTGTAATTTTAATATTTTTTCGATAAGCAATAACTTTTTTTACGCAGGATTTTGCATTATTTCATAGAGCTTTTTTACTTTTCTTTTTTTTTATAATTTATATAAATATACATTTTTGATTACTATTCACATGGATATGGAAATTTGAATAAATTTGTTAAATAATTTTGGCACTTATATCGTACATATTTTTTACATATATTTATCTAATGAACTTATCTTTTTTAGTGTTATTATTATTTATGACGTATATTGTAATATAATATAATACCTCAAGTATTTTCTGTAAAAAATAGATAAACAATCAATTTTGAGAGACATCGCTTGTCCCTTAAACATTTATAATGTCGTTTGGGAACCCCTTTTTTGAGAAAACAAAAAATAAATGTGTGGATTATATATCGTAGACCTAATACTCATAATGTTTGTTAAATAATGGTCACAGTAGTTTTTGGGCATGCGCATTGCCGTATTGGAAACCAAAACATTTTTTCAATAATATAATAAGCAATTTCACTTGGGTCCTTAGTGTCTAGGAAACCCTTTTGTCGTGTAACCATCGATATTAGGTATATTTATACTTACCATCGATACCCAGGCGTTAATGGTCATAATTGAATTTTGGAAGTCCTGCGAACATGTACGTTTTATAAATGATTATAAATATGTAGAATGTTTACAAGCAAATGGTATACACAGTGTTTGGTCCTTAAATATATGTAATCAGGGTCGTTTTCCCCGAGAGTTTACTGATTACAAATTGATTCGGTAATGGATATTAGTCCAACGTTAAATTATTATACGTGAAACATGGACATAATTAAACTATAGATACAGAGGACGAAGAATTTATACATCACGGTTTTCATTCGACGAAAATTCGAGATAATACTTATTATTTTTGAATAATATTTTTTTAGTAATTTCACCATTAATTGTACTAACGAAAATTAACCATCTACATTCTATAATATTATAGTTTCTCTAACTTAGCGGGAGGGAGGAGAATTTATAATTTGTTTAATACATTTATCTATTTTTTTAAGAGGAATGAGGATAATTGGCTCCACTGAACAAGTCCATTTGGGGGCCCATCATGAGTTCAAGCAGTACAATAAAATATTATATAATTATATGCGTTAAGACTTGAAGCTACAAGGGAAGTACGTAAAAAAATTAATTAAATACCTAAATAATATAAGTAGGTACTTAAGAAACTAAAATTATATTTTGTCCATGAAAGTTACTGCAAATATAAATGTGTATAGCCGTACAGGAACCGAAAACTGAAATAAAACCTTGGCATCTATGCTAAACTTATCATAGTAAAATCAAATCTGCGTAAACACATTATTAGCCCCTGCTCAAAAAAAAATCCTGGCTACGATCTTGCTATACCAACAGTATAATAATAAAAACCGTTAGGTACATTCTAATATACTATTAATATTATGATTAAATATAAATAAGGTTTTTCCTAACAACCGCTTTTATTTCGTATTTTGTTTGCAAGTGTTTCAGGCCAATGATTTTTTTCTCGGGCTTATTCGTGCTTTCCGTATAATCCGGATGCGAGTTTATACAACACGTAATTGTATAATATGTATTCGCAAAATTATTGTTAGGTACTTACCAGATCGACATATTTTAAAACGGTATTGACCGTGACATTAGTCAGATGGTCACTGATAACCGGTCTCGAGTGTCTATCGTAGAACCTCAATAAATCTCTTCTCAGCTTATCCGTCCACGTGTCGTTCCAATGTTGTTTCCCACTATTGTCTTTAACAAAACGCCCATAATTACTCAAGTATGTCATTATTTTGTGTAATGCACGCATTACGCATGTTGCATGCATCTTAATTATTTTAAATTGGAAAATACTTCATTCATGAAAGTATTCCTAATAACCGTCTTAATATAGTCACCTTATTTATTTGCTGTACAATAATAATATAATATAATATATTAACAATTATATCGACTTTCGTGTGTATGTGTGTGTGTGTGAAAATTTTTGTTAATCAATAATTTCTATTTAATAATATTGATTATTATTGATATTATTCAGATAATGGACCATTTATAGTGTAACGAATATTACTCTATGTACTCGAATACATAATATTTATACCTTTTACGTCACTTATATATTCAACCATATGGGTAATACATTAAAGTAATCCATATGACAAGATAATTATATTATAAACACTTGATTGTAGCCCATATTTTAATTAATTAATAATTTATCTTACACATGTTAAATACACATATCAGAGAAGTATGTAGGTACCTATTATAAATGTATAATACAGCCATATTAGGTGCCTTATTATAACATTCAATACCTATTAATATAATTATACTATTAAGACATCATCTTAGATTGTTCATTCCTACATATTTTTTTAAATACCCTAATCGTACATTGAGCTAGCAGTTCAAGAAAAACTTCAGAATAAAACTTCAATTCTATAACATGAGATAATTAACATATTCAAAGGTATGAACTACGTACTTCACGTGTACCAATATTTAAATTAATTCTAATAAATAGACACCTACTTAATTATATACATTTTTTGGGGGACGGAGTGGCCAAGCGGATTAAGGCGTCGGTTGCTACGCACACCGGCGCCGGTTCGATTCCGGCCGCGGGTGGCATTTTTCTTCGAGCAAGTCACGGTGTCCGGAGAGAAGTGCCGCCATTCTCCACCCGGGTATGGCAGATACCTACGGGTGCCCACTAAAAAATCTGCCAAACCAAAGACCCACGTGTTTAAAACTTACAGTACCCCCACAGTAAAAACCACCCAATGGCCTAAGTTGCCGCGGGTTAATTAATAAAAAAAATTTTTTAGTATAGATATAATATAAATATATATATAAATAAAGCTTATACAATATATTGTGTTATTCAATAGATATTTTCCCCATTATTGATTTTTAATATCAGTTATTACTATTATTAGATAAAAGACTTGTTTTTTTAATATTATAGATTTGAGTGCACTTGACTTTCAAAATGTATAAATATAAGTACTCGAACCTATATCTATAGTAATAACTATGTTCCGTATGTTATCAGAAGCAAACATAAAATTAAAACCAAAATATAAAATTGAACTTGATCTCATATAACCTTTAGGATTTAAATGGAAGCTATTAATAAGGATGTATTAACATTGTTTTGTACTTTCTCAATTTTTTGTAAAATTATCATTAAATTACAATATTATAAAAGACTCGTATGGCATTCTCCGAATTTAAAAAAAAATGTTATTGTATTTTTATTATCAAATCAAGACAAATTTACAATGGATTAGTTTATAACAACAACCTACCTAGTTAAGTAAAGTAGGTACCCTTTAAGTTGTTAAACTTGTGGTAAAGTACTAGAGTAAGGATTAATTAATAATAATTAATGAAAACTATATCAAATGGGTAAGAAATGTGAATAGTTCGACTCTAATATTGATTTTGAAATTCAATGGATGCTTCTATTAACTCTTGCTTACGTTGAAATATAAAAATTAATTTGTTAATCTTTAAAACAAATCCGTATCTACCCGTGCGCTGATTAATAATTTACGTATAGAATTTAAAAGCATTGGTTTTATAACCGCCATGTTTACCTCTGTCAATAATTTATTTTCTTATTTGTGTGAAAAAAAAAATTTCTAATTGTTGTAGGTACCCATTGTTTATAAAAAATAATAATTGACAGTAAACAGATTAAAAACAAAATGAAAACAAAAAGACGAAGGCACGGGGAGACACTGTTCATGAATCAGTGTTCAGTTTTTAACACTAGGTAGGTACATTTTTAACAGTCTCATATTTTGAATTAAAATGTTTAAATAGTTTTATTTTATATATTAGGATGGTAATCTACCTCAAAATAAAAATTTTACATGATAATATGATTATTATATTTTACTCCGTGAATGTTATATTATATTACCTACGTGCTGTTTGTTAAACAAAAAATCATTATTTTAAATAAAGTTCAAGTTTCATAGTCTATGATTGCTTACTCTCTGTTTTACTGATAGCTACGAACCACGACTATCGTTATTAAGTGGTAAACACTAAGCTAATTTCTAATAAATAACAAGCATGAAATATTTTATTAATAATTGACATTATTACTACCGTTAATTGATTTAAAATGTGTTTAATAGGCTAATAACGTATCCATAATGAATTATGATTATACCATTCTTTTTTCTTTTTTTTTCTTGTAATTACAAATGTAAATGTATCAATTTTTCGCATAAAATATTTCGTAAACAACCTTCGTAATTACTTCAACCATTTCCCATTGAATAAATAGTTTTATCAGACTTTTAGGTGCCAATTATCATTAATTAATTCTAAATATTTTTTTTTTTTTTTATTATTATTTATTTTAAAGTATATTTATGAAAAACTAATAATAGCACATTAGCATAGTATATATTAATTGTATTAAAAAATAATAGAATTGTTTAGACGGATAGTGAACAGAAACAATTATACATGAAGACCCGAGATAAAATAAGAAATTTCTATTTACAAAATTGTATTATTGTTAAATCTTAGACGATGATTTTCTAGTTAAAAGTTTGTTTCTCTAGTTAACTAATTTATTTTGAATTTTTTTCCATATTAGATAATGTTTATACTTTATATATAATTCACTATGAAAATATTAAGAGAATAATCACGAGCTGTTTTTATTTTGAGTTTACACCTCTCAAAAAAAGTCAATATCACAATAATATATAATACGTTTAAAAAATACATCTTGTGTTATCTGAACTGTCAACCACTCATATTTAATATTTTCTATTTTTAATTATTTATTCATTATAGGTATATCTATATGGTTTTCAAATCAACCGCTTTTGAAACGAATACAAATATTTATTAACAAACAATACTGTGGAGATTAAAATTGGTTAGAACTCTATTGCATAAGCACTAATCACACAGGTATTACGAACGAAAATACTGTTTTGTATACTTTTTAAATGATTATTTGGTGAAAATAGTTTAAAGAACTGTCAACTAATTGTGCATTCATCCTAACAACAATTATTGTTTAGACAAAAGGTTATCACTTATCATTACGTGGTGAATCGATATAAAAACATTATAAATTCGAAATAATTACTTATCATTTATTGTTGTATACGATCCACCACAGTACTAAACTAATATCATATTTTTATACCTACTAAAATTGTTATAAATAATGATAATAATAATAATGATACCTACCTATAAGACTTACATGTATTTTAATTGTACATACAAAACGTATGCATGACTAGATTACTTAACACTACATGGAAACCTTTGACTGAATTTAGCATTTTTAGATCGATAATAATTAAGCAAGTTTTAATTCTGTATTCTGCATATGTCTAAATATCCTAAAATTCGACAAGATTTTTCGGTAAGTTCGAAATTAAAACATTGCTAAAGATTAGTAAGTATTTTTTAGGTTTCATAAATATTCATATAGGTACTTTCACCAAAATAGTTTTTCTAACTATGTGCATTTCTAAATAATGTAACGTCTGTTTCAATTATATGAACTACCTTTGAAACTCGAAAGATATGAAGTAGGGCATTGGACGGGGGGCTTCTATCACGCCGTCCAGTCCTGTATATTTGTAACCCCCCCCCCCCCCCCATATTACCTATTGTATAAGCTTATTACTGATTGTATATATTCTTGTTTTCTAATAAAAAAAAACTCGATAGATGCGCTATTAAAGCTACAAAACTTATTTTAAAAATAAACTAAATATTTTGTTCAAAAAAATATTCAGATGTAACTATAATTTAAGAATTAAGAAATACAATCAATTTGATTAATGTACTGTAATAACGTTGTCAATGTGTTATTATTGTTTTATTTAAAATACGTTTAAACCTATTGTTTTTTATTGAATTACACATTTTGAATATTATTTTGTTTAATTACTTTAATTAAATGTTAAATACTTTTATAAGCTACTAGCTGATCCCGTGCACTTCGTTGCCCGTTGAATGTACCAACTTTGTTCAATTCGTTATTTAATATTTGATGTAGGGTGTTTAAAACTTATCTTAACTTTTTAAAAAATTTTCATTGTTCAACTCCTTTTTGGTGTAACACACTGTGGAAGCAATGTCTTTTTAAATGTAAATTATATTATATTTTAATGTATAGCTATCTCGACCGGCGTTGTCCGTGTGATTCGCATATTGATATAATCAATTAATACAAAATTCTAACCTAACCTAACCGTACTAAAATCCGATGAATAAAAAAAAAAACCAAACATTCGTATGTATGGATAGAGAAGAAAAATAAAAAAAATAATAAGAAAAAAAAATGAAAAACAATGGAAAAATGTTGTCCACCGAAACCGTGGTTCGAATTTGAGACTTTCTGTACTAAAATACATAGATGTGCCACAGCGCCAAAAGGCTTATCGATTTAATAATTTACCCTTTTAAAATCTTATCTTCTTCCCAGAGGTCTACTCTATCTCTATACCAAATTTCATCGCAATCGGTCTAGCCGTTTAGGAATACATAAAGAACACACACACAAACATTCATTTATATATATATAGATAATTATTAGAGAACATTAAAATTACGAAAATATAAACATAGGTAATATATTATAATTTTAATTTTAAAAATCAGTTTTTTGTTCTAAACAAAATAATTTTCAAACCAAATACAATTAATCAAATAGTATTTTAATAAAAACCAACACACATTCACAAAAATATATATACAATACTTCCGGTTAAATAATCATTTTATTTTATTTTTTATTTATTTATTTTGACACCATGCCGTAGCCATTTGACAAGATGTAAAATTATTATAATTTTAATATAGTAATCATATTTTTTTTTTAACTTCCTTTGTGTTATCAATTAAATATCATTTGAGCTAAAATTGAAATTATATTTGAACGTACTAGTTTTAACTCTAATAAAATTGAATATATTATATAATACTATACATACAAATATAATAAAATATATACATATAGAATCGATCTTAAAGTGAGAACAAATTTAAAAAAATAACGTTAAAACAAAGTCCTTTGTTTTTTTCAAACACGTACCTGTTATTGCAGCATCTATATTCGCAAATTTGATGATGATAATCAAACACAAAACTTTTTTGAAAAAACAATTAAACATAATTATTATTTGGAGTAGTTTTGAATACAAGTATGGTAACGTAGATCAAAAAATATGAATATTAGGTGGCGTATAATATATAGACCTATATCTGTATTAAATTGTTAACTATTTCAAACTGAGAAAATAATAATGAAATTATAGGTAAGTAATCACATTGGTATACATAGTTGTTAATCCTCTCAGTGTAGTCAGAATACTATGTGTTGTTTGAAAAACGGTTTTGACACAACTGAGTGCTGATAATTTTTTTTATTTTTATTTTAATAGTTGTGAGATTAAGCGACCGCATGATAACATGGTGTTTTGTTTAAAATAAATCTTTTTTCCCCCCTCAACAGATAACAGCTACTATAATGATTATTTATTGGAATAATAAATTAATGCGGTGGTCAAAATAGCTAGAAAAAAAATATAATAATAATAAAATAGAATCCTAAGCACTATACATATTTTGAACCTAAACCTTGTGTTCCTAAACGATATATTTATCAATAAACATTAACGTATTATGTTTAATCATCGTGTTAGTTGACCTAACGCATAATAATGCTTGTGATGGTAGCTTTAATTTAACATTAGATTGTCAATAATTTGTAGCGATCGTTAAATAAGTTACGTTGAAAACAAAATACGGTTATAATAAATTATAAATATAATAATATATAGATATCAATATCAGAATTGCATATTATGAATACCTACGATCAGGTAACCACTGCACGTGACCTATACGCTCTATGATGAGTTTAACCGTAATAACAACGTTTACTAACCGTATTAGTTTGACAGTTGTTTTAGAAAACAGCTGTTGTAAGATTTCAACTTACCAACATGCAACAGGTGCTTACATATTCTTACAACGAATTCCTAAGTTCTACATTAATTAATTTTTATATTAAAATATTATAATATAATATACACCTATCATCCGTAGCATGTTCAAAAGTGTTATAAAACATTATACGTTTATTATAACGACGTACCAATACCGTATAAAATGGTATATTTAATATTTTCAAAGACTACCTACGTATATAAATTTACAAATAATGTATACGTTTATGTGACTATAATATACAACCACAGCTAGTTGATTGCTTATCGTCGCCAATCGTGTGTACGTTTCCGCCAAATATGTTTCACGGTGTATATTTGCCGCACGGATCAGCAAGTTCAAATAAAATATATTCAACATGCAGCCACGATAAGGTATTAAATTACCAGTGTACAACTGCTACAGTATACCTAATACAAAACTACGCAATGTTTTTAAATTTAATTTAATATGTACAATCAACCTATTAATGAAGTGTAATAAAGTCCAATAATTAATTATTAAAAGTTACATTTTTTTTTTTAAATTAATATAATATGTATGATATATTTATTACCTGTAATCAGTATATAAAAGAGGAGGGATGTATATTATAGTGGTGTGATCAGCCGTAGCATTTTTAATAACAAAATCATTTTATGAAATCTATTTTTTGTATATTTTTTTAAGAAAAGGCTTAAAAATGTAAAAATATTGTTATTCGTATTCTTATTCATAAAAAATATGTAGTTATTAGGTATTTAATTGTATAGGTACATAGCGGCAATATACAAATATAATTTTTAAAGTACAGCAGAGTAGAGACTGTTTATAATACGGGGTAATCTGTTTAACGTAAGAAACTTAATATTTCAAAAACTATTAACGTTTTTAAAAATGTTATTTTTACATATTATGTTAAACTGCTACAAAACAACATTTTTGGAAAAAAATTCTATTTTTTATCGTTAGGTATCATTTTTACTGTTGTCTGTTCTTTTTAATGACAATACACATTTTAATTTCATATTCTGAATCAAAATAATATTCGGAATATTTCGATCTATAAAAATCAAATTTCTGACAATTTATTAATTAAAGGTAACTTATAAAGTTTTAAGTAATAAGTATTTTAAGTTTTTATGAGCGAAGTAGTGGATATTTGGCGGAGTACAGTGGTACCATTCCACTCCACTCCACTTCGCTCATAATAACTTATTAAATACACATACTTATAAGTTATAACTCATAAACAACTAGTCCAAAATTTGACATTTTTACATAAAAGTACTCAAAAAAATACTCTGCTTTCAAATAAAGAATAAAAAATGTATGCAGTATATATCATTAGGTAAAAAATGTAAAAAAATTATTAAATGATAACAATAACAAAAATGTAAAAAAAACTATTTAAATAAAAATGAGAACATTGTTAAATAATGAGTGACCCTCGTTAAAGTGTTAAATGGATCCCTAGGTATACCGTATAGGTACTTACTATATTATACAAAATATAACAACAATTATTTTCGATCTAATAGATCTGATCGCCGATCTCTCCATTACTTGTTAAGTCGGGTCCACTGGCCACTGCATGATGTTAATAAAACACAGTATTATTGGAGTATTCCTAAAATCACGGATGAAGACTATAATCGCTGGTTTGTTGATAACGATGTACCTGTGTACAAACCTAATTTTTAAAATTACGCCTCCAACACAAGTCAACTTAAAGGAGGTATACATCGATTGCGCAAGGAAAATACTTATTATAGTGAAAATAGTCAATTTTCGAATATTATATAAGATAAAATATTTTTAGATATTAAAATATGTTGTAATATATATAATCATAAGTTAGTCTAACTAAATACAAATAAAATAGTTATATTTTGAAATAAGTTCAATTCAATATCATGTTCAAGTGTAAAAGTTAGTCTAAAACTAAATTGTCTCAATTAAAATAAATGATTGAAAATTAATGCTGAAAAATATTAATCATATGTCTTGAGATGAATACATTCATGGACCATTATTATTAGGTATGTTTAATTTTTTTGTAATGGTAATACACTGACTTCACAAATTTGATCGATATACATCAATATACATCCACATAATATGATAGTGCTGTTTTTATATCTCAAAATATTATCTTCAATGTTTGTTTTTATATTTACCTATTTTATTTTTGAATACTATAAATGTTGTTATATTTTTGTACTTGGATAAATTAAAAAAACTTAAAAAAAAAAATACAAAATTATTTGGATGATGCTGAGTAAAAAATTATGTATGAAAACGACAGCCATGTAATATTTTATTAGACCAAAAAGTAATTATAGCATCATGTAAACTTACCTCAAAACCTACAATACATATTTTTGGATGGATTGTACTTAGTAACTTTGATTAAATAATATCAACTAGACCTTTTAGAACTTTTTAGTGCATAATTAGCGAAATTACAATATTATATTATACATCAATGGTCGTTTTACTACTAAACAAAATAAATTTTATCATCATCAAATATATAATTAAATAATTTTTATAGTGAAGCTAGCCGTTGAGCAACTTTTACAGTTAATTAAAATATAACATTTTTGGTACCTACCTCAATATCGTACGGCGCAATTATTGATGTACAACCTTTTTGAATTCCATTATGTTTTTTTTTTTTTTACCTATAATTTCTGACATAATTTATGTAAACCTGAATAAATAATCAACGAATTGGTAAAAAATAAATAAATAAATTCAGTTTTGTATATAATTTAATTAGTTTAGTGTACAATACTTGAAATAAAGTTTATTAAATGTGTACCTATGTGCGGTTTTATTATGATCCATATGTAAATTATTTAACTACATCACTTTGAATAAGGAGGACTTGAGATTCACTAAGGATTATTTTTTCATGCACTAATGAACTTTTTATTTTTTGCACAGTGATAAATGTCTATTATTAAAACACCCATTTTTATCCATAATATAGTTTAGGTTTATATCCATTGATCCCCCTAACGAATGTTATTTAATTATTTATTATATACGCCACATACATTAAAAGTAACCGAGCTTAAGAAGAATTGGTTTAATATTTTTGGTTTTCAATAAAAGTCTGAATAATATATGTTTAAAGGTACCTATCTACTCTATCTAAATAAAATTAAACTTGATTAAAGATTATTTATAAATAAATGATCAATATTCCTCGACATTTCTTCCGACGTTATTCAGGGTCACTATACGAGTATTCACCCTATGAACTTTGAATGATTGTGAATATATGAGATAATTAGTATGGCTACAATGCTACATAGTATATTATATTGACTATAATAATATTATTAACAGTTAATACTTTCGAGTTATTCTGATAGTATTTGTAAAACAAATTGTATATATTATATTTAATTAATGTTTAACTACCACTTAAGATCTGGTCACAATCAGAGATGTAAAAAAAAATTGCAATCATTTCAACTTTCAAGTATAATTAGGTAGGTACTTATATACCTACGTTTGATATTGTGTAAATATCAATGATTCGCAACTTATTAATTACCAAACGTAAATATCTTTATCGAACTTCTAATAAAACTTTCCACGTACGTTTTTTCGATATGTTTTTTAATGTCTGCTTTAAGAATGCAAAATAAACCTTGTATTAAATTTTCAGCATTTTGACTTAAAAATAAAACTAAGCGATTTTGAATCGATACTTCGTAAATATTCCTGGTTTTTTGAACTCCCAAAGTACCAACTAAATCCAATTTGCTACCAGAAAACAGCTTCAAAATTGAAGATTGGAACATTTTTACTGCTCAAAAAGTTAATATGACCAATGAAGATACAAAAAATACACACACACACACATCATTGTAATGGTGCTCTGTAATGAGTTCCGGTCATTTTATAATTTTTTCAATAATGTTCCAATATTATGTAGATGGTATTCTTTTTTTACCGACATTTAAATTATATGAATAGATATGATTTTTTATAAATTAATTAGTGCTTAATTGAAAAACATTGTATAAGTGATATATGATAATAATTATCTTTCGAGGTTATTACATATCGTACGCAAAATTGTCTAGTTGCATCCATGAAATGGTGGTTATAACAAATTGAAACAACAACACAATGTTTAGAAATGAAGAAATTTGTTTATTATATTATTGGATTCATAATCAAATTTTACAGTCCATCCAGTAAACATCCAAATACAGATTAAAAATAATTAAGAGACGATGTCAAATTCGTCTCATTCGGACAGGGACGGTGTGCAAGGGGAATTAATGTAAAACGGATAGTATAATTATCGCTACGAAACCTCATGTCTCGCCGTTTATATTTCTGTATAATTTCGTCATTAATTCAGTCATCAACCACGTTGTCGTGCCATTGACCTAGGATCTTTGCAAACTTGTTACCGTGGTTGGTTTTCGTTTTACGGTTTGCTTATTTCTGTGTTCCAACCCACGACCTAAAGACTCGCGCCTACAGCCACTGTATAATGTTTTGTTATGCCATAATTACGATTCCGAAATCGATCAGAGTTTGAATTATCTTGATATTAATTAATTTCGCCAACAATGACGAGCGGTACACGTGGTTTTCGACTCAAAGTTAGGTAAGTACCTATACAGTTTTCCATGCACTTTCGACGAGTTGTAATGCAATCAATCGTGAGGTTAAATACAAGTTGTTGGTACCGCAGGTCCTATCGCGCAGGTCAACAAAAATGGGACATATCTACGTACATTATCATATTATTATAGACATATATTGTTAGCTGGACCGGCACAAAATATATTATATTGTGTATAACAGACGCACCACATTATACTAATCTGACCCAATGATACGCGTGTCTGAATGACTAATAAAACCGAAAAGTGCATACAAAAACTTTTACGACGATTGGGTTTAATTGAAATATATTATATTATATTTATATAGGTACAATAGGTATGATGATATGAATATCCTGTGTTCGAATTTAATAATTTAGATTTATGTACAAAACAACTATAGACTTATAAACCTGAACGCTGTACCGCATTTCGAAATCATTTTGCATTCGACTGCGGTCCGCGAATATTATTTTCCTTAGTGGTTTCCAGTGTCGATATCGCCACCGGACACGATGGACGGTCCACTGACAGGATTGTTCCTGATAATTTTAACCACATACTGTGCGACCGGCGACACAAGTAAATCAACAAAAAATATAAATAATTTTAATGTATTGCACTGTGTTATATATTATGTGAACGAACGGAAAACTAGGAAAATACAGCACGCGACCGATGAATTAAATGTACCCGAGTGGTGTGGTGCGATTTGGTATGTTCGGCCAGTACGTCGGCCTCAGCTCTGTCCGCGGTCCTTTGGCTGAAGTCGAAAACCTGCCATAATATTCATACCCGTGACTAAGTATTATGCTCTGTACGGCGAGAGAATACGACGTAACCGACGAAAATCGGTTCCATCCCCACGCGACACACCCTGCAGTGGAACCTATCTCGATGGCAGGGTGTCATGTGCAGGGGATGTGCAGGATTGGCATTTTCTCTCGCTGGATAGAGTAAACCCGCCGAAGGTTATTAAAATACGTCTTTCAGACGGACGCTTTTTATCTGGGAAAATATTTAACGTCCGTCGTCCAAGCACGGCCTATTGTGATTTACCGGGGTTGTATTATGCTCTATCCGCTGTTGGAAAAATGTTGTCAAATAATAATAATATTATGTAAAGGAATTATTTTTGTTAAAAATTACTTTTTTCAATTTGTCCGAAAAAATCGGAACAATATTAATCCATTACAACATTAGATTATCATCAGGCGTTTTTATTATTATCTTCTTTTAAAATAAAATAATAAAAATTGACACATTTTCCAAATTTCAGGCTGTTTAACATTAGAAGACGGAAAAATATTAAATAGGTAATTATTTAGCGAAATTGTACCCCGAATTGAGTATAGCATTCAATACAAGAAGGTTAGAAGCCTGGAACAGACTATAGACCGAAAATTAGATTATTAACAATCACTAACTAATCTTAACTTAAAGAATATATTTTGTACAAGAGAATGAAATATTGCTGTTATTATTCACATTACAAGTTTAAAATTAAAATAATGTTTAAAAACTTTTTGTGGACGTTATACGTAAATAACGTAATTAAATATAATACAATATTTCAATAGTCGATGCTCTCATAAAATTCGATCAACAGGTAATTCAAAACTACCAGACGAAAACATCACAGCTGGACACGAGCTGAGAAAACAACTGTTGAAAAATTACGACAAAATAGTGGTGCCCGCTACAAGCAAAAAACCCGTTCATATGAAAGTTAACGCTGTATTTAACAGCGTGGAAATGGTTAAGTTCATACTATAGTGCATATTATATACACTATACAGTTATACTCTCGCATAACTTCAACTAACTAATACAATCTTGATTTCTGTTGAAATTTCACAGAGTTACGAAACGTCTCATATGATCATTTACGCCAACTTAAAAGTGGTAAGTATAGGTACCTATGCGGGATATAGGTATTATGTTATAATTTGATACGTATTATGAAGCTAATCGCTATAAAATATAAATCATATTATTATGTTCATCATCCCGAAACTACGATGTATAATCGGTGTAAGTAATGCACTCTGTTCCGCAGGCGTGGATTGACGATCGACTGACATGGGACCCGAACGATTACGATAAAATCAATTTCATAGCTGTTGAGCACAACGAAATTTGGCATCCAGACATCATGGCCTACAACAAGTATGTCCAAATGTCCAATAATCGGCTCGAATTTTAAAGCACTAAAAATTCAAGCCGTTTATTTGACATTTGGACATAATACATGGTGAACTATGTCTTACGTCACACATAAATTTACTTAGCATATACGAACATTTGTCACTCAAATATTAGAAAATTATGCTAAAATCCAGTTAGCATTTCTAACGAATAATAGAATCACGAATTCCTGTGAAAAAAAATTATATTTTACAAATTCAATATTTAAAATATAAATAACCTTTTTCATTTTGAAACATTTTATACAAACATCCGTTGGTTGTAAAATGTAATAACGCGATAAACGACACGGAAAAGCAAAATAATTTACGCATACAATATACGTATTGTATACACTGGAAAACCGCGTCGAACAAGTAAACGTTTTACAAGTTACAACGGTATACATAGGTGCCTATTTAAAAAAAAATATTTATCATGCCAACTGACTTTAATGTTTGTTATAATACTTATACATATTATAATACATATTATATTGAACAAAAATATGCATAGATTCCATGAAATATCGTAAGACTATAATATTATATCCGACAATAACCCGCGCAATACCCATATCTACACGGTGGCGGGATAAGACCTGCGGCATGCATTTTCGTTCACATCTTATTATTATATTATACTATCGTTCCAGCATTGAGGCCAACACCGTAGTGCACGGAAACACACAGAGCATCGTGTTCAACACCGGAGACGTCTTGTGGGTGCAACCCGTGCAGTACAGGATATACTGCCAAGCCGACATGACCCATTGGCCGTACGACAAGCAGACCGGACTGTTGATTGTCGGGTCGTGGGTGTACAGCACGAACGCGATAAACATAACGGACGCGGCGCACGAGGTCTTTCGCAAAAAGTTTTTGTACAAAAACAAATCGAAAATTCTGATTTATTGTTTTTGTTTTTTTTTTTAAATTTTAGATCTCCCTCACCCCTCACACGGAATGGCAGATATTACGAATTTCCAGCGATAAAATAACGAAATTCTATTCGTGTTGCCCGAACGAACCGTACGTCAGCGTCGAGTACAACATTACCATCAATCGCAAGTCCAACCAATATCATCCGGTGGTTTTCGTACCGGCCTTATGCAAGTGTATTTTTTTCTCATAAAAACCATCGATTTCGACTCCTGCGCCGTGACAATATTTTAATAATATTTAGCGGTTGTTACCGAATGAGTAAACGATTGGCGAAACATGTAAATATATTATTGTCCTATTCGATACATGGACGTGCATGTCCATCGCCTATATATTTTTGTTACCTCAAATGTGAATATTATATGAGATATAATATATAGTGCATAAACAGGAAGTCAGAAACCTACCTGCGTACTCTTTGATTAGGATGTACCCACATTATTATTATTAATTTTTTTTCTCGCACACACACAGGTACAGCACTGTTGAATTTACTGGTGTTTGGACTTTCGCTAGATGACTGCAGATACAAACTTACAATAAGTCTATTCGACGCATTGATTGTTGTCGTCATTCTACAGGTGCTGTACTCGAAAATACCTTTGATACTATCCACAGTTCCATTAATTGGTTCGTATAATGTCAACGTCGTATAATTTTGTTAACGTTTGGTAATATTCTAACGCAAACGACATATGATTGTAATAAATTATTAGTCTAAGAATAAGTTTGGTATATAATAGTAAAAAACTTGTCTCATTGTTCTTAACGGTTATAGCTTTATACTACACGTACAGCCTGGGACTGATAGTTTTGACGGCTATAATATCAGTGGTGATAAAAAATATGACAATAACACGGAAACCACTTTCAAAACCCATTTCAAACATCGTTGAATCCAAATTTATAGAATTCCTAGCAATGGGAGTGGACGTAAGACCTGCTAATATGATTACTACAAGCATATATTATGGACCATAATAATGTTAATGTTAAACTATATAAATTTATATAATATGTGACATGTGTGCGTGTGTGTACAGTGTACCTACATGATTATGACTGATCAAATTAAAATAAATTTTGTTTAATGTTCACAGGGACCATCGTCGAGCAACCAAACTCTAAACGAAGACAAAGAAATAGATTTACAATATATAGAGTATAACAAAAGACAGACATTCGCTAAAATAATCGATAAAATATGTTTTATTATATTTTCAATTATTTATGTTATTCTTCTATCACGCTTTGTATTTTAGTTGATGGAAATAATATGATATTTTTAAGTTATTTATCATTTACAATATCATATAATTTGGATTAATTAATGTACAATAATATTTAATTATTAAAATTTGGCATCGTATTTATGTTATTCTTCTATCACGCTTTGTATTTTAGTTGATGGAAATAATATGATATTTTTAAGTTATTTATCATTTACAATATCATATAATTTGGATTAATTAATGTACAATAATATTTAATTATTAAAATTTGGCATCGTATTTATGTGCTTGCAAATGTATACTCCAGCTGTTCTAGCAGTGGAAGTTCCCAGATATATTATCTAGAAATTCATTTTTATTTTTAGACGAATTATAATTATATTTTTAAATCAAATCACATTATGATTGTATCAAATAATAACAATTAGCAATTTGTCAATGCAACGTCTTAAAAACAGGGCTTGTATTTGAAAAAAATTTCTTTTTTCGTTATTTAGCATTAAAATGTTGTACCTACAACTTTTGTGTTTATCTTTATTTTGAATTAAAACGTTGTACAACGTTTGTGTTTATAGTTTTGAAGGGAAACTTGTGTACGGAGGCCAACGCGTGCACAACGCCAAAAAATGTGTAACAAAATTATGCTCACGACACGAAATTTCCATGACAAAAATAAATAAATAAAATATAAATCATATAAATCATATAAATTCCATTATTATCATTATTATTTTTACCTATTAAGATATTCAACAATTATTGTGGAATAGTGAGACGGAGCGTCGTTTCAATATATATATACTGTAAGTCAACTAAATTCATAATAATTATGTAATAATATAATGTAAGTATATAATTTTTACATCCAAATTTAACAAAAACGTGTTATTTAGGAAATCTCGAAAGGTTGTTTTTTTAATAATTTAATATTAAACCAAGTTGTGGATATTTTATAACTATATTTTATCTGTTACTATGCTTCCAAATTAAAATATCAATAATACCTTTGGGGTGCCCTAGATAATATTTGTACATTTAAATTTAATAATAGGTCAAATTAAAAATTACAGAGTAAAACAGAAATATAACATCTTCAACTAAAGTATCTACTGCGCAATATACGTTATTTGATGTCGGGTCATGAGGGTCAAATGTTAAGTTGATATTTACTACTAATAAGATACCAATAATATCAAAAACACAACAATATGATATTTAATTATCTAGTTATTTTCGGAATACGAAATATAGTGCTTCGATAGATTTTTCACTAAGATAATAATAATAAAAAAAATAATTTCACAAACCAATATAAATGGAAAATATACATTTAATTTTTATGATACAGATATCGTTCTGTTTCTGCCGTTCATCGTTTAGTGTTTTAATTAGGTTTAAAAACATTAATCGCTGTTTTTATTTGTAACGTAGATAGGTATAACGTTCTTATAACGATTGCAAGCTATGCAGTTAGGAATAATTCAAATAGTTGGTGTAGATAGGTACTGCCATACTGGTGTACACTGAATGTATATCGTAGCCTATGATTTTAATTAATATCTATATTTAAAATCACCAAACATATTGTTGAAGCATAAGTGTATAACCTCAGTAAACTAACATTACTATATTTAATCAATATCTAAACATCCAGTAAATAATACATAGGTCCCTTCACCTACAATAATCCATTCCTCGACTCCCAACTTTAAGACCATCTGACATTCTATCATCCCGTGACTACGTGAGATATCGTTTTCTAAACACCAATTACATTACAGTATTAAGTAACTTGGATTTTATAACTCCGGATTAATATAAAAAAACTAGCTGATCCCGTGCACTTCGTTACCTGTTAAATGTACAAACTTTTATATGACTCAAACTTTGTTCAATGCGTTATTTAATATTCGGTGTATGATGTTCTAATTTTATCTTAACTTTTCTATTGCCGGAATAAAAATTCTGATTCACATCAGTACATTATCAGGTAGGCAATCTACCTGTGGTAGATCACGGACCCCATGCTGGTTGTATGTAAGTGTATGAATTAACTCAAAGTATCAGAGTCATACCAAGTTTGTCGTTTTTACTTGGTATAACTTTAATAAAAAAAGTAAAAAGTAAAAAAGTAAATTTAACCTTTTTTAAAAAGTGTTATGTAAAAAATTAACTCTTTAAAAAAATTAAACCTTTTTAAAAAAAAATCCATTAAATAATTTAACCTTTGTCAAAATAACCCTTTTCAGAAACAGTAAAAACTTGACCCTTTTTTAAAATAAATACTTTTTAACTAATTTTTATTTAAGCATTTTTAAATAACCCTTTTCCCAAATTTTTCTAAATATGTACCCCTTTTTAAAAAGTTAAGTTAATAAAAACCAAATTAAATCCTTTTTAAATTAGTCTATCTTCTTCGCAGAGGTCTAATCTTCACACAAACATTAATTTATATTTATATATAATTTAATCCTAGTTGCATTACGGCTTTGTCGTGAAGTATTTGATCGTCATGGTCGTGGCACGGTATTGTTAATGAGAATATCGGCACAATAAAACAAATTCGTACGTAGAAAATGCGTGATTGTGTAATTATAATACATTTATTTTATTTTGTTTTTTGTTTATTTAAATGACTGCTATTGATTACAAAAATTCTTATAATTATTATTATTATTATTATTATTTATATATATAAAAGACTAGATGCTCCTGCGCACTTGGTGGCCCATAAAAAATGACAACTCTCAAAAAAATTGTGATTTTTCAACTCCTTTTTGGTGTAACTCACTGCAGTAAGTGCATATCAGCCACTCTGGTAGGCAATGTGCGAACATTCGATTTGATGCATCCCCTTGTACCTGATTTGCCCGATTAACCAATGGGGCAACCAATAATAAATAAATACTTTATCTATTAATTATTTCTTCTATAACCAATAGCGACCATTTATATAAACAAACATTTCCACCGTAAATCTCAAAATCCCTGTTTGAGCATTTCCCCAGGCTTCTATTAATTTGTCGTAGCGTGGTGTTATATAGCGTATAGCCTTCCTCAATAAATGGACTTTCCAACAAAAAAAATAATTTTTTAATTCGAACCAGTAGCTCCTGAGATTAGCGCGTTCAAACAAACAAACAAATAAACTCTACAGCTTTATATATTAGTAAAGATGTACTCTCCAAACCTCATTTGCATATTTTAAGCTATGATTTGAAGTTAAAAGTACCTTTATAAAATATGTTTTGTCTAAAAATAATTAATAATTGCATTCAGTATAACCAATAATAAGCATAATTTATATAATTGTCCAGTAAATTAGTAAAACCACAATCAACATTATCTTGCAATGGAATTACACTACCCCTTTATTCTAAAATACTAATAAAAAACAATAAATAATAAATTTGATTTTATAAGGTTATTATAAGCTATAGCCTATATTAGATACAAATTATTTTAACATAAATACTTTGGTTTAATCACAGAAGTTAATATTGTTTTTGTAACGTCTCTTAATTCCATAAATCGTTTAAATGATCTACGACTATTTTCATTATGATTTTACTTTTTATATATTAACAAAACGTTCTTATATACCAACTAAATATGTCAATGCTAATCGGCAATCACTAATCAGTGTTTAAATAAAACACAAGGCCAACATTAGTCGAAAAATGATAATCGACACCCTGATCAAAATAATTTTAATTGTAAGAATAAAATATAAAATGTGCAAATTTACGATCCCTACAATAACAACAAGTTATGCCTATTTATTTAAATCACACATATTTTGTAATTCATCTCATATTACTGATAATAACAACAACAAAAAAACATCATCAACTTTTTTTTTTAAATTTAAATTGTTGGGGAAGACGTGAGATTTTTGAAAGTCTACAAGAGGCGTATAATAAAAAAAGTTGAGAAACACTGATCTAATACAACATGCATTTATTCAAATAAAGTGGTTGCACCTGAAAACATCAAATACCTACTTGTATTTTGAACTTTCTAAGTAAAGATATTTTCAGTTATTAAGTATTTTATACTTATTGTTATCTTTGAACACGTGTGTGAAAAATCTTACCAACCACATAGTTTATATGTTTCAATATCATAAGAAATAATATAATTTAAGATTATATATATTTTTATATTTGATATTATATTCATATAAAAATGTGTCTAAAATAATTTAAATCATAAATGCATAGTCTGTAGTGTGCTATTATTTGTGTATATTGTATAAAAATATACAACGGCCATATGTGACTGTTATTATGATATCTTTTAAATAATAATCAACTAATTGATGTCAAAATAAAATTTTACGCCAAAGATGGCATGTGTACAGTTGAAAAAATATCACTAAAGGAATTACTGAGTATCAAATAAATTAAACAACCACCAAAAATAACACAGCGCGTCGCAAAGCTTCTATTTAATGAGTACAAGTTATAACTGGTAAATTCACGAGTATTAGATTAATGTGCAACATTGTACAGCCACCATACAATGGTAAATTCATTCTAACACTTTCAATTAAAAAATATGTCATTCCACTATCTTTCAGTAGTCTTATTAATTTCAATTTTTTTTTCTTAATAAACGCTTATACTTTTAAATTCCTTGTCATTATAATAATGGTACAACAGATAATACCTACACGAACACAGATGACACTAATATAAATTCTTTAAAGAAAATTATCTAAATGTCAATACAATCCCTTCAACAAATCAAATAGATTTGATCTGGTCATTTTATTTCAATTTTACTTCAACTTGTGTCGGATTCGACAAATCATAATATTAAAACACAACACTGTTTTGGTTCGAATTCAACAACTGCAGTCGTTTAAAATAATATATTGATTTCCAACACCGCGACCCCTACTATTTTTAATTATTTGTCTGTCCATCGTATATCACAGTGAACGGCGATAATTAAAACCCTTTATAATGCGTTTAAATTGTTAATACCGTACAAACTTCCAAAATTATCCAGCTGCATTGTATCTACAATAGTATGTGTATCGAGTTGGGATTGCGTTTGATTTGAAGACAATGCCGACAATGCTGTCAATGGCGAAATATGAATAAAAAATACGATCCCAAGGACAATATTCTGAGTTACTCTGATCACATTTAATTGAATAATATTTCGTATCCTGTACTCAAGTGGACAGAATATAATCACGGACGTTCGTAACTAAATTGTCCAGTATTCCGCGCGCACATACGTTCACACAACCGGTCAAGTTGTTTTTTTTTCGGTAGATCGTTGTTGCTCGTGGTTTTTGAATTCTCTCAACAATGTTGTGCACTCGTCATATTGGATTATTCGTAATTATTATAGCTACACAAGCTACACACTTGTGGGCGTTCTTTAGAACAGGTAAGGCAATGTCCATACTATCCGTATTATACGATTAAAATAAAAAAATTATGTATATTTTACGATTCTTGTAATCCTAATTAGACAGTATACGAGTATACCTAATATAGCTACAAAACTTTGATCACATTATTCAGCCATTTATCACCTATATAACATTGAGCGCAATTGTTAAACCGAACCCAATACAAATATTATGAACAATAACAATTGTTGACTATTTAAATAATTTACTCTATTAATTTGCATTATTGCGAGGATTGTGTACAAAGTTATATTACCTAGTAAATACATATAAAGGTAAACGTCGATAATTGAAAATAGATTCTAATTTTCAATACTTCTAAAAAAATTCTAATTTTATTTATAATTTTCGATTTTATATACGTAGTTTATTAAGACTTGAAAGTATAAAATGTGTTATAAATGTAAATCAATTCTGTTAGTAACTTGTAGTTATAGATTGCATGAAAATTGAAACAATGACTACTATTGGGCTATCCATAATTATTATAGCTACACAAACTACACACTTGTGGGCTTTTTTTAGCACAGTTATAAGGCAATATCCAAATTTATACAATTAAAATCAAAAGATAATTCAGCAATTTATATATTTTTTACGATCCTTGTGGTCTTAAATAGATAGTACCTATTAGGCTATTTAGCTACAAAACAGTATAGCAAAACTATGAACACATTATTTTAGCATTCGGCGCAATTGTTAAAACGTAGACAATAGAAATAATATGAAAAATAATTGTTGACCGTTTAAATAATTTACTCTATTAAATTGCATTATTATGTGGACTGTATATTATTATATTATAAAGTTATGTTGATAAAAGTATATAAAGGTTAACATGAATATATATTATATAATAAACATCAATAATTGAAAAAAGTTTCTAATTATCTATACTTCTATAAAAATTATAGTTGTATTTATATTTTTTCTTTTATATTATAGTTTAAACTTAAAAGTATAAATGCTATTAGACAGGAAAGTACTGCCAGTTTTACCCAGGGACGGATCTAGCGACGGGGGGCCTAGAGGGCCCCTTAGACATATTTTTTTATAATTCAACAGATCCTGATATTATTAAATTTAGCTTCTAAATATAGTCTTGACAGATTTTTTTTTGTAGTTTCATCATTACATGAGAGCCGTACGCGTTCACATTCCTTGGCCCAGAGTCTTGACAGATTTGGAAAAAGCGACAATGTAAAAAGACGTTTAGATTTTGTTATTTAATATATAAAATAATTTACTTATCACATTGATTACCTATACCTACTATTATGACAACATTTTAAAATTAAGAATAAAGATTAATATTTTATTATAATTGTATTTGTGTTGTAAAAAATTGTTATAAAATATTATATTATTGTAAATTGGGATATTATTCTATAAATAAAATATTGTTATTATTATTATTATATTAAAATTATATTTGTTATTTCAAGTCCAGATATATAATCACAATTCAACAGTAGAACATATCTTGAGAAAAAATATTTTTAAGAACTATGACAAGATAGTGAAACCTTACGCCCCCCAGGATAAAAACTCCTTAGAAGTAAACATGAAAATGTTGGTAAAAAGTGCAGAGTTGGTAAATATTATATTTTTCTTTCTGTTTAAAATTAAGTGCTTAATCCTTCAACTAGTAATTACGCATATTCAATGTCTTATAGAATTATGAAAAATCTCAAATGATACTCAGCACATGGTTCATAGCGGTAAGTGTTTTTTTTTATGAAGAATAACTAAACTAATAAACTATAGTGATCAATATTAGATTAAACTACTTATTTCAACGAGAAAAGCTATTGAGTCACTGTTGTTATCGTCTTATTTAAAAATTAATTAGTCTTCGATATTGTACATTTGTACCTATATAGTATACACATATTATGTCAAAGTGATAATTCTTACTTGCGAGAGATAAAAAACGTGTAAACCTGTAATGGCCGACAATACCTGCAGCATGTGATTATAGTATGATGAAAATATTATAACTGTTTTATTACCTACGCATATTATTATGTTGTGTTATACCTACATCTATAATTGTTATTTTATTTTCTAATATTCGTAACTCGTTTTAGTTATTTTGAGTCACTATTTGTTTTTAAGAGATGTTTACAAGTTTAATTTACCTAC
Organism: Metopolophium dirhodum; assembly: GCF_019925205.1. Classification (NCBI taxonomy): domain Eukaryota; kingdom Metazoa; phylum Arthropoda; class Insecta; order Hemiptera; family Aphididae; genus Metopolophium; species Metopolophium dirhodum. The sequence continues at coordinate 14,362,578 of NC_083567.1, read as the reverse complement.
ATACTCGTATGTTCACTATTTATACGCTTTATGGTTTTTTGCTAATACACTTTGCAGTATACCCAGCCTAGTCAATATAATAATATTAATATCGTACGATCGAGTTATAAGTAGAAAAAGGTTTCCTGGATACTTATTGTGTACTGAAAATAACTATGTATTATTATTGTTATTGGTGTAGAACTGGATCGACGATAGGTTGACTTGGAATCCAAGCGAATACGAACACCTGAATTCCATAATAGTCGACCACCGTGAGATCTGGCACCCGGACATCATGGCGTTCAACAAGTAGGTATATTAGAAAATTACTTATGTCGATCAAAACAGAAAAACAAACATTCATCAAAAACGGATGTCGCTGAACTTTTAGCGTCGACGCCAACATGGAAGACGATCGGACGCACGTCAACAGCGTGTTGAACAGAAGCGGTGGGGTGATATGGGTTGAACCGGTGCAGTACATTATACATTGCAAGACGGACACAACGAACTGGCCTCACGACACGCAGACCGGAGTCTTGAAACTCGGGTCGTGGTTGTACTTGGGCAGAGACCTGAACCTGACCATCGACGAAGGAGAAGAAGTCGGTGACACCCATTTAACTATGCTTACCTACGTATATTATATTGTACATCGGTGGCGCCCAGAATTCATGTGTAACCCCGGCCAAGAGGTGATGTGGGGGGAGAGACTTCTTAAGATATCAGTATTTTCCATATTCTCATTGGTACGGACTTTGGACTGCTATTCACTGCGTTTCTAAATGTGCATATTATGTAGGACAAAATAAATGATAAAGGACTCGATTCTACTATATAGAATAAGGACGACGGGCTGAGCTGTAATAAATGACCCTCAAAGAATATTCAATTACATTCACTTGGTGCAAAAATCATAGGTGTATCGTGTATACCGGTGTCTGGTAATATTATTCGATTAATATAAAGCAAATCGTATACAAATAAACAGTATATTAATTAAAATATAAACTATTTTGAATTATACATACCCAGGTGGCCAGGCCCTTAATATATTTGTCAGCGAGACATTTGCATTTTTATATTCGAGTTGAGTCAAAGTTGATGGGAAGGTATAATTTTAGTAAATTACATATTATTATAAGTTGTAATTATAAGTTTATAATTTATAACATGCTCTCAAAAATCCTCTGGGCGCCCACTTATCATATTATTATGGCACGTTGTAGATGACCTAGTGCGTCTTAACCACGGTAACGGTTCCATACAATATTTTTTCCAGGTAGAAATGGCTAGCTCGCACTCGGAATGGGACATCACTAACGTTTCCAAGGAGAGAAACATCAGGTACTATGACTGCTGTCCCGACGAACAGTATATCGACATCGAATACAATATTACCATCAGGCGGAAGGTCCATCCCTATAAGTCAGTCCTCTATATCCCAGCTCTATGTGAGTACCCATTTCTTGTTTTCGATTTTCGAGTTTCGTATTTTTTATGTAGATGGATTAAAATTTGATTTAAGTTGGCTATCAAGCCGCCCCCCCCCCCCTTGTAAACCATTACACAATATAATATTTATATAAATGTATACACAACATATTATACACAAAAACACAATACACATAATACCTATAATACAATATAGCCATATAGATATACCTACTCGCAACCATATGTACCTACTATAGTTCTGTAGAAGTTATTCGAAAGTTCGACCTCCAATAACTAGAAAGCACAGAAAACATCATTTTTTTTTTAACTTGACTTATTGTAAAGCAAGTGCTTATCAAAATAAACAGGGCTTTGTTCGAGATAAACTGCATCAGAGCACAAATTTTCTCTTCACATTTGCGAAAATAATTCATACTTATCATTGCACGATTCAATTTGTACGATTTCAGTAGGTGTGTATGCGCACATAAGTATACCTATACATATCATATACGTAGACCAGATTAAAAATAAGCACAGAGAAATAGTTATAGAATATGGCTTGTGCTCATTTACCCAAAATATTATATGACATATTATGATCAGTTGTTGTTATGGGTTGAGTGTGCAGGACAAAATATAAATCACATGCCAAAGGTAGTAACTACCAAAAGACGTTTCCTTAAAAATATTTGTCAAAAATTACTCAAGTCTAAGTTGCATGTATATTATTGTTTAGAATAGTTGGTTTGCACAGATCAATGATTTTATTAAAATTAAACATTGAAAATACTAATTATGTGTTATTAACCGGCATAATTACTTTATACGTCCCTCAAACTAATACTCATGTGTCAAAAACGTTCTAAACACCTACTTATCGTCAAAATTAAAGTCTATTCGCACCGATCAACAGAATGTTAACTTCAGGTAACCCAATAAATAATTTAGATTTTTTCATGATAACTGAACCCGATTAAAATTACTGATTTACTTTAACGGTACTATTGTTTAATATTTAGAAAAGCACATGTTGGTATTTTTTTTATTGGACTAATTTAAAAATAACTGAGCCCAAATTGTTGGGCGTATATACTTATTAAAAAATAAATAATATTATCAATGATGTAGAAATGAGTGAATTTTAAAATAAATATACATTTTTGGGCTGGATACTAATTTTTTTATTTCTGATCGATTTTTTGTAAGGTTTTCATTGTCAAGGTTACGTATTAACTTTATCAAAAAAACATATTTATGATTCATAGATTCACTTTATATGGAGGAAAAATATCAAGTAGCGCTTGCTATGGTTTTAACTTTTAACCTACTTACTATATGTGTTTGAATCTAATATAATATGTAATATATTAATCCCAATAAATTTTCTAGGTCATTAATCATATTATTATTATTATTTTCATTATTTCAATAATATACCCAACGTCTTACTAGTTTATGTAGGTACTAGGTACCTATTTATTACTAATTACCAAGCGTTTATTTGAAAGCGAAAATATCGTGTCATGCGGAACCAACTAGAGTCTAAAGAGTATTGATTCGATGACTCATTTTTGATTTCGATAATTTTTTTTCCAATTATATATTATAATAATCTAATTTTTTATAGTGTTAAACGTCTTGATAAATGTTTGTGTAAATCAAGGACATTTAATGACTTAAACATATAGTAAATGGAAAAAAAATAACTTTTTTTTACTGTGTTAAGTTAAGTTTATTTTCTATCTCAACTTAAAACTTTTTTATTTGAATTTTTTTTTTGTTTACTTTTAACTTCAGTGAAGGAAATTTAATTCAATTAACTTAACTTGCCACAGTTAATTATTTTCATTAACTTGCCCACCTTTGCCCTATATTATATATTATTATTTTTATTTGTCAATATAACAACATACAACATATTAATATTACATCAAAATGAACAATAATTAACATCTCCTCAACAAGCATAATTTGTGATGGGGGAACAGTTAGGTAACAATAGTAACTACTGTGGTTATTTCGGTGAAAACGTGCAACGGTACACCTAGACGAAAAGTTTACTTTAAGTGCCCATCCGTAAATCCAATCATAATAATATGTACTAATATAAACTTGTACTAACATTTTGTTGCTAATTTTGTGTTTTCCACAGGCAGTATTTCGTTTAATTTACTAACATTTTGGCTCCCGTACTCCGACAATCAAAGTAAATTGTTTGTGAACCTGTTCAACGCACTATTCGTCACTATGGCCATTATGGTCGTGTACACAAAAGTACCGATTGTCACTTCCACTGTTCCGCTGATTGGTACGTACACACTGCGATAAATTATACTTATATTTAAAAAATAAATAAAAATTACCCACTCGAATATAATGACTCAAAACTATGTGATTTGTAATAATTAATATAATAATATTATTAACACGTAATTTGTATCAATATATTATCATGTGTACAGACTACAGGGTGATCCACCAAACAAGCTCGTTCCCAATTGTCTTTAAATTTTGCATATTTTATTCAAATTCTGATATTTGTATATTTTAAGTGGGTACAGTGAATACAGTTTTCAAATACTTACATATTTATGGCATTTAAGGAGTAGTCCTGTGGTTTTGGTGACACAAACTTTTTTCAAACCAGCACTACCACCCTTTTTATTGTGATTTGTTACGCAGACTATATTTAATTGAAAATGTTAATGTCAACATTGCAATTCAATTGAGTTATTAAGTAATTAAAGAGATGTTTAATGATAATAGGTTCAAATGTGGGCAATGATTATTTGAAAATTATACTAATTAAAACTAACCTAAGATAGTTTTTATTCTATGAAAATTATCCGAGAATTATAGAAGTAGGTAATAGTCTAAAAATTGTGCATAATATTATATTTTCTAGTCTATTGTCTATGTAAAACCATTATTAATAACCTGAAGATATAAAGTTAGATTAATAATAACACAGAAACTACTTGTTCGAACTTTGATTTATATATACATCAATAAAGTTCCAACAACAAAAAAATCATTTGCTAAACAATTTACAGTAAAAATAAAAATGTCACTAAAAAAAAAAATACTGAAGAGTATGGTAGATTTCGACATTCGACTCCATTGAGTAAGTCACTGTAATGGATTTGTTAAATTTGAGTTTAATGATAAATTATTGATTACGAAAAACCATTCTGAGCGAAGACTGTTTAGACTGGTCAGACCATCTTCTATTTTTAATGATATTTTATAATTTATTTATAAATTATATTACTATAGGACGTACAGTACGGTAGGCGTAACTAATTGTTGCTAAAAATTTCCAAATATATTATCATATTATTATAAATCTCTAACCAACTATTTTGAAAAAATAAATACAAACTGGATTCAATTTACAGCCACAACCTGAATATTAAAGATTGAAACATTTTTTCCTATGTAAAAAGTGTGGTCTTCTGACACGACAAAAAAACACACGTCATTGTGACCATAACCTATAACCATTACATTCATCGCTCAGTATGTTTTAAAAATAAGAAGTTGGTGGGTGTATTCCCTGTATTTTATTTTATAGTATCTACCTAGCATTATTATTTCTAAGTATTTTTCACGAAATATATTTTAAGCACTTCGCCACATTTACCGAAATGTCATTAAAACGTATATGTCAATGACGAAATTTTGTTTTTTCCCTCAGTCGTTTACTACACTTACAGTTTGGGACTGATCGCCACGACCGCGGTGCTGTCCATGGCTGTAAAAGGCATGTCCGTGGTGAGCAAACCACTACCACACGGGGTTACTTGGTTCCTACATTCCGGTTACCTGGTGTACTTGGGCATCGAGATAAACGTACGTACCAGCGGGCAGCAGCGACACAAGCGACCACGTCGATTTTAGATGTTTGTTTTAGATCGCTGGGATGCCCAGAGTCCCGACGAACCAAACCTTTACGACGTTCAAAATATAATAATATTAACGATGCGTTTTTCGTTTCAGGGTTCGGCGGCCGATTGTCACATGCTCTGCGAATCCGAAGAGATGATCGCGCAGACCGCCGATTTGAATGAGCGACACAAACTCGCCAAGGTAATCGACAGGATATGTTTCGTGGTGTTCGCATTCATCTATTTGATTCTTCTGTTGAGGCTAATGCCGTAAACAGACGCTGTCTCGCTGTATACTATACCTTAAATGCATCCTGTCCAATAAAGGCACGTCCTTGCGCCTTATCGATCATACTTATATTATTAACGATTTATTTGCAAAACAACTTATACCTACCTACCATACACTATGGACGAATAGTGTCGTTGGACGGCACTGACCAGAAGATCAAAATTATACCAGGTGAAATCATTGATGAGTGAAGTCTAAAAAACAGAAAAATGGATTTTGTTTTTTACATATTAATAATTAATATAAAAAATATGACCTACTTATGTATATAAATAATATAATAAAGTAATAATGTTCAAATTCCACATAATATGATGCTTATATATTGCAAAACCATTCAACCTATAGGTACCTGTCGGTTAACGGATTATATTTTGTACATTTTGTAATGTATTTTGTGTTTAAAATATCATTAAGATATTATTATCACTGTTTTAAGGCAACTTGAGGGGTGGGGCTGATAGAATATAAATACATATCCCCCCAAGACAAAATCGTAAATACGCCACTGCGAGTGCAAAGGAGTGCAGTGCATTTGCATCTCATGGATGTTCTTTAAACATTTTACAGAAGCTAATGTGTAACCTAACTCTTTTTTTTTAGATTCTGAGCGAAGCGATGAATGTATTGATTTTACAATAATGTGTGTTTTTTTTTAATTTTTAATTTTTTAATTTTAATTTTTTAATTTTTTAATTTTTGTGTCTGTCATCACCTTTTAGGACAGTAAAAGTGCTTGGATTTTCTTCAACAGTAACTTTTCTAATAGGAAAGTGAATCTAGTTGTTACTTTGGGGGGGTCAAAAGTAAACATTTCCCAGTATTTTTCAAAAGCGACGTGAAAAACAAAAGAAAAATTAAGGAAAAACGGGAATTTTTACGCAAAATCTGTTTTCGAGAAAATCGATTTTGGTTTTTGGTGTAACTCTAAAACAAATGACCGTAGGGACATGAAATTTTGACTGAATGTTTATATTAGAATTTTCTATACACCATAAAATTTTTAAAATATTTTGACTCTTTTTGAGCTGTTTACGGACATTGTCAGTTTTAAATTTTTTTAGTTTTTTTTTCTATAAATATCAATAAAATTTTATCTGTTGAGTAAAAAAGCATGAAAATTTAATGGAAGGCTCCTAGGCTATTGTTTCAAAGGCAGATGAAAAAAATTTAAAATCCTTAGTCAAAGTTTTTATTTATAAGCATTTAAAGTTCAAATTTTTACAAAATACGGATAAATCACGAAAATTAGCAAATTATTTTGAGTTGAGAATTCATACAAATTTTTCTTTTTAAATCTAAGATTTGAAAATGTAATATAAGATTACTCATAAGTTTGTCTACCTTTATCAAAAAAACAATGTCTACAAGAAACTTAAATTAAATTTTTATGAGCGTCAGAAATTTATATTTTTACAACATTTGATATTCACTCGATTTCTCATGTAACAATTTTCTTATTTTATTGTAATTAAAAAACGAATGACTTTAGATACTTGAAAATTTTACTGAATGTTTATATTAGCATTTTCTATACACCATATTAATTTCCAAATAATTTGACTCTTTTTGAGCTGTTTACGGACATTGTCAGTTTTCAATTTTTTTAGTTTTTTTTCTATAAATATCAATAAAATTTTTATTGTTGGGTAAAAAAGCGTGAAAATTTAATATAAGGCTCCTGATATATCGTTCTAATAGCAGTTGAAAAATATTAAAAATACATAGGCATAATTTTTTTTTATAAGCATTTAAAGTTCAAATTTTGACAACATTTATCAAATTTATAATTTATTAATTATTTTGTAGTTCAAAATGTATAAAATGTTTAACTTTTATGGCTAAGGATTGAAAATTTTAAACAAGGCTCCAAGTAAATATGTTATATATAAATTACTTTATTCACAATAATATCATCAAATATACTTGTTAATATCATAGGCTGACTGACCGTTTTCGCTCAGAATAGTTTTTCTTATACAATGATATTATATCATTGAATTCAAATTTAACACCATCCATTACAGTGACCCACTTGTAACCTACTGTACAGCAGAGCGACATCCACTTATCCACCTTTTTTTCAATTATTATTGTGGTACCGAGGTCCGGACGTGGCGCTGATGTTTTCATTACTTCGACCTAGGTAACCTAACCTAATCCAACCTATATTTATAGAGATAATGGCTCTGATTAAAAACATAGAAAATATTAAAACAGATTTCGATAGCTTTTACAATAGTATTTATAATATACTTAATGCCATCAAAAGTTCACCATAATTTGTTTAGGATCATTAATTTCTCCAGCTATCAACAAGCATGGTTGTTAAATAATCCACCAGATTTTAATTGTTGTTTTCAGAATATTCATGAAAACATGTGAAGTATATTTAAATAAGTTAGCAAAATAATTAGATTGTATGATACTATGATGTAATTCGGAAAAATGCAATACATTGAAATGATACTTGATAGTATACAAAAAAAAAAAAATACAATAAATAGATCTATTTTGTCATGCCTATTGCCTACTACTTTATACAGTATTACAGTTAGGTACTTAGGTATCGTGTTTCACACATCTTGTAATGGGACAAAGTGGTAATATAATGGACGAGAACAGGACACCATTTGACTACGACAATAGAAAACAACCATAATGAAAGCGATGACATAGGGTTGGGTATACACCAATACGTTATTATAGATCGTCAAAGTAAAAACAACAGTCTATCAAGAGCCGCATAAGTCGATCGGTAATTGTTAAGGTAGGTTTTAGGTCCTACACTCATCTCGTCAAGATATCATCATACACTTGAAGGTACCTACCTATCAATCTCGTTGAATAGATGGATCATATCGATCGAACTTTTGAATCAGCGGCCATATTATACTCCGTTCATCTTAATTATTGCGATACAAGGTTGGACTCTTTTCCGTGGATCCGGGGGGACGCGACTCAAAACCACGGGCCACCCAATGATTCCGAAAAGATGCAGAAACATAGACATAATATTATTGTAGCCGAATACATCTTCACTCGAACATTTGACTTAAGACGAAGCAAACAAATCGGATGGTCGGAAAATAATGTGTAATAATGTGTTAATTATGTATTTACAATATTTTACCAATAAATACACTTAAAGACACGTTGATAACCGTTGCCGACGTAAATGTTTAGCTATATATTTTTTTATATAATATAGCCATTATTCTTGGCAATAGTAATTGTTATACATTTATACATTACAATAAACATTTTAATAAAATGTATTTTTTTTTTTTACACTATACCCGACTTTTACCGGGAGAAAATTAACAATAATTGAATATTATACTATACGGCACTCCTCCGTGTATTTTGTACTGAGTGTACCTCAGTCCACAGGCAAGTCGCGGGCCGCTGTGCCTAGCTTTGTGGACAAATCCAATCGAGATGACCATTCCGCCTGCGCTTGAAGAGTTTCGGTTTAATAATTAATTGCATTAACTTCACGAGAGTAAATCGGTTCTAAACTCGACATTAATAAACCAACAGAATGCAATTTTTAAAAAGGGACTTTTTCTGGTCTCTGACGTCCGAATTAAAATTAAAACCGTTGTTGCCGGATAATTTTGTTTATTTCAATAATGTGCGAGAAACAAAAAGTATTACTTCGTGTTTCAAGTATGAAATTCATATTATAGTGTGAGCCACACTATAAAAAAAGCAAATAATATATATATATATATTATTAATATAATAATATATTATATCATACAATATATTGATATAATATAACTTTGATTGAAAGCAGTCCAGTAGTTTCGATTAAAAGTGGTTGCGTTGCGAACCAAATTAAGTTACATATACATATATTTAGATTTTAAGACCTCGGAATTTAATGCTCAAAGGATCAGGCATGACGCCAGGCCCCCCCCTAAGAAGCTTGGCCCCCTAAGCCCTAAGAAATTTCAGTGGCCTAAAGTGGCCCCCTCAATTTTATTTTTTAATATTTTAAATATTATGGCGTTTAATTGTCCTGAATACCGAATGTATATTATAGGTACCTACCTACCTTGTATAAATAACAACCGTAAATTGTAATTAAATTACAAGTTTCCAAATTTTATAAAAATTCGTCACCTGACAATTTGAGATAACTCAATAACACGTCTAATAATAGATAGAAAACTTAAAAACACTATTTAAGTAGACGGTACACCCGCATGACGTGTTGTCACCGGCTTATAAATTTAGCAACCTGTTTTGTGCGAGATGTAACTACTCACGCTGTAGTGATAATTTAGACTCCAAATTGATTTACAATATTATATACTGGTGCCATTGAGAGAGCGCTACTCGTTGGCGCATGTTATGTCATGGGCACGAGTATAATAGTTGAGACCATTATCTGTGAAATATCGTTTTTATTTTTTTGATGTCACTTAAACGAAAAAAAAATTGTATTGTTTCAAAATCCATTATTTTTGTGTCTTCCGAACTTGAATAACTTTTTTTTAGTTTCGATGTAGAAAAAATAAAAACGATATTTCACAGCACAAAGTTCTCATTTTTACCTATGTGATGAAAATGTCGTATATTAGTTATGAGCTTATGACTGTAGCCTTCTCGGTTCTTTCCCGAGAAAAACAGTTTTGCATACGTACGACATAGCAAATTGTCGTTCACCAGATTCAATAGTCTGCTGTAAGTTTTGATATTAGAGTGAATTGACCTACTATACAATTTAAAGGTAAGATTATTATGTAGACCCCCACATACGCTTTTATTGATATTATTAGTTTTAGTAAGTTATGACCTTTTTGAAACTGTACATTTTAAAATGATCATAACTTACCTACTTAAAAATAATATCAATAAAAGCCTACGTAGGGCCCCAGATAATAATTTTACTTTTACATTTTATAATAGGTAAATTCACTTTAATATCAAAACTAACAACACACTATTGAATCGGGCGAACGAAAATTTGGTACATCGTACGTGTGTATAAAAAAATCAGGCACGTGCCTGCAAAGGATCTATTATATGCATTCAGTTTTGTGCTAAGGAAAGCAAATAATTTGCACTTAAACAGCAAACAATATGGACATTATATTATTCACTCTTAATAATTAGTAATATAAAAATTGTAAATTGTGTTTTTTTAAACAAAATATTTTAATACCAATATTAAAAAAAACATGAAGTAGTTAACCTCTTAGGTAGATAGTTATAACTTATAAGCGTTGAGTGTCCCTCGGCATTAATTAGGTAACTGTAATGGATGCATTGAATTAAATGATAAATCTAGATTGTATACAATGAAAAACAATTTATTCTGAGTGGAACTTTTTTGGTACCAACTATCAATGGTTACTAAACAATTATTTCAATAATGATATTAAAGTTTCTAAGTTTCCAACCTAGGATAGGGCTATTATATTATGTCATTAGTCATTACGATTATATAAAAATAATATAATATAATAAAAATAGCGGTAACAACGGTAATTACCGATTCACGGTTTACCGGTACTCTAAGATATTGGTAATTACCGGTACGTATACCGAAAATACCGTCAGCCCTAATTTAATAATATCAAAAATGACAATAGTCGATTGTCGAACGAGCATGATACTACGTTGTCAATTACGCTCTACGTTTGTTAATATTGTCAGTTGTGTAATACTGTCATACTAGTTATACACAGTGATCGTTTCATGCTACGTGTTTTAGGACTTTAGTCTTTAGGTAGGTACTCATATAATTTGTCAAAATAAGTGCACGAAAAAATATGATTCCACATATAAGCATTGATTGATGAGGGGGATAAGAATATTTTAAATGGCTAATGACACGATAATGAATATTATGTAATTTTTTAACACAATAATAATAATGATATTCATTATATTGTAATAATTTATTAATAAAAAATAATTTTTAAGTTTAAATTGCAAGAAAATTGTTTTAATAGTCATAGGTAATCCGAAAGGATATATTATTATGCATGTGCAGTGGCACTCACATGACTTATGACTATCTATTTAGTGCAATGAAAAATAATATTACATACTATAATACATAATATTACATAGATGCACTTGAATACCTACTTGATTATAATGCATTATAAACATCGTATAGGGGTTATCGGTTTAATTCTATATTGCAACACATAACATGCACATGCTCTTATTATGCTTTATTATTTCAGCTGCTGTATTAAAAAATAAAAACAAAGTTCATTATAATATTTTATCTGTGCAAATTACATATTAAAGAATACCAAAACCACACTTTGAAGATATGATTTGCCAATTACAATTTACAACAGTCGTCTATTATTCTATTTGAATAACAAAATTTAGTATTTCCCTCAAAAAATGAAAAAAATTATTACATTGACATAATTTTATATAATATTATAAATTAGATAAAAAGATTATAATTATTTTTGTTATCTGTGTTTTTTGTTTTTGGGAGTCTTGTTGTGACCTGATGAACTTTGCTGTTCCACAATCACAGAACCATTTACAATGTCTTCCCGGTCTACACTTTTGTCGATTGTATTCTGAGCTTCTAAGAAAAACATGAGATCACGAACTTGCTCCTTCAATTCACCTATTTCCTAAAAAAAAAGATATGTTTTGTTATTACTTCCTAATACTTTACGCTCAACACTCACTACCTTTAAAATTACAAATTTTTAAACATTAAACAGTAATTTAAATTTTAAACACAAAATATTTACTTGATCTTTAGTAGTTTTATAGTTACTAAAATCTTTTTCCAAATTTGAAAATTTAATATGCCATTCATTTTGATTGGTCTGTAATGCTGAGTTAATTTGACATTCTTCGTCTAACTTGATTTTTGTTTGGTCTAGTTTGATTGATAAATTATGAACCTAAATAACCACAACAATGATAATAGCCATTATTAAATCATAATTTTCATAATTTTAAATTCCAAGCAAAGCTATCAATGTATTGATTATGGTGTATATTTATATTTTTTTTGTGTCTGATGACACTTTTGTGCCAGTAAAAAATACAAATACTTAAATTTTCTACTTCAACATTTTTCTGATAGGATAGTGAATCTAGTAGGTACTTTGGTGGGTCAAAAATATAAAATTCTCAGAAGTTTACAAAAGCATAAGGAAAAAACTTGAATTTTTAGGCAAAACGCATTAAAAAAGAAAATTGATTTTGTTTGTTGGTGTAACTCAAAAAATTCTTTAAATTTTCTCCAAATGTTTATATTATAATTTTCCATACATGATAAAATTTTCAATATTTGTTGATTCTTTTTGAGCAATTCCTAAACATTTTAAATTTTAAATTTTTTTAGTTGTTTTTCTCTATAATTAAAGATAAAACATTTTTGTTTGGTCAAGAGCTTAACAATTTAATATAAGTTTCTTTATAAGTTATTATATTATTAGTTAAAAATATCATAGATACATAGGCACAATTTTTTTTTTATAAGCGTTTAAAGTTATAATTTTGACAATATTCATCAAAATCACAAAAATATACGAATTATTAGTTAAAAATTTATAAAATGTTTAATTTGAATAGCTAAAAATTGAAAATGTAAAACAAGATTTCTTTTAATAGATATTTTAAGTTCAAATTTATCCAAAATTAGATATTTAAACAAAGAAAAACAATTTTATTTTAGTTATTTTGATATTATTTAAAAATATTATTTACCGGTACTCATAACTTTTAAAGTATATTATTAAATATTAATTATTATATTTTATACAAACAATACCTAACGTTTTCAAATGAAATTTTTTCGGCAAAAATTCATTTCACCTACTGTATTAGTTTAAGGAAAATAAATAATTTTAATAGCAATATAAAATAATAAATATACATGTCATAAAATTAAAAATATTTACTTAGTAATATAGGTCTTTGCTCAGAATCGTTTTCAATATACAATGATTTTATTTCATTGAATTCAAATTTAACACATAAATTACCGTGACCCACACAACACTTAATGTACAGAAGAACTCACTTTCCCACATTTTTATTTGTTTATTTATATTTAATAATATAATGTTAATTGTTATCTAAGCTCAATAAATTGCATTTTTATATTATTTTTCATTGTTAAAATTAAAATGTCAAAATACCTTTTTTTCTAAAAGATTTTTTTCTTTTGTAATTGTGTTAACACGTTCTAAAAGCTTTTTGTTTTCTTCAATTTTCTGTTCTAGTATGTTACTGTCCTTAGAAGTACTGCTGACCACTTTCTGTAACTTTTCATTGTCTTCAAGTGCAGCTTTAGCTTTAGCTTTCACATTATTTATCTAAATAAATTATAAAATATCAAATTAAAATAAAATAAAATAAAATATTTATCTATTAAACATTAAACTTTTAAACCACGATACGTTACAAATGGTTTTAATTTTTTATCCTATACTCTCTCATTTAAGAGTAACCCCAGTTTGGTTTCTACCGTCGACAATGAAACAGTGAATGGCACTGTTATTTCTTTTTCTGAGACTACGTCTCATATCTACAACAGTTTTTTTTCAAATAAACCCTTTAATTTTCTAAAAAGTATCAACTTTCCACCCAGCCGAACACCACATCTCGATCACAAAAAGAAACTTGACAGTCAGCCAGCCAGCAATTAACATTCTTGCAATAACATACCTCAACGACAACATGCAGAAAAATAATTCTAAAGCCATCCCTCAAAAAATAATTCCTAAATCTCATATACACAGTGTTTGAAATAATTATCCAAAGCAACCAATCTATTACAAATCAAAAAATTGTTTTTCATTACTCACGACAGATGATACAAATGAAACCTAAATGGATAACTAGTAGAACCAAAACAATTATTGAAACCAGACCACCGCCAATATTTATTTGTACAGTCAAAGACTTAAGCTCTTTTTGTGTATAAGTTAAGGAAGTTAAGGAAATAACTAAATGTCATAATTTTTCTTATAAAAGTTCGATTAATGACATCAAACTGTCTACTAGCACAGTTGAATTGTATAGAATCGTCATTAAATTTCTACAGTCTAGTAACACAGACTACCACACTTACTAACTCAAATAAGATAAATTGTTCAGAGCTGTAATTAGAAACCTTCATCACATATCATCACTATAACATGATATAAAAAATTAACTTATTTCTCTTGGCCAGAAACGTAACTAACGTATTACAACTTAATACCAAACTTCCCCTTCCACTTTTCTTCATTGACCTAGAACCCAATATCAACAATAAAGACATTTTCGAAATTGACCTTCTCTGTCACTCAAAAATAAAAATAGAAGAGCCCTGCATAAACCACCAGCCACCAGTTCAATACCTTCGCTGTCAATGCTAATGTCACACTAAAACTTATTGTAATCTCTTATTGTAACTACCCGCCAAAATGTTACAATTATAATAATATATACTTATACATAAATAGGTATCTAAATGTTGTAATTTGTTTTAATAAAACTATTTTTTCATTTTTAGTAATAGGTAGATGTATAATTAAAATATATTAAAAGTAGGAAAATGGGTGAGAAAAAAATATATAATATTACATAAAGTAATGTATTTTTTGTCACGCCTGCACCGAAAGTTTGGTTTTCGACCACGGTTGAAGCGTTCGAAAGCGTCCTTTTACCGTCCAGCGGGCGGTAAAGTGGAAATCCCCAAAGTGCCGGGTGGAAAAGAGGAAATCCCCAAGTGCCGGGCGGAAAAGAAGAAATCCCCAAAAGTGCCGGCCGCCGAGCACGTATCCCCTGCACAACCAGAAACTAAAATGTATACCTACCACGGTCCTTACAAAACATAAACTTTTGGTTACATCTTAAATGTATAGTATAACCTGCTTGCATGACGCATAAACATTTAAACATATTTAATTTGCACTGTTCCTAGATAAGTGCGTCGAACGATGCGTTAGTAAGTTTATTTCACGCAATTTGTATAATAATCTTATCAGTTACAATGATAAAATATACAAAGTGAAAATTGTAATTTTGAAATAAAATAAAATGTCTCCCATGAAATTGTTTTTGTAGAATAGTCTATAATTGTTGCATAGATCCCTGCATAACCTTTTCCATGAACGCAGGGGCGTGACAAAAATAGTATGTGTGGCTCGCGCGGGAAGGCCATTTCCCGCCCTTGCCACACAATATACCATTAAAGGTATTATAACAAGGAATGTGGCGGGCAAAGCCACCCACCACTCTGTTTCATTTCAAGTCAAAAATTGAAATTGCACCTATGACTATGTTTAAATGTAAGCCAGGCAATTGTTAAAATATTAAAATGATGCTCCTGAGAACGCCTGAAGCCTGCCAACTGAGGTTATACTTATTTAAGACAGAGTAATTTTTCAGTTTTTGGTACTGATCGGTTATTTTAGACTACTTCTCTTGACTCTATAACTTATGGATTATTTTAATCACCCATAACCGATTGTAGACCATAGAGTATACCGAGGAATATTTAAGATTAAACTGTTTGAGCAAACGAGTATCCAATCTGGTCCCCAAGTGCTTACAAAAAAATATTGGTTTTTACCCTGAGACCTTTCTAGGGTTGACAGCAGGTATTGTAATCGGATACAGGTATTTTGGTATTAAAATTGGTAACCCGGTATGGGAAGGTATACTGTAATACTAAAATAGGAAACTTCACACTGATTAGAATGTCATAGCGTAATATATTACTTTGTTATTGAAATAATATTTTATTAATTTATTTTAAAAGCTAATTAAATTTTCAAATGTTTTAACTAATAATGTTTTTGTATGTATTTGACAACAATTTATGAAGAGGTTCTAAAGAGTTAGGACAGCCATTCTAGCACTACATTAATTATATTTTAGACCAATGATTGTGGTGGATTTTAAATTTAAATTATAATCATGCATAGATATAAGATATTTACTTCAACAAGTGTATTTTCTTCAAATAGTTTCATTTGGCTTTCAAAATATTTCCTTTGCGATTCTAATTGAGTGGTCAAAAGATATGTAAATTCAAGTTGCACGGATTCAATTTTTTGATCTGTATCCTACAACATTATTAAATATATTTTATAGGATTATGTTGTTTTGATTAATTGTTATTATATATTTAATGTACATCAAGTTTTCCTGGTGATCTTCCTTCTACTAATTTTCCATCTCCTTTGTTTTGGACCAAACGATGAACAAAATTATCACCAACATAATCCCACACACGATTATTTCCCAGGTTCATAGAATAACAGTGCGATGTTTCTAAATAATGACTAAACATTTTGAGTTAATACATCAGTTAATAGTTACTTGGATATTTCTAATAATTACTTATAAGCGTGACCTTGTACATAACGACCACATCCGACATAACCACAAATCAAACATATCCACAATGACTCAGAAGAATGACATTCCTGGCATTGGTTGTCTGGAATTGTTTCGGGTGTTTGAACGTATCGACATACTGGACAACTGGAATGAGAAAATACAATTGATTTTGACTTTAAAATTCAAAAACAATTATCAAGTAGTAGATTTGTTACCTGGTATTGCCACCCCATTTAGTCAAACAACTTCCATGGAAAGAATGATTACAGAGTATAGTTAAAATGCCATCCACTGATTCATCCATACGCTCTAAACAAACTGTACACACAGGAAGTTCTGTATGTTGAGATGGAGGAGCACTAGATCCCGGTGCATCTTCTTTTATCACTTCAACTTTGGATACAAAAACCAAATTGCAACAGCAATCTGGTTCTAACGAATTGAAAGGCATACCATTAAACGAATGAAAGAAATCCATTGTCGCTTCCTTTGGTATTACAACATGATTTAAATTGTTATTTATGAGCGATTAATATGTTAGGCTTACTTGGCTTCTGAATGAAATAAGGGTCATGTATTGATGATTAAGAGCTGCAGCATCTCGAATTATTCGTATGTGATGAATGTTCTCTTGGCAAGCAGCTATGAAACTAAGTAAGTCATGGCAGTTCATGTTTGAAGGAACAGACAAAATACATATCATTTGACTACGATTACTTGCATTGTCAACTGGCGTTAATTTACTGTAAAAAAAAAAAACAATCCAACATAATATAAAATTACAGTGTTATTTACAATGCAGGCAGTGGCAACTTAAGAGATTCACATAAAGTGGTGCACAATTTTACAAATAATTTTATAAGATGTCTACACAGTATACGGGCTGGAAAAAAATATTAATTTTGTTAAAGGTACATACCCCAAATAATGTTCACAATAATTAATAATCAACTATGGGTAGTTCATGTGTGGATAGTTTATTATAGAAATCTAATCATTTTTTTATGACATTTTTTGGGGTAGATCATGTGGTCCTGGGACCATAGCACGAGCCGCTACTGAATGCAGGCTATGCTTAATTCTATTCAGTATACTTATAACTTTAGGTTTAAAATTAAAAAAATTAATTACTTAATGTGTCAGTTCTTACTTTTCTTTATAAACATGTAGGACACCTTTGGTAACTTCAACAAATGGATTTCCTGAAATGAAATTGATCAGTTCTGCAGCATTTGACGTGTTTTCATCATGATTTCGTTTATTTTTATTTCTTTTCTTTGATCCTTTAGAATTTAATACTTTGACATTTGACTTTTTAAGAAATTCTATTTTTTTAGAGTTTTCTCCCATTAATGGTTTAACGGGTGCTGTGCCATCAATAGGACCATATGTCTCCACTGTTAGTTCTCTGGATTTACGTTGTCCACGGCAAGACATAATTTTTCGTTTATCTACAACAGAATTTACAATATATAAAATAATCTTTATATATTTATCTACCTATACAAACTATTATCGCTTAAACTTATTATAATTCAATCCTTATCTATTTTGTTAAAAACTACTAGCTAAAAATAACTTAAACACACTAGTCAGAGTTAATAAGAGTTTATTTAATAGAAAATCACATACACTAGTTACCTATGACAGGTCCACATTGCAGCGTAGTGCAGGTTACCTCAAACGTTTACTAATTATCTAACGCGCAATATAGACAACGGTCAGCTGGGGCTTACATCTTCAATAACATAATTATATCGGTTATGTAAATATGGTAAATAATTAAAAAAACCTGTTGGTCGTAGAGCAAACAGTGTAATAAGTATTGTATACAACCACCTAACATCACTGTCACGGCTCGTTATATAATATACTTCTCTGAAGGTACCTACCCCAATTGGTAAATATTTGCTGCTGTACTTCGGCTGGTCGAGTATCGTTTTCTGTCAGTTCGAATCTCAGCACACAAAGAGACACAGACATTGCATAACAAACAAATTTCTCAAACTCATGCGCTTGTCCTGACGTATTATTGAACTTAAAATGATCCCGTACTTGAAAAGTTGAATGAGCACTATTGAATATTGTTCAGTTAAGATGACGTACTCCGTTGATCGTTCAAAAACTGTCTAATCTAGTAATTTTAAATTTATCCTGTGGTAGTACGAGAAAGGATTAATCATTAATGTTTGTTATACTTATAACTTATAATTGTTATTGTTAATTACCAATTTTGTTGTCTTTTTTGTGTCTTTGTCATATAATTTCGGATTTCCCAACAATTGCAGCAGTCTTATACTCTTATCACAGGACGACAGTACATAATCTGATATAATATTTCAATACCCTTATCAATAATAGAATCGTTAGTCAATCAGCTGATCAATTAGTTGGTGGCGGAGGCCCAACAGCCATGCGCGATTTGCCTTGTATATTTTATATTTTTGTCATGATGATGATGAAATACATTACAATATTATACGTCATGACAAAATTGAAAATAATATACTAATATTCGTTATTTCATTGTATATATAGGTAGGTAACTAGGTATATTTTTAATATTATTTATTTTGTCAATTGTTATGATGGATATTGGAATGCATTGGACCAAAATAGATTTATAAATATAAATAAATAAATCCACCTTGATAATGGACAGAACATAGACCATAGAACTCAAACTTAAAGTTTGGCACACATGTGTTTGCGAGCTGCGACAGGATACGTAGACTACAATAGATACATGCCTGCTTTAACGGTTGCTTCGCCGATTATATGAAAATATTCAAGGCTGGGCAAGTTAATGATTTTTTTTAACTCAGTTAAGTTAAGTTAATATGCACCAATAATAAAAAGTTAAAAGTTGAAAGGTAATTTAACTCTAGGTTAACTCAGTTAAGTTTTTTGCTGCACTATAATAAGTTAAAAAAAAGGTGGATAAGTGGATGTCACTCTGCTGTACGGTAGGTTACAAGTGGGTCACTGTAATGGATGGTGTTAAATTTGAATTCAATGATATAATATCATTGTATAAGAAAAACGATTCTGAGCGAAAACGGTCAGTCAGCCTATGATTTTACCAAGTATATTTGATGATATTATTGTGAATAAAGTAATTTATATATAACCTATTTACGTGGAGCCTTGTTTTAAATTTTCAATCCTTAGCCATAAAAGTTAAAAATTTATAAATTTTTAACTACAAAATAATTAATAAATTATAAATTTGATAAATGTTGTCAAAATTTGAACTTTAAATGCTTATAAAAAAAAATTGTGCCTATGTATTTTTAATATTTTTCAACTGCTATTAGAACGATATATCAGGAGCCTTATATTAAATTTTCACGCTTTTTTACCCAACAAATAAAATTTTTTTGATATTTATAGAAAAAAAACTAAAAAAATTGAAAACTGACAATGTCCGTAAACAGCTCAAAAAGAGTCAAAATATTTTCAACATTTTATGGTGTATAGAAAATGCTAATATAAACATTCAGTGAAATTTTCAAGTATCTACAGTCATTCGTTTTTTAATTACAATAAAATAAGAAAATTGTTACATGAGAAATCGAGTAAATATCAAATGTTGTAAAAATATAAATTTCAGACGCTCATAAAAATTTAATTTAAGTTTCTTCTAGACATTTTTTTTTTGATAAAGGTAGACAAACTTATGAGTAATCTTATATTACATTTTCAAATCTTAGATTTAAAAAGAAAAATTTTTATGAATTCTCAACTCAAAATAATTTGCTATTTTTCGTGATTTTTCCGTATTTTGTCAAAATTTGAACTTTAAATGCTTATAATTAAAAACTGTGACTAAGGATTTTTATTTTTTTTCATCTGCCTTTGAAACAATAACCTAGGAGCCTTCTATTAAATTTTCAAGCTTTTTTAATCAACAGATAAAATTTTATTGATATTTATAGAAAAAAAAACTAAAAAAATTGAAAACTGACAATGGCCGTAATCGTAAACAGCTCAAAAAGAGTCAAAATATTTTGTAAATTTTATGGTGTATAGAAAATACTAATATAAACATTCAGTCAAAATTTCATGTCCCTACGGTCATTTGTTTTAAAGTTACACCAAAAACCAAAATCGATTTTCTCAAAAACAGATTTTGCGTAAAAATTCCCGTTTTTCCTTAATTTTTCTTTTGTTTTTCACGTCGCTTGTGAAAACTACTGGGAAATTTTTACTTTTGACCCCCCAAAGTACCAACTAGATTCACTTTCCTATCAGAAAAGTTACTATTGAAGAAAATCCAAGCACTTTTACTGTCCTAAAAGGTGATGACAGACACAAAAATAAAAAAATTAATTAAAAAATTAAAAAAAAATTAAAAATTAAAAAAAAAAAAAAACACACATCATTGTAGAATCAATACATTCATCGCTTCGCTCAGAATCTAAAAGTTAATTTGTTTATACAACGCTAGCGTACTTAATTATTTTCCAACCCAAAATTAAATTATAGGATATAGTGTTAATACTCCATACAGTATTTCCATATAAGTTAGATTCGAATGATATACATTTTTCACTTTAAACAATTTACGATATATATTTTTTGACATGAAAACGAAATAGACTGAAATAGTGAAATATTATAAAATTAAAAACAAAATAAATTAACTTAACTTACTCCTTAAAATGAAAAATTAACTCGTTAATTTCACGTTAAATGTTAATTAAGAAAAAAATTTAGGAAGTTAACAGTTTAGTTAATGAAAAACCATAAGTAACTAGTTAAGTTAAAAAGTTAAAATACAATTAACTTTTTAACTTAACTTTAACTTTTCAACTTGTTAATGCCCAGTCTTAAAAATATTATATTTTATAGTCAGTAGTCTGTGAAATGTGGATTTTAGGACTAATATTATAAGATAGTCGATAGACGATAAATGAAATATTCAAATACAAAACAGCGATTTGAAACTTCACAATAATTATTTTTGTGCATCATAATAATATAGTCCCGGATTTTAAATTCCATTACTTTGGAAAGTCGAAGAGAAAAATATTGTTATCAACAAGTAGTCAATGCAAGTAGGAATCGTATTAATCATTAGCATTCTGTACTAGTGTAGGTATGTGACAATAATTAATAGTTACCCATAACTTATAACGTTGTATTTGGAAAAAAAATACCAGATTCTTAAAAAAAAAAAAAAACTATTTAAAATATTTAGTTCAATAAAGATAAGGATTTTGAAAAAATTTAACTGTAGGAATACACATTACAAAGCACAAACTAAACTGCCTAGAATCTTAAACAGAAAAAACCATTCAAAATATTTAGTTCATTCAAGAGTGATTATTCATATAGGGCACCAAATTATCAATTTTCAAGTCAATACAAAATATTCAACTAGAGTCACATTACTAAAAAAAAAATTGAAGGAGGGTATTGCCGCCCGCAGGCAAATGCATTTTAGAAAACCAAAAAAAAAAATTTAAATAAAATATATTGTGGGAATACACATTACAAATTTCAAACTAAAATGCCCAGAATCTTAAACAGAAAAAAATATTCAAAATATTTAGTTCATTAAAGAATGATTATTCACAGGGCACCAAGTTATCAATTTTCAAGTCAATACAAAATATTCAACTAGAGTTCCATTACTAAAAAAAAAAATTGAAGGAGGGTATGGGGCCCGCAGGCAAATGCATTTTAGAAAACAAAAAAATAAATTTGGGAAAAATTTACCGTAGGAATTCACATTACAAAGTACAAACTAAAATGCCCAGATTCTTAAACAAAAAAAAATATTTAAAATATTTAGTTCATTAAAGATAAGGTTTATTCGAGGGTACCCGATTGTCAATGTTTAAAAAATTTGGCTACAAGTTAAATCATAAAAAAAAAAATTGAAGGAGGGTGTTGCCGCCCGCAGGCAAATGCATTTTAGGAAACCAAAAAAAAAAACTTAAATAAATTATATTGTGGGAATACACATTACAAATTTCAAACTAAAATGCCCAAAATCTTCAACAGAATAAAATATTCAAAATATTTAGTTCATTAATCAAGGATTATTCAAAGGGTACCAGATTGTCAATGTTTAAAAAAATTGGCTATAGGTTAAATCATAAAAAAAAAAATGAAAGAGGGTGTTGGCGCCCGCAGGCAAATGCATTTTAGGAAACCAAAAAAAAATTTTGAAAAAATTTAACTGTAGGAATACACATTACAAAGTACAAACTTAAATGCCTAGAAACTTAAACAGAAAAAACTATTCAAAATATTTAGTTCATTAAAGAATGATTATTCACAGGGCACCAAGTTATCAATTTTCAATTCAATACAAAATATTCAACTAGAGTTACATTACTAAAAAAAAAAATTGAAGGAGGATATTGGCGCCCGCAGGCAAATGCATTTTAAAAAACAAAAAAAAAAATTTGGAAAAAATCTAACTTTATGATTACACATTACAAAGTACAAACTAAAATGCCCAGATTCTTAAACAAAAAAAAATATTTAAAATATTTAGTTCATTAAAGATAAGGTTTATTCGAGGGTACCCGATTGTCAATGTTTAAAAAATTTGGCTAGAGGTTAAATCATAAAAAAAAAAAATTGAAGGAGGGTGTTGCCGCCCGCAGGCAAATGCATTTAAGGAAACAAAAAAAAAATTTTCAATACATCTAACTTTCTGATTACACATTACAAAATACAATCCAAAATACCCAGAATATTAAACAGAAAAAACTATTTAAAATATTTATTTCATTAATCAAGGATTATTCAAAGGGTACCAGATTGTCAATGTTTAAAAAAATTGGCTATAGGTTAACTCATAAAAAAAAAATGAAAGAGGGTGTTGGCGCCCACAGGCAAATGCAATTTAGGAAACCAAAAAAAAATTTTGAAAAAATTTAACTGTAGGAATACACATTACAAAGTACAAACTTAAATGCCTAGAAACTTAAACAGAAAAAACTATTCAAAATATTTAGTTCATTAAAGAATGATTATTCACAGGGCACCAAGTTATCAATTTTCAATTCAACACAAAATATTCAACTAGAGTTACATTACTAAAAAAAAAAATTGAAGGAGGATATTGGCGCCCGCAGGCAAATGCATTTTAAAAAACAAAAAAAAAAATTTGGAAAAAATCTAACTTTATGATTACACATTACAAAGTACAAACTAAAATGCCGGATTCTTAAACAAAAAAAAATATTTAAAATATTTAGTTCATTAAAGATAAAGTTTATTCGAGGGTATCCGATTGTCAATGTTTAAAAATTTTGGCTAGAGGTTAAATCATAAAAAAAAAATTGAAGGAGGGTGTTGGCGCCCACAGGCAAATGCATTTTAGGAAACCAAAAAAAAAATTTGAAAAAATTTAAATGTAGGAATACACATTACAAAGTACAAACTTAAATACCCTTATTCTTAAACAAAAAAAAATATTAAAAATATTTAGTTCATTAAAGATAAGGTTTATTCAAGGGTACCCGATTGTCAACGTTTAAAAAATTTGGCTAGAGGTTAAATCATAAAAAAAAAAATTGAAGGAGGGTGTTGGCGCCCGCAGGCAAATGCATTTTAGAAAACAAAAAATAAATTTGGGAAAAATTTACCGTAGGAATACACATTACAAAGTACAAACTAAAATGCCCAGATTCTTAAACAAAAAAAAATATTTAAAATATTTAGTTCATTAAAGATAAAGTTTATTCGAGGGTACCCCATTGTCAATGTTTAAAAAATTTGGCTAGAGGTTAAATCATAAAAAAAAAAATTGAAGAAGGGTGTTGCCGCCCGCAGGCAAATGCATTTTAGGAAACAAAAAAAAAAATTTTCAATACATCTAACTTTATGATTACACATTACAAAGTACAATCCAAAATACCCAGAATATTAAACAGAAAAAACTATTTAAAATATTTATTTCATTAATCAAGGATTATTCAAAGGGTACCAGATTGTCAATGTTTAAAAAAATTGGCTATAGGTTAAATCATAAAAAAAAAAATGAAAGAGGGTGTTGGCGCCCGCAGGCAAATGCATTTTAGGAAACCAAAAAAAAATTTTGAAAAAATTTAACTGTAGGAATACACATTACAAAGTACAAACTTAAATGCCTAGAAACTTAAACAGAAAAAACTATTCAAAATATTTAATTCGTTAAAGAATGATTATTCACAGGGAACCAAGTTATCAATTTTCAATTCAATACAAAATATTCAACTAGAGTTACATTACTAAAAAAAAAAATTGAAGGAGGATATTGGCGCCCGCAGGCAAATGCATTTTAAAAAACAAAAAAAAAAATTTGGAAAAAATCGAACTTTATGATTACACATTACAAAGTACAAACTAAAATGCCCTTATTCTTAAACAAAAAAAAATATTTAAAATATTTAGTTCATTAAAGATAAGGTTTATTCAAGGGTACCCTATTGTCAATGTTTAAAAATTTTGGCTAGAGGTTAAATCATAAAAAAAAAAATTGAAGGAGGGTGTTGGCGCCCACAGGCGAATGCATTTTAGGAAACTAAAAAAAAAATTTGAAAAAATTTA
Source organism: Metopolophium dirhodum (assembly GCF_019925205.1). Classification (NCBI taxonomy): domain Eukaryota; kingdom Metazoa; phylum Arthropoda; class Insecta; order Hemiptera; family Aphididae; genus Metopolophium; species Metopolophium dirhodum. The sequence continues at coordinate 14,337,081 of NC_083567.1, read as the reverse complement.
AATGTAGGAATACACATTACAAAGTACAAACTAAAATACCCTTATTCTTAAACAAAAAAAAATATTTAAAATATTTAGTTCATTAAAGATAAGGTTTATTCAAGAGTACCCGATTGTCAATGTTTAAAAAATTTGGCTAAAGGTTAAATCATAAAAAAAAAAATTGAAGGAGGGTGTTGGCGCCCGCAGGCAAATGCATTTTAGAAAACAAAAAATAAATTTGGGAAAAATTTACCGTAGGAATACACATTACAAAGTACAAACTAAAATGCCCAGATTCTTAAACAGAAAAAACTATTCAAAATATTTAGTTCATTAAAGAATGATTTTCACAGGGCACCAAGTTATCAATTTTCAATTCAATACAAAATATTCAACTAGAGTTACATTACTAAAAAAAAAAAATTGAAGGAGGATATTGGCGCACGCAGGCAAATGCATTTTAAAAAACAAAAAAAAAAATTTGGAAAAAATCTAACTTTATGATTACACATTACAAAGTACAAACTAAAATGCCCTTATTCTTAAACAAAAAAAAATATTTAAAATATTTAGTTCATTAAAATTTGTCTAGAGGTTAAATCATAAAAAAAAAAATTGAAGGAGGGTGTTGGCGCCCGCAGGCAAATAGATTTTACTGTATGAATACTCATTACAAAGTACAAACTAAAATGCCCAGATTCTTAAACAAAAAAAAATATTTAAAATATTTAGTTCATTAAAGATAAAGTTTATTCGAGGGTACCCCATTGTCAATGTTTAAAAAATTTGGCTAGAGGTTAAATCATAAAAAAAAAAATTGAAGAAGGGTGTTGCCGCCCGCAGGCAAATGCATTTTAGGAAACAAAAAAAAAAATGTTCAATACATCTAACTTTATGATTACACATTACAAAGTACAATCCAAAATACCCAGAATATTAAACAGAAAAAACTATTTAAAATATTTATTTCATTAATCAAGGATTATTCAAAGGGTACCAGATTGTCAATGTTTAAAAAAATTGGCTATAGGTTAAATCATAAAAAAAAAAATGAAAGAGGGTGTTGGCGCCCGCAGGCAAATGCATTTTAGGAAACCAAAAAAAAATTTTGAAAAAATTTAACTGTAGGAATACACATTACAAAGTACAAACTTAAATGCCTAGAAACTTAAACAGAAAAAACTATTCAAAATATTTAATTCGTTAAAGAATGATTATTCACAGGGAACCAAGTTATCAATTTTCAATTCAATACAAAATATTCAACTAGAGTTACATTACTAAAAAAAAAAATTGAAGGAGGATATTGGCGCCCGCAGGCAAATGCATTTTAAAAAACAAAAAAAAAAATTTGGAAAAAATCGAACTTTATGATTACACATTACAAAGTACAAACTAAAATGCCCTTATTCTTAAACAAAAAAAAATATTTAAAATATTTAGTTCATTAAAGATAAGGTTTATTCAAGGGTACCCTATTGTCAATGTTTAAAAATTTTGGCTAGAGGTTAAATCATAAAAAAAAAAATTGAAGGAGGGTGTTGGCGCCCACAGGCGAATGCATTTTAGGAAACTAAAAAAAAAATTTGAAAAAATTTAAATGTAGGAATACACATTACAAAGTACAAACTAAAATACCCTTATTCTTAAACAAAAAAAAATATTTAAAATATTTAGTTCATTAAAGATAAGGTTTATTCAAGAGTACCCGATTGTCAATGTTTAAAAAATTTGGCTAAAGGTTAAATCATAAAAAAAAAAATTGAAGGAGGGTGTTGGCGCCCGCAGGCAAATGCATTTTAGAAAACAAAAAATAAATTTGGGAAAAATTTACCGTAGGAATACACATTACAAAGTACAAACTAAAATGCCCAGATTCTTAAACAGAAAAAACTATTCAAAATATTTAGTTCATTAAAGAATGATTTTCACAGGGCACCAAGTTATCAATTTTCAATTCAATACAAAATATTCAACTAGAGTTACATTACTAAAAAAAAAAAATTGAAGGAGGATATTGGCGCACGCAGGCAAATGCATTTTAAAAAACAAAAAAAAAAATTTGGAAAAAATCTAACTTTATGATTACACATTACAAAGTACAAACTAAAATGCCCTTATTCTTAAACAAAAAAAAATATTTAAAATATTTAGTTCATTAAAATTTGTCTAGAGGTTAAATCATAAAAAAAAAAATTGAAGGAGGGTGTTGGCGCCCGCAGGCAAATAGATTTTACTGTATGAATACTCATTACAAAGTACAAATTAAAATGCCCAGAATCTTAAACAGAAAAAACTATTCAAAATATTTAGTTCATTAAAGATAACGTTTATTCAAGGGTACCCTATTGTCAATGTTTAAAAAATTTGGCTAGAGGTTAAATCATAAAAAAAAAAATTGAAGGAGGGTGTTGGCGCCCGCAGGCAAATGTATTTTAGAAAACAAAACAATGATTTTGGGAAAAATTTACTGTAGGAATACACATTAGACAAAATATTCAAGTAGTTACATTACAAAAAAAAAAATTGAAGGAGGGTGTTGGCGCCGGCTTGTCAGTGTTTAAAAAATCTAAAGAGAAAGATCTAGATAGGAATGAAATAACAGAAAAAAATTCTCTGAAGACTCACAAATTTGAAAATATTCATATTAAATATCAATTGAATTAAATATATGAAAAATATTGAAAGGGGAACGTGGGAACGCATTTTAAGAAGCAGATAAAAAATTTTAAAAAAATCATATGGCACCAGATTGTAATGTTTTAAAAAAAGATATATATAAAAGAATCAAAAAAAGTTAAATATATAAAAAAATAAATTGAATGGGGAACGTGAGTGAACCTAGCCAATCCCTTTTCAAATTATATATTATGTACAGCGTACTCCCAGGTATAGCCGGTTAATCTTGAAAAATGTTTATACAAAAAAATATACTAGAGTTCAATGAATTGAAAAAAAAATTGTTTGAGAAATCTGTGTGAAATAACACTAAACAAAAGAATACGCTGGAAGCTAAATACTGCAATACATATTAACTACAATCCAAAAACTACAACAATACGTTTACATTATAATAATACGAACAGTTATTATGATCAGAGGTGTATCACCGTAATATATGTATTAGAAAATGTATAAAAACGAATGTAATTTATAAAGGATGCAAAAAAATTAAATCAGAAAAAGGTCCTGCACGGACTCTATTATGTGATTGTAATTTATGAAGGACACAAAATAATGTTTAATTTAAAATAATATTGTGTTTGGCTGGGTCTACAGTCAATATTAAATAACAAACTATAAAGTCTAAATGCAAATAAAAACATAGTCAGATATCTGTTTTAGTCTTTGTAAATATGTGCGGAAAAAAATTAGATATAGTACAATGTAAAAAAATGTGGAAAGAAAACCCTGAGAATTCTTTGACAGTAGGATAATAAAACACAAAACTATATATTAAATTAAAACTATTGATTTTATACATTTTCTATTTACAAAAGCTCATAAGTATATTGAAAACCTTAAAAAATCCTAAAAAAATTATATTTTGTTATATTTTAAAATACATTTTATAATTTGTTGTGTTAAAAAAATCATTATTTAATGTTGGCTGTATTTAAGTTTTTAATAACTATACTGGTACAACTCTAGCTGACAATCTTTAAGACCGTGTTAAAAAATATAATAATTAGTTAACGTCTAATTTTCTGTCCTATCCTAACCTAACCTAACATAACCAAATTAATAATATTTAAATATTTTCTTTCATTGTTATGTTTACAATATCGAATACCTTTATAGTTAGTAGGAAAACATCATCGCAAAGCTCTCGACTAGTGATTGTAGTCGTCTATCATCACCATAGCTTCAACTAATCTTAGGTTTACCAAACTAGCTTCTTATGACTAATTACATTAGGACACTTTGAATAAAAAGTTCCTGAGTTGCAGGTTGCCGAACTTATAAGTGATTGATTATCAAGTTGATCCTTAGATTGTTGACACCTTAGTTCCCCTCGAAGACCGCTGGTAAGACTATTATGTCCTATCCATTATGTTATATCTATATTATCTATGATGGAGCCATACCCAGCTCACTCGTGTAAACAATTTGAAGCACATAAAAGCGATTAACGAGTCTGATAATATGAAATCCCAGACCTGTCCCCCATACTCTGATATTAAGAGCCCAGCCCACCTTCATATTCTCTATGCAAAAAGTAAATTTAAGACAAATTTGTAAATCAATGCACAGTCTCTCTATTGTACTAATATTTGTGATTTCATTAATTTTCAGTATTTTGTATAATTAGATTGGGAAAACATAAGACAATATCATTTACAAAACTGTGACTAACACAATCATACTTTGATAAAAGTATATGATATAAGTACCTTCTATATTTGAATTCTTCGTTTTTTTCCCGGTACTTTATTGGTGGACGGCACTTTAACAACGGTCCCTCGATCTACTAAGGCAACCTTGAGGCATTTCCTTTTAGGAAATTAATTAAATTCTCAAACATAACTCTTAATTCAAGAGTTTGTAACTAATATAATATATGTTATGATATTTATGGACGACACTTGCACCATGGCCCCTCGATATAGTAATGTGGCGACCCGGCACATCTCTTTTAGATAAATGATAATTTTAAACATTTATGTTTTGTAGATAATTTGAAGAAAAATTTAAAATTGAAGAGAGACTGTGTGAATTAACAAAATTTGTGGTATGAAATGTTTATTTGAACACCTGTTATAATGTATTATAATGAACTTAAGTTAATTTTTTATAATGTACTAAGTAAACATTTGAACGTTTATTACAATATATGTATATTATACATAGATTTCAAGTATGATTTTTTTTTAGTTTTTTTTTTGATAGTTACCTACCTACTACAATACAAGACACTTTATTTTTATATTTTGAAGCAACATTATATGTTTTGGAATATTTAGATCTATATAAACTAAATTTCAGACCCATAGTTTAGTATTTAAAGTTTGTATGATCAAAGTCGTGGAACCAAATTTTATCAGACTCTACTAGAATGTTGTAGTTAAATTAAACTATAATATAGGTATGTGGAATAACAGTACCTAACCTTCTATTATAATTTGTTATGAATATAATATTTTAAGTAATAACTCAAATTTAGCATTTTTACGGTACTTAATACATTTTCCTAATATTTTAACAGAAATTATGGAGCTAAAAATATACCTATATTATGTCACGGTCCATAGTTGATAGTTTTATTTCATTTATAATTAAAATGCTTTTTAATATACTTTTTCATAAATTAATATATATTACAGTTGGCTTTTATGATTTGTTTGAACTATTAGTACGTATTTTTTTGGGGAGATCCCTATTATTACAACACCGTTACCAATATGCGTTTTTTTCTGGTTAGTTAATATAATTGCATGTTTTCATGATTTCTTCGTATTTATGGTTATTTTCTTAAAATGTTTTTATATTTTCGGTTCATCCGTTACCTACCTACCAAGTGTGTAAATAAAGAATTTTTTTTGTAAACCAATTTGAATAATTATTTATTAATTTAAAAAAATTTTAATAAAAACGTTTTCATTCAGTATTTTTTTGAATATTTTATTATTTTTAATATTTTTGAATATTTCAGTGCATATATTTGCCTGTTTTTAGTGCATACATGCAGGCAAATATTTAACACTTAAGAGGATGTCAGATTTTTAGCGCACCATTTATTTCTCTCTCCGACCCACGCACAATCATTTTAGTGTTTTCTTAATCGTACATTTGGTATGCTACGCGTGGGTCAAAGATGAAAAACAAATAGTGCGCTGACATCCCAACTTACACGAGTGAGCTGGGTGTGGCTCCATCATAGATAATAAAGATATGGATAGGACATAATGGTCTTATCAGCGGTCTTCGTCCTTCGAGGGGAACAATTGAGGCCAAATAAAGTATACTCATATCGAGTATCGACTATCAATATAAAGGAACCTCAATTGCCTTCCCCTCCGGGAACGCGGCCTCAAATGTATTTAACATAGGCGTGGACTATCCATGGTGTCAACAATCAGAGGATCAACTTGATAATCAAACACGGCAACCAAGTTCGGCAACCTGCAGCAACTCAGGATCTTTTTATTCAAAGTGTACTAATGAGTCATAAGAAGGTTAGTTAGGTAAACCTATGGTTAGTTGAAGCTAGTGGCCTTTGCAATTCAAGATCTTATCCTACGTATTCGGCATTGTTAACATAACTATTCTACCTTTACACTTTTTCTTCCCCCGTCTCTCACAGCTATATACAGGTTCAGCCACTCTCATTCCACACCTCCATATGATCGGTATTCTGTCTATCCATCTCTTCTTCAGTCTTCTCGCCCCTCATTTCCCACCTAAATTAACTAACTTCTATAGCCACTCTCACTATCTCTTATCATACAGTGGCCGAACCACCTAAACCTATTCTCTCTTGTTTTCACTACAATATGTACACTACCCTACACTACCCTTAATTAATTAATTTTTTATTCTATCCTCTTTTGTACCTTAACACCTTACTTATTATTCTCATATCTGCTACCCTCACTCCACTTACCTACCCTAACATTACATTTATTTTTCATCTTTCCCTTTCATACACCAAACATTCTGAAATCCTGTTGACCCATTTCCTTATCTTCGCCATATCACACACTACCTAATTCCTATTCACCCAGTTTCTAGTTACCTACAAGTCATCGTACTTGATTATCGGTGAAAATATTTAAATATCATTGAGCGAATTCCCTACTCGAAAGAATTGCTTAAAAAAATATCATACCTCACCAATTTTCTAATTTTGAACACGACTTTATTGATAGCCCGAATAGTGTTATACCGGTATAGTTACAATACAAATATTGAAAATTTTCGGGCAATACATCCCCTGATCAATTAACTATAATAAAAAAAAAACCTACTGAGAAATAAGAAAATACATACCCCGTGACGGAATCGAAATCTGCTACGAAACTTAGTCTTCAAAACACTGAAACGTTCACACATTTCAATCTGCTTATGATATATTATTCCCAGTTTGAAAATGTTCACTGACGAATACCATTTCTGAAATAACACGCATCTTATGCAGTAAAATGTTCTACAATATTGTAATGACCTAGTTACAGTCTACAGATATTATATAAACCTACCAATAAATACCTAATATTAATTTTTATTACACAGAGTTTGTATTTTTAAATGTTGTATTTAAGGATTTATTAGTTTTATTTTTATACCTAACAAAAATTACATTTATTCACAAGTCAGTTATCAACTAGAACTCGACTACGAGTAAGACAGCGTTTGGATTGTTCGGACTGGCGTATAATTTATTATTATTATACATTGCGCCTTTGGTAGGCAGTAGTAAACGTATATGCTTCTACGTTACTTAGTTAACAGATTTTCCGCGACAATAAATATTTAATTCAAGTCTAAAAAGTAAATGTAAGACCAAAATAATATAAAAACAAACTTCCACATAAACATCGACTCTTCCAGTGAAACCTAGCTGTACTGCAGCACACGCTGTCGTCGAAGAAACAGCTATCTTCACCCGTCTACATCTCGCTCCATCTCCATCTCTCTCTACATCTCGCTAATTGAAACTTATCTAGTATACAATACTAGTACCTTTATGATCTGTAATATATTCTGGTGTTCGATGAAAAAGATTGAAATAAGATAAAAATACATATTTTTTTGGTTTTGAATATGAAAGCTGTGAGATGATCGATATGAATTTTGTGAGAAATCTAGAGGTACTAGAAAACTGAGACGAGTGTGTTGAATGAAATAAATTAAAAAATTGATTAACACAACAATCGGTTAAAAATTAATTTAATTCAAATAATGAGATCAACCTTATTAGATCATTTAAATTGTACAGAACAAGCCCCCAGTTGTTGGTCGCATGCCAATTTTAACCATATACTAGACCACAAGTTTATAGACATTCTATAATGTATTCTCCTGCCGGTGACACTGTTGGGAAAAATATATTTTTTTAGTAATTAAATTACGATACGAATTATAAATTACGTAGGTACTTGTCCAATACTCGACTACCAGAATTAAAATTAAAGAATGTGATATACCTAGGTAACCTATTGATCGATTCTAAAACAGAAACTTAACCTAGGCACAAATAATATCACAATATCAAATAGTGAAATGTGAAAATTTGAAGAAAATTTCCCTTAGGTATATCCCGTAAAACCCCCCCAAAAAACGTACTTTTGAGGTGTTCTCTAGGTATGATCTGCTATGTACTTACAAATCATATTAAATAACATTAATCATTATGTATTTTCTTATTTTGTTAGGTAGGTATAAAAACCTACTTTCCTACTTATAAAAGCATTACCTAATCATTGATTTAAAATTTTAAAAATTATTCTACTATAACAATAAATTAACAGTTGTATTATAATTTAAGGTATTTTTCATAATATCGAATTTAATAATATTAAACGAATATAAAATAGAATTTAGATAAGTATATAGGTAGTGTATTCGTTATATTTTGAGTTTCATTATAGCACATCAGTCAATCAAATGCTATTTAATATTTTAAAATAAAAAAATTCGACAGTAATTCCATATTGGCAAGTGTTGTTTTCTATAACTGAAGACTGAAGTTATAGTATCGAACATAATGGGTACGTAAAAAATAGTAATATAAGAAAAAAAATTACCTTTATTTAATTGTATTTAATTTTTTTCTAATAAGTTTTTATAAAATTGACTTTTTCCCATATAAATGTTCTAATTTCATTTTTCAATTCGTTGATAATATATGAAACGAATTCTTTGCTTGGAAAGCAATGTTTTAGAAAATTCAGAAAATGCAGTTTATATTTAAATATTATAAATAATAATTTCTGATGCATTGATGCGGAAGAGTGAGGGAAGAGTGACAATCAGCCGAACCGAAATCTAACATCTTAAACACTTAATATAAACAATTTTTCATACACGCGTCATGGTATGAAAATAAAAAAATATTTATAATTCATATTTATACCGATTTTCTACCGAAAAAATAAATTACTTTAATCTCAATATTATTTATTAATTAACGATATCGTTGCTCAGAATCGTTTTTCGTTTGTTCGTTTTGTATTTTAATAATTTATACGTGGATATATTATTATTACTAATAATTATAGTAGTTGTGTTTGTTTTATTTCATTAATTTATTTAGTACTATACCAATAAATTATATATTAATTAATAATTTTTAAAACATTGTGTTCAAAAAAAATAAAAAAAAAATGTGATTTTAATTAGAGTCTTGTAATGTACCTACCTATATTTAAAAAATAAATAAATATAATAATAACTGTCGAACTTTTAGGGACATAATAGGTAACACATTCGTGTATGTAGTATTACACTATTTATATAGGTATATTTATATACCTATACGAGTATATGAGTAGGTATGTTATTCATAAGTGCGCACACGTCAGGTTAAGCAGTTGACCATTCCGTGAATATTACTTTTATGTGTGCATGGTTATACGGCCCTAATCCCTATGATATAGAATATAGATATCAGGTGAACAATAGAAGTTAAGTATGTGACACTAAATTAATAGTTACCTATAACTTATAACGTTGTATTTGGAAAAAAAATTACCAGTTATTAATTAAAATTGTATCTTATGACTATTATCAGTTATAAGTCATAACATATATTTCTATAAATTAAACCAAAACATTTATATATTTATATTAAGTACCCTGTATAGGCATGCACCTATTAATTATAATTATTCTACAAACAGGGACTGGAAAAACGACGACGGCGTTAATATCTCGCGTATTTTATACATTTCTAGTCCGGAACTAAAATATGCGCCTACAACACTTGGATAGCACATTTTTCGTGACATTAAATATTTGTTTTAAGTCTTAAAAGTAAATTTAAGCCCCAAAAGAATATAAAAACAAACTTACTTTAATTATCGACTCCTTCGGCGGAATCCGTGACGTGTGTGAACTGCGACGCCCATGAGGAAAAGCTCCAGAATACAGCCAGAACTTAGAATATTGTGATTTATGAAAAATAAAATTATACGAAACGCAGTAAGTTTTTTGCTCATATCTTCTTTGCTTATTGAAATTTTAGAATTTTTAATCGACTGTGTCTTTTGCAACGACTTTTAGATTTGCCATAGATTAAATAAATAAATGATAGATATGATGAATCCACGGATACAATATAATGCAACTTTTTATATCAAAGAGTTCTGTGTTAAGGAACATTTTGTTTATTGAAATTTGATATGACAATAAACCAAAATAGTTTATAATTTTGAATTTGAATTATAATAATATGATATAGGTATTATTTAAATTTTTATTTTCGTTTATAAATTTAATTATTGATTAAGGTGGCGAATAGATATCAGAAGCACAAGAATATTTTTATAAGAGCATATTGTATTTTATGAATTATTAAATAAAAATGTGATTACTGGATTTTAGAGTTAACATAAAGCCATAAACGTATACAGTAAATTCATCAAATACTATAATATCAACTATATTTTTACAATGATGTGTGTTTTTTTTTTTAATATTTTTAATTATTTTTTCTTGTGGTCTGTGTAAACGATAAGTATTCGTAATAAAGATTCAATTTTCATATATAATATTATATTATAGGTACTCAGTATGTAATCATATGTTTATTTTTAGTTTAATTTAAGTGTAGGTATTTAGTAAATAATAATAGGTATACGAAATTGTGTTTTCGAATAGCAATTTATTGTTTGTATTAATACCTACACCATAATAGGGAACTAAAATTTTGTAACTGATGTACAAATGTATATCTGGTGTTTTAAGGCTGCTGTAAGATCAATTTATGAGAATCCTTGCATTAAATTGTTAGGATTATTTGATATGAATAATTATTTTATTACATATAGGTAAGTCAATCAGAAACTATATTTACACTGAATGTTTATAGTAAAAAGCTATTAAAAAATCTATTATTTGTATTTATTTGTTAATAATAATTAAGACTTAAATATTAGCAGTAATCTTGTTCCTTTCACAAAATGTTTTTTAATTATTTTTTATTTAATTTACATTTATCCCAAAGTGAATATATTTAGAATATAGATATTAGGTGAACAATAGAAGTTAAGTAGGTAATGAAATCAAACTTACAGCCAAAGTGTGCAATTATGTTATTTTATACAACACTAAAATGGGTATATACCTAGTATTTAATATTTCAAAAAAAAGAAAATTAAGTTTAATAATTTTAAATTATATTTTCTTATAATATTTTAACAACATATTAATTATATTCACATATTTTTAAACCAATTCATGACAATTTTTTTTTTAATTTTGAACAAAGTATTTTACACTGTATTATTATTTATATAATTTGTTTTGTGCACGGACTAAGGATATACTATATTAGTCCATGGTTATGTGTTAAATGTTAATACTTAATTGACTAGAAATAATTATAAAAACGAAAAAATAATTCTAATTTTAGGTAGTGTAAGCACCCGTTAAGTGGGGTTATTAATAGATACATAATAGATACAAATCTTACAAATAAACTGTACATTTAGTCTTGTTCACAAAATTATAGGTATTTAACTTGAATTTACTTAAAGATGGTTGATCTTACATTCCTCAATTTCTTGGCTAGAATCTGGAAAAAAATTTATTTAGTTAGTTATTTAAGGTAAAAATAATTACCTATTTTATTCAAATATATTAACAGAAGTTATATAATTTATAATCATTTAAACTAATACAATATAGGTACTTCACCAATAAATTTATAATATAATAATATAATACTATAATAGTATAATAAAAATTACGGTAAAAAAGAATAAACTAAATAAAACAGTGATAAAATATATATTAAATAATTTAAGATTTGTATTTATTATTTTTTAGATAGGTACAAGATTTAGTAAAGATTAGTAAGCCAGGACAATTAGTAGAATATTTTGTGGATATAGTAGAAATTCTAAAAAAATGAAAGCAGCATATTGATCTAAAAATAGTTAATGATTTTAGTAAAAATTTGGTACCTATTTTCAAATAAAAAAACTAGGTATATGAACTGAAAATATAATAAAGATAATTAGGTAGGTACTTATTTGTGTAATTTAAAACTAAATCATTAATTTTTTCAACAAAAACCTTTGAATGTTTAAAACTTACTTCATTCTCCTTAACAATGTCTTTATTTTTTCTCTCTCGATTAATTGTTGATGTGGCTTTAACTAATGATGTAGAAGGTTTTATCCTTGAATAAGTAGGTTTCACTCCATTTGTGATTTTTTTATGTAAAATTTGATTAACCCTATTAATTTCCCAAAGTTTTTCATTTGAAAATGATATGTTTTTTTGCTTTTTATTTGTTTGTTTTCATCTGAACATTTGTATTGTCTGTTCTAATTATAAACTTCATCAATTTCAAAGTTTTTACATGTCACAGTTTGATTATCTGTGGCATAATCGTCGATATTTAAATTACTTTTACTGTTAATTGTGGTTGTTCTTACATATCATTACAGGAGCACTAATAACTCTGCAAAAGTTGTTATTAGTGTTCTCAAACTGTATGATAGGATTTTTTTTTTAATGTACGTTTATTAAAACTAGTAATTGTTTCATCTGTAATATTTGACAGAATCATTTTTGTGCTGTATTTATTTACTCCATTCTCAATGATTTTACTTTGTTTAGTTGAAAATAAAGCCAGGTCAATGTTTGAGTACATTGTGTCCATGATGACGTATAATTATTGATACGTAATTGTAAAAAAATTGATTTGCAATTTTTAATATTATCTAATAATTTAAACCCAAGGGGTTTAATTAACAACACAAATTTCAAATAAATGTAGTATGTTTATACAATTTTAATTAATAGAACGTACTCGTATATTATAATATCATAGAATAATTATAAATTATATAACGTACGAAATATTATAGTTGAGTAAATAATTTATTTATAAGATTTAGATAAGATAATCGTTGACAGTGTTGTAACTGTTCTAGTTGGAAAGTTATGTAAATATTTTGCATTTAGATATACCTATAGGCTATAACTGTCTGAATAAATTAAATATTTGCAAAGAAAATGATTAATGAACAATTACCTAAAAATCACAATTATTACACAAGTGACACAACACACAACTATATAAAGTTAAATTAACAAACTTGAAAAAACTTGTGTTCGCTTCACAGTTCACAGACATTAACATTTTGATAAATTCTATCGGAACATACGGATCACAAATCACAATAAATAATAATATAATAATTATAACTATATAAGCCTTATAATAAAGTATGAAGCCTTAGATGTATGCGGTTTATTACTCTAAATCACGGTCTTATATACATTTTAAGAAACGGTATATTTGATGGATCCCATTATATTACGTTGAATTTAAATATTATAGATTTATATTGGCGAAGACAATGTGACTCGTGCGATTGTTGTAGGTTGTAAACTATAGTAACCATGACGAAATAACACGTTTTAAGTTGTGGTTGTTTGTAACCATAGAAAAGCCTTTGTAGAATTTAAATTCAGAGGTAGGTAGGTAGCAGTGTAAGAATTACCTTTACTGCCTACTTAAGTCCAATACCACAGTTTAATCAATAATCAGTATCAATATTTCGATTAGCTATAATCGTAGAATGTTCATCCCCATTACCGGTCGTGTTTACAGGCTTACAGGCGCCGTTCAAGGATAGGGATTTAGCTCTGCCAAATGGGGCAAGTGCCCTAGGGCGGCAAAAGTTGTAAAATTTTAGGTTACAAAATACAAATGTTTAAATATGTATATTTAATAGGGGCTTCAATGAAAGTTATCACTGCAGGGTGGGGGGGGGGGGGGGATTAATGTAAATTTGCCAAGCACGAAATGTATTTGTTTCACACTCTGCTATTTTTGTGCAAAACAAATACTACAAATACTATTAATTTAAATGTGTATATACTTTTAGGTATACGCTACGTACGTATAAATGTAAATGAAAAGTCGTACTCACCACTTGGGAAATGAGCGTCTCAAAGCGGTTTATGTCCGACCAATTCGAACGCAGAAAAAGTCATTTGTATCTGACAGCATATAGCAAATCACAGTGTAACTAGAAGAATATCGAATATGAGGAATAATAATACCATCAATACGAGGTGCAACGCCTCGAAGAAGTAAAACGTACAATAAATAGTGTGCGTTGTACGTTTCTTCAGATACGATGAGATAGCAATTCATGACATTCTGAAGCCCCCCCCCCCCCCCACCATTGACGTATTATTATTACTTTAAAAAAATAAATATTTATCAAGTTTCAACTGTCAACTATAGTAAGCAAGACGTAAATTACATAAACGTCTTACCAGAATGAATTCATTTTTGAAAAAAACATTGTATTTGCATACCAATTTTCCTAAAATTATCTGTAATTTTTCGGAAAAAGTATGAACTACTTGTAGAAATACCTTATATTATTCAATTTTCTAGTCTTAGCTTATACACATTTAATATTTTATAAGTTTTGAACTACAAATTAACTGGGTTTTGACGAAATTTGAACTTTAAATGCTTATAAAAAATAACCATGATGCCTATTTCAGCTATAATAAAAACTTACGTATAACATTTTTAAGCTTTTGACCGGATAAATAATTTTTTATTGACATTTACAGAAAAAAAATAATTTTAATAAATCAAATACAATCCAAGTGAGAACGGTATAACCAAGCTGGTTACCAAACAATTTTAATAAATTTTCATTTTTTTCTGCAATTATTCTAAAAAGCAATGAGCATTTTCAAATTTGACCTCTAAAAGTACAATTTGCTTCCAAGAACATTCATCGGGCATCGAAGTTTATGATCAGAGCATTTTTTCTACCAGAAAAGTTGAGAAGTTACAAACATTTTAAAATACCTCAAATAAACGTCTCCAATTATTAGACTGGACAAAATAAAAATAAAATTGTAACTTATTTTCAAGCCCCCCCCCCCCCATTGAAAAATCCTGCGTACGCCACTGGTTCCATATGTCGTTCGAGTGGTGGACGACGATCCACAACTTATAGATTAAGTAGAACGAGGTTACCGCTTTCCAAATATAATCTATGCTTATAGGCATATTGACCGTCCAATAGTAAAAACCACTAAGGTTCAAAATCATTGAGCCGACACATGTTCAGCATAATGTATGTCATGACTATGATGTGACAGACGTTTTTTCTCGAACATTTTACGATTTCAGGATCTAAAGTTTGATACAAACCTAAAAGTTTGACCAACTTAATGTTTAAACATGATTCTTCTCGTTCTGAATGTTCATCTAAATATAATTACTGTAAGTACCTACTGCAGTGTAATATTTAATAACACATCATTCGGTCTGATGTTAAAAATAATTACGTACCCGCTACTTTTAACTGTGTTATATTTTGTTACGTCTTCTGTAAATTCAAAATTGTGTGTTGGTATTAATAACTTTATAAAAAATATTTCAGATTTTTATGAACCATATCTATTTCATAAAATATGTAGGTACAACACAGCTTGGGTGAGTGTAATTCTGCACACCTCGATGTCCACATAAGTTGTCTGCTGTTACACTGTTTGTATTCAATGAACTAAGGTTCCACATCATTTTTTTACTGTAGGAAACTATTCGAATTTTGTATGCATGATGCTTAAATGTTTAATTCAATTTTTTGTGGTAATAATATTCTGTTCATTTTTAGTACTACCTTCGAATGTATACGAAAACATGACATTATGCAACTACAACTTTAATAATTAAATACCTGCATAACTCCTGCATTGTAAATTATTTAAAAGCTTAGGTACGACGAAGAACTGCATTTAAATTATAGATGTAGTTGTTCAAAATTGAATAAACTAAAAAAAAAGTTTAATTGTATCTAAAAAAAAAGGTCAACGTCGATGCATAAAATATAAATGAATAAACGTATTCAACCATAAAATATAATATAAATTTTCTCAAGGTCTATTTGTTTGTCTGCCATACAGATTTGTAACGTTGATATTTTTGAATCTTAATATTAATTTAACTATATTCAATGCAAATCTAAAATCACGAAAATTAGCAAATTATTTTGAGTTGAGAATTCATAAAAATTTTTCTTTTTAAATCTAAGATTTGAAAATGTAATATAAGATTACTCATAAGTTTTTCTACCTTTATCAAAAAAAAAATGTCTACAAGAAACTTAAATTAAAATTTTATGAGCGTCTGAAATTTATATTTTTACAACATTTGATATTCACTCGATATCTCATGTAACGATTTTCTTATTTTGTTGTAATTAAAAAACGAATGAATGTAGATACTTGAAAATTTCACTGAATGTTTATATTAGCATTTCCTATACACCATAAAATTTTGAAAATAATTTGACTCTTTTTGAACTGTTTAAGGGATACTAATATAATATGGTAATTAAATTACCTAGATCGTTTTTAAAATAATATTTTAATAAAATTAAAGTAAAACAATAAAAATAAAAATGTATTTCTATAATTTAATGCAAATAGAACCACCACCATAAAATTAAGTTCACCATTATGCATATGATAGCTATACTTGGACTACATAATTGTTATATCAGTAATAGTAATATAGACAATAGACATTTAGTAATCAAGGAATAGGAAAGGGGGCGTCATTTGGGGGGTGGGTCAGGGTGTGCGGTAGCACCTCTTATTTTTAAAATAGTTTCAATTGGCCTGCGCCCTGCTGAAGCCTTGGCCTGCGGGGCGCTGATGGCCTAAAATAATGCACGAGCCATGAATGCACAATTATTAATATGATTAAAATTAAATTGTATTTTAATTTTTAATTTTGACATTTATCAATAATGGTATTTGGTTACTGTTAATCATGATTACAATTTTAAATTACATTATTTTGGTTATACACAAATATTGTGTTATCAATTATAATTAATTTAGTAAGCAATAGATGAGGTAACAGCAATAGCATTGGTATCGCCCAAGGGGGTGTCACCGGTTTCCGCCAATACCTTTTTTCCGCCAAATTAGGAAAAACGTCATTCCTTTTTCCGCCCAATTATAAATTATAGAATTTTAAAGTTTGGAAACCCTTACGTAAAGATTTAATAATTTTATATATTTTTTTAAGTAACTATAATATATTGTATAGGTATTAGGTACACATTATACACACCATAGAGTTAAATGATAATATTTTTTCCAGTTATTACTTATTAGTTATTATATAATAGTAATGAATAATTATATTAGAGTACCGACAATTTCTGTGTACAATACTTCATTGTCGGAATTTTCTTTTGTGTATACTTTTGCATCACATAATTTGTTAATACATCTCCAACGCACTTTATTTATTCCTTCATATTATGCTTTACTAAATTTAAAATTATCAATTACAATTTGTGATTTTCACGTTTACTGGTAATTAATTGTGCAGACATTACTATAGCTTATATTAGTTAAAACACATTAAACACTATATCCACTGATCGGCGATCAGTATACTATTGCAGTATGATATGAGATGACAGATTAGATAATATTATCTATATCTATAAAATAATATGTTATACGTAGATAAAGACGCATACTGCAAGTATAAAAATTAAAAACCCCACCATATAAGATATTATATACCATAATATAGACTATTATTATATCTCAAAATAATCCATAGGTTTATCGTAATAAGTGTTATGATAAAAATTATATTTTTTGACTTATTTTGTCGGTACACTAATATTATTACTCAGGGGCGGACTGGCTGGGATGCTGGGATGCTACAGCATCCCTTGCCCTAAAATGTATTTGCCTAATATTATTTATTATATATTTAAAGGACTCTAGACACCTAATGAACAACAGATTGTTACCAACTGACGATTACTAGTAATCTATAATATTGTACAACTTTGATTGAAAGTTTTTTGTAACTTGGTACTTATTTACGTGTTTATTATATATTCAATATTTTTTCAAAACAAAATAAAATATATTAATATTTTATAAATAATTTACATGTATTAAATTCGCCCCAACAATTTATGTAATTTGCCCCTTAAATTGTGTAGCATCCCGTGCCCTATTTTACCAGTCCACGCCTGAACTGGTCCGTAAGTTTATAGACATTCTAATACATTCTCCCGGCAGTGTCAATAGACACAGTGTTTGAGAAGTTATATTTTTTTGGTACCTAATTAATTTACAATATGAATTATTATAAGTTACCTATGTAGGTACTTGTCCAAAACTCTACTACCGGGAAGCCATTGGTATTTATGGTACAGCCTTACGAAGTTCACGATTTTCGGTGTTTTACGCACCCGTACAACGCTTAAAGTTTACCGAGCTTAAGTATAACAAATTAATTTTTTTTTAATCTAGGTAAATCAACGTTTTAAAATTGATGATGCAAAAATAATTCTGACACTCACCCATGGTGGATTTACATAACAAGTCGAGGGATGTTTTTGATTTTAATTGTTCGAGCAAGCGCAGTGTGCGAGTGACTACACCGGATATATTATATGAAAATACCAAAAAGTTCAATTAGCTATAATATAACTTAAAAATAAGACTGAACGCCAAATTCAGACTTCTCTGTCGTTTTCAGTTAAAAACTAATGATTTTCGGCAATTAATTTTTGAAATATCGTTCATAATTCGTTGTAACTTGTAATTTATATACCTACGACCTACCTATTTTAAAAATATTATTCGTGGGTAATTGAAACGTCTAAAATGTATTATTATATACAAATATGATAATAAACAAATAATAATAACTCAACTTAACCGGCTACGGTATTAATAATATTTAATAATATCAATATAAGTATAGTATACAATATCCTAGGCTGTCAAATCGTCTCCACTTGGAATCGTTTTTCGTATACAATGATATTATATCATTGAATTCAAATGTAACACTATCCATAACAGTCACCCACTTGTACCCTACTGTTCAGCAGAGTCACTTCCAAATTTTATTTTTTTTTAATTGACCTCCCTTCTTATTTAAATTCTGACAAACGAGTTTTGGTTAAGTATATACGGCCCTGTCTACGGCCAGTAAAACAATTAGGATTCTTGGGGGTCCCGGACAAAGTCAATGTATTGGACCCTGAGGTATATGTATACAATATTTATTTATAGGTTACCTATACAAAAATAAATAATGATGGTGATTTTTTTTTTAAAAATCTAAAAAATTTTATGTGAAGGTCCGCTGACCAGTGTATTGTTATTAAAATATAACTACACTTTTAGTGTTCTTTTTTTTATTATAAATATTAATTAAAGCTTTCCACACATAAAAGTAACTCAATAACAATAAAACAATAAAACACTATAAAAATATAATTTTAAAGATAAATATAGGTATTATTATGGATAAATAGGGGCCCCTTGTTCTTTGACAACAAATTAGATAACATGATAAATTATAAAAATAGATATTTTTATTTAATATATTTTATCTGATTTAAACATTAGATTACAATGCAATTATTTAAAAATTTAAAGTAGATGCTGTGCGCCGTCGGGGCCCCTTGAGCCAACGATTAGCAGCCCTCTACAGGGGCATTGACCCGGATGCCCCTGCGGTTTGTTGCGGCACTGTTATAACTGTTAATTCAGTTATTGATATTATAATATATATTTATACTATTTGAAGAAAAAAAGCATATAACTAGAGCAGTAAAGCAAATATATTATATATTACTATAGTTTAAGGATTATTAAGAGAATATTTTTGGATTTTTTAGAACATATTAGAATCATATTTTAAACCTAATAATCCATTATTTACTTATAATTAACTTATATTATTGAAATATAATATAAAAATATGAATAACATTTTGTTAGATAGTTTATTTAAATATTATAATTTTTCAACTTACATTCGCCAACGACCATACCACGTTGAATACACCAGTTCTCGTCCGATCACTGAAGTTAAGCAACGTCGGGCGTAGTTAGTACTGGATGGGTGACCGCTTGGGAACACTACGTGCCGTTGGCACTTTTTGCTTTTTTTATAAACTTTACTTCTTTATTTATTAAAAGAAAATAATTTAAGTAAAATTTGTCGATTTCAGTTCATACAAATGATTTAAACTTACTGGAATGCCATTCACTCCAAATTCCCTTAGTCCCTACACCCTTGTTTTGTCAATATAAATAATGTCCATCGCGTTTACAATCATTAACAATTCATAACTTTCTTAATTTAATTTTGTTTAGTTCGCCAAAGCATTCTGGCCAATTAATATACCTACTTTCACTAATTATACCTACTTGTCTTATTCTGTACTGAAACGTAATCATATAGAATATAATATGCCTGTTATTATTGATTAATGTATTATCTATTAATTGTATAGGTACCTACGCACCTTTACAAGTCATTATATTATTTTTTTGTTATCGCTATAAACGTTTTGTATGTCAAAATAAATGCCATTCGATTTTATGTGTCAATACTCAATTTAGTCGTCGTTTGCCTTTGCTCTTTGCATATGCAGTGAAATCTCGATAACTCGAATCGATGACAGGCACAAAAAAAAATTTTTAAAATTAAAAAAAAAAAAACACACATTGTAACATCAATACATTCATCGCTTCGCTCAGAATCTAAAATAGTATCTATTTTAAATATATAGACAAAAATAATTTAACCACAAGTTAAATTAAACGCTTACTTTTGAATATTATTATTTAATTTAACACCAATATTTAAATAAGTTTAAACACTGATAATTTTTATGAGGCATAAAAATTAATTTTAGACTAATTGGATTTTATTTTTGGGTCTGTCGTCATATTTCGGAGCAGTAAAAATACCAATATTTTCAACTTTAATATCTTTTCTAGTTGGTAGTTTGTAGTGTCAAAAAGTAACATATTCTCCGTACTTGTTTTAATAGTTTTAATTAATAAGTAACCAAGTTTTCGACAAAATCTATTCTCTTATTTTTTTTAAATTAAAAAACCAATAACCGTATATCTTGAACTGTTCACCAAAATATGTTAATATTAGCAATTTTTATGCATGGAATAATTTTCAAAATATTTTAACTCTTTTTGAGAACTTTAGAAATTTTAAATTTTCGAATTTTTTTGTTGTTTTTTTTAATAACTGTTGATAAAAAACTTTTGCTTTGTCAAAAACATTGAACATTTAATACAAAGTGTAACATTAGTTCTTATTACTGGAAGAAAAAAAAAGTTGAGGGTTCCTCATATGTTTTTAGTGAGTGTATTAAGTTTTTTACAATTATTGTTCATATTTTTTAAAATTAAGTTCATAATTCATATTCAATGGTATTATTTAATTAATTGGTCATTACAATAAAACAAACATTGACACTGACTATTACAGACACCATGTCATGTTTTGAATTTATTAAAGCTATTATTTTTGTAAAATAGAAAAATAAGATAAAACAAACTGATAATTTAGTTTTTAGATTCTAAGTGGAACGATGAATGTATTGATTTTAAAATGATGTGTTTTTTTTAAATTTTTTTTTGTCTATGTACACAATAAGTATTCGAAATAATGCTTCGATTTTCAACTTCAGTATCTTGTTCGATTAGAAAGTGAATATTGTTGGTGGTTAAGCATTTAAAGTTCAAAAATTGACAAAATAATGAAAAATCACGAAAATTTAAAAATTATTTTGAGTTAAGAAAAAACTTAGAATATTTTTTCGGTTATTTTGTTGAGATTGTATAATATTATTCGTGGGTACTTGAAACTTCTAAAGTATACTAATATATTATATCTGTGATAGTATCACGGTTTTTTGTTGATGTATAACGCGTTATAAGTACCTAATGGATATTGTGATATGATTAATTTGGAATTTATTATAGGTCAATTTTTTTTTTTTTAATACTATAGATAAGTACCTATATAATGTCTTAAACCTAGACTAACATACCGTCTCCGCTCAGAATCGTTTTTCTTACACAATGATATTATATCATTGAATTCAAATTTAATCCCATCCACTATACAGTGATCCACTTGTAACCTACTATACAGCAGAACGACATCCACTAGCCCACCTTTTTTATTATTAATACTTCAATGTTGTACTGAATGACAAAAAAAAAAGCATGTATAAATAATTTTTTTTGTTAGGTAATTTGTTCAAGGTTTATTCGGTAATTACTAATTACAAATGTAAAGATTATCTAAATGATCTTTAATCTTATTGATAACTTACAAAATAATAAATAACTACCTAAACATATTTGGCAGTATTTGTGTATTATTTATGTTTTTATGTAAAAGGTTCATAATAATAATAATAATACTGCTGTATGCATAATACATAATAATAGTATTGGAAACATTCATAAACACAACATATTTGGAAAAATAATAATATTTTATTTGGTTAGATACTAAGTGTAAAATGTTTAGGTATATATTATACATTTATACGTTTGTCTATTAGATTTAATAAAGATTTATAAAAGTATAGAATAAATATATTGAGTACTAATGTACAAAACTACAAAAGTATATGAGAACATCAAAAATTAATTGACACTATTGGCTTCAGCCAAATTACCAAAACACCAACTAATACTTCATATTCGACTTCATATTATAAATTAACAAACAAAATTGTGTTTCTATAAAAAAAATATCTATGCATAATTAATTTTAAGATAAAAAAAAATCCTAAAATTACATAATATAAATAAAATCACAAAATTCGAACTAGGATCAGACATACTGTACTAAATAAAATCACATAACTAAAAAAAAAATTGAAGGATGGTGTTGGCGCCCGCAGGCAAATGCAGTTTAGAAAACGAAAAAAAATTTAAAAAAAAAAATTATTGTAGGAATGCACATTTCAAAGTCTATACAAAAAATTCGACTAGTCGCATAACAAAAAAAAAATTGAAGGAGGGTGTTGGCACCCGAAGGCAAAAGAATTTTAGAAAATAAAAAAAAATTGAAATTAAAAACTTCAAACTAAAATGTCCAGAATCTTAAACAGAAAAAAACTATTCAAAATATTTAGTTCATTAATGATGGATTATTCAAAGTGCACCAGGTTATCAATGTTCAAAAAGTATATACAAAAAATTCAACTAGAGTTACATAACAAAAAAAAAAATTGAAAGAGGGTGTTGGCGCCCGCAATCAAATGCAGTTTAGAAAACAAAAAAAAATTTAAAAAAAAATATTATTGTAGGAATACACATTACAAAGTCTATACAAAAAATTCGACTAGTCACATAACAAAAAAAAAAATTGAAGGTGGGTGTTGGCACCCGCACTCAAATGCAGTTTAGAAAACAAAAAAAAATTTAAAAAAAAATATTATTGTAGGAATACTCATTACAAAGTCCATACAAAAAATTCGACTAGTCACATAACAAAAAAAAATTGAAAGAGGGTGTTGGCGCCCGCAGGCAAATGCATTTTAGAAAACAAAAAAAAATTGAAATTAAAAACTTCAAACTAAAATGTCCAGAATCTTAAACAGAAAAAAACTATTCAAAATATTTAGTTCATTAATGATGAATTATTCAAAGTGCACCAGGTTATCAATGTTCAAAAAGTATATACAAAAAATTCAACTAGAGTTACATAACAAAAAAAAAAAATTGAAAGAGGGTGTTGGCGCCCGCAAGCAAATGCAGTTTAGAAAACAAAAAAAAATTTAAAAAAAATATTATTGTAGGAATACACATTACAAAGTCCATACAAAAAATTCGACTAGTCACATAACAAAAAAAAATTGAAGGTGAGTGTGGGCGCCCGCAGGCAAAAGCATTTTAGAAAACAAAAAAAAATTGAAATTAAAAACTTCAAACTAAAATGTCCAGAATCTTAAACAGAAAAAAACTATTCAAAATATTTAGTTCATTAATGATGGATTATTCAAAGTGCACCAGGTTATCAATGTTCAAAAAGTATATACAAAAAATTCAACTAGAGTTACATAACAAAAAAAAAATTGAAAGAGGGTGTTGGCACACGCAGGCAAAAGAATTTTAGAAAACAAAAAAAAATTTAAAAAAAAAAATTATTGTAGGAATGCACATTTCAAAGTCTATACAAAAAATTCAACTAGTCACAGAGGGTGTTGGCGCCCGCAGGCAAATTCATTTTAGAAAACAAAAAAAAATTGAAATTAAAAACTTCAAACTAAAATGTCCAGAATCTTAAACAGAAAAAAACTATTCAAAATATTTAGTTCATTAATGATGGATTATTCAAAGTGCACCAGGTTATCAATGTTCAAAAAGTATATACAAAAAATTCAACTAGAGTTACATAACAAAAATAAAAATTGAAAGAGGGTGTTGGCGCCCGCAAGCAAATGCAATTTAGAAAACAAAAAAAAAATTAAAAAAAAAAAAAGATTGTAGGAATACACATATCAAAGTCTATACAAAAAATTCAACTAGAGATACACAACAAAAAAACAAATTGAAAGAGGGTGTTGGCACCCGCACTCAAATGCAGTTTAGAAAACAAAAAAAAATTTAAAAAAAAATATTATTGTAGGAATAAACATTTCAGTCTATACAAAAAATTCGACTAGTCACATAACAAAAAAAAAATTGAAGGTGGGTGTGGGCGCCCGCAGGCAAAAGCATTTTAGAAAACAAAAAAAAATTTTAAAAAAATATTATTGAAGGAATAGACATTAAAAAGTCTATACAAAAAATTCGACTAGTCACATAACAAAAAAAAATTGAAAGAGGGTGTTGGCGCCCGCAGGCAAATGCATTTTAGAAAACAAAAAAAAACTGAAATTAAAAACTTCAAACTAAAATGTCCAGAATCTTAAACAGAAAAAAACTATTCAAAATATTTAGTTCATTAATGATGGATTATTCAAAGTGCACCAGGTTATCAATGTTCAAAAAGTATATACAAAAAATTCAACTAGAGTTACATAACAAAAAAAAAAATTGAAAGAGGGTGTTGGCGTCCGCAGGCAAATGCAATTTAGAAAACAAAAAAAAATTAAAAAAAAAATATTATTGTAGAAATACACATTACAAAGTCCATACAAAAAATTCGACTAGTCACATAACAAAAAAAAAATTGAAGGTGGGTGTGGGCGCCCGCAGGCTAATGCAGTTAAGAAAACAAAAAAAAATTTTAAAAAAAATATTATTGTAGGAATATACATTTCAAAGTCTATACAAAAAATTCGACTAGTCACATAACAAAAAAAAATTGAAAGAGGGTGTTGGCGGCCGCAGGCAAATGCATTTTAGAAAACAAAAAAAAACTGAAATTAAAAACTTCAAACTAAAATGTCCAGAATCTTAAACAGAAAAAAACTATTCAAAATATTTAGTTCATTAATGATGGATTATTCAAAGTGCACCAGGTTATCAATGTTCAAAAAGTATATACAAAAAATTCAACTAGAGTTACATAACAAAAAAAAAAATTGAAAGAGGGTGTTGGCACACGCAGGCAAAAGCATTTTAGAAAACAAAAAAAAATTTTAAAAAAAATATTATTGTAGGAATACACATTACAAAGGCTATACAAAAAATTCAACTAGAGATACATAACAAAAAAACAAATTGAAAGAAGGTGTTAGCACCCGCCGGCAAAAGCATTTTAGAAAACAAGAAAAAATTTAAAAAAAATATTATTGAAGGAATAGACATTAAAAAGGCTATACAAAAAATTCAACTAGTCACATAACAAAAACAAAATTGAAGGAGGGTGTTGGCGCCCGCAGGCAAAAGAATTTTAGAAAACAAAAAAAAATTTAAAAAAAAAAATTATTGTAGGAATGCACATTTCAAAGTCTATACAAAAAATTCAACTAGTCACAGAGGGTGTTGGCGCCCGCAGGCAAATTCATTTTAGAAAACAAAAAAAAATTAAAATTAAAAACTTCAAACTAAAATGTCCAGAATCTTAAACAGAAAAAAACTATTCAAAATATTTAGTTCATTAATGATGGATTATTCAAAGTGCACCAGGTTATCAATGTTCAAAAAGTATATACAAAAAATTCAACTAGAGTTACATAACAAAAATAAAAATTGAAAAAGGGTGTTGGCGCCCGCAAGCAAATGCAATTTAGAAAACAAAAAAAAAATTAAAAAAAAAAAAAGATTGTAGGCATACACATATCAAAGTCTATACAAAAAATTCAACTAGAGATACACAACAAAAAAACAAATTGAAAGAGGGTGTTGGCACCCGCACTCAAATGCAGTTTAGAAAACAAAAAAAAATTTAAAAAAAAGTATTATTGTAGGAATACACATTAACAAGTCTATACAAAAAATTCGACTAGTCACATAACAAAAAAAAATTGAAAGAGGGTGTTGGCGCCCGCAGGCAAATGCATTTTAGAAAACAAAAAAAAATTGAAATTAAAAACTTCAAACTAAAATGTCCAGAATCTTAAACAGAAAAAAACTATTCAAAATATTTAGTTCATTAATGATGGATTATTCAAAGTGCACCAGGTTATCAATGTTAAAAAGTCTATACAAAAAATTCAACTAGAGTTACATAACAAAAAAAAAAATTGAAAGAGGGTGTTGGCGCCCGCAGGCAAATGCAATTTAGAAAACAAAAAAAAATTTAAAAAAAAATATTATTTTAGGAATACACATTACAAAGTCCACACAAAAAATTCGACTAGTCACATAACAAAAAAAAAATTGAAAGAGGGTGTTGGCGCCCGCAGGCAAATGCAGTAAAGAAAACAAAAAAAAATTTAAAAAAAAATATTATTGTAGGAATAAACATTTCAAAGTCTATACAAAAAAATTCGACTAGTCACATAACAAAAAAAAAATTGATGGTGGGTGTGGGTGCCCGCAGGCAAAAGCATTTTAGAAAACAAAAAAAAATTTAAAAAAAATATTATTGAAGGAATAGACATTAAAAAGTCTATACAAAAAATTCAACTAGTCACATAACAAAAAAAAATTGAAAGAGGGTGTTGGCGCCCGCAGGCAAAAGCATTTTAGAAAACAAAAAAAAATTTAAAAAAAAATATTATTGTAGGAATACACATTACAAAGGCTATACAAAAAATTCAACTAGAGATACATAACAAAAAAACAAATTGAAAGAAGGTGTTAGCACCCGCCGGCAAAAGCATTTTAGAAAACAAGAAAAAATTTAAAAAATATATTATTGAAGGAATAGACATTAAAAAGGCTATACAAAAAATTCAACTAGTCACATAACAAAAACAAAATTGAAGGAGGGTGTTGGCGCCCGCAGGCAAAAGAATTTTAGAAAACAAAAAAAAATTTAAAAAAAAAATTATTGTAGGAATGCACATTTCAAAGTCTATACAAAAAATTCAACTAGTCACAGAGGGTGTTGGCGCCCGCAGGCAAATTCATTTTAGAAAACAAAAAAAAATTGAAATTAAAAACTTCAAACTAAAATGTCCAGAATCTTAAACAGAAAAAAACTATTCAAAATATTTAGTTCATTAATGATGGATTATTCAAATTGCACCAGGTTATCAATGTTCAAAAAGTATATACAAAAAATTCAACTAGAGTTACATAACAAAAATAAAAATTGAAAAAGGGTGTTGGCGCCCGCAAGCAAATGCAATTTAGAAAACAAAAAAAAAATTAAAAAAAAAAAAAGATTGTAGGAATACACATATCAAAGTCTATACAAAAAATTCAACTAGAGATACACAACAAAAAAACAAATTGAAAGAGGGTGTTGGCACCCGCACTCAAATGCAGTTTAGAAAACAAAAAAAAATTAAAAAAAAAATATTATTGTAGAAATACACATTACAAAGTCCATACAAAAAATTCGACTAGTCACATAACAAAAAAAAAATTGAAGGTGGGTGTGGGCGCCCGCAGGCAAAAGCATTTTAGAAAACAAAAAAAAATTTTAAAAAAATATTATTGAAGGAATAGACATTAAAAAGTCTATACAAAAAATTCGACTAGTCACATAACAAAAAAAAATTGAAAGAGGGTGTTGGCGCCCGCAGGCAAATGCATTTTAGAAAACAAAAAAAAACTGAAATTAAAAACTTCAAACTAAAATGTCCAGAATCTTAAACAGAAAAAAACTATTCAAAATATTTAGTTCATTAATGATGGATTATTCAAAGTGCACCAGGTTATCAATGTTCAAAAAGTATATACAAAAAATTCAACTAGAGTTACATAACAAAAAAAAAAATTGAAAGAGGGTGTTGGCGCCCGCAGGCAAATGCAATTTAGAAAACAAAAAAAAATTTAAAAAAAAATATTATTGTAGGAATACACATTACAAAGGCTATACAAAAAATTCAACTAGAGATACATAACAAAAAAACAAATTGAAAGAAGGTGTTAGCACCCGCCGGCAAAAGCATTTTAGAAAACAAGAAAAAATTTAAAAAATATATTATTGAAGGAATAGACATTAAAAAGGCTATACAAAAAATTCAACTAGTCACATAACAAAAACAAAATTGAAGGAGGGTGTTGGCGCCCGCAGGCAAAAGAATTTTAGAAAACAAAAAAAAATTTAAAAAAAAAAATTATTGTAGGAATGCACATTTCAAAGTCTATACAAAAAATTCAACTAGTCACAGAGGGTGTTGGCGCCCGCAGGCAAATTCATTTTAGAAAACAAAAAAAAATTGAAATTAAAAACTTCAAACTAAAATGTCCAGAATCTTAAACAGAAAAAAACTATTCAAAATATTTAGTTCATTAATGATGGATTATTCAAATTGCACCAGGTTATCAATGTTCAAAAAGTATATACAAAAAATTCAACTAGAGTTACATAACAAAAATAAAAATTGAAAAAGGGTGTTGGCGCCCGCAAGCAAATGCAATTTAGAAAACAAAAAAAAAATTAAAAAAAAAAAAAGATTGTAGGAATACACATATCAAAGTCTATACAAAAAATTCAACTAGAGATACACAACAAAAAAACAAATTGAAAGAGGGTGTTGGCACCCGCACTCAAATGCAGTTTAGAAAACAAAAAAAAATTAAAAAAAAAATATTATTGTAGAAATACACATTACAAAGTCCATACAAAAAATTCGACTAGTCACATAACAAAAAAAAAATTGAAGGTGGGTGTGGGCGCCCGCAGGCAAAAGCATTTTAGAAAACAAAAAAAAATTTTAAAAAAATATTATTGAAGGAATAGACATTAAAAAGTCTATACAAAAAATTCGACTAGTCACATAACAAAAAAAAATTGAAAGAGGGTGTTGGCGCCCGCAGGCAAATGCATTTTAGAAAACAAAAAAAAACTGAAATTAAAAACTTCAAACTAAAATGTCCAGAATCTTAAACAGAAAAAAACTATTCAAAATATTTAGTTCATTAATGATGGATTATTCAAAGTGCACCAGGTTATCAATGTTCAAAAAGTATATACAAAAAATTCAACTAGAGTTACATAACAAAAAAAAAAATTGAAAGAGGGTGTTGGCACACGCAGGCAAAAGCATTTTAGAAAACAAAAAAAAATTTTAAAAAAAATATTATTGTAGGAATACACATTACAAAGGCTATACAAAAAATTCAACTAGAGATACATAACAAAAAAACAAATTGAAAGAAGGTGTTAGCACCCGCCGGCAAAAGCATTTTAGAAAACAAGAAAAAATTTAAAAAAAATATTATTGAAGGAATAGACATTAAAAAGGCTATACAAAAAATTCAACTAGTCACATAACAAAAACAAAATTGAAGGAGGGTGTTGGCGCCCGCAGGCAAAAGAATTTTAGAAAACAAAAAAAAATTTAAAAAAAAAAATTATTGTAGGAATGCACATTTCAAAGTCTATACAAAAAATTCAACTAGTCACAGAGGGTGTTGGCGCCCGCAGGCAAATTCATTTTAGAAAACAAAAAAAAATTAAAATTAAAAACTTCAAACTAAAATGTCCAGAATCTTAAACAGAAAAAAACTATTCAAAATATTTAGTTCATTAATGATGGATTATTCAAAGTGCACCAGGTTATCAATGTTCAAAAAGTATATACAAAAAATTCAACTAGAGTTACATAACAAAAATAAAAATTGAAAAAGGGTGTTGGCGCCCGCAAGCAAATGCAATTTAGAAAACAAAAAAAAAATTAAAAAAAAAAAAAGATTGTAGGCATACACATATCAAAGTCTATACAAAAAATTCAACTAGAGATACACAACAAAAAAACAAATTGAAAGAGGGTGTTGGCACCCGCACTCAAATGCAGTTTAGAAAACAAAAAAAAATTTAAAAAAAAGTATTATTGTAGGAATACACATTAACAAGTCTATACAAAAAATTCGACTAGTCACATAACAAAAAAAAATTGAAAGAGGGTGTTGGCGCCCGCAGGCAAATGCATTTTAGAAAACAAAAAAAAATTGAAATTAAAAACTTCAAACTAAAATGTCCAGAATCTTAAACAGAAAAAAACTATTCAAAATATTTAGTTCATTAATGATGGATTATTCAAAGTGCACCAGGTTATCAATGTTAAAAAGTCTATACGAAAAATTCAACTAGAGTTACATAACAAAAAAAAAAATTGAAAGAGGGTGTTGGCGCCCGCAGGCAAATGCAATTTAGAAAACAAAAAAAAATTTAAAAAAAAATATTATTTTAGGAATACACATTACAAAGTCCACACAAAAAATTCGACTAGTCACATAACAAAAAAAAAATTGAAAGAGGGTGTTGGCGCCCGCAGGCAAATGCAGTAAAGAAAACAAAAAAAAATTTAAAAAAAAATATTATTGTAGGAATAAACATTTCAAAGTCTATACAAAAAATTCGACTAGTCACATAACAAAAAAAAAATTGATGGTGGGTGTGGGTGCCCGCAGGCAAAAGCATTTTAGAAAACAAAAAAAAATTTAAAAAAAATATTATTGAAGGAATAGACATTAAAAAGTCTATACAAAAAATTCAACTAGTCACATAACAAAAAAAAATTGAAAGAGGGTGTTGGCGCCCGCAGGCAAAAGCATTTTAGAAAACAAAAAAAAATTTAAAAAAAAATATTATTGTAGGAATACACATTACAAAGACTATACAAAAAATTCAACTAGAGATACATAACAAAAAAACAAATTGAAAGAAGGTGTTAGCACCCGCCGGCAAAAGCATTTTAGAAAACAAGAAAAAATTTAAAAAATATATTATTGAAGGAATAGACATTAAAAAGGCTATACAAAAAATTCAACTAGTCACATAACAAAAACAAAATTGAAGGAGGGTGTTGGCGCCCGCAGGCAAAAGAATTTTAGAAAACAAAAAAAAATTTAAAAAAAAAATTATTGTAGGAATGCACATTTCAAAGTCTATACAAAAAATTCAACTAGTCACAGAGGGTGTTGGCGCCCGCAGGCAAATTCATTTTAGAAAACAAAAAAAAATTGAAATTAAAAACTTCAAACTAAAATGTCCAGAATCTTAAACAGAAAAAAACTATTCAAAATATTTAGTTCATTAATGATGGATTATTCAAATTGCACCAGGTTATCAATGTTCAAAAAGTATATACAAAAAATTCAACTAGAGTTACATAACAAAAATAAAAATTGAAAAAGGGTGTTGGCGCCCGCAAGCAAATGCAATTTAGAAAACAAAAAAAAAATTAAAAAAAAAAAAAGATTGTAGGAATACACATATCAAAGTCTATACAAAAAATTCAACTAGAGATACACAACAAAAAAACAAATTGAAAGAGGGTGTTGGCACCCGCACTCAAATGCAGTTTAGAAAACAAAAAAAAATTAAAAAAAAAATATTATTGTAGAAATACACATTACAAAGTCCATACAAAAAATTCGACTAGTCACATAACAAAAAAAAAATTGAAGGTGGGTGTGGGCGCCCGCAGGCAAAAGCATTTTAGAAAACAAAAAAAAATTTTAAAAAAATATTATTGAAGGAATAGACATTAAAAAGTCTATACAAAAAATTCGACTAGTCACATAACAAAAAAAAATTGAAAGAGGGTGTTGGCGCCCGCAGGCAAATGCATTTTAGAAAACAAAAAAAAACTGAAATTAAAAACTTCAAACTAAAATGTCCAGAATCTTAAACAGAAAAAAACTATTCAAAATATTTAGTTCATTAATGATGGATTATTCAAAGTGCACCAGGTTATCAATGTTCAAAAAGTATATACAAAAAATTCAACTAGAGTTACATAACAAAAAAAAAAATTGAAAGAGGGTGTTGGCGCCCGCAGGCAAATGCAATTTAGAAAACAAAAAAAAATTTAAAAAAAAATATTATTGTAGGAATACACATTACAAAGGCTATACAAAAAATTCAACTAGAGATACATAACAAAAAAACAAATTGAAAGAAGGTGTTAGCACCCGCCGGCAAAAGCATTTTAGAAAACAAGAAAAAATTTAAAAAATATATTATTGAAGGAATAGACATTAAAAAGGCTATACAAAAAATTCAACTAGTCACATAACAAAAACAAAATTGAAGGAGGGTGTTGGCGCCCGCAGGCAAAAGAATTTTAGAAAACAAAAAAAAATTTAAAAAAAAAAATTATTGTAGGAATGCACATTTCAAAGTCTATACAAAAAATTCAACTAGTCACAGAGGGTGTTGGCGCCCGCAGGCAAATTCATTTTAGAAAACAAAAAAAAATTGAAATTAAAAACTTCAAACTAAAATGTCCAGAATCTTAAACAGAAAAAAACTATTCAAAATATTTAGTTCATTAATGATGGATTATTCAAATTGCACCAGGTTATCAATGTTCAAAAAGTATATACAAAAAATTCAACTAGAGTTACATAACAAAAATAAAAATTGAAAAAGGGTGTTGGCGCCCGCAAGCAAATGCAATTTAGAAAACAAAAAAAAAATTAAAAAAAAAAAAAGATTGTAGGAATACACATATCAAAGTCTATACAAAAAATTCAACTAGAGATACACAACAAAAAAACAAATTGAAAGAGGGTGTTGGCACCCGCACTCAAATGCAGTTTAGAAAACAAAAAAAAATTAAAAAAAAAATATTATTGTAGAAATACACATTACAAAGTCCATACAAAAAATTCGACTAGTCACATAACAAAAAAAAAATTGAAGGTGGGTGTGGGCGCCCGCAGGCAAAAGCATTTTAGAAAACAAAAAAAAATTTTAAAAAAATATTATTGAAGGAATAGACATTAAAAAGTCTATACAAAAAATTCGACTAGTCACATAACAAAAAAAAATTGAAAGAGGGTGTTGGCGCCCGCAGGCAAATGCATTTTAGAAAACAAAAAAAAACTGAAATTAAAAACTTCAAACTAAAATGTCCAGAATCTTAAACAGAAAAAAACTATTCAAAATATTTAGTTCATTAATGATGGATTATTCAAAGTGCACCAGGTTATCAATGTTCAAAAAGTATATACAAAAAATTCAACTAGAGTTACATAACAAAAAAAAAAATTGAAAGAGGGTGTTGGCGCCCGCAGGCAAATGCAATTTAGAAAACAAAAAAAAATTAAAAAAAAAATATTATTGTAGAAATACACATTACAAAGTCCATACAAAAAATTCGACTAGTCACATAACAAAAAAAAAATTGAAGGTGGGTGTGGGCGCCCGCAGGCTAATGCAGTTAAGAAAACAAAAAAAAATTTTAAAAAAAATATTATTGTAGGAATATACATTTCAAAGTCTATACAAAAAATTCGACTAGTCACATAACAAAAAAAAATTGAAAGAGGGTGTTGGCGCCCGCAGGCAAATGCATTTTAGAAAACAAAAAAAAACTGAAATTAAAAACTTCAAACTAAAATGTCCAGAATCTTAAACAGAAAAAAACTATTCAAAATATTTAGTTTATTAATGATGGATTATTCAAAGTGCACCAGGTTATCAATGTTCAAAAAGTATATACAAAAAATTCAACTAGAGTTACATAACAAAAAAAAAAATTGAAAGAGGGTGTTGGCACACGCAGGCAAAAGCATTTTAGAAAACAAAAAAAAATTTAAAAAAAAATATTATTGTAGGAATACACATTACAAAGGCTATACAAAAAATTCAACTAGAGATACATAACAAAAAAACAAATTGAAAGAAGGTGTTAGCACCCGCTGGCAAAAGCATTTTAGAAAACAAGAAAAAATTTAAAAAAAATATTATTGAAGGAATAGACATTAAAAAGGCTATACAAAAAATTCAACTAGTCACATAACAAAAACAAAATTGAAGGAGGGTGTTGACGCCCGCAGGCAAAAGAATTTTAGAAAACAAAAAAAAATTTAAAAAAAAAAATTATTGTAGGAATGCACATTTCAAAGTCTATACAAAAAATTCAACTAGTCACAGAGGGTGTTGGCGCCCGCAGGCAAATTCATTTTAGAAAACAAAAAAAAATTAAAATTAAAAACTTCAAACTAAAATGTCCAGAATCTTAAACAGAAAAAAAATATTCAAAATATTTAGTTCATTAATGATGGATTATTCAAAGTGCACCAGGTTATCAATGTTCAAAAAGTATATACAAAAAATTCAACTAGAGTTACATAACAAAAATAAAAATTGAAAGAGGGTGTTGGCGCCCGCAAGCAAATGCAATTTAGAAAACAAAAAAAAAATTAAAAAAAAAAAAAGATTGTAGGAATACACATATCAAAGTCTATACAAAAAATTCAACTAGAGATACACAACAAAAAAACAAATTGAAAGAGGGTGTTGGCACCCGCACTCAAATGCAGTTTAGAAAACAAAAAAAAATTTTAAAAAAAGTATTATTGTAGGAATACACATTAACAAGTCTATACAAAAAATTCGACTAGTCACATAACAAAAAAAAAATTGAAGGTGGGTGTTGGCGCCCGCAGGCAAATTCATTTTAGAAAACAAAAAAAAATTGAAATTAAAAACTTCAAACTAAAATGTCCAGAATCTTAAACAGAAAAAAACTATTCAAAATATTTAGTTCATTAATGATGGATTATTCAAAGTGCACCAGGTTATCAATGTTCAAAAAGTATATACAAAAAATTCAACTAGAGTTACATAACAAAAATAAAAATTGAAAGAGGGTGTTGGCGCCCGCAAGCAAATGCAATTTAGAAAACAAAAAAAAAATTAAAAAAAAAAAAAGATTGTAGGAATACACATATCAAAGTCTATACAAAAAATTCAACTAGAGATACACAACAAAAAAACAAATTGAAAGAGGGTGTTGGCACCCGCACTCAAATGCAGTTTAGAAAACAAAAAAAAATTTTAAAAAAAGTATTATTGTAGGAATACACATTAACAAGTCTATACAAAAAATTCGACTAGTCACATAACAAAAAAAAAATTGAAGGTGAGTGTGGGCGCCCGCAGTTAAAAGCATTTTAGAAAACAAAAAAAAATTGAAATTAAAAACTTCAAACTAAAATGTCCAGAATCTTAAACAGAAAAAAACTATTCAAAATATTTAGTTCATTAATGATGGATTATTCAAAGTGCACCAGGTTATCAATGTTCAAAAAGTCTATACAAAAAATTCGACTAGTCACATAACAAAAAAAAAAATTGAAGGTGGGTGTTGGCACCCGCACTCAAATGCAGTTTAGAAAACAAAAAAAAATTTAAAAAAAAATATTATTGTAGGAATACTCATTACAAAGTCCATACAAAAAATTCGACTAGTCACATAACAAAAAAAAATTGAAAGAGGGTGTTGGCGCCCGCAGGCAAATGCATTTTAGAAAACAAAAAAAAATTGAAATTAAAAACTTCAAACTAAAATGTCCAGAATCTTAAACAGAAAAAAACTATTCAAAATATTTAGTTCATTAATGATGGATTATTCAAAGTGCACCAGGTTATCAATGTTCAAAAAGTCTATACAAAAAATTCAACTAGAGTTACATAACAAAAAAAAAAATTGAAAGAGGGTGTTGGCGCCCGCAGGCAAATGCAATTTAGAAAACAAAAAAAAAATTAAAAAAAAAAAAAGATTGTAGGAATACACATATCAAAGTCTATACAAAAAATTCAACTAGAGATACACAACAAAAAAACAAATTGAAAGAGGGTGTTGGCACCCGCACTCAAATGCAGTTAAGAAAACAAAAAAAAATTGAAATTAAAAACTTCA
The DNA here is from genome assembly GCF_019925205.1 of Metopolophium dirhodum. NCBI lineage: Eukaryota > Metazoa > Arthropoda > Insecta > Hemiptera > Aphididae > Metopolophium > Metopolophium dirhodum. The sequence continues at coordinate 14,300,891 of NC_083567.1, read as the reverse complement.
AACTAAAATGTCCAGAATCTTAAACAGAAAAAAACTATTCAAAATATTTAGTTCATTAATTATGGATTATTCAAAGTGCACCAGGTTATCAATGTTCAAAAAGTATAACAAAAAATTCAACTAGTCATATAACAAAAAAAAAATTGAAGGGAGGGGTTGGCACCCGCAGGCAAATGCATTTTAGAAAACAAAAAAAAATTTTTAAAAAAATATTATTGTAGGAATACACATTAAAAAGTCTATACAAAAAATTCAACTAGTCACATAACAAAAAAAAATTGAAAGAGGGTGTTGGCGCCCGCAGGCAAATGCATTTTAGAAAACAAAAAAAAACTGAAATTAAAAACTTCAAACTAAAATGTCCAGAATCTTAAACAGAAAAAAACTATTCAAAATATTTAGTTCATTAATGATGGATTATTCAAAGTGCACCAGGTTATCAATGTTCAAAAAGTATATACAAAAAATTCAACTAGAGTTACATAACAAAAAAAAAAATTGAACGAGGGTGTTGGCGCCCGCAGGTAAATGATGCATTTTAGAAAACAAAAAAAAATTTTAAAAAATATTATTGTAGGAATACACATTAATAAGTCTAGACAAAAAATTCAACAAGTCACATAACAAAAAAAAAATTGAAGGTGAGTGTGGGCGCCCGCAGGCTAATGCAGTTAAGAAAACAAAAAAAAATTTTAAAAAAAATATTATTGTAGGAATATACATTTCAAAGTCTATACAAAAAATTCGACTAGTCACATAACAAAAAAAAATTGAGAGAGGGTGTTGGCGCCCGCAGGCAAATGCATTTTAGAAAACAAAAAAAAACTGAAATTAAAAACTTCAAACTAAAATGTCCAGAATCTTAAACAGAAAAAAACTATTCAAAATATTTAGTTCATTAATGATGGATTATTCAAAGTGCACCAGGTTATCAATGTTCAAAAAGTATATACAAAAAATTCAACTAGAGTTACATAACAAAAAAAAAAATTGAAAGAGGGTGTTGGCACACGCAGGCAAAAGCATTTTAGAAAACAAAAAAAAATTTAAAAAAAAATATTATTGTAGGAATACACATTACAAAGGCTATACAAAAAATTCAACTAGAGATACATAACAAAAAAACAAATTGAAAGAAGGTGTTAGCACCCGCCGGCAAAAGCATTTTAGAAAACAAGAAAAAATTTAAAAAAAATATTATTGAAGGAATAGACATTAAAAAGGCTATACAAAAAATTCAACTAGTCACATAACAAAAACAAAATTGAAGGAGGGTGTTGGCGCCCGCAGTCAAAAGAATTTTAGAAAACAAAAAAAAATTTAAAAAAAAAAATTATTGTAGGAATGCACATTTCAAAGTCTATACAAAAAATTCAACTAGTCACAGAGGGTGTTGGCGCCCGCAGGCAAATTCATTTTAGAAAACAAAAAAAAATTAAAATTAAAAACTTCAAACTAAAATGTCCAGAATCTTAAACAGAAAAAAAATATTCAAAATATTTAGTTCATTAATGATGGATTATTCAAAGTGCACCAGGTTATCAATGTTCAAAAAGTATATACAAAAAATTCAACTAGAGTTACATAACAAAAATAAAAATTGAAAGAGGGTGTTGGCGCCCGCAAGCAAATGCAATTTAGAAAACAAAAAAAAAATTAAAAAAAAAAAAAGATTGTAGGAATACACATATCAAAGTCTATACAAAAAATTCAACTAGAGATACACAACAAAAAAACAAATTGAAAGAGGGTGTTGGCACCCGCACTCAAATGCAGTTTAGAAAACAAAAAAAAATTTTAAAAAAAGTATTATTGTAGGAATACACATTAACAAGTCTATACAAAAATTCGACTAGTCACATAACAAAAAAAAAATTGAAGGTGGGTGTTGGCGCCCGCAGGCAAATTCATTTTAGAAAACAAAAAAAAATTGAAATTAAAAACTTCAAACTAAAATGTCCAGAATCTTAAACAGAAAAAAACTATTCAAAATATTTAGTTCATTAATGATGGATTATTCAAAGTGCACCAGGTTATCAATGTTCAAAAAGTATATACAAAAAATTCAACTAGAGTTACATAACAAAAATAAAAATTGAAAGAGGGTGTTGGCGCCCGCAAGCAAATGCAATTTAGAAAACAAAAAAAAAATTAAAAAAAAAAAAAGATTGTAGGAATACACATATCAAAGTCTATACAAAAAATTCAACTAGAGATACACAACAAAAAAACAAATTGAAAGAGGGTGTTGGCACCCGCACTCAAATGCAGTTTAGAAAACAAAAAAAAATTTTAAAAAAAGTATTATTGTAGGAATACACATTAACAAGTCTATACAAAAAATTCGACTAGTCACATAACAAAAAAAAAATTGAAGGTGAGTGTGGGCGCCCGCAGTTAAAAGCATTTTAGAAAACAAAAAAAATTGAAATTAAAAACTTCAAACTAAAATGTCCAGAATCTTAAACAGAAAAAAACTATTCAAAATATTTAGTTCATTAATGATGGATTATTCAAAGTGCACCAGGTTATCAATGTTCAAAAAGTATATACAAAAAATTCAACTAGAGTTACATAACAAAAAAAAAAATTGAAAGAGGGTGTTGGCGCCCGCAATCAAATGCAGTTTAGAAAACAAAAAAAAATTTAAAAAAAAATATTATTGTAGGAATACACATTACAAAGTCTATACAAAAAATTCGACTAGTCACATAACAAAAAAAAAAATTGAAGGTGGGTGTTGGCACCCGCACTCAAATGCAGTTTAGAAAACAAAAAAAAATTTAAAAAAAAATATTATTGTAGGAATACTCATTACAAAGTCCATACAAAAAATTCGACTAGTCACATAACAAAAAAAAATTGAAAGAGGGTGTTGGCGCCCGCAGGCAAATGCATTTTAGAAAACAAAAAAAAATTGAAATTAAAAACTTCAAACTAAAATGCCCAGAATCTTAAACAGAAAAAAACTATTCAAAATATTTAGTTCATTAATGATGGATTATTCAAAGTGCACCAGGTTATCAATGTTCAAAAAGTCTATACAAAAAATTCAACTAGAGTTACATAACAAAAAAAAAAATTGAAAGAGGGTGTTGGCGCCCGCAGGCAAATGCAATTTAGAAAACAAAAAAAAAATTAAAAAAAAAAAAAGATTGTAGGAATACACATATCAAAGTCTATACAAAAAATTCAACTAGAGATACACAACAAAAAAACAAATTGAAAGAGGGTGTTGGCACCCGCACTCAAATGCAGTTAAGAAAACAAAAAAAAATTGAAATTAAAAACTTCAAACTAAAATGTCCAGAATCTTAAACAGAAAAAAACTATTCAAAATATTTAGTTCATTAATTATGGATTATTCAAAGTGCACCAGGTTATCAATGTTCAAAAAGTATAACAAAAAATTCAACTAGTCATATAACAAAAAAAAAATTGAAGGGAGGGGTTGGCACCCGCAGGCAAATGCATTTTAGAAAACAAAAAAAAATTTTTAAAAAAATATTATTGTAGGAATACACATTAAAAAGTCTATACAAAAAATTCAACTAGTCACATAACAAAAAAAAATTGAAAGAGGGTGTTGGCGCCCGCAGGCAAATGCATTTTAGAAAACAAAAAAAAACTGAAATTAAAAACTTCAAACTAAAATGTCCAGAATCTTAAACAGAAAAAAACTATTCAAAATATTTAGTTCATTAATGATGGATTATTCAAAGTGCACCAGGTTATCAATGTTCAAAAAGTATATACAAAAAATTCAACTAGAGTTACATAACAAAAAAAAAAATTGAACGAGGGTGTTGGCGCCCGCAGGTAAATGATGCATTTTAGAAAACAAAAAAAAATTTAAAAAAAAATATTATTGTAGGAATACTCATTACAAAGTCCATACAAAAAATTCGACTAGTCACATAACAAAAAAAAATTGAAAGAGGGTGTTGGCGCCCGCAGGCAAAAGCATTTTAGAAAACAAAAAAAAATTTAAAAAAAAATATTATTGTAGGAATACACATTACAAAGTCTATACAAAAAATTCGACTAGTCACATAACAAAAAAAAAAATTGAAGGTGGGTGTTGGCACCCGCACTCAAATGCATTTTAGAAAACAAAAAAAAACTGAAATTAAAAACTTCAAACTAAAATGTCCAGAATCTTAAACAGAAAAAAACTATTCAAAATATTTAGTTCATTAATGATGGATTATTCAAAGTGCACCAGGTTATCAATGTTCAAAAAGTATATACAAAAAATTCAACTAGAGTTACATAACAAAAAAAAAAATTGAAAGAGGGTGTTGGCACACGCAGGCAAAAGCATTTTAGAAAACAAAAAAAAATTTAAAAAAAAATATTATTGTAGGAATACACATTACAAAGGCTATACAAAAAATTCAAACAGAGATACATAACAAAAAAACAAATTGAAAGAAGGTGTTAGCACCCGCCGGCAAAAGCATTTTAGAAAACAAGAAAAAATTTAAAAAAAATATTATTGAAGGAATAGACATTAAAAAGGCTATACAAAAAATTCAACTAGTCACATAACAAAAACAAAATTGAAGGAGGGTGTTGGCGCCCGCAGGCAAAAGAATTTTAGAAAACAAAAAAAAATTTAAAAAAAAAAATTATTGTAGGAATGCACATTTCAAAGTCTATACAAAAAATTCAACTAGTCACAGAGGGTGTTGGCGCCCGCAGGCAAATTCATTTTAGAAAACAAAAAAAAATTAAAATTAAAAACTTCAAACTAAAATGTCCAGAATCTTAAACAGAAAAAAAATATTCAAAATATTTAGTTCATTAATGATGGATTATTCAAAGTGCACCAGGTTATCAATGTTCAAAAAGTATATACAAAAAATTCAACTAGAGATACATAACAAAAATAAAAATTGAAAGAGGGTGTTGGCGCCCGCAAGCAAATGCAATTTAGAAAACAAAAAAAAAATTAAAAAAAAAAAAAGATTGTAGGAATACACATATCAAAGTCTATACAAAAAATTCAACTAGAGATACACAACAAAAAAACAAATTGAAAGAGGGTGTTGGCACCCGCACTCAAATGCAGTTTAGAAAACAAAAAAAAATTTTAAAAAAAGTATTATTGTAGGAATACACATTAACAAGTCTATACAAAAAATTCGACTAGTCACATAACAAAAAAAAAATTGAAGGTGGGTGTTGGCGCCCGCAGGCAAATTCATTTTAGAAAACAAAAAAAAATTGAAATTAAAAACTTCAAACTAAAATGTCCAGAATCTTAAACAGAAAAAAACTATTCAAAATATTTAGTTCATTAATGATGGATTATTCAAAGTGCACCAGGTTATCAATGTTCAAAAAGTATATACAAAAAATTCAACTAGAGTTACATAACAAAAATAAAAATTGAAAGAGGGTGTTGGCGCCCGCAAGCAAATGCAATTTAGAAAACAAAAAAAAAATTAAAAAAAAAAAAAGATTGTAGGAATACACATATCAAAGTCTATACAAAAAATTCAACTAGAGATACACAACAAAAAAACAAATTGAAAGAGGGTGTTGGCACCCGCACTCAAATGCAGTTTAGAAAACAAAAAAAAATTTTAAAAAAAGTATTATTGTAGGAATACACATTAACAAGTCTATACAAAAAATTCGACTAGTCACATAACAAAAAAAAAATTGAAGGTGAGTGTGGGCGCCCGCAGTTAAAAGCATTTTAGAAAACAAAAAAAAATTGAAATTAAAAACTTCAAACTAAAATGTCCAGAATCTTAAACAGAAAAAAACTATTCAAAATATTTAGTTCATTAATGATGGATTATTCAAAGTGCACCAGGTTATCAATGTTCAAAAAGTATATACAAAAAATTCAACTAGAGTTACATAACAAAAAAAAAAATTGAAAGAGGGTGTTGGCGCCCGCAATCAAATGCAGTTTAGAAAACAAAAAAAAATTTAAAAAAAAATATTATTGTAGGAATACACATTACAAAGTCTATACAAAAAATTCGACTAGTCACATAACAAAAAAAAAAATTGAAGGTGGGTGTTGGCACCCGCACTCAAATGCAGTTTAGAAAACAAAAAAAAATTTAAAAAAAAATATTATTGTAGGAATACTCATTACAAAGTCCATACAAAAAATTCGACTAGTCACATAACAAAAAAAAATTGAAAGAGGGTGTTGGCGCCCGCAGGCAAATGCATTTTAGAAAACAAAAAAAAATTGAAATTAAAAACTTCAAACTAAAATGTCCAGAATCTTAAACAGAAAAAAACTATTCAAAATATTTAGTTCATTAATGATGGATTATTCAAAGTGCACCAGGTTATCAATGTTCAAAAAGTCTATACAAAAAATTCAACTAGAGTTACATAACAAAAAAAAAAATTGAAAGAGGGTGTTGGCGCCCGCAGGCAAATGCAATTTAGAAAACAAAAAAAAAATTAAAAAAAAAAAAAGATTGTAGGAATACACATATCAAAGTCTATACAAAAAATTCAACTAGAGATACACAACAAAAAAACAAATTGAAAGAGGGTGTTGGCACCCGCACTCAAATGCAGTTAAGAAAACAAAAAAAAATTGAAATTAAAAACTTCAAACTAAAATGTCCAGAATCTTAAACAGAAAAAAACTATTCAAAATATTTAGTTCATTAATTATGGATTATTCAAAGTGCACCAGGTTATCAATGTTCAAAAAGTATAACAAAAAATTCAACTAGTCATATAACAAAAAAAAAATTGAAGGGAGGGGTTGGCACCCGCAGGCAAATGCATTTTAGAAAACAAAAAAAAATTTTTAAAAAAATATTATTGTAGGAATACACATTAAAAAGTCTATACAAAAAATTCAACTAGTCACATAACAAAAAAAAATTGAAAGAGGGTGTTGGCGCCCGCAGGCAAATGCATTTTAGAAAACAAAAAAAAACTGAAATTAAAAACTTCAAACTAAAATGTCCAGAATCTTAAACAGAAAAAAACTATTCAAAATATTTAGTTCATTAATGATGGATTATTCAAAGTGCACCAGGTTATCAATGTTCAAAAAGTATATACAAAAAATTCAACTAGAGTTACATAACAAAAAAAAAAATTGAACGAGGGTGTTGGCGCCCGCAGGTAAATGATGCATTTTAGAAAACAAAAAAAAATTTAAAAAAAAATATTATTGTAGGAATACTCATTACAAAGTCCATACAAAAAATTCGACTAGTCACATAACAAAAAAAAATTGAAAGAGGGTGTTGGCGCCCGCAGGCAAAAGCATTTTAGAAAACAAAAAAAAATTTAAAAAAAAATATTATTGTAGGAATACACATTACAAAGTCTATACAAAAAATTCGACTAGTCACATAACAAAAAAAAAAATTGAAGGTGGGTGTTGGCACCCGCACTCAAATGCATTTTAGAAAACAAAAAAAAACTGAAATTAAAAACTTCAAACTAAAATGTCCAGAATCTTAAACAGAAAAAAACTATTCAAAATATTTAGTTCATTAATGATGGATTATTCAAAGTGCACCAGGTTATCAATGTTCAAAAAGTATATACAAAAAATTCAACTAGAGTTACATAACAAAAAAAAAAATTGAAAGAGGGTGTTGGCACACGCAGGCAAAAGCATTTTAGAAAACAAAAAAAAATTTAAAAAAAAATATTATTGTAGGAATACACATTACAAAGGCTATACAAAAAATTCAAACAGAGATACATAACAAAAAAACAAATTGAAAGAAGGTGTTAGCACCCGCCGGCAAAAGCATTTTAGAAAACAAGAAAAAATTTAAAAAAAATATTATTGAAGGAATAGACATTAAAAAGGCTATACAAAAAATTCAACTAGTCACATAACAAAAACAAAATTGAAGGAGGGTGTTGGCGCCCGCAGGCAAAAGAATTTTAGAAAACAAAAAAAAATTTAAAAAAAAAAATTATTGTAGGAATGCACATTTCAAAGTCTATACAAAAAATTCAACTAGTCACAGAGGGTGTTGGCGCCCGCAGGCAAATTCATTTTAGAAAACAAAAAAAAATTAAAATTAAAAACTTCAAACTAAAATGTCCAGAATCTTAAACAGAAAAAAAATATTCAAAATATTTAGTTCATTAATGATGGATTATTCAAAGTGCACCAGGTTATCAATGTTCAAAAAGTATATACAAAAAATTCAACTAGAGTTACATAACAAAAATAAAAATTGAAAGAGGGTGTTGGCGCCCGCAAGCAAATGCAATTTAGAAAACAAAAAAAAAATTAAAAAAAAAAAAAGATTGTAGGAATACACATATCAAAGTCTATACAAAAAATTCAACTAGAGATACACAACAAAAAAAAAAATTGAACGAGGGTGTTGGCGCCCGCAGGTAAATGATGCATTTTAGAAAACAAAAAAAAATTTAAAAAAATATATTATTGTAGGAATACTCATTACAAAGTCCATACAAAAAATTCGACTAGTCACATAACAAAAAAAAATTGAAAGAGGGTGTTGGCGCCCGCAGGCAAAAGCATTTTAGAAAACAAAAAAAAATTTAAAAAAAAATATTATTGTAGGAATACACATTACAAAGTCTATACAAAAAATTCGACTAGTCACATAACAAAAAAAAAAATTGAAGGTGGGTGTTGGCACCCGCACTCAAATGCATTTTAGAAAACAAAAAAAAACTGAAATTAAAAACTTCAAACTAAAATGTCCAGAATCTTAAACAGAAAAAAACTATTCAAAATATTTAGTTCATTAATGATGGATTATTCAAAGTGCACCAGGTTATCAATGTTCAAAAAGTATATACAAAAAATTCAACTAGAGTTACATAACAAAAAAAAAAATTGAAAGAGGGTGTTGGCACACGCAGGCAAAAGCATTTTAGAAAACAAAAAAAAATTTAAAAAAAAATATTATTGTAGGAATACACATTACAAAGGCTATACAAAAAATTCAAACAGAGATACATAACAAAAAAACAAATTGAAAGAAGGTGTTAGCACCCGCCGGCAAAAGCATTTTAGAAAACAAGAAAAAATTTAAAAAAAATATTATTGAAGGAATAGACATTAAAAAGGCTATACAAAAAATTCAACTAGTCACATAACAAAAACAAAATTGAAGGAGGGTGTTGGCGCCCGCAGGCAAAAGAATTTTAGAAAACAAAAAAAAATTTAAAAAAAAAAATTATTGTAGGAATGCACATTTCAAAGTCTATACAAAAAATTCAACTAGTCACAGAGGGTGTTGGCGCCCGCAGGCAAATTCATTTTAGAAAACAAAAAAAAATTAAAATTAAAAACTTCAAACTAAAATGTCCAGAATCTTAAACAGAAAAAAAATATTCAAAATATTTAGTTCATTAATGATGGATTATTCAAAGTGCACCAGGTTATCAATGTTCAAAAAGTATATACAAAAAATTCAACTAGAGTTACATAACAAAAATAAAAATTGAAAGAGGGTGTTGGCGCCCGCAAGCAAATGCAATTTAGAAAACAAAAAAAAAATTAAAAAAAAAAAAAGATTGTAGGAATACACATATCAAAGTCTATACAAAAAATTCAACTAGAGATACACAACAAAAAAAAAAATTGAACGAGGGTGTTGGCGCCCGCAGGTAAATGATGCATTTTAGAAAACAAAAAAAAATTTAAAAAAATATATTATTGTAGGAATACTCATTACAAAGTCCATACAAAAAATTCGACTAGTCACATAACAAAAAAAAATTGAAAGAGGGTGTTGGCGCCCGCAGGCAAAAGCATTTTAGAAAACAAAAAAAAATTTAAAAAAAAATATTATTGTAGGAATACACATTACAAAGTCTATACAAAAAATTCGACTAGTCACATAACAAAAAAAAAAATTGAAGGTGGGTGTTGGCACCCGCACTCAAATGCATTTTAGAAAACAAAAAAAAACTGAAATTAAAAACTTCAAACTAAAATGTCCAGAATCTTAAACAGAAAAAAACTATTCAAAATATTTAGTTCATTAATGATGGATTATTCAAAGTGCACCAGGTTATCAATGTTCAAAAAGTATATACAAAAAATTCAACTAGAGTTACATAACAAAAAAAAAAATTGAAAGAGGGTGTTGGCACACACAGGCAAAAGCATTTTAGAAAACAAAAAAAAATTTAAAAAAAAATATTATTGTAGGAATACACATTACAAAGGCTATACAAAAAATTCAAACAGAGATACATAACAAAAAAACAAATTGAAAGAAGGTGTTAGCACCCGCCGGCAAAAGCATTTTAGAAAACAAGAAAAAATTTAAAAAAAATATTATTGAAGGAATAGACATTAAAAAGGCTATACAAAAAATTCAACTAGTCACATAACAAAAACAAAATTGAAGGAGGGTGTTGGCGCCCGCAGGCAAAAGAATTTTAGAAAACAAAAAAAAATTTAAAAAAAAAAATTATTGTAGGAATGCACATTTCAAAGTCTATACAAAAAATTCAACTAGTCACAGAGGGTGTTGGCGCCCGCAGGCAAATTCATTTTAGAAAACAAAAAAAAATTAAAATTAAAAACTTCAAACTAAAATGTCCAGAATCTTAAACAGAAAAAAAATATTCAAAATATTTAGTTCATTAATGATGGATTATTCAAAGTGCACCAGGTTATCAATGTTCAAAAAGTATATACAAAAAATTCAACTAGAGTTACATAACAAAAATAAAAATTGAAAGAGGGTGTTGGCGCCCGCAAGCAAATGCAATTTAGAAAACAAAAAAAAAATTAAAAAAAAAAAAAGATTGTAGGAATACACATATCAAAGTCTATACAAAAAATTCAACTAGAGATACACAACAAAAAAACAAATTGAAAGAGGGTGTTGGCACCCGCACTCAAATGCAGTTTAGAAAACAAAAAAAAATTTTAAAAAAAGTATTATTGTAGGAATACACATTAACAAGTCTATACAAAAAATTCGACTAGTCACATAACAAAAAAAAAATTGAAGGTGGGTGTTGGCGCCCGCAGGCAAATTCATTTTAGAAAACAAAAAAAAATTGAAATTAAAAACTTCAAACTAAAATGTCCAGAATCTTAAACAGAAAAAAACTATTCAAAATATTTAGTTCATTAATGATGGATTATTCAAAGTGCACCAGGTTATCAATGTTCAAAAAGTATATACAAAAAATTCAACTAGAGTTACATAACAAAAATAAAAATTGAAAGAGGGTGTTGGCGCCCGCAAGCAAATGCAATTTAGAAAACAAAAAAAAAATTAAAAAAAAAAAAAGATTGTAGGAATACACATATCAAAGTCTATACAAAAAATTCAACTAGAGATACACAACAAAAAAACAAATTGAAAGAGGGTGTTGGCACCCGCACTCAAATGCAGTTTAGAAAACAAAAAAAAATTTTAAAAAAAGTATTATTGTAGGAATACACATTAACAAGTCTATACAAAAAATTCGACTAGTCACATAACAAAAAAAAAATTGAAGGTGAGTGTGGGCGCCCGCAGTTAAAAGCATTTTAGAAAACAAAAAAAAATTGAAATTAAAAACTTCAAACTAAAATGTCCAGAATCTTAAACAGAAAAAAACTATTCAAAATATTTAGTTCATTAATGATGGATTATTCAAAGTGCACCAGGTTATCAATGTTCAAAAAGTATATACAAAAAATTCAACTAGAGTTACATAACAAAAAAAAAAATTGAAAGAGGGTGTTGGCGCCCGCAATCAAATGCAGTTTAGAAAACAAAAAAAAATTTAAAAAAAAATATTATTGTAGGAATACACATTACAAAGTCTATACAAAAAATTCGACTAGTCACATAACAAAAAAAAAAATTGAAGGTGGGTGTTGGCACCCGCACTCAAATGCAGTTTAGAAAACAAAAAAAAATTTAAAAAAAAATATTATTGTAGGAATACTCATTACAAAGTCCATACAAAAAATTCGACTAGTCACATAACAAAAAAAAATTGAAAGAGGGTGTTGGCGCCCGCAGGCAAATGCATTTTAGAAAACAAAAAAAAATTGAAATTAAAAACTTCAAACTAAAATGTCCAGAATCTTAAACAGAAAAAAACTATTCAAAATATTTAGTTCATTAATGATGGATTATTCAAAGTGCACCAGGTTATCAATGTTCAAAAAGTCTATACAAAAAATTCAACTAGAGTTACATAACAAAAAAAAAAATTGAAAGAGGGTGTTGGCGCCCGCAGGCAAATGCAATTTAGAAAACAAAAAAAAAATTAAAAAAAAAAAAAGATTGTAGGAATACACATATCAAAGTCTATACAAAAAATTCAACTAGAGATACACAACAAAAAAACAAATTGAAAGAGGGTGTTGGCACCCGCACTCAAATGCAGTTAAGAAAACAAAAAAAAATTGAAATTAAAAACTTCAAACTAAAATGTCCAGAATCTTAAACAGAAAAAAACTATTCAAAATATTTAGTTCATTAATTATGGATTATTCAAAGTGCACCAGGTTATCAATGTTCAAAAAGTATAACAAAAAATTCAACTAGTCATATAACAAAAAAAAAATTGAAGGGAGGGGTTGGCACCCGCAGGCAAATGCATTTTAGAAAACAAAAAAAAATTTTTAAAAAAATATTATTGTAGGAATACACATTAAAAAGTCTATACAAAAAATTCAACTAGTCACATAACAAAAAAAAATTGAAAGAGGGTGTTGGCGCCCGCAGGCAAATGCATTTTAGAAAACAAAAAAAAACTGAAATTAAAAACTTCAAACTAAAATGTCCAGAATCTTAAACAGAAAAAAACTATTCAAAATATTTAGTTCATTAATGATGGATTATTCAAAGTGCACCAGGTTATCAATGTTCAAAAAGTATATACAAAAAATTCAACTAGAGTTACATAACAAAAAAAAAAATTGAACGAGGGTGTTGGCGCCCGCAGGTAAATGATGCATTTTAGAAAACAAAAAAAAATTTTAAAAAATATTATTGTAGGAATACACATTAATAAGTCTAGACAAAAAATTCAACAAGTCACATAACAAAAAAAAAATTGAAGGTGAGTGTGGGCGCCCGCAGGCAAAAGCATTTTAGAAAACAAAAAAAAATTGAAATTAAAAACTTCAAACTAAAATGTCCAGAATCTTAAACAGAAAAAAACTATTCAAAATATTTAGTTCATTAATTATGGATTATTCAAAGTGCACCAGGTTATCAATGTTCAAAAAGTCTATACAAAAAATTCAACTAGAGTTACATAACAAAAAAAAAAATTGAAAGAGGGTGTTGGCGCCCGCAGGCAAATGCAATTTAGAAAACAAAAAAAAAATTAAAAAAAAAAAAAGATTGTAGGAATACACATATCAAAGTCTATACAAAAAATTCAACTAGAGATACACAACAAAAAAACAAATTGAAAGAGGGTGTTGGCACCCGCACTCAAATGCAGTTAAGAAAACAAAAAAAAATTGAAATTAAAAACTTCAAACTAAAATGTCCAGAATCTTAAACAGAAAAAAACTATTCAAAATATTTAGTTCATTAATTATGGATTATTCAAAGTGCACCAGGTTATCAATGTTCAAAAAGTATAACAAAAAATTCAACTAGTCATATAACAAAAAAAAAATTGAAGGGAGGGGTTGGCACCCGCAGGCAAATGCATTTTAGAAAACAAAAAAAAATTTTTAAAAAAATATTATTGTAGGAATACACATTAAAAAGTCTATACAAAAAATTCAACTAGTCACATAACAAAAAAAAATTGAAAGAGGGTGTTGGCGCCCGCAGGCAAATGCATTTTAGAAAACAAAAAAAAACTGAAATTAAAAACTTCAAACTAAAATGTCCAGAATCTTAAACAGAAAAAAACTATTCAAAATATTTAGTTCATTAATGATGGATTATTCAAAGTGCACCAGGTTATCAATGTTCAAAAAGTATATACAAAAAATTCAACTAGAGTTACATAACAAAAAAAAAAATTGAACGAGGGTGTTGGCGCCCGCAGGTAAATGATGCATTTTAGAAAACAAAAAAAAATTTTAAAAAATATTATTGTAGGAATACACATTAATAAGTCTAGACAAAAAATTCAACAAGTCACATAACAAAAAAAAAATTGAAGGTGAGTGTGGGCGCCCGCAGGCAAAAGCATTTTAGAAAACAAAAAAAAATTGAAATTAAAAACTTCAAACTAAAATGTCCAGAATCTTAAACAGAAAAAAACTATTCAAAATATTTAGTTCATTAATTATGGATTATTCAAAGTGCACCAGGTTATCAATGTTCAAAAAGTCTATACAAAAAATTCAACTAGAGTTACATAACAAAAAAAAAAATTGAAAGAGGGTGTTGGCGCCCGCAGGCAAATGCAATTTAGAAAACAAAAAAAAAATTAAAAAAAAAAAAAGATTGTAGGAATACACATATCAAAGTCTATACAAAAAATTCAACTAGAGATACACAACAAAAAAACAAATTGAAAGAGGGTGTTGGCACCCGCACTCAAATGCAGTTAAGAAAACAAAAAAAAATTGAAATTAAAAACTTCAAACTAAAATGTCCAGAATCTTAAACAGAAAAAAACTATTCAAAATATTTAGTTCATTAATTATGGATTATTCAAAGTGCACCAGGTTATCAATGTTCAAAAAGTATAACAAAAAATTCAACTAGTCATATAACAAAAAAAAAATTGAAGGGAGGGGTTGGCACCCGCAGGCAAATGCATTTTAGAAAACAAAAAAAAATTTTTAAAAAAATATTATTGTAGGAATACACATTAAAAAGTCTATACAAAAAATTCAACTAGTCACATAACAAAAAAAAATTGAAAGAGGGTGTTGGCGCCCGCAGGCAAATGCATTTTAGAAAACAAAAAAAAACTGAAATTAAAAACTTCAAACTAAAATGTCCAGAATCTTAAACAGAAAAAAACTATTCAAAATATTTAGTTCATTAATGATGGATTATTCAAAGTGCACCAGGTTATCAATGTTCAAAAAGTATATACAAAAAATTCAACTAGAGTTACATAACAAAAAAAAAAAATTGAACGAGGGTGTTGGCGCCCGCAGGTAAATGATGCATTTTAGAAAACAAAAAAAAATTTTAAAAAATATTATTGTAGGAATACACATTAATAAGTCTAGACAAAAAATTCAACAAGTCACATAACAAAAAAAAAATTGAAGGTGAGTGTGGGCGCCCGCAGGCAAAAGCATTTTAGAAAACAAAAAAAAATTGAAATTAAAAACTTCAAACTAAAATGTCCAGAATCTTAAACAGAAAAAAACTATTCAAAATATTTAGTTCATTAATTATGGATTATTCAAAGTGCACCAGGTTATCAATGTTCAAAAAGTATAACAAAAAATTCAACTAGTCATATAACAAAAAAAAAATTGAAGGGAGGGGTTGGCACCCGCAGGCAAATGCATTTTAGAAAACAAAAAAAAATTTTTAAAAAAATATTATTGTAGGAATACACATTAAAAAGTCTATACAAAAAATTCAACTAGTCACATAACAAAAAAAAATTGAAAGAGGGTGTTGGCGCCCGCAGGTAAATCGATTTTAGAAAACAAAAAAAAAATTTGGAAAAAAATTAACATTAGAAACTCACATTACGAAGTTCAAACTAACATGTCCTAACCAAATCTTAAACAGAAAAAACTATTCAAAATATTTAGTTCATTGAAGAATGATTATTCATGGGGCACCAAGTTATCAATTTTCAAGTCAATACAAAATATTCAACTAGAGTTACAGTACTAAAAAAAAAATTGAAGGGAGGTTTTGGCGCCCGCAAGCAAATCGATTTTAGAAAACAAAATTAAATTTAGAAAAAAAATTAGAAAAAACTATTCAAAATATTTAGTTCATTAAAGAATTATTATTCATGGGGCACCAAGTTATCAATTTTCAAGTCAATACTAAATATTCAACTAGAGTTACAGTACTAAAAAAAAAATTGAAGGGAGGTGATGGCGCCTGCGGGCAAATTGATTTTAGAAAACAAAAAAAAAATTGGAAAAAATTTGAATGTAGGAACACGCTTTATGAGTACACGGGTACTCAGCGTACTCCCAGGTATAGCCGGTTAATCTTGAAAAATATTTTTACAAAAAAATCTACTAGAGTTCAATGAATTGAAAAAAAAATTGTTTGAGAAATCTGTGTGAAATAACACTAAACAAAAGAATACGCTGGAAGCTAAATACTGCAATACATATTAACTACAATCCAAAAACTAGGTAGTTATTGTTTACACTATAATAATACGAACAGTTATTATGATCAGAGGTGTATCACCGTAATATATGTATTAGAAAATGTATAAAAACGAATGTAATTTATAAAGGATGCAAAAAAATTAAATCCGAAAAAGGTCCTGCACGGACTCTATTATGTGATTGTAATTTATGAAGGACACAAAATAATGTTTAATTTAAAATAATATTGTGTTTGGCTGGGTCTACAGTCAATATTAAATAACAAACTATAAAGTCTAAATGCAAATAAAAACATAGTCAGATATCTGTTTTAGTCTTTGTAAATATGTGCGGAAAAAAATTAGATATAGTACAATGTAAAAAAATGTGGAAAGAAAACCCTGAGAATTCTTTGACAATAGGATAATAAAACACAAAACTATATATTAAATTAAAACTATTGATTTTATACATTTTCTATTTACAAAAGCTCATAAGTATATTGAAAACCTTATAAAATCCTAAAAAAATTATATTTTGTTATATTTTAAAATACATTTTATAATTTGTTGTGTTAAAAAAATCATTATTTAATGTTGGCTGTATTTAAGTTTTTAATAACTATACTGGTACAACTCTAGCTGACAATCTTTAAGACCGTGTTAAAAAATATAATAATTAGTTAACGTCTAATTTTCGTCCTATCCTAACCTAACCTAACATAACCAAATTAATAATATTTAAATATTTTCTTTCATTGTTATGTTTACAATATCGAATACCTTTATAGTTAGTAGGAAAACATCATCGCAAAGCTCTCGACTAGTGATTGTAGTCGTCTATCATCACCATAGCTTCAACTAATCTTAGGTTTACCAAACTAGCTTCTTATGACTAATTACATTAGGACACTTTGAATAAAAAGTTCCTGAGTTGCAGGTTGCCGAACTTATAAGTGATTGATTATCAAGTTGATCCTTAGATTGTTGACACCTTAGTTCCCCTCGAAGACCGCTGGTAAGACTATTATGTCCTATCCATTATGTTATATCTATATTATCTATGATGGAGCCATACCCAGCTCACTCGTGTAAACAATTTGAAGCACATAAAAGCGATTAACGAGTCTGATAATATGAAATCCCAGACCTGTCCCCCATACTCTGATATTAAGAGCCCAGCCCACCTTCATATTCTCTATGCAAAAAGTAAATTTAAGACAAATTTGTAAATCAATGCACAGTCTCTCTATTGTACTAATATTTGTGATTTCATTAATTTTCAGTATTTTGTATAATTAGATTGGGAAAACATAAGACAATATCATTTACAAAACTGTGACTAACACAATCATACTTTGATAAAAGTATATGATATAAGTACCTTCTATATTTGAATTCTTCGTTTTTTTCCCGGTACTTTATTGGTGGACGGCACTTTAACAACGGTCCCTCGATCTACTAAGGCAACCTTGAGGCATTTCCTTTTAGGAAATTAATTAAATTCTCAAACATAACTCTTAATTCAAGAGTTTGTAACTAATATAATATATGTTATGATATTTATGGACGACACTTGCACCATGGCCCCTCGATATAGTAATGTGGCGACCCGGCACATCTCTTTTAGATAAATGATAATTTTAAACATTTATGTTTTGTAGATAATTTGAAGAAAAATTTAAAATTGAAGAGAGACTGTGTGAATTAACAAAATTTGTGGTATGAAATGTTTATTTGAACACCTGTTATAATGTATTATAATGAACTTAAGTTAATTTTTTATAATGTACTAAGTAAACATTTGAACGTTTATTACAATATATGTATATTATACATAGATTTCAAGTATGATTTTTTTTTAGTTTTTTTTTTGATAGTTACCTACCTACTACAATACAAGACACTTTATTTTTATATTTTGAAGCAACATTATATGTTTTGGATTATTTAGATCTATATAAACTAAATTTCAGACCCATAGTTTAGTATTTAAAGTTTGTATGATCAAAGTCGTGGAACCAAATTTTATCAGACTCTACTAGAATGTTGTAGTTAAATTAAACTATAATATAGGTATGTGGAATAACAGTACCTAACCTTCTATTATAATTTGTTATGAATATAATATTTTAAGTAATAACTCAAATTTAGCATTTTTACGGTACTTAATACATTTTCCTAATATTTTAACAGAAATTATGGAGCTAAAAATATACCTATATTATGTCACGGTCCATAGTTGATAGTTTTATTTCATTTATAATTAAAATGCTTTTTAATATACTTTTTCATAAATTAATATATATTACAGTTGGCTTTTATGATTTGTTTGAACTATTAGTACGTATTTTTTTGGGGAGATCCCTATTATTACAACACCGTTACCAATATGCGTTTTTTTCTGGTTAGTTAATATAATTGCATGTTTTCATGATTTCTTCGTATTTATGGTTATTTTCTTAAAATGTTTTTATATTTTCGGTTCATCCGTTACCTACCTACCAAGTGTGTAAATAAAGAATTTTTTTTGTAAACCAATTTGAATTATTATTTATTAATTTAAAAAAATTTTAATAAAAACGTTTTCATTCAGTATTTTTTTGAATATTTTATTATTTTTAATATTTTTGAATATTTCAGTGCATATATTTGCCTGTTTTTAGTGCATACATGCAGGCAAATATTTAACACTTAAGAGGATGTCAGATTTTTAGCGCACCATTTATTTCTCTCTCCGACCCACGCACAATCATTTTAGTGTTTTCTTAATCGTACATTTGGTATGCTACGCGTGGGTCAAAGATGAAAAACAAATAGTGCGCTGACATCCCAACTTACACGAGTGAGCTGGGTGTGGCTCCATCATAGATAATAAAGATATGGATAGGACATAATGGTCTTATCAGCGGTCTTCGTCCTTCGAGGGGAACAATTGAGGCCAAATAAAGTATACTCATATCGAGTATCGACTATCAATATAAAGGAACCTCAATTGCCTTCCCCTCCGGGAACGCGGCCTCAAATGTATTTAACATAGGCGTGGACTATCCATGGTGTCAACAATCAGAGGATCAACTTGATAATCAAACACGGCAACCAAGTTCGGCAACCTGCAGCAACTCAGGATCTTTTTATTCAAAGTGTACTAATGAGTCATAAGAAGGTTAGTTAGGTAAACCTATGGTTAGTAGAAGCTAGTGGCCTTTGCAATTCAAGATCTTATCCTACGTATTCGGCATTGTTAACATAACTATTCTACCTTTACACTTTTTCTTCCCCCGTCTCTCACAGCTATATACAGGTTCAGCCACTCTCATTCCACACCTCCATATGATCGGTATTCTGTCTATCCATCTCTTCTTCAGTCTTCTCGCCCCTCATTTCCCACCTAAATTAACTAACTTCTATAGCCACTCTCACTATCTCTTATCATACAGTGGCCGAACCACCTAAACCTATTCTCTCTTGTTTTCACTACAATATGTACACTACCCTACACTACCCTTAATTATTTAATTTCTTATTCTATCCTCTTTTGTACCTTAACACCTTACTTATTATTCTCATATCTGCTACCCTCACTCCACTTACCTACCCTAACATTACATTTATTTTTCATCTTTCCCTTTCATACACCAAACATTCTGAAATCCTGTTGACCCATTTCCTTATCTTCGCCATATCACACACTACCTAATTCCTATTCACCCAGTTTCTAGTTACCTACAAGTCATCGTACTTGATTATCGGTGAAAATATTTAAATATCATTGAGAGAATTCCCTACTCGAAAGAATTGCTTAAAAAAATATCATACCTCACCAATTTTCTAATTTTGAACACGACTTTATTGATAGCCCGAATAGTGTTATACCGGTATAGTTACGATACAAATATTGAAAATTTTCGGGCAATACATCCCCTGATCAATTAACTATAATAAAAAAAAAACCTACTGAGAAATAAGAAAATACATACCCCGTGACGGAATCGAAATCTGCTACGAAACTTACTCTTCAAAACACTGAAACGTTCACACATTTCAATCTGCTTATGATATATTATTCCCAGTTTGAAAATGTTCACTGACGAATACCATTTCTGAAATAACACGCATCTTATGCAGTAAAATGTTCTACAATATTGTAATGACCTAGTTACAGTCTACAGATATTATATAAACCTACCAATAAATACCTAATATTAATTTTTATTACACAGAGTTTGTATTTTTAAATGTTGTATTTAAGGATTTATTAGTTTTATTTTTATACCTAACAAAAATTACATTTATTCACAAGTCAGTTATCAACTAGAACTCGACTACGAGTAAGACAGCGTTTGGATTGTTCGGACTGGCGTATAATTTATTATTATTATACATTGCGCCTTTGGTAGGCAGTAGTAAACGTATATGCTTCTACGTTACTTAGTTAACAGATTTTCCGCGACAATAAATATTTAATTCAAGTCTAAAAAGTAAATGTAAGACCAAAATAATATAAAAACAAACTTCCACATAAACATCGACTCTTCCAGTGAAACCTAGCTGTACTGCAGCACACGCTGTCGTCGAAGAAACAGCTATCTTCACCCGTCTACATCTCGCTCCATCTCCATCTCTCTCTACATCTCGCTAATTGAAACTTATCTAGTATACAATACTAGTACCTTTATGATCTGTAATATATTCTGGTGTTCGATGAAAAAGATTGAAATAAGATAAAAATACATATTTTTTTGGTTTTGAATATGAAAGCTGTGAGATGATCGATATGAATTTTGTGAGAAATCTAGAGGTACTAGAAAACTGAGACGAGTGTGTTGAATGAAATAAATTAAAAAATTGATTAACACAACAATCGGTTAAAAATTAATTTAATTCAAATAATGAGATAAACCTTATTAGATCATTTAAATTGTCCAGAACAAGCCCCCAGTTGTTGGTCGCATGCCAATTTTAACCATATACTAGACCACAAGTTTATAGACATTCTATAATGTATTCTCCTGCCGGTGACACTGTTGGGGAAAATATATTATTTAGTAATTAAATTACGATACGAATTACAAATTACGTAGGTACTTGTCCAATACTCGACTACCAGAATTTAAATTAAAGAATGTGATATACCTAGGTAACCTATCGATCGATTCTAAAACAGAAACTTAACCTAGGTACAAATAATATCACAATATCAAATAGTGAAATGTGAAAATTTGAAGAAAATTTCCTATAGGTATATCCCGTAAAACCCCCAAAATAAAACGTACGTTTGAGGTGTTCTCTAGGTATGATCTGCTATGTACTTACAAATCATATTAAATAACATTAATCATTATGTATTTTCTTATTTTGTTAGGTAGGTATAAAAACCTACCTTCCTACTTATAAAAGCATTACCTAATCATTGATTTAAAATTTTAAAAATTATTTTACTATAACAATAAATTAACAGTTGTAGGCAAAGTATTATAATTTAAGGTATTTTTCATAATATCCTAATTTTTGTACACCTATAACAACTGGATTTTAAAAACTACTCTACGTCTAGAGGGTATATAAGTTTGTCTGACAATAAATATTTAAAGACTTACGTAATTATTTATTCTTCCGGCGAAACGCGTTCCCTTCGAGTGTATAATATTGTCTAGTGTCAGAGCTGTGCATCTCCGCCAAGGAAAATGCAGCGCGCGTCTTCATATCTCCGATCCAAAAGTTCAGTCTGGAAGTATTGAGATTAATGACATTTATAAAAATAGGCACCTAGTTTAATAACCAGAATGGAACGAAATATGTGAGTACGTATTGGAATCGCTGTTCGTCTCAGACGATTGTCATTTGCCATAGATTATTTATAATTGTAACCTCACCGTCCTAATCATAGAATATATATATATGGTCCTAACCGATGGATGATGGATATTTTTACATTATCTTCAAAAAAATATTTATTTGTTTCTACTAGACGCAAATGCGGTAAATTGAATTCAAATTTATAATATAGATAACGGTTTTTTTTACTTGGTAACCATTCATTTATTACTTGGTTTATCAACAAATTCTAATTGATATAAAATAGTAATTGAATAAAAATAGTTTTATTGATCCCAATATTTAAAAATAATGTTTCAAATAAAATAATAAAAAAAATTTAAGAAATACCTATTAATTAATATGTATTACCTAAATAACTAAATAACTAAATAAATTCGTAGCTTAATAAAATGTCCAGAAAAATTAAAAGTCCAATTTAACCGAATATAAAATATAATTTAGATTGGTGTATAGGTAGTGTATTTGTTATATTTTGAGTTTCATTATAGGACATCAGTCAATCAGATGCTATTTAATATTTTAAAATAAAAATCTTCGACAGTAATTCCATATTGGCAAGTGTTGTTTTCTATAACTGAAAACCGAAGTTATAGTATCGAGCATAATGGGTACGTAAAAAAATAGAAATATAATTTAAAAAAATTACCTTTATTTAATTGTATTTAATTTTTTTTTAATAAGTTTTTATAATATTGACTTCAACCCATATAAATGTTCTTATTTCATTTTTTCAATTCGTTGATAATATATGAAACGAATTCTTTGCTTGGAAAGCAATGTTTAGAAAATTCAGAAAATGCAGTTTATATTTAAATCCTTGGCCTAATTATAAATAATAATTTCTGATGCATTGATGCTGAAGAGTGAGAGAGGTGCACAATCAGCCGAACCGAAATCTAACATCTTAAACACTTAATATAAACAATTTTTCACACACGCGTCATGGTATGAAAATAAAAATATTTATAATTAATATTTATACCGATTTTCTACCGATTTATACCGATCTTCTATATTAATAATAATTATAAATATATAGCAATAACAAATCATTTTTGAGTAGCGGCCAACCGGGAAAGTTCCCAGTATCCCGCCGGCCCAGTCCGCCCCTGGTTCATATTGTAACCGAAAAATCTAAATAATCTATTATAAACACAGTTACTTTTTACAGATATTATAAGTTAAAATTTGGACGAAATTACATATTAAAACCAAAAATAACGATTTTAGTTATTTTGTTGTAATTTAAAAATAGTAAGTATTCGCGGATTTATGAAACTTTTAGAGTATATTATTATAATTTATAGACACGATGACACTTTCAAATGTTATTATTTGCGCAAAAATGACTTTAACCTACTATAATTGTAGGTGCTAATGTCTAATAGTAAAATAAATTACTTTAATCTCAATATTATTTATTAGTTAACGATGTCTTTGCTCAGGATCGTTTTTCGTTTGTTCGTTTTGTATTTTAATAATTTATACATAGATATATTATTATTACTAATAATTATAGTAGGTGTGTTTGTTTTATTTCATTAATTAATTTAATACTATACCAATAAATTATATATTAATTAATAATTTTTGAAACATTGTGTTCGAAAAAATAAAAATAAATGTGATTTTAATTAATCTTGTAATGTACCTACCTAAATGTAAAAAATAAATAAATATAATAATAACTATTGAACTTTTAGGGACATAATAGGTAACACATCCGTGTATGTAGTATTACACTATTTATATAGGTTTATTTATATACCTATACGAGTATATGAGTAGGTATGTTATTCATAAGTGCGCACACGTCAGGTTAAGCAGTTGACCATTCCGTGAATATTACTTTTATGTGTGCATGGTTATACGGCCCTAATCCCTATGATATAGAATATAGATATTAGGTGAACAATAGAAGTTAAGTATATGACACTAAATTAATAGCTACCTATAACTTATAACGTTGTATTTGAAAAAAAAAATACCAGTTATTAATTAAAATTGTATCTTATGACTATTATCAGTTATAAGTTATAACATATATTTCTATAAATTAAACCAAAACATATATATATTGAGTACCCTATAAAGGTATGCACCTATTAATTATAATTATTCTACGAACAGGGACTGGAAAAACGACGACGACGTTTATATCTCGCGTATTTTATACATTTCTAGTCCGGAACTAAAATATGCACCTACAACACTTGGATAGCACATTTTTCGTGACATTAAATATTTGTTTTAAGTCTTAAAAGTAAATTTAAGCCCCAAAAGAATATAAAAACAAACTTACTTTAATTATCGACTCCTTCGGCGGAATCCGTGACGTGTGTGAATTGCGACGCCCACGAGGAAACGCTCCAGAATACAGCCAGAACTTAGAATATCTTCTTTGCTTATTGAAATTTTAGAATTTTTAGTCGAATGTGTCTTCTGCAACGACTCTGAGATTTGCCATAGATAAATAAATAAATGATAGATATTATACTAGGTACATCAATATGATGAATCCACGGATATAATATAATGCAACTTTTTGTATCAAAGAGTTCCGTGTTAAGGAACAATTTGTTCATTGAAATTTGATATGACAATAAACCAAAATAGTTTATAATTTTGATTATAATAATATGATATGGGTATTATTTAAATTATTATTTTCGTTTATCAATTTAATTATTGATTAAGGTGGTGAATAGATATCAGAAGCACAATAATATTTTTTTAAGAGCATATTGTATTTTATGAATTATTAAATAAAAATGTGATTACTGGATTTTAGAGGTACAGTAAATTCATCAAATACTATAATACCAACTAGATTTCTAAAACTCCGAGTCCATAATTCTAGATTCTGAGCGGATCGATGACTGTATTAATTTTACAATGATGTGTTCTTTATTTTTTAATATTTTTAATTATTTTTTCTTGGTGGTCTGTGTAAACGATAAGTATTCGTAATAAAGATTCAATTTTCATATATAATATTATTTTATAGGCACTCAGTATATGTAATCATATGTTTATTTTTAGTTTAGTTTAGTTGTAGGTATTTAGTAAATAATAATAGGTATACGAAATTGTTTTTTCGAATAGCAATTTATTGTTTGTATTAGTACCTACACCATAATAGGGAACTAAAATTTTGTAAATGATGTACAAATGTATTTTTGGTGTTTTAAGGCTGCTGTAAGATCAATTTATGAGAATCCTTGCATTAAATTGTTAGGATTATTTGATATGAATAATTATTTTATTACATATAGGTAAGTCGATCAGAAACTATATTTACACTGAATGTTAATAGTAAAAAGCTATTAAAATATCTATTATTTGTATTTATTTGTTAATAATAATTAAGACTTAAATATTAGCAGTAATCTTGTTCCTTTCACAAAATGTTTTTTAATTATTTTTAATTTAATTTACATTTATACGTTTGGCATTTATCCCAAAGTTATCTCTGAATAATAATTCAATGATTCAATTTAATAGTTACATTATATGGATTATAAAAACTACAGTTTCCAGCTTCTACTACAACATTGTTTTATGTTTTTAATTTTTTTAATTCAGTCTGCACCTTGTGTCGGTGATTTTACACGTAATATAATAAAATTGATACTAGTGATGAGTAGGTACCTGATTGTTTAATCAAATTATTTACACGATTTCAATAAAAAAATATCTATGAAGTATAAACATCCGCATTTCTATTAACTATAAATTCATAATTGTATGAGCTATACATGTTACATATATTTTTCGAAAAAATTATTTAAAAAAACAAGAATAATTCCTATTTTACGCCTAATTTAAGTCTAAAAAGTAAATGTAAAATAATAGGTAATAATATGAAAACAAACTTACTCGTAAACATCTACTCTTCCGGTGAAACGTAGCTAGAGTGCCGCCATCGCCGAAGAAACAGCCATCTTCATCCATCTCCATCTAATCATCTCACTCCGATGAACTGAAACTTGAAAGTATCGAAATACTTTATGAAAATAACCTGATCATAATGAAATTTGCGAGTTTTTATTAAAACTTACATTATAATATGTACGGTTTAACGAACTGTCTGTTTATATTAGTGGCTTATTGTTTTTTTGTTCACTGAAATCAAAATATACAATATATTATATTTATAATACAATAGTATTTGCTGAAATTATTAGAATTGTTAACCATCGCTGACGAATTTCGACAATTGACGATTGCCATAGATATTATAAAATAAATTGTTTATTATGATAAATCCATAGAACTTATATATTATAGTAGTACTATCAGTATTATCAGTACCTATACGGTATATTGATAAATCGTATGTTCTTTTACAGAAATCTTTGTCATCTGCAATGCACCTATTCTGGTTTTCTATTTCAATTATAGTTCGCATGCCAAATTTAACTATACAAACTGGTCCAGGCGCGGACTGGCTGGGATGCTGGGATGCTACAGCATCCCTTGCCCTAAAATATATTTGCCTAATATTATTTATTATATATTTAAAGACTCTAGACACCTAATGAACAACAGATTGTTACCAACTTACGATTACTAGTAATCTATAATATTGTACAACTTTGATTGAAAGTTTTTTGTAACTTGGTACTTATTTACGTGTTTAACTTATATTCAATATTTTTTCAAAACAAAATAAAATATATTAATATTTTATAAATAATCTACATGTATTAAATTCGCCCCAACAATTTATGTTATTTGCCCTTTAAATTGTGTAGCATCCCGTGCCCTATTTTACCAGTCCGCGCCTGTTATTACTATTATATAATAAGTAATAACTGGAAAAATATTATTTAACTCTATAGTGTGTATAGTGTGTATCTTTATATAAAAATGTGAAAATGAAAATCTTTGAGGCCTATGTTCTCGGAAACTACTGAACCGATCGTTATGATTTTTTTTTAAATTGAAGAGCTCATTGCGTAGAAGGTTTATGGCATGGCTATATATATTTATATATAATTAATATATTTATATATTTAGCCATGGTTTATGGCATTTGATCGATTCTCTAACTTAATAAACAAAGGAGTTATCAATTATTATAAATAATGGCTTATTACGTAATAATAAATAATAATAATAAATCAGTATTATTCTCAACTCCTATACCCATAACAACCATTAATAAACGATCTATCGTAAATCTAAAAATTCCTGTTTGAGAACCTATCAGGGGTTATCAATTCCCTTTTCAAATTAGTCAATGGCACTCACAAAGAATGTGGCTTTCTATTGGTGAAAGAATTTTCGAAATCTGTTCAGTAGTTCCAGAGATTACCCTCAACAATGGTAACTAACAACTCCTCTTTATATAATAGTATAGACTAGCTGATCCCGTGCACTTCGTTGCCCGTTAAATGTAACAACTATATGACTCAAACTTTGTTCAATTCGTTATTTAATATTCGGTGTATAGTATTCAAAATTTATCTTAACTTTTCCGTTTCCCGGAATAAAAATTCTGATACGCAGCAGTAAATTATCATGTAGGCAATCTACCTGCGGTAGATCACGGACCCAGTGCTGTTTGTACGTATGATTTAACTCTAAAGTATCAAAGTTATACCAAGTTTGTCGTTTTTACTTAATATAATCAATTTATACAAAATCCTATCCTAACCTAACCGTACTAAAATACGATGAATGAAATAAAAAAAAAATTTAACCCTTTGTAAATATTAACCTATCTTCTTACCAGAGGTCTAATCTACCAACTAACTATATAAATACACAGACTATAACTATACAGACTAAACTCTGGAACTACTTATCAGATCTTATATGTATATTGACAAAAGACAATAATACAAATCAACAAAAATGCCCGATTAACCAATAGCAACCAATATATTATACACAGGTGGATTCCCCAAAAATTTTCTTTTATATAAACCTTCTCTGTGAAATACTCTTTCGTTTAAAAAAAAAAATCAAGACATTTATAATATATACAAGACGATCTGATAAGTAGTTCCAGAGTTTTGTCTGTATAGTTATAGTCTATGTATTTATATAGTTAGATATATATATATAAATTAATGTTTGTGGGTAGATTGGACCTCTAGGAAGAAGATAGGTTAATTTACAAAAGGGTTAAATTTGTTTTTTTTTTATTCATCAGATTTTAGTACGGTTAGGTTAGAATAAGATTTTGTATAAATTGATTATATTAATCCACTGTAGGTGGAATTAAGTAAAAACGACAAACTTGGTATAACTTTAATACTTTAGAGTTATACACTATAATCATACGCTTACGCACAAACAGCACGGGGTCCGTGATCTACCGCAGGTAGATTGCCTACCTGATAATGTACTGCTGTGAATCAGAATTTTTATTCCGGGCAACGGATAAGTTAAGATAAATGTTGAACACCATACACCGAATATTAAATAACGAATTGAACAAAGTTTGAGCCATATAGAGTTAATACATTTAACGGGCAACGAAGTCCTCGGGATCAGCTAGTATACAATATATTATTATAGGTAGTTACTTAAAAAATATATAAAATTATTAAATCTTTACGTGAGGGTTCCCAAACTTAAAAATTCTATAGTTTATAATTGGCGGAAAAAGGAATAAAGTTTTTTCTAATTTGGCGGAAAACGGAAAGGTCATTTTTGGCGGAAACCGGTGACACCCGCACATGGTGTATTGGTATCGCCGCACAATATTGTTCATTGTCCATTATTTATCGAGTGAGCTCCAAAATTCTAAAATTTTACTACCCACAGCTATTAATTTAGTCAATTCGTTAAAAGATGAACTCATAAAACATCGTTCACAAAAACAATTTCAAATTATTTATGAAAAAGCTAAAATATATGCACTTAAAAATAATATACCTAAGGGAGGAATGGGAGGATGAAAGAAATAATCGACTACGGCAAAAATACAAACCTTTAAAACAATTTGAAGATTATTTTGTTATGAGTGCTTGCTTTCATTTTCAGATTTATTATGCAACTTAATGAAAGATTTTCAAAACCAACCAATAACTTATTTAAGTTATTTGAAATTTTTGACCCTTCTAGTCCCAATTTTTTTAATCTAGATAGTCTTTTTTTGAAAAACTATTTATAAACCATTATAGTTATTTTAACTTTAATGAAATTCAAATTGCTTCTGAGTTTCCATCAGCAAAAACACTATTTAATGACAAACATGATATTGATTTGGACACCATAGCAATATGCCTAAAAGATTTTCCTATATAGCTTTTGTTGAAACTTTAAAAATTATTTCATTGGTAAAAATTTAACTTTACCAATTACAACGGCATCAAATGAAAGGTTTTTTTCATCACTTAAAAGAGTTAAGTCATATTTATGTACTACCATGGGTGATGAAAGGCTAAATGATCTGATGGTACTTAATGTTGAAAAAGAAGAAGTTAACAATATAAATTTAGAAGAAGCTGTGGATATATTTGCAAAACTAAAAAATCGACGATATCCGCTTATTTAAATTTAAAATATTTTTTTTTCTAGTGCTTTGCTTTTTCCAAAATTATAACAATTATTATGAAAATAAACGACAATTTATTTATTTTTTTTATTTTTTTTTTTATTGATCCTTAAGCCCGGCATCTATGGCCATTAGCTGTTAGTAGGGTTGTATTGTGGTGGGTTTTTACACGTGAGTGTTTGTGTTTGGTAGAATTTTTGATTGGGCACCCGTAGGTATCTGCCATGCCCAAGTGGGGGATGGCGGCACTTGTTCTCCGGACACAGTGACTTGCCCGAAGAAAAATGCCACCCGTGACCAAGGAATTGAACCGACGCCTTAGACCGCTCGGCCACTCCGTCCCCCGACAATTTATGTACAATTAATGTAGATATTAAGTCCTTTTTTATTTGCTGCTGCATTAATTCTTCTTCTAGCTTTTTATGCATCAATTATTATTGGTTTTCACTGTTAAGGTAATTAATTATTTATTATAATTTAGTTTCTGAATTGATATTTACTATTTATTTTGGTGCAATGATTTTGAATTGATTCGGTCCATAATGTATGGAAATAATTGAAAACAGGATAATGTATAATATATACGTATGTATATCTATTTTTATATAGCCTGGTGAAATTTCAAAATGGCCTCCTTGAAACCTCGTACACCCGAAAAAAACCTGAAATTACGGCCCTGGAATAGGAAACAATTATTCATAGTTCAAAGGTATAATATTATAACTGTTTATTAATTAATAATTATTGTTTATGAGAAGACTATCTTTCACTATTCTGTTCCATAATTTATTATACCATCTTAGTGTTGTGTATAAAGTCAAATGTATACCAAAACATGGATAACGGAACATAAATTAATATTGTAATTTATTTATTTTTAACCGTTTATAAGTCTAAGTGTTCTGAGTTCAAAAAAATATTGCGATTTAAATCCAAAAGTACAAATTTAAGTTGTAAAGCGACTTAGTGTGGTTGACTTTGGAAAAATTTTCGAGTCGAGTTAGAGTATTCGACCGACTCCACTAAAATTTTTTTTTATACTTGTAATTACAAATACTCGGCTTGAATCGAGTACTCGTCTTGTAACAAGTACTCACCTTGCATCAAGTACTCGTTTCACTATTTTTAAAATTAAAAATTTTAAATACTATTTTTTATTGAAAAATAAATATTAAAACTATAGCCTATAGGTAAATAACTGAAAGAACCTAAATATTTCCGATAAGAATACCAGAAAGGTGATACTTGATAGTTTACATTTTATTCACGTTAGTATGATAGAAAATTTAAAATTTTTAGAAAATCTATTTCTAGTAAGTAGGTAGGTACAATTTAAAATACTCAAGCAATTCCCAGTACTCGACCTTTTTTTCGAATGCTTGGGATTTATCGAGAACTTGAATTATTTTCATACTCAGCATTTGTCGAGTAGGTACTTGTATTTTTTTAATACTTGGCATTTGTCGAGTACTTGCATTTTGAACTCTACTCGAAATTAAAAAAACAATAGGTACTCGTCCAACACTACCTATTTCCCATTTGTATCCTAGTGTCCACCTCCATCTTAAAGTCATTATCTTGTGTTATTATAGACCCTAGGTATTTAAAACGTGACACTATTCTAAAATTATGGCGCTCCACTTCTATAAACTCTCTTTCAATTATAAATAGTAAATATTTAAGTATAAATCAAACGAGCGGTTAAAGTACACTAAGCTTTCCTGATATCTTTATGAACAATTTGAATTGTTCACACAAATTTGGTCAATTAGTTTTCGAGTATAATATTAAGCTACAATTCAACTCGCATATCTTTTATAAAAAATCTTTATTTGAGGTAATTTACGTGACGATTTGAATATTTGATGCATACTTTTACCTTATCTGCCCGAGTAACCAATAGCAACAGCTTAGCCCCCCACAAAAATCCATTATTGATTTAGATATAAGTCTCCTGTGGGTTATTTTAAATAAATAGTTTTATTAGACCCCCAGACTTTTAACCCTAGTTGTGCCTATGAATAGCAACCGTTTATACATATAATAGGTAAAACTAATTTTTATCAATTATTTCATATAAATACTATTTTAATCAGCAAGATGTAATCAATGTCATTTATAAGCAAACAAAAAAAAATTTTGATTTCCATCGTCAAACTCAAAAGTTAAAGTTTTCAGCTATCATAGTTCCTGCTCTACGTTGATCAGTCAGTCAGTCTTGAAGTTAGTCCAAACTACCAATAAACTATGTGCAATGTGCATAGGTCTATTATTTACTATAGTTAACACTTATAGTATTTCGAAATTAATGTGATGATTTTTTGTACAATTTGTCTAACTTCAAAATTGTTCAAAGACTTATAGGTGCCTACTACCAACCCGTTTAGCCTTGTGGGCTGTGGCATGATCGGATGATCCATTTACCGTGTTGTTCAGATATTCTCGTATTTGGTTGTGTACAGCGTACACTAAAACACAATTTTAGTTGTGCATTTAATTTAAATGTTAACATTTTAATATTTTTCATTTATCTTTGAAACAATATATTAGAAGCCTTCTATTAAATTTTCAAGCTTTTTTGCCCAACAAATAAAATTTTATTGATATTTATAGAATAAATAACTAAAAAAATTGAAAACTGAAAATGTCCGTAAACAGTTCAAAATAAGTCAAAATATTTTGAAAATGTTATGGTCTATGGAAAATTCTAATAGAAACATTCATTCAAAATTGCATGTTTCTACGGTAATTTGTTTTAGAGTTACACCAAAAACCAGAATCGATTTTGCGTAAAAATCCCCGTTTTTTCCTATTTTTTTATTATTGTCCCAGAATAGATGAAATGTTATACTATAGTATAACTCACTGACGGGCTGGACTGGCAGCACTGCAACTTATTTTATAATTAGATGATAAAAAAACAATACGTGTTGATATTTGATAACATGAATCATTAAATTATTATTTTGTGGCTTTTGTGTTGCTCAAATGCTCAAAGCTCAATCAGAGATTTAATCCAAACGCCTCCTAAACCTTAGATCGTATTAAATAATAATTATAAACTGTACTATAAATGTTTAGGTATATTATACACATATATGATAATATATTTACATATTCTTACGTGGTTTGTGATAAATCAGCATTTTTAACAATTAAAATATTATAGTTTGTGGCATAAAACAATTTTATATATGTAATAAATGCTAAATTTAAACACTGTAATATTATGATATATGACCGCCACCATAATTATTGTGCTGATAATATTTTCGTAACAAGTGGCAACTGACAAGTGAAATCGTGAGTTGCGACTCAAGAATCGAGATAGTCAACATATTTTACCTAGCCTATAATGCGGTAAACAAAGAACTTAATTGTTAGTCAGACCTAGAGTGTCAGTATACTTGTCAATGGTCCTCGGAGTACTCCAGCGAATTGATCGATTTAATATTTATGTGTACTTGTGTTCGTGTATTGTGAATAGATCTTTGCATTCAGTACCTATTTAATAGGTAAATATTTTATTTTTCAGAATTTCACAAAAATTCGTGAAATTTGTCAGTGTCTAATGTCTATTGCCGTTAAAAATGTGATAAGAAAACACGCGATAAGATTAAATGATTAAATAATAAATACTATCTATAATAATATCATAATAAATTAATTTAATTTATCATGAATAATATCTTCTATAGATCTATGTATTTTTGCCATTAAGTATAAACAATATACTTAGATATTGTTATATTCTCTATTTCTCTGTATTAACTAAGAACAATTTATTGTTTCGTGTCAGCATAAATACACTTTGAAATGTTAATATCATAATTTCTTAAATTGTAATGGATTTAAACAACAAATATCAAAATATGAGTTCAGATTCAGATTCCAAATCAAGTTCTTTGAATTCAAAAGTCGAACATGAAGAATCGGTAAGTTACAATGTTTCCTTATTTAAATATAAATTACCATGTTATGATGATATGTTTATTTAAGTATGATTTTACTGTAAATAATTGCTTCATATGCATCTTGCATATATCATTTAAATTTTACCTTATAATATGTAAAATATATACTTAATCTAGTTAATGATTTTTAAATTAATTATAGGTGTATACATTTTCTACCTAATAAAACTATTATTTTTATTAGGAATCAAATTCACCTACTAAAAGCCGCCGATCAACAAGTTCTACATCAAATGAAATTCCAACTGTAGGAGATATAAAACTAAGAAATAAAGTAATTTTATTTTTCAAATAAATTTGTATATTAACATAGTTTTGTACTTATTTAATTTTATACTTTTATTTAAGCCATCAGAAAATGTTGCTTCTAGCCGTTCAGATGATCCACCTTTATTACTAGGAGAGAAAGTACAAGGTGTGGCTCGAGATGTCACTTATTTATGTCCATTTAGTGGTCCAGCAAGAGGTTGGTTATCTGTCACCAACTATAAATTATACTTTAAAAGTTTAGAACGTGATACTCAGCTAGTAATTGAAGTACCGTTGGGTGTGGTTAGTATTTACTTTATTTAAATACAACTAAAGAATGAAACATCATACATTTTCAAAACAGATATTAAAGAAATTTCATTTTTAAAAATGTATATTGCATACTATTAATGTATTAAGTATTACAATTGGCTAAATACTGGTAACAAAATACAGAATTTAGTTATACTAGTTTAAATAATATATTTTTTTTTTGATATAATATAATATAACAGGTAAGTAGAGTGGAAAAAGTTGGTGGTCAATCAAGCCGAGGAGAAAATTCATATGGTATTGAATTATTTTGTAAGGATATGAGAAATTTACGCTTTGGTCATAAACAAGAGAATCATTCAAGACGTAATGTGTTTGAAAAACTTCAGCAATATGCATTTCCTCTATCTCATAGTATTCCAATGTTTGCTTTTGAATATACTGAAACATTCCCAGAAAATGGTTGGAATGTTTATGAACCTATGGCCGAACTCAAAAGAATGGTAAACTATTTTACTCCACTATATGGTATTAATTTTTAATAACTATATATTATAATATAAAAGTTTTTTTAGGGTGTGCCAAATGATACATGGCACATTACTAAACTCAATGATGGTCATGATCTTTGCGAGACGTACCCTGCTATTTTAGCTGTCCCAGCTGGAGCAACAGATGAAATTATAAGAAATGCAGCAGCTTTCAGAAGTAGAGGTCGAATACCAGTATTAAGCTGGTTACATTCCGAATCTCAAGCTACTATAACTAGGGCATCTCAACCTTTGGTAGGTGTTGGTGGGAAGAGGTGTCGTGATGATGAGAGATATACTCAACTTATAATTGATGCAAATGCCCAGTCACATAAACTTTATATTATGGATGCAAGACCCAGGTAATTCTGTCATAATTGATCTAACTTTTATTGTAGTTCTTATTTAAATGTGTATGTTATAGTGCCAACGCAATTGCCAACAAGGCTAAAGGAGGTGGTTATGAACCAGAAGATGCTTATCAAAATGCAGAATTAATATTTCTTGATATACATAATATTCACGTAATGAGGGAATCTCTGAGAAAACTTAAAGGTATTTTGGTTATATTTTTATCGGTAGTATTTTCATTTTTAACTGTAAATACCTTACCGTAGAAATATGTTTCCCAAATATTGATGAAACAAAATGGTTGTCGGGAATTGAATCTACATATTGGTTAAAACATATTAAATGTATACTGGCTGGAGCTTGCCGTATTGTCGATAAAGTAGAAAATCATAAGACTTCAGTTTTAGTTCATTGCTCTGATGGATGGGATCGTACAGCACAAGTAAATAAAAAATAAAATTTCTATTATATTTTATTTGGAAAATAATATACTATAATATATTTGATGTTTAATTTCATTAATATTGTTCTGTATCAGTTGACTGCATTGGCCATGGTACTTTTGGATCCATATTATAGAACAATAAAAGGATTTGAAGTATTAATTGAAAAAGAATGGCTTAGTTTTGGTCACAAATTTCAACACGTGAGTAAAATATAGATTTATTGTTTATTTGTTAGATTAAGTAATTAGGTGTAACCTCAGTATCTCACAATATTTAGACATTTAACCCTTAAGTCAAATGTAGTAGGCCCTAGCCCCTAATATTACATTAAGTTAGGTTACCTCAACACAGTAATTCACTTTTAAGTTTTAAGATACCGTCAGTTTTGGGTTAGGCGGGCGAATTAATCGCTGGAAGATTGTCTGTGATAAGACCAAATGACATCCAGTCTAAGAACCCGGTACCTCTATTAATTTTATAGGAGGCATAAAGAACTGGATAGTTAAATTGCAAATTGAAGCATAAATAGTTTAAAAATGTATTTAAATTCTTTAGATATAAGAGCTTACTATTAATAAATATGTTTATATATCTTGGTTACATAATTTAAAAATAATAATTGAGGTATCTGGTCATTACACTAAAATGAAAATTGAACTCTTTTTAAACTTATTTTGTATTGTGAAAAAATCATCATAGATGTTACAGAATTACAAATATTAGAACTATGTAGAGCACATTATAGAGCAATAGTGCAATATAACATATT
Source organism: Metopolophium dirhodum (assembly GCF_019925205.1). NCBI lineage: Eukaryota > Metazoa > Arthropoda > Insecta > Hemiptera > Aphididae > Metopolophium > Metopolophium dirhodum. The sequence continues at coordinate 14,264,763 of NC_083567.1, read as the reverse complement.
TTTCTTGATTTATCATAACAGATATTATAAACACATGGAGATACCATGTTGTTGCACCTACTAACTTAAGACCGTTCTTAAAATGTCAGTTAACGCTAACCGATTAATAAAAGATTTTATTACCGGCATAATTCAGCCGGTTAAGTTTCGCTTAACTTTAACCGGACATTACTATATTGTATACCAGATTACCAGATATCTCTATTTTTATGATATTAGCTTATGCATATTATATAACTATAATAACTACCTATAATATTATCACTAATACTATAATATTTACCAGTGCCACTGATCATAATATTATTCTAAAAATTAATAACGTAAAGTATATGGATCTCTAGACTAATGGTGTAATAGAATACTAAATTACTGTACCTTACTTTAAATTGTTATAGTTGTCCATGATAATTAACTAAGGTCTAAGTGTTTCAAGAATTTTCTTAAATAATATAATATTAAGCTGCAAATTTAATTTTATTCTGACATTAACAAATCATAAAAACTCAGTATTTTAATAATGTTGTATTGAGATCTAACCTAACTTCAGTGTGGTTTTTATAATTAGAGAATTGGCCATGGAGATGATCACCATTCAGATGCCGATCGATCACCTGTTTTTCTACAGTTTGTAGACTGCGTTTGGCAGGTGACATGCATGTTCCCAAATGCGTTTGAATTCAATGAGTTATTTTTAATAACTATTATTGATCATTTATATTCTTGTAGATTTGGAACATTTCTTTTCAACAGGTACTTTAATTGTTTATGATACAATCATTATTAGAGATGCAAATTAAGTAAAATTAACTAATCAATAAATGTATAATGAGGTGTGATGATTTCTATAAAAATTAATATCTTGGTTCATACTTTGTTTATCAACCAAAAATAAAATTTTGAATAATAGTATGAAAAAAAAAGAATAGTTGTCACCATTTAATTGAAGTCAATTTGCATTTCTATTAAGAATATTGCATACACGCATAAACATTATTATATTGTATCACATCACAACTATACATAATATTATTTATTTTACTTAGTGAAAAAGAGCGCCTACAAAAAGAAGTGAAACAAAAGACTGTTTCACTTTGGTCTTACATTAACAGTGATCAAGATTTATATAAAAACCCTTTATACTGGCCCCAGCAACACGCTCTAGAACCAGTTGCTTCATTGCGCTACATTAAAATGTGGAAAGGACTGTATTGCCGATGGAATCCAAGCATGAGACCACAAGTAACTAACTACTTGTTGATAACCAATGAAGTTTTATAATTTATATTATTAATAATTTCAGGAACCAATTCATCAAAGAACAAGAGAACTTCTACATATGAAAATGCAATTAATGAAAATTTCAGATGATTATCGTCGAGAACTCAAACATAAAGCATCTAGAAACACTTCTAGCAACCGTTTAACATCTCCCATACACATTTAAATTATACAATTATGAATACTGCATTACATCTCATTAATTTGTTACACCTATTTATTTTATACTTTTTATTGTTATTAAAGAAAATTATAAATCATATATGTTATTTATTTTAGTGAATTTAATGTATATTATATAATAATGAATTATATTTAATTAATTATTAAGTTTATGCATTATACATAATAGAAATAATCAAATGATAAGTATTTTTCAACTGTTGTGTATTTATTAAATACAAATGTCTTATCAAATAAAATTATATTGACAATTTACAATTATAGAAAAAAAACTGAAAACTGACAATGTCCGTAAACAGCTCAAAAAGAGTCAAAATATTTTCTAAATTTTATGGTGTATAGAAAATGAAAATATAAACATTCAGTGAAATATTTATATATTATTTAAAGTTATTCTTTTTTAATTGCAACAAAATAACAAAATCACTACATGAGAATAATCGAGTGAAGATCCAATCTTGTAAAAATATAAACTTCAAACGCTCATAAAAATATGATTTGCTTGTAGACATTTTTTTTGATAAGGGCAGACAACCTTATTAATAATCTTGTATTACATTTTCAAATCTTAGATTAAAAAAAAAAAATTTTATGAATTCTCAACTCAAAATAATTTGTTATTTTTCGTGATTTTTCAAGCTTTGAACTTTTACACAACAAATAAAATTGTATTGATATTTATAGAATAAAAAACTAAAAAAATTGGTAACTGAAAATGTCTGTAAACAGCTCAAAATAAGTCAAAATATTTTGAAAATGGTATGATGTAGCAAATGTTTATTTAAACATTCAGTTTGTTTTAGAATTACACAAACATCGATTTTGTGAAAAATTGATTTTGCGTAAAAATTCCCGTTTTGCCTAAATTTTTCTATTGTTTTTCACGGCACTTTTGAAAATACTGGACAATTTTTCGACCCCCCTAAAGATTCACTTTGCTATCAGAAAATATACTGTGAAGAAATTCTAAGCACTTAAAAGGCGATGACAGACACAAAAAAAATAAAAAATAAAAAACACACATCATTGTAAAATCAATACATTCATCGCTCCACTCAGAATCTAAAATACAAAGCGGCCGCGGGTAAGGGGTTTAGTGGTTATGACTCTGCTGTACAGTAGGTTACAAGTGGGGGTCACTGTAATGGATGGTGTTAAATTTGAATCCAATGATATAATATAAATGTATACGAAAAACGATTCTGAGCAGAGACGGTCAAGGATATTTTATATTATTATTATTAATAATACAGTAGGTGGTAATTAGAATCAATATTATTTGTACATAAAAATATACTTTAGAAGTTTCAAATACGCACGAATAATATTTTAAAAATATAACACAAAACTAAAATTGTTTTTCTCCGTTTAAATATCTAATTTTGTCTAAATTTAAACATAGAATAACTATTCAAATATTTTTATATTTTTTAGATTTGTTGGTTGCAGAATAACCTACTTATACGTGGTATTATAACTGACTGTACATATTAAAAATATATAAAAAAATTCCCTTAAAACAAATGTGTAGGTACATTGTATTATTGTAAACATTTTTCTTATAACCTGGCCTGTCCTGAATTCTGACCTTGGGCACGCTTCTCGCCTCAGTGGTATCGGCCAGAGCCACGATTTAAGATATCTTAAAATTTAAATCGTGACCAGAGCTTAGATCGTAATTATATTATACTAGATAGTCTGAATGTCTGATAGTAGATAATAAATTATGATTTAAGTGCCAGAGTTTCTATCCTGATTTAAGGCGCCCGGTGCCGATGCCATTTTGTCCTCAAAAATACACTCGGCGGGAATGACGATACCGCCTTGTAAAATCAACCAAATTTCGTAATTTTATTTTATTTTTTTAAATAGGTATCGGGTTGTAGATTAGTGGAAAAGTCTTATAACTGAGGTGGCAACTAAGATATAAGATTTAATTTTCAAATTGTATAGAATTGTGGAAAATTTGAAAAACTGGCACCGGGACCCTTAATTTATTTCAGGCTTCTTAGTATTCTTTTGTGATTTTGGCGCCAAGTGACGGGCCATATCGTCACTAGGAGCGCTAGTAAGCAGTTAACACGATTCTTTGACGACTGCCCCCCCCGACGTCACGTTTCCCCATCAATGATTGGCCGTTGATCTTTTACCGTATTTTAGACATTGTAATTTGTAATCAATTTTCGTTTTCTATGGAATATGATTTATCAACAGAGTAAAGTTGTCAACTCGTGAACCAGCAGTTATTTCTTTATCTATGCCGTGAACCGTTTACTGTTTTGCAGCGTGCAGTAATCGTGCGTTGTGTGTTCCAAGTGACGACCCTGTTGCAGTACCAAGGCAAACCTATATAGCCATTAAATGGTTTAAAGAATATTTTTTAATTTTTAATGCATTATAATTTGAACTTAACGGTACTTCACTAGTGTTAGTAATACGTTAGGTTAGTTTACGGTCGATACACGATGGTGGACGTAGCTAGTCTAGTCAACTCCATTTTGGCGGACGATGGCTACAACGCACTGTCTGATGACACCAAAAGCAAGTTTGAACAGTATTTGCGCAACCCTACCACAAGCCGCAATGAAATCGGGACAAATACTTCATGTGGTAAGTATTTTCGGTTTATCGTTGGTAACTGAAAAGATAGTTTAGAGCTAACGTCTGATGTGTTTACTAGAAACCAGAAATCAACCAGAAATCGATTTCGATATGCTCAACAACAGTACTAGCATTCGAGAAGCTAAGTTTTTGGAATTGCAAAAAGAAATCGAGGCAGTCAATGACCAGTTTAAAAACACGTTGAAACAAAAACATGATTTGATGTTGCACAACGATTCACTATTAAAGAATTTACATGAAGCTGAAGTTAGGTAATGTGATAAAAATGCTTTGAATATAAACTTATATATACCTATATTGATTTCTAATATTTTGTTCTAGAGAAAGAATGACTAAAGTGGATGATGGTATATTACAGCTAAAAATTGATACCTTAACTGAAAGTTTATTAAAGTGCACAAATAAATTCTCAAATCTTCATGCAAAGTATCATAAAGAAATAAATGAATTAAAACCAAATTTAGATGAAAAAAATGCAGAGGTAAAATCAACACGTTTTTAGAATTGTAATATGAAATTATAATATGCTTTGTAAAAAATATTTTTTATATTAGTTTATAAGGAATTCATAATGTATATGTTTAAGGTTTTGGCGTTGAAAAATGATGTCAATTTATTACAAATAAAATCTAAAAATCAAGAAGACATTATAAACATAATGAAATGTGAAATAGATGATTTAAACCTTGTACATGCTAATGAAACAGAAAAAACTAATAAAGAGTTAACTAACAATCAAACTTTAATGAATCATTATAAGGGTAATATTTTTAAAATGAATGCCTAGTATTTGTACCTAATTTCTTGATTTTTTTAGTATGTTATGAAAATGAACTTGAGCAAACTAAACAATTAACAAAGGATATAATGGAGAATAGAGACTATGTAAGCAGACTGACATCGAATACAAATGATATTGAAAAAAAATACGCTACACTTTCAAATGATCATCAACAATACAAAATTGACTCGGATAACACAATATGTGTATTAAGAAGCAAATTAAATGCTTCAGAGGAAATAGTTAAACAATTACTTCCTGGTAACTTATTTTTATTTATCATAACAAAATTTCCTAAAATTAAAAATTTGTTTTCTTGGATACTAAAAAATGCATAATTGTTTGCTTCCATACAAAATTTATAAACCAAATAGTAAACACTTAACACTTAACAGTATAAGAAAGTAGAAACTATTATATATACTATCTGACTGAAACCCACCGATCTATCTCGAACGAGAGCAGCCGGCGGGGAACCGCCAGTCTGGCGCCTGGGCGCCCTGACGAAACCCGTCGGAGGGATGTAACCGCGTCTTAAAAAGGCGTGAAGGAGCCGCCCTCGCGACATATGGCTAAAGGTGTAAAAACCCCCGAGGGAATGGTCTTATACTCCCCGTCACACAGTGGTTAGTAATACTGTCTGACTGTCTTCGCTAAAATTAATTTTCGTATACAATGATTTTATATTATTGAATTCAAATATAACACATTATAGTGACCCACAAAAACCCAATATACAACAAAGAGATACCCAATTTCACTTCTTTTTAAAATTTATTATATATTCAATTAGAATGTTATTGTTAATAATATAGAAAAATAATTATGTTTAAGTTAATCCAGATAATCCAAATTATCTTATACATAAAGGAACAACAATTACTGAAGTTTATGCTATTTATAAGGAGACATGTTTAAGTTTACAAGATACAACACTAGAACTTGAACATTGCAAAAGAAACTTTAATATTTTAGAAGAAGTAAGAAATTAATATAAAAAATATATATTTTTCATACTCGTTCAAATTTTGTATTTTTATTTTATTGTATATTAATACTTAACTAAATAATTATAAACTTAATTAATCTACTAAATAATTTAAATATTCTTTTTAATAAATTTCAAAGTAGTACTGCCAGTTTTTAAATATTATAATATTTGCTGTAGCAAATTAGGAATGCTGCACCCGAAGTTGATGATATGGAGAAAGATTTAATTGAATCAAATAAAAAAGTTAAACAATTATGTGAAACTATTTCAAGATTGGAGTTGAAGTTGAAGGATGTTAATAATAAATTAGAACTGTCTAATACTAAATGTGATCAGTTATCAAAAGATAATAAAAAACTTCAAAGCATTGAAGATGATTTGAGCAAACAAGTAAGATTTAAAAATGAGGTTTATTATTATAATATTTGTATTTTGATTTTGTATTTAATATTCTTAGGTATGTTTCTTATTGCGAAATAACCAGTGCAATACACGTTATGAAAATCGTAATGTTGGAATAGATATGAGTCCCCAATCAGTATGTATTAGTTTACTATAATTATTAAGATAAAGTTTTATAATATAACAACTTTTTTAGATTATTTCAAATAATTATGTTACATTTGAAAACATACAAGGCTTACAAAAACAAAACAAAAAATTACTAGAAATTATTCGTTCTTTGTCTAAAGCAAATGATGAACAAGATATACAATTAATAAAAGATTTAAAGGTTGGTACTTATTATGAAATATATTAATTTGAATTATTTTTATGGCTGGCTGAGGTGTATTTGAACAATTTGTTTTTAATAGTTCTGCCTACAAATTATTATTTGTGTTTTGTTCCCTTTTACATAATATTATATTATTTATAACATATTTTGTCTTAGGATGAAATTAAAATCTTGGAAGATAAATTAGAATCAAAGGCTCAATTGATTGACCAGCAAACGGTTAGTAAAAATATTTTATTTCTTCAAAATGAAACATTTTATAAAATGAATTATAACAATTATACATAATGCAATAAATTACTGTGTAATACAATTTGTGCAACATAACTCAAATTAAATAAATCATTTTTAATGTGTATTATTTTATGTTAAGGAAAAAATATCTCAATTACAATCTTTGGAATTAAAGCATAAATTAACTACACAGTTAAATGATGATGCACAAAAAAAAGTTCTAAGTCCTGTAAGTAAATAAAATTTTTAAAAACAACACTTATGTTTTCTTCAAATTAATACAATATATTTTTTTTAGAGTAAAACAACATTAGAAAATGATGATGATATAGATGCCAGGATGGAAGAACATTTAGAATATTTTTCTGTAGTTCGTGAACTAAATGCTGCCAATTGTACAATTAAACAACTTAAAAAGAAACTTGAATCTAATAGTGTTGCTCGTTTGCGGTTGGACCAACATGTTCAAGAGTTGAATCTTCAAATAAATGAGTTACAAAAAAAGATAAAAACCTCCAACATAAGGCATTCTGAAAATGAAGAAAACATGGACAACTTGCATGGTAAAATATTATCTTTGGAAACAGTAAGTTACTTTTAATTTCTGAAGGTATTCATTTCTATATATAGCTATGTTTAACAACAATTTTTTTTTAATACTAGGAAAATCAAGAGGTTAAAATTGAATTAGACAAAATAAAAAATCAATGTAACATTTTAAAAAAAGATAATGATAGTATGTATATTTCAAACATGAATTATTCTCGTGAATTGAGACAAAAAACAGAGTTACAAAAAGAATTCGAGAAAACTTTAACTTCCCAATTAGATTCACTAATTATAAATTGGAATTTTACATTAGCATATATTGCTGAAACTGATTATGATAAAGTTAAGTTCAAAGAAGAATATAAAAAATTGACAAAAACATTAAAGGATGTTAGAGATACTTTACTTCTAAAATTGGAAGCTATAGATGACTTGAGTACATTCAAAGAAATGTCTCGATCCAGAACCAATTCATTCAGTTTGTGTACAGATGAGCGTTCTAACTTCCAGAGTGTTGTTAATAAGCTTGAGCATGAAGTAAAAAATCTCAAATCAAAACTTAATGAAAGTGGTAATTATTATTTATTTATTTTATAAAATGTATCATAAATTCTATAATATTTTATTCCATCTTAAGATGATGTCAGTGCAGTATTTGTTTTCTCTCTTTGACCCCCAAGCGCAACATAGACAAAACGCATTTGCGCAGAATCGTTTTTTCTATGTTTTCAAGTAATCTTAGAGTAAAATCACCCATTACAAAAAAGATAGAGAATAATATTTTTGAGGGAATGTCATATCGATTTTATATTTTATTGTTATTTGACTTTGTATTTGAGTTTCAAAATAAACAAAAAAATGTTGCAAATTTATATGATGTTTAAATTGTTTTTAAACAATATTTAGAGAAATCGTTATGACATTCCCTCAAAAATATTATTCTCTATCTTTTTTGTAATGGGTGATTTTACTCTAAGATTACTTAAAAACAGAATAAAAGATTCTGCGCATATGCGTTTTGTCTATGTTGCGCGTGGGCCAGAGAGAAAAACCAATAGTGCGCTGACATCCTTTTAAACTTTCTTTAGTTCCTGACTCCTAAACTTCTTATATCATCCTTCCACTACATTAATCCATATTTTTAATTTTTAGGTTTTCCATTCCACTACTTATCTTACTATTTAATTTTTTTTCCTATCCTTATGTGTCTTAACCATGTAACCTTTTTTCCTTAACAAACCTTGTCACATATACTTATCTGTTATATTGTACAATTCTCTATTGACCCATCTTTAAATTATATTATACTAGCTTATCCCACATACTTCGTTGCCCGTAAAAAATGACAAATCTTAAAAAAATTGTCATTGTTCAATTTTTTTTTGAGTGCAACTCAGCCACCTTTGTAGGCAATGTGTGAAAATTCGATTTGATGCATGCTTGTTACTGATCTGCCCGATAACCAATGGCAACCAATAAAATAATAAATACCAATTTCTACTATTTATTTCTTCCATAACCAATAACAACCATTCATAAACAAAAATTTCCCACGTAAATCTCAAAATTCCTGTTTGGGCATCTCCTCGGGTTGTACTTTATTTATAAATTTATGCCTATGACACTCACAAACAATGTGGTTTTCTATTGGTGAAAGAATTTTCGGAATCGGTTCAGTAATTCCAGAAATTACCCTAAACAACGCCAACTAACAACTCCTCTTTATATAATAGTATAGAATAAATAATAACAATAGTATAGATATAGATACCTATAAACTGTTTCTGCTTTTATTATAGACCAATTAAAAAATCAGTTAAAATCAGAACTAAATGTGACCAAACAACTTTACAAATCTTTAGAAGAAAATTTAAAAAAAATGAGTGAATATTCTTCACAGTTAGAAAATGAACGTGAAATGAAAAAGAAAGAGTACTTAGAAAAAGATCAGCAGTTGAATCATGCGTAAGTTGTTTGATCTACATACATATTTTTAGATAATTTATTATATTTTCATAAATAAATATCATCCAATTATTGTTACTGTTTAGTATTAGATATGTGTGATCTATGTGTTTAACTATTTTCAAAAAATGAATTCAATTAAACTCATTACCATTATTATATATCGTTATTCATATAGGTCACATAACAAAAAAACCTTTTATTATATTGTAATCCACAAATTCTCTACATGAATACTATATGTTTGTTTCCTTTCATTATATTTGAAATAAATATAATATTAAAAAGTATTGGTTAAAAGTTATTAGCTATGTTTCGAACAAAAACAAATCAAAATATAATCAGTGTTTATTAATCACATAGTGGAGTATAGTATTTTTGAATGCGGATGAGTGTTTAAAATTTAAATTAACTATACAAAATGCGCTCCTCCCTTAAGCTATTCATATTAATAATAAAAAGTTCTAGTAATATTTTCTATGATATAATCAAACTACATAAGTATTATTTATAGTTTTTTTTTTAACATTTTGTTACAGTATGCAAGAATTAAGCAAGTTTAACTTATCCCAAAATGATAACATCAATAAATTACAAAATCAATTGTTGGAGTATGAGCAAAAATATAGTAAAATGTTAGATGAATTGGAAGCAGCAAAAGACTATAGTGATGAACTCTTAAAAAACATTTCAAAACAAAATAATACCATATTAACGCTTGAAGAAGAATTGAAAAAGTCTGTTAATGATAAAGACAGATTGGAGAAAAGTCTTAATCATAAATTAGCGCATTATAAATATAAATTAGAAGTTAGTGAAAGTGCATAACAATAAAATATGAGATTATAAGTTATAACCAATATGTTTTTATTGATTTTCAGAGATTAGATTCATTAGAATTACTTAATACAACAAAATCTGCAGAAATAGATCATTTAAAAAATCAAAAGGCTGCTTTAGAAAAGTCTACTGAAGAAATAAAAGAGATGCATAAAATACAATTAAACAAATTAGATGATGAAATAAATTGTCTCAAAGAAACAATAAAACGCTGGCAATTTGAAAATGAACTATTATCAGAACAATTTAAGACAATAACTTTTGAACTTTTGGACCAGGAACGATTGGTAATAAAATAAACCAAACTATACTGTAAATTAAACTAATGCATTTATTTTACTTATAGAATAACAGTAAAATATCAGACAAAGATGATAGTTTAAACAACACTTCTTTATGCACAAATAGTATTGATAAACAGTTTATGAAAATGGCAAATTTAATTAACATCTTGAAAGACGAAAAAAATTCAATAATTTTAGAATTTAATGAAACTATTGCTGAATGCAATAAGTAATGATTTTTATTATTAATATTATTACTTAATTATAGATTCTTATGTTTTATTAATAAATTTAGATTGAAATCTGATTTACATTACAAATCTAAAGTTGTTGATGACATGCAAACTCAAATGAAAGAATTAAGACAGCTACATACATCTGGCTTAGTTATGAATAATGATCATTCAAAAATTTTAGAAAAGGTATGTATTAAGTATAATATATTATCTATTTGCATTTTTTTTTTAAATTAAATAAGCCGATTAAAACAATTGTATATTAATTAAAACATATTATTAGGTTAAATTTTTACTTTCAACTTTTTACATGTTTAGATTGAACTTTCCAATCAATTAGTAGAAAAAAGTAAAATGTTAGAAGAAGAAAATGTACTATTATCCAGCCAACTTAAAGAGTTACAAGAATTAGATGCAAAAAAAACTGCTGAGATTTGTGCTTTAAAAGATGATATATCAGGAATGCAATGTGAAATTGATCAAAAATGTGCAGAGGTATTCATTTTGGTATTTTTTGTATGTGAGAACTGAGAAGAGAATATTTTTTAATACTTACTGTAGATAGTCTCTCGAGTAGATATTTTTGAACAAAGTACTAACATACATGATAATAAACATTACATTGATCTCGCGCACGGGGTTTTATGTCATCGGTTTTCATGGAACTATAATATTTATTATTTAACTACTGCCACCCTCACGTAAAGATGGACTTAGTTCCTAACGACCATAATTAAGTAGTGATTATCAAAATCAATTGGCGCACTTTTTCAAATTATTAACTAATTATATTTTATAATTTTTTTTCAAGCACTGTTGCTGTAAAATAGTACAATATTGAGAAATGATAATGTGAGAACCCTGTCACAGATAATACTCAATTAGCCAGTGCTCACTTTTCTCTAGCAGTCTGGACCAACCAGTGACATAGAAATTGCCTCTGAGATTTTTCTTAAATAGAAGTTTGGGTCCATTAGTAAATGTAATATGATATACTCAATAGGTAGTCAATAATGATCTAAAAAATGAGTTTTATTATATTAATATATTATTATTTATTATGCATTAATACTTGTTAATATTTGTAACTTGCCTCTAGAAAAAGTTCAGTTTGCTTTGTCCCCGAACCCAACTATATTTTCTCTTAGATTCTTAAAGTTTAAAACAATCTTTTTACCTGAATAAAAATATATAAATCTAAATTAACGTGTTTTTTTTAAAATTAGGTTATAAGTGTAACAAAAAACTTGTCAAGATGGAAAGAACGATCAAATGGTACTCATTCTGATACAGAGTTTAAACAACTGTTAAATACACTAGAACGAGAAAAGGGAAAAATGACTACTGCTCTTGATCAATTAAAATCTATGAAATCAGATAAATCATGTCTTGAAGAATTGGTAATATGTTATATTATTAATAAATTATATTGAACTAAAAAAATAATTACTAACCTCATCATAATGTAATTATTTTATTCTACATATTTAGTTAAAGAAGCTAGAAACTGATCATTCAGAAGAAATAAATACTGCAAAACAAGAAATAATTAAATTAAAAACTAAAATTGTTTCTACTAATAAAGCTATGGAGACGTTTAAAAATATTATCAAATCCTACAGACAAAAGTTATCAGATGTTGCATCAGAAATTCATAAAGTTAGTGTTTTAAAGTTATATTTATTTTAATTCTGGTTATTGTACTCAAACATTTCCATCCAACTTTTTAGGTAAAGGTATTGGCTAGACGATATAAACACCAAAGTGAAGAGTTGAATAATACATTAAGTACAGAAAGAAGCTCGTGGCAAACTAAATTTGATGAACTACAGCAAGGAGGAAGTAAAATATCTTTAGATCTTGATGAGCGCAAAAAACTAATAGAACAAGGGAAACAAGAACAAAAAGCTGAATGTGAATCTATCATAAATGAACATAAAGCTAAAGTAAGTATTTATTATTTTGCTTCAGTATGTTTTACAAAATAACATAGTTTTAAATTATAAACTAATTTATATACATTGTAATTTTTTTAAATAGAAATAAAATTAGGTAAATACTAAATATTAATAATTCTATACTCTTTCTAAAAAGGTTTAACATGCTATACATTTTATAGAGATTATTATTATTATCCTGAAAATGTTTATGTTTATGCCAGGGATGATTAACAATTTTACCTATATTTTGTATGAGACAAATTGAAAAGTACTAGGTATAGTAAAAAAATATATAATTTGTATGATATTTAAAGATTTATAAAAAATGTAAGAGTTCCATGAGAGGTGTTTGTGTGAATGTTAAACTGTCGTTAGTATACATTTGGTTTGCAAACACATTTATTTAGTACAATTTCAGCAACAGTTGATACCTTATTTTTGTGTAAATATTTAAATTTGGCTTTTCAGTATTGAATTTAAACTAATTGTGTAATTCTACTTTGATATATATTTTCTTATAGGTTCTAGAAGCCGAAGCTGGCTTAAATGCTGCAAGATCTGAGGTAAAAGATACAAAAGCTAAAAGTGAAGATAAAGAATTGCGTGCGAAACAGCTTTTACAACATGTTAGAAGTAGGATTCAAAATCTTACTAGAGAACTTGATACAACCAAAAAACAACGTGATGGCTTAATTGCCCGATTAGATCAAGCAGAAATTGGTAGGTGCCTTTTTATTACACTATACATTTATAATTGTAATATAATATTTGTAACTTGAAGTTAGTCTCAAGTTAATTTGTATTTTTTTTAACTTGCTAAATAAAATAAATTTGAATAACAATTTTATGTTTTTGTTAGGTGGCCAAATGCAAGAATTTCAAGTTCAAATCTCTCGTTTAGAAGCGGAAAATCGCAAATTAACTACAGAAAAAGAACAGATCACTGCAGAAAAAGATCGTTTGTCTCATGATATACAAATGTTAAATCATAGAGTTACAGCTTTGATGAGACAATTTTCAAATCAACAGGTATGTTATATATATCATATGCCATGATTAATTAATTTTTATCATCACTATGTGAGTTTTGTGGCTAAAGTTTTAATTAACAACAGGATATTTATTAATTGTAAATTTTTAGTTTTGACTTTTTTAAAAATTATTAAAATGTTGAATAAAATTCACATATTGAGTGTTGAATCCTTACCTAACGCAATCCTTTTTATCTAGGTAAAACCATCTACTAGTACCGGCCCTGATAAACTGGCCATTGAACCTCCTACAGCTAACATTAAACCCTTAGGACCTGCAGTTAATAAGCCACAAACTGTAAGTATGCTTAATATTATATTATAAAAAATATTTTTTGATTTAATTAAACAATACTAATGCATTAAACTTGCTAAAATTATTTTTAGGTACACCAGTCTGTTACAGTTAACCCATGGCGATCTGCAGCCGCAGAAACACCATTGGCTAGTATTAAGCCAATGACAATGCAACCTAGAAGCGTGGTAGTATTACCTACTAGTCAAACATCGTCCACGTCAAGCCAAAGGTGCAATTTATTATAGTTACTAAAGTTCTTTTTTTATATAATTGTTATTAATATTTATTATTAAAATAATTTATATTTTACTATATTAGTTTGGTTATACAAATTTAGAATTTAAAAACAAAACATATTATGTAATACTTGTAATTAACACATTATAAAACCATTTTAATATTTCAGTTCAATGAGTGGAACTAGTAGTAGTACAACTATTACTGTTCATCCACAACAACCACAGTCTGTTGATATCAGTAGCAGCGGAGGTAATGCTTTAGACTCTTCAGAAGCTAATAGCACAGCACAAAGCCGTCATTTAACAAGCAGTACTTTAGTACAACACGTTGAAGTACATTGTTTATTTATACAATTCAATACTCATATATATGAGTAGTATATATTATACATTTGATAATTTTGAATGTTTTAGGGTTCTGAATCAACACCAACAGTTTCTGATTCTAACGAAACTACTGCTGCTACTCCCCCATCAATCTTACCACTTCAACAGCTGATAGGAAGTGCAGCAGCTCCAAGCGTTACTGCTGCACAAGCAAGTCCCGCCATCAGTATAGCTTTGGTGGTACCGCAAGGCAGGGAGCAAGTACAAACAACTGTGTCACAACCAACTACTGTATCTGTGTCAACAGTATCTCCTTCACAAAGTCAAATAGACAGGTGAAAGATATTTAACAATTAAAAAAAAGGTATTTTGAATTTTGTTTAATGTAATAATGTATTTTAGATACAGTGTGCAAAATGAAAATGGTCAGACAATGGAAAGTAGTAACAGTAATATTGCTAGTTCTTCAGCTCCAGGTCCTTCAACAGAATCAGAACCATCTGTTGTCACAGCTTGTACTAGTGGACCTAGCTGTTCCTCTCTAGACACTACAACACACTCTAACAGCTCTCAAAGAAAACGAAAAGCTGATCTCCTCGTGACTTCATATGTAAATATTTGTTTTATTGTTACATTAAAAATAATATTATGCTAATCAATCCATTTGTTTAATATTTCAAAATACTAACTATTTTTAGATAAGACTAAAAACCAACATTATTCAAATCTTAAATTTTATCAATTGATAATCTTTGCTAAATATGCAATAGCTGTTCTTAGGAAATAAATATTATTTTAAAATCCATTCTAAGTTAATATTTAATTGAATATTACAAATTAATTTGAATTCAAAAACAATAATAGTAACAAAATGTTTTATTTATAAAGAATTATCATTATTTATCCCACTGAATGGCAATTAGACATTTTAGTGCCAGGTTGCATTTAACCAATAAATAGTGACCAAATGGCTCCTTAAACATGATTTAGTGGCTCATGATTGGTCCATACAATTTTGTTAAACCATCAAATTAATCAATTTTTCATGTAACCCGGCATAAGTAATTTATAGTAAAACATTTTATGTTAATTGAGTATTTTTACTTTATTTTGTATTATAATTTGTCATACTGCTCACTACACAATTTTTTTTATATTTTAGATGAAAAGATCTAAATCTTTTATGCCTAGAGAAGAAAACCGCAGAGAAATGGAATATGAAGCACCAACATCCTCTCAAAGAGATTCAGAAGTTAGCAATTCATATATTGGTCCAGAGAGTAATCCACAAGATAATAATAAAGTATGTGCACTCCTAACATTTTGATAATTAACTAGTCTTATAGTAATGAAAGAATAAAAATGACACTTAGACTAATGAAAAATGGATTAAATTAGATATATAATATATTAATGCATTTAATAAAACAAAATTAAAAATATGTAGAAAAATGTATTTGCCAAACAGGTACCTGGTATTTAGAATTTCAAATTTAATTAATATATTTTATAATATAGTTTTACATTTAATACAATTTATTATTTAATATCCTGATTTGTTTATGATAAGATTACTATTTTATTTAACATAACACCAATAGATTTTTGTGTTTTTAATTATAGCTAAAAATGAAATATTAATTATACTTTGCATTTTAATTGATGTTTGTAGGAAGTTGAAGCAAGTACGGATATGGAGGTGACAAGTGAGGCAACAGATGAAAATAATGAAGTTGACCTAACAAGCCAAGAATGTACTGCTGACACAAATAATATGAATGAAACCAATGATATTCAAAATGAAGAAACTGAACAAAGTACTTTTTTAATTTTATTAAGTATTTACAGCGTATATTATTATATTCTTTGCTAACTACATTACATTTTTAAAGTCCCTCCCCGTTTCACACGGTTTAAAATTCCTTTTATTGTGCCTGTTCTGTCTACTAATTACAGTTGCGACCATCCTACAGACTAGGCTTTCTTCAACAATATTTTTTTGAATAATAGTGATATCAAAATAAAAATTTAGGTATTGATATTTTGAATTATCAATATCTCTATGACTAATAAACAATTTTTTTTAAAAATATATTAAACAAGTTTTTTGGCGTTAATTTCACTTGGTTCTGGTAACCCAAATACCCAATGGCTGGTGGCCATTAATTAAAAACTAAAAATTAATTTAGATTACAATGTATTCAATATTGTACGATATATTTTGATTATTAATATATTGTACGATATATTATAATTATTGATATCTAAATTTCCAAAAAACAGTTTGCGATATTGATATTGTTGAAGAAGCCTATTACAGATAGAATTATGTCCCTGGGTTATGCACACCACTATATAGTATATATTATTCTTTAGTGCGTTTCATAGCAACTGCGAATATGCGGTAACGCGCTTCTTGGCAGTTTTGTCTCAAACAGGGGTTTTCAAACTAGGATCAAAAAAATGTGTTAAATATTCGTCATCAATTTAAAATTTGCCTCGCATTATTACGTGATAGTTTTAGAAACCCTAATGAAAAAACTTGACGAGGCGCGTTAGCGTCGAGTCGCAGTTACTATGAAATGCACTATAGCTGCATTTCAGTTTGTATTCCTATTTACGTAGTTAAGCTTATTTATGTAATTTATTATTAACAGAACTACTATTCTGTATTTATATATCTGTAATCAATATAGTGTACTATATTAGGCATAATGTATGTAAAATAAATAGTAAAAATAAATATTGTTTCATATTTTTTTAGTAACAGGAGAAAATACACCAGAACATTCATCAAATGCTGAAGCCACTGCTATGGCTATTGTCGAAGAAGACTCGCCAGAAATTATTCATTTTCAAGAATTTCAAAACACACCTGTTTCTTCGGCGGTAATAATTTGTTATTTCTTGACATAGCCTTGATTTTTGTTCTGATCAATATTTTTTGTTTTTAAAATAATATATATTTAGAGTTGTGAAGAGACTAAGAATACTGATAATGTAACTTCAGATGCAGAATCAAGACAGAATGAAAGTGATTCAACTCCAATTGAACCTCGAGCCGGTATGTACCACCATTTACCAATTAAGTCGATGATGAATTATTTTTATTTTATTGTAATATAAAAAAATAACATATCCCATTTAAATAACTAAATACTAAGTGATTTTTTTTATAAAGGACCCTCAAGCGATGCTTCGGACACAGTTGGAGTTTCTCAATCAACTGAAACTGCAGAAACAGACACACTTGATTTGGGTAATTTTTGGATTTTATTTTTATTTCATTTGACTTAAATTAGATAAACTACTTTTATAAATATTTAAGTTTTTTTATTAACTTTATAAATTGTTAAATTAAGAATTAATCACTATGAATTATTAATTTACATTTAATTCCTAAAAATAATATGTATCTTGAAATTAAAATTATTAATCAATTATTTAGAACAAGAAACAGTTGAAATTTTATCATCTGAAAATGAAGAAGACACCATTGAAATCAAATCAATTCATGGTACTAACATCTAAATGTGTACTTTGTTAAAAAAATTGACTTAAATGTTTATTTTATTATTCAGATATTGATGAAACTCAAAATGATGATATACCTGATCAAGAGCATGATCAGGAAATAATTTCAGTGTCCTCTTCGCCCAGCAAAGATAATGAAGCTGTCCGTGAGGAATCTCCTGTTGCTGGACCGAGTGGTGTGACTAGTGATTCATCAGCAAATGAACGCAAGCCTATAACATGGAATGAATCACCGTGAAATGCTAAAATCATTAATTATAAGTTATCAAAAATGTTAATTGGCTTTCATACATCTAATGTGCATATTAACAAATTGTACGACTAGTTTTTTTTAATAGTCCTTTTTATATTAAGCAATAACAAAATAAATATGTTTACCTAATTTAATTAAAACATTTTACTGCAAATTGTATTTTACTTTTACTCTTATGATTATCCCTGTTTTATCTACATAAAGTATATTAAAATAAATAATGTTTTTATCTTTTTTTAATTATGAATACAGTAAAGAAGCTATTATAAATTCTTTACTTATTAACTGAAAGGATTTGAAAATTATTACTTGATACCTAAAATGTTGTAAAATCATATCCTGCTGTGCTTGAAAAGCATACCTATTTACTTATTTGTTTAGAAAGTGCATATTGAAATTATGTAATATGAATTCCTTTATTCAATAATGAATATGATCCGTCTGATTTCTAATCATAGACGTAAGCCCTGCATACAGGAGTGGCATCATAACACATTAACAATAACTACTACCTAATTAAATATCTAGAAAAATGAAGTAGTTAAATTACTAATGGATTATTTTACTTGTAATGGGAGAGCTGCCAAGCTGGTTTATTTATTATTTTACGATGATCCCCACAATAAATCTTACCAAAAAAAATATTTTTTTTATTTGAATGATTATATTTATGCCTTGAATAGTTGGCAATGATGGGTAAATTACAGTATATACCTATCACTTGAATTATTATTTTTCAAATATCGTTGGCATGGTCAAATAGTTACTTATTTTAAGTTCTTAGGTTCAGAGTATACCAATAATTGATACATTAAATAAAATAATACTATATGAAATTAGTTTGCTTAATTACAACATGTCGACATCTAATCGATAGATCAATTCATCTAATTCATCCCATACTTGCTCCTGCATATCCATTGTAATTTACTCTAGGTCTAGGAAAAAAAAACTGGATAAGTAATTTTGGTTCAACTCTAAAAAACCTAACCAGTAGAAAAACTAAAACATTGTAAGTACTTACAAAATATATTGTTGGAACCACATCTTATTTTGGCTTCCTATTTACGTCTTAGAGAAAACTGACCATTTGTTGTCTATTATGTGGCTTAAAATAATAGGAACTCTTAAAGTGAAGAGAATATAGTATACTTTCTACAATACAATTATTAATACTAATATTTAAAAATTTTAAATTAATAAGTTGTGTACTCATAAAAAGAGTAATTTGATTCAGGGAAAAAGCCAAGGTTCAAATTTACTGACTGATCCAAATAATATATAGGTA
This sequence comes from Metopolophium dirhodum, assembly GCF_019925205.1. Lineage (NCBI taxonomy): Eukaryota > Metazoa > Arthropoda > Insecta > Hemiptera > Aphididae > Metopolophium > Metopolophium dirhodum. The sequence goes on along the minus strand of NC_083567.1, from coordinate 14,245,151 downwards.
GTAGCCATTAGATTTGTAAACCTTTCTGTTAGGGAAACCCATGTCGAAAAAACTTACTTAGTCATACGGGCAAACCTATGCTGGCCTCTTAGTCACATTGGCTCAAGTGGCTCAACCAGGGAGGGGGGAGTTTTTAGCTTTTTGGTATTTTCTTAGATATTTAATTTTAATTAGAATAATTTTATTTTTTAATTGTTCAAATTCATTATTTTAGCATTTATGTTTTGAAATATTTCATTTTATAATTTATATTACCTAATTGTCGAATCGTTTGATAATAATAATAATTTATCACAATTATGATAATCTATGTTATACTTTGGGAATAATGAATATCAATAATATCATACAACATAGGCTTTTCCTCATATTATGGATAAATTACTTCAAATTGCTGTCATACAATATTCTAATAAGTTTTGGAAACGCGATCGCAGATTTTTAAGCATGCGACGAATCAATAATTGGGTAAGGCGAGTAGATATGTTACAACTTATAACAATGGTTCAATATGGTTCAATGAAAAACATTTAATTACATTCAAATACATTTTTATTAGACAACCTGTACAATTTTTGGAACTTTTCTGTTTAACTGAATACCCTTTAATTGTTTTGACTTATACAGCTAAGCATGCTTAAAACAATGGTGAAGTCAGAATTTGGCGATCGGATATAACTATAGCTAATTTAAATTTATAGTATTTTCATAATATTATACAATATACACCATTATCCATTACATTCATATTTCATAATAAATATATTTACAAGGACCGCGGTTCGTGGGAGACATCAATATATCTTGGCATGAATGACAAACTTTATTTTACTCCATGATCAGTCGAAAATGTTTCAACCTTGTTACCTACCATGTTACCACCGTCGAGAACAGTAAACAATCCCCTCAGCCTCTCCCATCATGAGAGGTCCGACCTAACCTATTATGCGTTAACATTACAAGTTAGCGCGATATTCGTAATCGTAATTCGTAAACACAAAACATAATTTTTTGTTGCCGACGCCGTTGAATTTACGCTGTAATATTTCGTCCTAAGGAATTACTCTAAGTAAGTACTCACGCCGACAATAATCACCCGTGTTTCGTGTTCGACATCGAGATTGACTTCGATCGGCCACTGAAATTCGGATTTACACGTGCAGGATCGTGCGAGCGAAACGCACGTGTCGACGGGCAAACGATATTTTGCCGGTTTACTTGCCCCGTCGTGATGTCTGTCGTACGGACAGCCATCCGGACACGATGGGTCCTAATTTCGTTGACCTGGGCGCTGGTCTCTCACCGATCACACGACATGTGCTGTATAAGACGGGCGTGTCGTGCCGGTGGTTGTTGTTGTGTTCGATATCGTTCGTTGCGATTGTTGCCGACCTGAGGTTTCTTCTCGTGACATTTGGCACGGATTTCGTCAAAAGTAGTTGGTTTACCCTTTGCCAATCCTTTTGACACGAGATCTTAGGGTGTTTGCTTACTACCGGCTCCTGTGTGCAGACAGAAAACGGCATTGTCGAGCAAAATTTTTGTTTAGAATCTGAATTAATATGTGTGAATGCTTGACGTCTACGTGTATTTTTAATTGTTTTAACAGTCACGTATCACCCAAGTATTGCAGTAAATAATATAATATTTGTTTTACATTTTAGAATGGACGACCAGAGCATCACGTTAGATGTTAACCCTAAAGCATATCCTTTGGCTGACCAACAGATGACCACAAAAATTTTGAACTTGGTTCAACAAGCAATGAACTATAAACAATTACGTAAAGGAGCAAACGAAGGTTAATATTTTCATAAGTGTCTTTATTTAACAATATGCTAAGTGTCTGTATTATGATTTTCAGCCACTAAAACATTAAACAGAGGTATTTCTGAATTCATCGTCTGTGCTGCAGATGCAGAACCTTTAGAAATTTTATTACACTTGCCATTGTTATGTGAAGACAAAAATGTGCCATATGTTTTTATTAGATCAAAACAAGGTTTGTATTGAAAAGTAATTATGTATTTATCACATTCACAAATATTTTTACTTTTTACAGCATTAGGCCGAGCATGCGGTGTTTCAAGGCCAGTCATAGCGTGTTCTATTACCACTGATGAAGGTTCACAATTGCGGCCACAAATACAACAAGTTCAGACTGAAATTGAAAGACTATTGGTTTAATTTTGTACACATTTTTACATTTATAATACTGAATTGGAAATAATAATAATACTACATCATTCAAATGTTTAAAGTATGTTATTATTTTGTAATAATTACATTTATTAATATGATATATTAAATAAATACATTTCCTTCAAGTAGATTTCAATGAAGTTTTACCTTACATAAAGTTATTTTACAAAAATTAAATTATAATAATAACGTTCATTATAAAATTAATATTCCTTTCCTGGTTCTTCGTGATTATATTATATGATATCACATATTAAATTGCATTTAGTTTTCAAATCACTTTTCTGATAGGTTAATGTTTCTAAATTCTAACATTAATAAACACCATAGTCAACATGATATTACAATAATATTGTCTTTAATTTAATAATAGAAAAATAATATTGGTGTTTACTGTTTAATACTAATGTTATAATTTAGTCTGGTATGATGGACCAAATCCTATAATAATGGATATTGGTTAATGAGTTGTCAGTATTATATATAACCAGGCAAACCGTATAATATTGTATTTAGAATAGTATGCGGTGGTGCAATTGCAAGTACTATAATTATGTAGCAGGTGCAAAGATATGCTTTAGCACCCGTTGAAACTGAACTTCGGTTCTATTAAATGGTTGTACGCAAATACAAATAGAGTTGCATAACTATGCATCAGTTATCTTTATTTAACTATATTATATATTATATTATTAAACTTTAATTAATTTATATAAATATTTTTAAAAAATCAATTAATGTATTTTATATTAATTTTTTCATTGCCCATAAATATTTTTGAAATTAAATTAACATAATATTATTAATGTGCGATTAGCTATGTTATTATATTTACTAGTTCACTCTGTATTTTATAAAAAAAAAGATAAAAATTAACTCAAACATTCTAGTTTGGTCAGCAAGTCCAACAAAAGTATTATCAAACTAGTCCCTAATGGGAGGAACCCATAAGTGGTATGAATCTTCATTAAATTGAGTTCAAACAGTTATCCTAAAACATAAGTATATAGTATACCTATCATACTAACTTCACTTTAGTCATTAACATTTCTACAATACAGAAAATCTGTTGAATTGTGATCAATATAGCTGGGATTTTGAAGCCCTAAAAAAAATGCAAAACTGACTTAAAAAACTCTAAAAATGAATTTAAATGTATTCATTATAGCTTAAAAATTGGAAAAAAAATTTTATAATATTACTACAGTAATGTATTTTTATGATAAAATTGTTATCGACGATAACTTGTAAGTATGTATGGTGTAATAAAACATAATAGGTATATAACGGTGATAATTTAAGCAGAAAGGCCTAGCTATGATAAAATCTTCGACAACGATAACTTGTGCTATATAATTTATTATTTATACTGTCAGCAGTTTGTCAAAGTCTTGTTAATCACAACAATTTTTGTTCATTTTCTGAAAAAATTGTGAAAAATGCTCTTAAAACTAAGAAAATGCATTTAAGGTTAACTTTGTCAAAACATGCAAAAATAAAATTACTTTAAAATAATCAGTATCACCTAAATCACATTTTACACTTACAGACCTACGTTTCAAAACACCAGAAAGAAATATGCGTTCGCATCAAAATCCCAGCCCTAGTGATGAATTACAAGTTCTGTTCAGCCAATCACTAATTTTAAACATTGAAAAATGTGTAGTAAACAACCGGCTAGTTTCCAATCTCCAAAGATCATAGACCATAGTATAAAATATATCCTTGGATTGAATATTTTTATTATGTTGTAGAAATAAAGACCTATATTGTTTAATTGTAGATGGTTATAAATATATAATTATTAATACTTACATGATTATGTATTAATTTGTTTACAAGTTCATAACATTTCTTATAAGTAATAACATAATCATAACCGACTATGTCTTACATTTTGAACCTAGGCGCTAGGCCTATCTCTGAGTACATTAATTAATGTTGCAAATTATTAAAAAGAATAAAAACAATATTTCTTATTTAATTCATACATATATATATTTATTTTTACATTAATAATATTCAAAAATAATTTTTTTATAACTACCTATTATCTATTTTGTTTTTGAGTCTAAATAATTAAGGAGTTTTTCTTCACGGACTTTTTTCTTTTCTTCTCTAACTTTCTTCTTCTCTTCTTTTTCTCTCTTGACCAGCATTTCTTTAAATCTGTCATCTTTTGGATCTATCTTGTAACCAAAATGTTTTTTCACTTCTTCAATGAGTTTTTCTTTCTTTTCTTTAGCTTGTTGTGCCTCGAATAATTTTTTTGCAGACTTTTCTTTCACTTCTTTTAACCAACCGTTTAATTTTTTCATATTGTCATCAATTCTCTGTTGATTTGTTTGAATTTCTTGACGTTCACTTTCTATAAGCTCTAATGCATTTTTTTGCATCTCTTGAATGGTCAATGGATAGGCTAAACTTTCATACTCTCTTATATCCTCCAAGTCTTCGGCTGTTGGCCATGCTAAGCCCGGCGAAACATTACTGGCCTCACCATAACGGCCATACATTTTTCTTTTGTATTTTACTGTGTTGTGGTATCTATGCACGGGCTTGTCATAAGGTAGACGACCATTCACCATATTGCGATGTCCATGGTTTAAGCGAGATTTGTCACATATTGCTTTCACTTCTTCTTCCGACAAAGTTTTCTCCGCGGTGGTTGTGACAACATCAACGTCTTGTACTTGATTTTTAATCGATGCATTTCGTGCTAAAAAACACTGAACAATCGGTACTTTAACAAATTTACCAACATAACTAAATCCTTTAAACGATATGATTGACATTATAAATAATAAACTACGATTTAAGATTCAACTCATCAACTGCCTGCAACCTTAAATTTATAATATGTTGTAGACTTAAATCTTTAATCGTGCATGAAATTTATATTTTCACGTCCTGCCGCATGATTAGTCTTGATAGTTATCATTATTGATAAGTGCTAATGATACAATATTATGATAATAAACAAACATTTCCCGCATAAATTTAAATAACATTATTTTACACTAATATTATAATTATTATTTATTGTACACAATCATAGGTCCTAAAATTATAAGATGTGTTCCTATTAATTATTTGATTACGAAATTCAAAACGGTCCTGTTTAATTATTCGACCAAATTGAAGTGGGGATAAATTGCTAATCAAAACGTGTATTAGTGAACATAACCATATCTACAGTAAGGTAAAATGCTAACATTATAAAACTTGAAGTTCTAAATAAATCTAAAGAATATAAAAAAAATATTTATTTTAGGCAAGTATGATCACTATCCCAAGTAAAGAAGGCTAGATACCGACTCTAAAATTATGGTATCAAAATTGGTGATAAAGAAAATTAACAAAAAAATTGTCTCTTTATAAAAGATATTCATAAAATCATAACAATGTTACATAAATGAATCACCAGCATCAGACGCCCTAAAAGTTCTTTGGTAAAACTTATGAAGAAGCCAATGTTACATACTTTAAACATTTTAAAAACTCAAAAAATACAATTTGTAACCAGGATAAAAACTTATTTACTTAAGCGTTTTATTATATTTTAATTTCAAATCGAGTTAAGAGGTCATTTCACTCTAATTTGAGAAATTAATATGATTATAATCATTATTGCGAACGTACAATTTGCCATGTTACGCGTTGGTCAGAGAGATAAAACAAATAGTGCGCTAACATCCTCTTAATGCTAAAATAACTATGGGTACTTTACATTTTTAAACGCAAATTATGTAATTTAACAAACACCCTCGTAACTCATAATCACATTATGTAGCATTTGTTATTTTTTGTATCGCTAGCTAGTAGTAAATCATAAAGTCAAAAAGGTGGATAAGTGTATGTCGCTCTGCTGTACAGTAGGTTACGAGTGGGTCACTGTAATGGATGGTGTTAAATTTGAATTCAATGATATAATATCATTGTATAAGAAAAACGATTCTGAGCGAAAACGGTCAGTCAGCCTATGATATTACCAAGTATATTTGATGATATTATTGTGAATAAAGTAATTTATATATTATAACCTATTTACGTTGAGCCTTGTTTTAAATTTTCAATCCTTAGCCATAAAAGTTAAACATTTTATACATTTTTAACTACAAAATAATTAATAAATTATAAATTTGATAAATGTTGTCAACATTTGAACTTTAAATGCTTATAAAAAAAAATCGTCCCTATGTATTTTTAATATTTTTCAACTGCTATTAGAACGATATATCAGGAGCCTTATATTAAATTTTCACGCTTTTTTACCCAACAAAAAAATTTTTATTGATATTTATAGAAAAAAAAATTGAAAACTGACAATGTCCGTAAACCGCTCAAAAAGAGTCAAAATATTTTCAACATTTTATGGTGTATAGAAAATGCTAATATAAACATTCAGTGAAATTTTCAAGTATCTACAGTCATTCGTTTTTTAATTACAATAAAATAAGAAAATTGTTACATGAGAAATCGAGTAAATATCAAATGTTGTAAAAATATAAATTTCAGACGCTCATAAAAATTTAATTTAAGTTTCTTGTAGACATTTTTTTTTTGATAAAGGTATTCAAACTTATGAGTAATCTTATATTACATTTTAAAATTTTAGATTTAAAAAGAAAAATTTTTATGAATTCTCAACTCAAAATAATTTGCTAATTTTCGTGATTTTTCCGTATTTTGTCAAAATTTGAACTTTAAATGCTTATAAATAAAAACTGTGACTAAGGATTTTTAATTTTTTTCATCTGCCTTTGAAACAATAACCTAGGAGCCTTCTATTAAATTTTCAAGCTTTTTTACTCAACATATAAAATTTTATTGATATTTATAGAAAAAAAAACTAAAAAAATTGAAAACTGACAATGTCCGTAAACAGTTCAAAAAGAGTCAAATTATTTGGAAAATGTTATGGTGTATAGAAAATGCTAATATAAACATTCAGTCAAAATTTTATGTACCTACGGTCATTTGTTTTAGAGTTGCACCAAAAACCAAAATCGATTTTCTCGTAAACAGATTTTGCGTAAAAATTCCCGTTTTTCCTTAATGTTTCTTTTGTTTTTCACGACGCTTTTGAAAACTACTGGGAAATGTTTACTTTTGACCCCCCAAAGTACCAACTAGATTCACTTTCCTATCAGAAAAGTTACTGTTGAAGAAAATCCAAGCACTTTTACTGTCCTAAAAGGTGATGACAGACACAAAAATAAAAAAATTAAAAATTAAAAAATTAAAAATAAAAAAAAAACACACATCATTGTAAAATCAATACATTCATCGCTTCGCTCAGAATCTAAAATTGTAAAAATTACAAAAACTATTGTTATTTTAACAACAAAAATTAATATATGATAATTATTATAATTATTATATATTTTAAATTTAATTTTAATGGTTTTTTCGGTCTTCACGCCACACATCATTAATAACTGGACCTGTATGTAATTTAATAATAAAGTCGTATGTTGTACGTGAAAAAATAGGTAGATTTATTGATCCACAAAAAATTAACATTTGAACAAATAAAATTCCCGAAAGCGTTAAATCAGCTCCAATTAGAAATATTCCTTTCTGGGCGTTTTCCATTCGTTTTTTGAAAAGTCCATTGAACAGTGTGATCCTCTTCACAAACTACAGTAACAGACAAAAATGTAGCTTGAACATAATGTTTCATAAGTATATATTTCTTGTTGAACATTCTTGACAGTGTTTAAAAGTACGACAAATTTAATTCTTTGAATCGTAAATTATTTGATATATAAACGTGTACCTATCTACTTAATATGGTCTTTTTTTTTCTCAACACCTTTTTGGACCATTATAGGTATGCTTTTTTGTTAAAATATGCACAAATATGCAAACCACGCGCACTAACGACAAAATATGCAAAAATATACAGTATAAAATGTTGATATTTAATCAATTAATCAATCAAGCAATGATTTATGGACACTCATTGACTGCATGTATATGATATTGAAAATAGCAAAATGCATTTCATGCAAAATCCGGTCTTTACTTATAAAATTGGAATTGAAAAAAAAATTACCAGTTTTATAAATTAAAATTGTATCTTATGACTATTATCAGCAGGGCTGTTTTAAGGGACAATGTATGGGGGAGCAAACATAAATATGACGCCCCTAATTCAGTATACGCCTTTTTTTACAAGTAAATAACCAAAAAAAAATGTTCTCACTATACGCTCCAACGCCTCCAACTAACATTAGGTATACTATATAGTATATACGTACAAAAAACTATATGCTTACCTACTCATTAGTCATCTACTCTTGATATTGTCTTATACAATATATTTAAACACATGAACCAGGTACAATTTATACAAATTAATAGAAACAACAAATTATTACATATTATACTATACATGTCTAGTGTCTACATATCATTATTAATTTCAAACCCATGTCTCTTGGTATCTGGTATATTCTATACCTAGCTATTTATTATTGTAATGATAAACGACTAAGGGAATAGGTATACCATGTTTTTTAAATTTTAAATATTATATAACAATAACATTACCTATCCTAAAAACTGACCAAGTACAAAACATTTGTGATTTCTTGTATAAATAAATAGTATAGATAGAAATGATAGGAAATTAAAACACACAAATAAATATATCATGTCTTTTAATTACTATTATTATTATTTAAAGTTTTTCTTGCGAATTTTTACAGATAAAAACTTTTGAATTGTATCAGACCAGTCTATATTTCTAAGAATATAATTTTCAATGCATAATAGCGTTAAGGAAGAAGTTTTGTCTTGTGAAAGTGTTGATCGTAGATAATTTTCAATTCTTCTAAGGACAGAGAATGATCGCTCACCACTTGCGTTAGAACATGGCATACATGCATATATCCTTAAGACAATTAAAACATTTGGAAAAGTTAATGCCAAAGGGGAGTAGGATAGTTTTTGGAATAAACCGTTTATTTTTAAATCTTCTTTAGAAAATGAAATAGCAATTTTTTTAAATTGGACTATTTCTTCAATAAATGATGTGTCTGTATCTTTGTTGTATATATTTACAATATGCAATGCCTTCTTGCGTAGTGTCAAAGAATCTAAATTAGTTAAACTACTTAAGAATCAAAAATTAGAATAGACATTTATATATGCTATTTTCCTTTCACATACATTTGAAGATAAAGTGTCAAATAACATAAAAAGTATCATTATTCATATTTTAATTATCTCCATATGATGTATAGTATCTATCATGGTTGAAATATACTGTATATTTCAACCATGGTATCTATAGAATTTGAATCATAAAAATGTTATCAAATAATTTTCTATAATCTTGTACATACAATTCTAATGATTCATATAATGAAACAACAATAGATAAATTTATATCTTTTGACTGTATAGTGTTTTGCTTGTAGCATCGAATCTCTGCAATACTGGGGTCCATACTTTCAACAAACTATAATTTTCCCAGTTTTTTCTTTATTGAATTTGCTTCATTTCTAGTTGACGGTGTTTGAGTTATATACTTCTATCTTCCGATAATATTTTTAAAACTTCTAATATTTCTTTATATCCAGATAAGACTCCTTCACAAGATGCATGCCGTGAGGACCACCTAGTAATACATAATTTTTTTGGAACAGTTGTAGATTTTGACGGACATTTGTCAATGGTGCTTTTAAGAAGTTCCTATCTGTAAGTTGATGATGATGAAAATGTATAAGCCATTTGAATAGTATGAAAAAATTGTGTACCTTCCTTTGAAGATTCAGCAGCATTGGAGCCAATAAAATTGAGAGAGTGTGCAGCACATGGTACAAAAACCGCATACTTGCATACTTTTTTATACGAGCTTGAAGTCCCTTATATACACCAGATATATTAGAGGCATTGTCATAAGACTGTCCTCTGCAATTTTTAAGTTCAATGCCCAACTCATTGATTTTTTTTATTAATGCATATTCCATTTGTTCTCCTTTATGTCCTACTGATGGCAGAAATGCTATAAATCTTTCTTTAGATTCGCCAGTTGGAGTTATATAGCGTATGACCACTATCAATTGATCTGTTTTAGTTACGTCAGTAGTTGAATCAATAATTATTGAAAAATATTAAGATTCATTGATTTCACTCACAATTTTATCAGTTACAGAATTATTCATAAGTTGAATAAATTCGTCACATATTATTGAAGATTGATATGACATATATTACCTCTCCCTTTGTTTCCATATTTAGCAATATGTTCACATAAAAACGGATCAAACTGAGCAATTAGTTCCAAACATCCCATGTAATTACCATTATGCACAGAGCCAAATTCACTATTGTTACCTCGAAATGAAAGTCCTCGTTCAGCCAAGAACGTAATTGTTGATACTACACGACGAAGAACTTGGGTCCAGTATGATATATTTATTCTACTAAATATTTTATTTTTATTATATTACAAACAACATTATCGACTTTTTTTTGCCACCCTTAAATATTTGGCCGCCCAAATATTTGGCAACTGCTCCTTTTGCCCCCCTCCCCCTCTTGATGTGCCCCTGATTATCAGTTATAATATATATTTCTATAAATTAAAACCAAAACATATATGTCTATTTCAAGTACCTTATATAGGTATGCACATATTATATTAGTTATAATTATTCTATATGACCGGAGACTGGAAAAACGACGACAACGTTTGTATCTTGCGTATTTTATATGTTTCTAGTTCGGAACTAAAATATGCACCTACGACACTTGGATATCATATTTTTCGTGACATTAAATATTTATTTGAAGTCTTAAAAGTAAATGTAAGCCCCAAAAGAATAAGAAAACAAATTTACTTTAAACATCGACTCTTTCGGTGGAATCCGTGTGGTGTGTGAACTGCAACGCTGACGTGGAAACGCTCCAGATATAGCTGAACTTAAATATTGTGATTTATGTAAAGTAAAACCATACGGAACGTAGTATGTTTGATTTTAATGTCTGCTTTGCTTAATGCATATAGAAATTTTAGAATTTTTAATCGACTGTGTCTTCTTCAACGACTTTGAGATTTTCCATAGAATATAAATTATTGGTATTATTATACTAGGTATGTAAATATGTTGAATCCGTCAATCCACGAATATAATATAATGCAACTTTTTATATCAAAGACAAAGAGTTCCGTGTTAAGGAACAATTTGTTCATTGAAATTTGTAATGAAAATAGTTTATAGTTTTGATTTTGAATTATAATAATATGATATATTATTTAAATTATTATTTTTGTTTAATAATTGTTAAATTGTATTATTGATTAAGATGGTGAATAGATATCAGAAGTATAAGCATATTTTTATGAAAGCATATTGTATTTTATGAATCATTAAATAAAAATGTGATTACTAGATTTTAGAGTTAATACAGGTATACCGTAAACAGGCGTGGACTGGTAAAATAGGAAACGGGATGCTACACAATTTAAAGGGCAAATAACAAAAAATGTTGGTGCAAATTTAATACATGTAGATTATTTATAAAATATTAATATATTTTATTTTGTTTTAAAAAAATATTGAATATACGTTAAAAACGTAAATAAGTACCAAGTTACAATAACCAACTTTCAATCAAAGTTGTACAATATTATAGATTACTAGTAATCGTAAGTTGGCAACAATCTGCTGTTCATTAGGTGTCTAGAGTTTTTAAATATATAACAAATAATATTAGACAAATATATTTTAGGGCAAGGGATGCTAGAGCAGGGATCCCAGCCAGTCCGCGCCTGACAGTAAATGCATCATTTGTACAGTACTGACTATAATACTAACTAGATTTGTAAAATTCTAAGTCTATAATTTTCTCCGAATACTGCTGAGTACGAAATTAATAATAAAGATTTTATGTTAATTTTTAAAGTATCGGATATATTTTAGATTTTTGATTCTGAGCGGATCGATGACTGTATTGACTTTACAATGATGTGTTCTTTAATTTTTAATTTTTTTAATTATTTTTTCTTGTGGTCTCGGACAATTAAAATCAAAAACATCCTTCGACTTGTTATATAAAACAACTGTGAATGGGTGTCAGAATTATTTTTACACCATTATTTTTAAAACGTTGGTTTAGAATCTATAGATTTTAAAAAAATGTCAATTTGTTATACTTAAGCTCGGTAAACTTAAAGCGTTGTACGGGTGCGTAAAACACCGAAAATCGTGAACTTCGTAAGGCTATACCATAAAAATTAATGATTTCCGGAATTATTTTTTGCATCACAATTCTTATAACTGGTTGTAACACAATAATGTTGTCTATCTTTAATAGTTTAATATTTATTATTTCAATAGGATGTATTGGTATCAGGTTGTAGGAAAATATCTAAACTTTTGTAATATCAAAACAACTTTTAATTTTGAGTATTTTAAGTTAATATATAAATTATAAATGAATGAATAAAGACGCGTCGAGGAAATACGCGTGTATTGAAATAGGCTGGCGGCCGACCGATTTTAAAACGACGATGACGATGGAATTGAGTGACGAAAAATATTTTTAACGGTACCCAATTTTGAATTATACCGAGTACTAACGATTTAGCTTTAATCTATTTTTTCCTTGGATAGTCCTTTAAAAATGTATTTAGAATAAAATTAACATTTCTAATTTCTATATTTTATGATTATTTTAACAAGAATACTGACTGTCGGTTATCAAAATATTGGATTTTAAAATGACTTGTTATGAATTGTTAAGTTATTAATGAATATAGTTTTAAAGTTACATAACATAAACTTAATTTAATCGTTCATATACTTAAAATAATTTTTTTTTTTATTTTAATATAATAAGTTAATTTAAAACTTAAACATTTAGTTACTTAACAATTGATTGAAACTGAATTTAACACCAATATTTCTATGTGTGTACCTACCTGCTTTTTTTTCAACAATAGCGTTCGAACGACTGCGACCCGATTCGGCGATAGTTAGGTACATGGTTGAGCGAGGTCCATATTTTTAACAACCCGATTGAGCACAAAAAATATATTAAAATATGTTAAGTGGATGAAGAAAAAAAAATGATAAATAGGTATATTACCTATGTTATAATATAATATTGGATTATATTGGGTACCCACATATAAATAGTAGTATATTTTAAAGGTATTTGAACAGGGAGTCTCTACCCCACGAATCTGTTTCATTTAAATATGTATGTTTTATATTTCATATAATATATATTATATGGTATCTACATAATATTGTATAGATATTTTCACCATTTACTTTACAGGTATTATATCTTAAATCTTAATATATATTACATTATATAAAGACGCAATTATTCAATAAAGTATTATTGGTTTTATTTTGGCTGTTCGTGTTTGTATAATAATACTTCAAGGACTAGGTAATAAGTAATAATTTATTATTGTTATTAACCACTACACAACAGAACATAATATTATGAAAAAAATGTATAGGGAAACCTAAATTCCATTTTCTCTGGTGATATCTATATCAATTATTATAATATGATATTTAAATATGAATAATAAACATCTGCAGTATATCATCACACGCCATATTGAACTATTCTGAATTCTAGTTAATAAAGATAAATGATAATCTGTTTGAAAAAAAACAGGCAGTAATATTAGCTTTGCTTATATAAAAACTAAAAATAAATTTTTTTACAACACTCGACAAGATAATATCAAAATTTCATTTTTTTTTTTTGAGTCGGGATGACAGGTCATTTTACTGGTGATTAAATGTATAAACATCATTACATAATATAAACGAACATAATATCAATTAGTCAAAAAGTCAACAGGTAAAATACTAAAACAGGTATATAACATAAAATAAAATAAAATATGAAATATTGTACTAAGTAGACAATACTGATAATAGTAATAATAATGGTAATGGTAATGGTAACAATGGTTGATTCTAATTTCTAAAAGTATCGTATAAAATTGTGTTTTTAAATTTCGTCGCTCCAAAATTCTGCCATCTTTATAGCCTTGTAATTTGCGGATTGGAAGTCTGTTACGTCACATTTTACTGGACATTCGTTGCAATTTAGCAGGTGCGACGTGGTGTATGGAAAGAACCTCTACGCGGTATACCCAGGCAACGATTCAGTGATACTCTCACTAATCGGCTAATCTTTCCACCGCGTGGCTCAGGTCTTATAGACCAAACATGTGTAATAACGTAAAATTAAGATAAAATAAAATCCAAATATAAATACGACTCCTGTCGATAGTTATATTAAAATAGTAAAAGTTAGAGTAGTAAAATTACGCTATTACCTTCCTCCAGGTGTTCGGAGGGCTCTCGAGATCGTGTATGCGAGAATTAGATCAAATACACCGTACAATACAATTTAATTTTATGGGAAAAAGCACATAGAATGTATTAACTGCAATCAACATAAAATATTATATTATATGCCTTACCTGATTCGCAGTTGTTTGTAGACAATATTGTAGGAGTTTTAGGTTTTAGATAAAACAAATTAATACTTCAAATACACAAATTGAATTAACGAACGCACTGATTATTGCTTGCATAAGAAGTCCAGTTGTCGCTCGTTGAAATCGGTTTCTTTGGTACTTGAGAGGTTGTTACTCTGGTGGTTGGTGCTCATGCACTGATTTAAGGGACGGACGCGAGGATGCTGACCAGAGAGTGGTGGGTGGCTTTGTCACTAAATTATCGTGGGCCTGGGAACTAGATTATTCTTTGGCGTCAGCATAGTCACACACATCCTACGTAATATTGTTATGAGTGCGTGTCAATATCTTAGTTGTCGTTGTCAATGGTTTTATTTGATGCGACCGATTTCTACAAGTGACAGTCTGGCCGTTGTTTATTATTCTGTAAAATTTTAGTTTATTATAATGGTGTGTGAGCATATCATTACACATGATAAAGATCAAAATTTCATGAATAACACACAAAAAGTGTATAATGTTCAAATAGGATTAAGGTGACACAAATCAAATTACCAGTTTTGTATACTAAACTTTCCAAACCACTATTAATTTAATTTGTAAATGTGATGTAATGACACACAGTGAAATATGTGCTCGATAGTCTATAGTTGATAGTAGACCGTAATGGCTGTTCTGTGAGGAAGGCATGAGAATCTTCCTTGGACGCATGTGGGTGTGGCCTATACTGAGACGACCAAATAATGATATAACCTCGTCTAGACGTTTAACTATAGTAGTCATGAACGGCTGTTATGAGGACAAAAGTGACGTAAACCCAGTGGTCAGGACGCTACAAGTATTTTGTAGCGCGCTAACGCTACAGCCACAGATTATTTTCATATAATCTGTGCTACAGCTACTCCCCCCAAAAAAGTAGCTTGCTACCGCTATCGCTACTTTTTTTGAAATGTATTGCGCTGCTTCTAACGCTGTTGTAGCGCACTACTTTTAGGCTAAATTTTTTTTTAAAATGATCCAATTGAAAATTAGTAGTCAATAGTGTGTACCGATTTAACATTCGGTCACTGGACAGGTTTTAACTACGCGAGTTAATCGTGGATTAAACGCGAAAAATGGATTAATATACCTACTCATTATTATTATAATATAAATAAATAAATATAATAGTTATCATACTATTTTATCTATCTCCAAACTGGTTGAAGGTAGTGACAAAATAATGGTAATTTTCGCTACACTAACCGAAATTTACTAGGGCACCTATGTATATCGCTACATTATCTGCATAGTAGCGACAGTTGTACGTTAATCGCTACTATTAAAGCAGCGTTGCTACTGCCGACCAGTGACCACTGGACTAAACCTTATACCAGTCTGCCATCGACAGTGATATTATGTAAGACTTCGTGTGGCGACGATCTGTCCCCAGGGTCAGAGCCCGTAGAATCTACTCAGATTCCGGTGGCACACAATTCGGAGACACAAAACATAATGACGGCGAGGAGTAAATTTTCTTGGCTGGTGATAAATGGTCGAGTGGTGAACAGAATTATTATTATAGTTAAGTTAAATTTTTAAAGCCAAGAACTGAAAATTTAAAACAAGGTTTCTTAGAAGTATATAATATAGTACCCAAAAAATCTAAAAAATAAATTAACGTATATTATCTTTATAGAAGTACATTAGAAGTACTAAGTATAGTTTGAACGAAATTATATATTTAAACGAACAATATAACGACCTTCGTTATTTTGTTGTAATTTAAAAATATTATTTGTGAGTACCTACTTGAAACTTTTAAAGTAATTATTATATTGATAAAATAATATAGGTACTTATAAAATGTGTATACATATTAGTATATTAGGTACATATTTACATCATACAATGAAATTTTTAAATGCAATGTTTGGAACCTACTGTACCTATAGGCCATATTTGAATATTTCTAAATACTAATAGTAAAATAAATTACTTTAATAACAATAATATATTAAAATATAGGCTAGTAATATTGGCTGATAGACAGTCTTCGCTCAGAATCGTTTATTATGTACAATGATTTTATATCATTGAATTCAAATTTAAAATGTCCATTACAGTGACCTCTTTTATAGTCTTTTTTAATATAGACACCTATATATTGTACAGCAGTCAGCAGTGCGTTACCCACTTGCTCACTATTTTTACTTTAGACCTTCCAAAGTACAAAATAGAGCCATTATAGTAGTATAGTAGCTAGTAGCTACCATGATTAATATTGAAGTTGAAGATTGAAGCATGTATGCTTCCCAAAAAAGTGATGACACAAAAAAAAACACATACCTAGTAAAATCAATAAATTCATTCAAAAATCAAAATATTGAAAAAAGAATTCGATACTGATTACGGTTCAGGTTAAGTACGTAAATATATGTAGGTTCTTTACAACTTATAGTTTATCAATTAGGTATCAGTTATCTGTAGAAGTGTAGACAGTAGGCATATTACATATTACAATTTACAAGCACCAAAATGGCTTAGTACTTATAGTACTACTAGTACTAGTAGGTATACTACCTACACTATAATAATGAAAAAAAAAATGTAATATGGTATGAAACAGAAACAGGAACATTTATCAGTTTTTAGTAGGTAGTAAGATATCATATTATATTATGCATTTATGCCATATGAACCCTGTGTTCCTGTGAAAGGTAACCAATGAATAAATAATACTAGGTACCTATATATATAATACACCGTATACATATGTGTTATAGGTATACTTATATATATAAATATAGACTATAGTTATAACTTATAGTTATATAATTATATATTATAGGTACCATGACTAAATATATTTAGCCATGATATAGGTACATAATGCATAATGGCACAACGATATTATGTTTAATAAAAATTGTGTGCAGCCAAGTCTGAAAAAAATTAGGTTAATATTATAATTTTAAAATGTTTTGTTTGGTAATAATAAGAAAAGCTAAAAATACTTTTAAGCTGTTTGCATAAAAAAAAATGTCAAACAATTCTACAATATTATAATATTAAAAACAACTTTTGCCGCTTAGTCATCTGGAAGAATGAGAGTACAGGCTATAGGAACTCTTACTATATATACCTAGGTAATCGTACAATATTACTTAGTAGGGGTAGGATGTTTCATGTTCATGCACTAAAAAATGGATAAATATGTATACACTTATGCAATAAAAAATAGCTTTATATGCATTGAACATTTTTATATTTTAATTATTTAATGAAAATTACAAGTAGATACAATGTACATATAATTTTTTTACTTAAGAGAGTAGGTATATCATTGAGCAACAATAATTGCATTTTAATTTTTATGTATGTCTACTTTGAATATCAGTATAGAATTCCCGACATTAAATAATCGATAATTTATATAAGATTTATATATATAATAAATGACAGAAATACAAACTTTGATTAAGTTTTAGTTAATTACGGTTTTATAGTTTTGTTGACATCTTATATCCAAACCCATAAAATTAGTGATTACGCAAACATAAAATAGGAAAAAACAAAAATATTAGCACTTACGCTATATTTTGGAAAATATGCGCAAATATATGCAAACTAAAATTATAATTTCTGAATTTAGAATTTGATTAAAAGAAGAAAATTAAAAAAATTATTGAAATTTAAAATTCTAAAAATAGCTCAAACCAAGTCAAAACTATTGAAAATCTTATATCTTATTTTATATTATAGTGATTGATAAAATAAACATTTGGTAAAAATGTCAAGTACCTATACGGTCATTCGTTTTTTTAATCACAAAATATGAAAACATCGAGAACATGTGAACACCACCTGCCAAAACATTTGAGGTTTACAATCAGTATTTTTGTGATTGCGAGTTAACCTTTATCGAGCAAGGTATAGCGTTGGATTGTTATACTTCATGAAGTGTGCACAATAGATCCTATACAATCCGATCGTTGGTCCATAAAGCTTTTGGCCCTTATACATGTTATGACACGACGTGGAAACTTCCAAAGTATAGTTCCTTCTGCAGACTGCAGAGGCTTTATATATGATCCCCTAGATCAGCTGTTCTAAGGCCTAAGACGAAATATCAGCGGCTCATTCTTTGGAGTTTTGTACCTATACTGGAATTTCCGTATTCTATAACCTTCTCTACAGGATGGAAGTTCCTGCGACGGTGTACATACACTCTACGGCTTGTGGGATTAGCTGACCTGATGGCGTGGTTGTGGCTCGCACCTCCCAACAGCTTAAGACGGTGGTCAACCCGCCGTTGGCATCAGTCATCGACGAGACACAGACGACATACTTCGGCTGGTGCATCAAAAGACGGAGGCCGTGTTATACATATTCGCAAGTATATATATATACACACATCACCGACCCTGACCGCTGACCGGTCAATGGAACGTTTAACTGTGCCTCTCAGAAGATAATTATGATAGGTACTTACTTGTAGGTCGTCCTTGACTTTCACCTAACCTATATATAATATATCTACTCGTACCTATTTATAGATCCTTTATATATGGTCTGTAATGGGTCTACAGCAGTTTTCACCGACATCTATACTTGTAGACAATATTAAATAGTATTGAGAGCATATCGGTTTAGGTACAGGGGGGTATCTCCAAGGCTGTACCTGAGGGGGGTCCAGGGGGTCTGGAACCCCCCTGCAGCCCGAAATAACTTATTTTTACTCAAATATCAAAACCTAAATTCAATAAAATTAAAATATACATGTTGTGGATCCCCCCCCCCCCCAAAAAAAAAAATTTCTAGATACGGCCTTGGGTATCTCAGTAAAAATATAGGTAGCCCGTATAATCTACGTTTATAATAAGAATAAATTTGGTATATGTATATAGGTAGGTACGTAGTTATTATTCGTATAATACATATATAAATGGTTGAAATGTACATGGTTATTTTGCGTTGACGATGCGTATATACAATATGCTCGTATATTTTTCGTACTAAAATTACGTTTATTCAACGTTGATCATCGGTTGGTCGAACTTACGTCAATGTTTGGGTATAAAAAATGGCGTAATTTGGGGGTGGGGGGGAAATACATATTATTTTATTAAGCTATTTTCTTAGTTGCAGAACAGATAAATGTCTTAGAAAAGGACAATGCATCATTGAAAGTTTATCTTGTTAAAAACTAAGAATAGGTATCTCGACTCTCGAGGATTTGATTAGGATGGTTAATAACAAAGAATTTAATAATGAGAATTAAAGCTGTTCTGATAAATCTTCTTTAAAAATACCAGTAAAAAATGTTAAGGAATTAAAGGCTATAAAACCAAATTATGAAAAAAAAAATTCTAGTCAGTTTTAAAAATTAGAAGTTATTATTATTTAATTTAACAATTTATAATGTTCATATAGGCGCAAGTACTTCACAGAAATGGAAAATCGTTCGACTCCAAACGTACTACTTATCAAATACTTAAAACTTTAATGGACAATTTATAGAGCAGCTGAACATTTGAATGTTGCATCATGATGGCAAAAGAGACATAAGCCTTTATTTAAATGGAATTATACACGCTATTGTAATAGTGTATAGTAAATTACTACATTTATTATAATATAGGTATTATATATATTAAAATAGTACCACTCTGATTAGATATTTCATCAATGTCAAAATTATAAAACCTATTCAAATTATTATCGATATTGTTTATTAGATAATAAAATTAAATTAAAAGTTAAACCATTCTTTATACAAGTTTGTAAAATATTTAATAAAGAATCATTTTATGATCATTTTTTTTATATTTAGGTACAGCTGCTGGTGTAACAGATAGAACTGAGTTTTGGAATAACTTTTGTTCTAACCAATATTAAATTGTTTTTTATTTATAATTTTTAGTCACTTGCGCTACACATATATTATACAAACAATTATTTTTATTTTTTAACGCTGAATATAAAAAAAATTTAATTTGATTTAAATTGTTTTGTATATATTCAAAATAGCCAATTTGTGAATCTGATTATAAGAACAATTTTGATAACAAAAACATTTATCTAAGTTAAGTAGTTTATTTTTTTAGAATTCTCTAAAATATAAATTTCTTTTTGATTAAATGAATTTTGAACGTATAATAATACTTTTTCCAAAATATTTTTTTTGGGAATTACTGACGGAGTATATTTCTTAAATTATTTACTAATCATATCATTTTAACAATTTTTGTGATACATTTAACTATTTAAGTAGCATCATTTTTCTTTTTTTTCGTCAAATCTTTCTGTTACACCTTGTATATAATATGGTAGGTATATAACTACTGTAGCATTGTACAATGCTACATACCAGGAGTAACAATCTATGTTATAGATAGATGGTGCCAAATACATTTGTTTCCTGAGGAATCTTTGACTGTCATAAAAAAAAAAAATCAGCGAATGGTTATAACCATTGGCGCAAATAGGGGGGGGGGCTTGGGGGGACTTAGTCCCCCAAATGTCGGTCAAGTCCCCCCAGTTCAAAATTTAGTAATTAGGACTAATTTTTATATTCTGCGGTACTAAGCAATATGGCCTATGGGGAGGGGGGCTTGAGCCTCCCAAAAAATGTAGTCAATTTGCGCCTATGGTTATAACAAACACCAAAATGGAAGTTAAAAAAAAAAAATTTTTATTTTATTTTCTTATATAGTTAGGTACTTTAATGATAGTTTTAAATTTTAATACAATATATTATATATATACCTAGTAAGATATTTAATTATTTATTTATTTAAAAACTATTCCTATATACCCTTTTAATACGTATCCTAGGCGTATACAAGGGGGGACGTGTGTGTCAGATCCCCTAATTGGCTTTGGAGTGGATAATCTTCCATGTTATGATTGATGTGAATTTTGAATCAATTCAAATTATATTCATTGTTCCTATTATTGTTAAATATTTTAGTATTTTAGTAAAAAGTTTTAAGAGGGTGGGGGATTTTCCAATTTTTCCCTCCCATTTAGAAATGTTGTTTTATTTTTTTGATTCCCTCCCCCTTTCAGAAATCGTGTCTACGCCACGCTGAAAATATCTGTACATAAAAATAATATTAAAACTGTATAGTATATACAATTATTACAGTTTATATATGACTATAGTGAACACTAATATGAAATTGGCAAGATGATGATTTAGTATAGATTATATAATAATTAGTTTTTATAAATTATAACACATAATTTGCATACAAACGAAATAAGCTTGGTAGTTGGCAATTGGCTTAAGTATAAATTTATATCTATATACTATAGTTTAATACGAAAAATATACGTTGGAAATATTTGTATCTATACCGGTTTTAGACAATAAATTTACGTGGTGAATAACTGTTTCTATACCAGTTTTCTGCAGCTATATACGAACAATAATATACGCATGAAATATTCAAATATTTGAATCTATATAGGTACCAGTTTTACACGAATATACGTGATGAATAATAGTTTATATGTATATACCTGCAGTTATATATACGAACAATATACGTAGGAAATGTTTGAATCTATATATCAGTTGCATACGATAAATGTATAGGTACGTCGTACGTGGTGAATATATTTATATAATATTATAATATACTGATTTGTCTGGTCTTATACCATTTTTGATAATATCTATGTATACGTAGGTTATATATACGATCAATTACGTGCATATAAGCTAAATGAGATTATATTTCATTAAACGTAGAATATTCGTGGAATATCTGTCTTTTGACCCAAAAATTTACTAAAATTCAACTATTCTTAAACTTATATAATACGTATAATATACTTAGGTCCTAGGTTCAGTTTAAAGTTGACGTAGGTATTTTATACGTTTTATATATGTATAAATATCTACTGGGATAGGTACCTATAGTACCTACCTAAATCTAATGATCGGGCGTTATAATCGTATAGACATATAATATGCATTACAATATGTTAATTGTCATGATAATATGTCTGTGGACTATGGTTATAATAATATAGTCTCCATACTGTTAAAAATAAAGTTTAAACACGCACATTGTTACGAGTGACTCGTAGGTAGTGTCAGTGGTGTATAATTACAGTGGTGTATTGGTATGTATTTACGAGGGTACGCCGCATACCCTTCAGCAGATTTCCGATTCTCGGCGTATAGACGCATAGTGTATAATGTATAGTGTATACTCAATGTAAAATATAATTTAACTGGTATAATAACTCGAAAACCAAATAAAACTTATTTAATAGTTCATAGGAAAAAATTGATATGATGTTTTAATGAATTATTTATCTGTTGAAGATAACTATTACTCCTAATTTACTTACGTTTTGAAAACGGATTGGTCATTATTTTGTAGTGAGTGAAAACTTTTTTTTGTGCGTATACTCATAAATGTATTTATCAATACACCACTGGTTAAGACTTAACGCCAGTTCTATGTGATATGGGGGAGTGCATTTATAAGTGTAATATTATTATTTATTTAACACTACCTACCTTATTATACCTATAAAACTTATTTGTATTATTAAATTGAAAATAATAAAACATTTTTCTTTTGTACCTACCTATTTATTTATTGTGTTACTTTATTAAATAATAGTCAATAGAGTATAGACAAAACAATTATTATAATACATTTATCTATAATTTTTATGTTGGTTTAAAAAAATCGCGTAGACCACAATAATTGAATAATTATTGCCGTGGAACAGCGTTGCAGCTGATATCAGTCATCAGCTGCTGCGAACCGAACCAATCAAAACGGTTGCAAGGACGACCGGAACCCTACTTACTATTCGGCTGTGCGCGAGAGCCGTGAATATGAATTCTTAATTCTTATCAGTGCGACAGTGTCCATTCCGCTTTCATATTTGTGATTTTGGTCCGCCGCGATTTTCTACATTCGTGTCGTAAATGTAATATATTTTTTTTTCGTCCGCGGATCGGGATTGTTGTTGTCGTTTTCCATCCTGTGCGCTACCACCCGTCGTCGTGTCTTGCAACGATAGTATTATTTTCTATCCGTCATACGCCGGACATTAACGATAATCGCGATTCGCGGGCGCTTCTCTGTGAGTCGGGCCGACGGAATTCGCTGTGCCGTGATGTAATCGCGACGGCAATCGAACGAGATTCACACTACAGAAACGTCGCGGCAATTTCATACAGACAACAATAATTATAATCGTCCAATATCGCCCGTTTTCCAATCATGTGCTCAAAACCGTCGCTACTGCTGTTACTATGGAGTGGCGCAATGTTAACGTTGGTGCTTCCTGTATTCTGTGAATCTAACTTTAATCCGGCCAAAGTCCGGGTCACGGAACCCACCGACTCTGGTAAGTAACCCGTACGATATTACACAATCTACAGAACAGTATATTATTATTATTATGAATTATGCGCGTCTGTCGTTTATTATTTTGTTATCCAATGTATCTACTTAACTCTATAACTGTATAACTAAAAAATACTATTTCACAGCACGAATGGACATGTATGAATAGTAACTCCTGCATAATATATAGGTACTTATACTCTGTTCAGCGAGAGAAACCTCCGGTTCTGAGCATCCCTCTGCGTCACCTTGCTATCGAAACCGGTTCCCCTATGGCAGGGTGTTGTGTGGGGAACCAGTTTTGGTCGGTGCGCGACCGGTTCTCTCGTTGAATAGAGTATAGTAGTCGATTATTGAAAAATATTCTAAAAGTTCTATGATATGGTGGTAGGTATTTAAATTGTTTTCATGATTTACTTAATAACTGTACAATAGGTACCTAGAGATAAATCAAAATCCCGTCACTATCAAACATAAGTAGGTACTAATGTACATTTTAATTATTTTATCCAAATTATTTGGACATTAGTCTTTTTTGTTATAGGTACTTTGATCTTCATTTTTTGTAATCAATTTTTTTTGTCGCTGCAATAATTACAATTTAATATACCTACTTATATTAAATATTTAATTACACAGATAAATACTAGACCACAATAATAATTATTGTAGTTAGTAAAATTACACAATTTCTCACCTCCCAGATAAATAATCTGATCATTGTTTGGAATATTTCTATTTTATATGTTTCTTTTGAATTTATACCTAGATAAGTAACAATATTAAATATACTTAATCTTCATTGATGTTATATACCTAGGTACATAATAAAGTGTTTAAATTTTAATACATTTATACTGATGTAGATTGTTGGTAGGTAGGATTATAATAGCCAATAAGTAACAGTACCCAATAAGTAAATTCAAATATTGAGATTCATAGATAGTTTGTATACAGAATAGGTAAAATTTCACCTATCCTGTGGTTTGTTTTTACTTACTTCTACTTTGAATAATAATGAGTTCCTACCTAATTCACTTTTAAGTTTAAAAAAAGTATCTATTTGACTATTTATAAAATTATTTTTGAAATAATTAACAGATATTATTTAAGTTTTGTAGGTAACTAGGACTAGCGATTAATTAAAAAAACAAACAATTGCCTTGTGTACCTATTGCCTTACAGGAGATATAGATGAATGAGTACCTATAATGTTCCAAATACATATTCACTCTTAATATTGTTAAATATTCCTAAAATATTCCAAACTATTTAACTTAGCTATATTAAAACATATGAATAAATTTTACCGGAATAAAACTAATTAAATTATCTAAAAATGTCAGTGTAGCTGTATGCATCTATTTGATTTCAATAGTATAATAATGATTTAAATGTGTCTTGTATCTTGTAAATTATTGTTAGATACCTAATTATTTTCTATTAATATAAACTTATAGTGTTATTTAGACCATTTGTTTCTAAAATTAGACCCACTTCACATTTCTTTTTTTAAAAATTTATTTACTTTACCTAGTTCTTGAAAAACTATATTTTTCTATACATAATATAAAGTGTGCGAAATATTCCTTTGTTTAGATAAATAACTGTTTATTGTGTATTATGATATTTCATGTTTTTTTTATTTATGATATTTACTCTTTAACTATTAAGATTTAATTCAAGAATAATGTTTATTTAGGATTATTAAGTAGGTAATTATTTGAGATAAGTAATGAGTTTAATTTAATGTATTTACTCGTGTATTTCTTAACAACAATGAATTTTCCATTCAATATTATTTCTTGGTACCTACTACGGTACTACCTACATATAATTGTAAATATTTTTTTATTTCTTATAAATCATATTTTAATCCATTTTAATCTTTTATTTTAAGGTGGTGTTAATGATTCGTGTAATGATGATATTGCATGTTTGACAATGGCTACTCAAGACAGGTTGGGTTTAGATGCAATTCGATCTTTACATCGACAACTAGATGATGATGCAGATGGTGCTATTGATCTTTCAGAATCTGATGATGTAAGCTTATTTGAGATAAAGAATTACCCATAATAATATATAAAAACTTCAATAATAAAATATTGATTGGTAATTGAAGGGGTAATTGGTTATTACTTATTAGTGATTATCATCAGTAACAATTACATAAACATTAAACTATGATTTCAAATATTGAGTCACTGCACTAATTGTATACCTAATGTTAAGTTAAATTGTTTTTAATTAAAATCGAGGTGATGATTACCCTGTCATACTCTATGAAATTGAAGACAGAGGGCAAATTGCCAAATATGTATAAGTGACAGATGTCACATTAGTGAGTTTGCACTAATAATTGATTTTTTAATGACATAGTTGATACCCAAACATATATTATGTATATATTTTTTGGAGCAAAGCCTGCATTTTTGTACCTATATATTTTTAATTTAATGTTTACATCAGTAAAATTTCTTAAGTATGCTGATTATTAATCATTATACTAAGTTTTAATACTAGAACACCGTCTCAAAATGTGAAAGATGAAAATTTATTGTACCACTTTCAAGATAATAAAATATATAAATAAAAAGGGAGGAGATTTTAAATTTATACTATACTAATATAAAAGTTAAAAAAATATATCTGAATAGCGAATTTGTATGTTTTAAAAATAATTAAAGAAATTGGAAATATATATTTATATAATTTGTATTGTAGATTATCATTATTTATACCTAGGTAATGTGACCATAATTTTCCTGTCCAAAAAAGGGACACTTTATTAAAAAATTTTAAGAATTACCGTTAAGATAAAATGATTAAATGTGTACTATTTAATTACTATGTTTATTAATTATTCTTATTTATAATATTAATGTAACATTAAATGTTAATTCAAATTTTGAATACTACTTTTTAAATCACATAATTATGTAGGTACATGTCATTATGTAGGTATTTATAAATTTATAATATAATTATAATTAGTAATTGAATAATGATAATTTATAGTAAATTGAAAATTCCTCTATGGTGTACATACCTAACCTATTTACATGGAACCTTGTTTTAAATTTTCAATCCCTAGCTATAAAGGTTGAACATTTTATACATTTTCAACTACAAAATAATTATTGAATTTTGTCAAAATTCGAACTTTAAATGCTTAGAAAAAAAAATTATGCCTATGTATTTTTAATATTTTTCAACTGCTATTGTAACAATATATAAGGAGCCTTGCATTATTTTCACGCTTTTTTACCCGACAAATAAAGTTTTATTGGGGGACGAGGTGGCCGAGCGGTCTAACGCGACGGATTCGGCACAGCCGGTCCGAGTTCGATCCTCGACCACCGGGCGGCATTTTTCTCCGTGCAAGTCACGGTGTCCGGAGAACAAGTGCCGCCATCCCCCACCTGGGCATGGCAGATACCTACGGGTGCCCAATCAAAAATTCTGCCAAACCCAACACACACGTGTTCCTTCCCCTACCAACACTAACAACCCACAAACAAACCACTACAGCTAATGGCCATAGTTGCCGAAGCTTAAGATCAATAAAAAAAAAAAAAGTTTTATTGATATTTATAGAAAAAAAACTAAAAAAATTAAAAACTGACAATGTCTGTAAACAGCTCAAAAAGAGTCATATTTTCAAAATTGTATGGCATATAGAAAATAAAAATATAAACATTCAGTAAAATGTTCATGTATCTATAGTTATTCGTTTTTGAATAACAACAATATAGCAAAATCGTTACATGAGAAATTAAGTGAATATCAAATGTTGTAAAAATATGAATTTCAAAAGCTCATAAAAATTTAATTTTAGAAATGTAGAAATTTTTTTTTTTGATAAAGGTAGACAAACTTATGGATAATCTTGTATTACATTTTCAAATCTTAGATTTAAAAAGAAAAAATTTTATGAATTCTCAACTCAAAATAATTTGCTAATTTTAGTAATTTTTCAGTATTTTGTCAATATTTAAGCTTTAAATGCTTATAAATAAAAACTGTGACTAAGGATTTTTATTATTTTTCAAATATCATTGTAACAACGTAGTAGGAGCCTTCAATTAAATTTTCAAGCTTTTTTAACCAACAAATAAAATTTTAGAAAAAAAATCTAAAAAAGATGGAAACTGAAAATGTCCGTAAATAGCTCAAAATAAGTCGAAATATTTGGAAAATGTTATCGTGTATAAAAAATGCTAATATAAACATTCAGTCAAAATTGCATGTACTTACGGTCATTTTTCATTGTAAAATCAATACATTCATTGCATCGCTCAGAATTTAAAAGAGGAACAATCCCCCCTAATCTGTGATCTCTTGTCAGCGGTCCTCTAAGGTTAACCTATATGGTAATATAAAAAAAATCATTTTGTAAATTTTAAATATGTAACAAGTATGGTTTTGTTTATATTTAATGTAAAATTATTTTTATAATTCACTCAACTTTTTATAATAAACATTATTTTAGTCATTTAATAATATATTAACCACATTGGTATAAATTTAAAGTATGTGTTATAAAAATACATGTTAAAACGTTTGAAACCTATATAAAATATAAATTAACATATTCTTATCATAACAGAATTATTCATGAATAATGAACTATAAATATTTTGTTTAGGTAATACTAACATTATAATAATTCAATTGATACAAATATAAAATAGCTGCTTTCATTAAGGGGACGTTACAGTGACATTTGTTGTCTCCGTTACGAGTGCGTAACATAGCATATTTTACGCTCAACAGATCACGTTTATCTCCGTTAATTTAAAAATTAGAGTGAATTGACCTCTTATAAAATGTAAAGGTAAGATTATTATCTAGGCAATGACAGGTTATTAATTATATTTTAATTTTAAAGTGAATTGTGAGTATTTTAGGATTTACAAACAATTTACAATTTTAAAATACTAATAACTCACTTCAAAATTAAAATATAATAAATAGCCTATGTCATTGCCTAGATAATAATCTTACCTTTAAATTTTATAAGAGGTTAATTCACTCTAATTTTAAACTAATAGAGATAAGCGTGATCGGCTGAGCTTAAAATTTGGTATGTTATTTACTTGTAAGTTGTAAGACAGAGACAACAAATGTCACTGTAACGTTCCCTTAATTGTTTAAGTATTCTATTATATTTATATTCTTTTGATGTTCTTATGTATTAGTGTATTACTATTTAAAAAAAAGTAAATACATACAAGTTTAAAATGGCCTTCACTTTCATGGACAAAACAAAATTATGGCAGTCAGTTGACTCATTTCACTTAAAGATAAGTTAAACAATAATTTTAAATATTTAATTATTTAAAAAATTATATTTTTAGTTTTTGTCACAATTAATTCTTATTTTATTTAAAAAGAATTGAATTCCAATAAGTGGGAGTAAATAAATGTTATTCATTCATTGTTCAAAAATAATTTGATGTCTCAAAATTATTTGATTATATTAATGACATTACATATTTTGAATATTTATTAAATTATAATAGAAATATTTTCTTTATGCAATAATTTCCTTGTATTTAATTTGTACCTTGTATGTTAAATATTTTAGGCATGAACAAAATAACATGTTTTATTTTAATGCATTTTTATAATATTTATATGGTTTTATGTAAAGAAAATTTTCTGAATAGGATCAAATAAGCAATTAGGTACTTACTACTTTTAAAAAAATGTGTTTTTTTATTAAAAAGTTACAATTTATAGAGATTAAGCTCGAGTATATTTGTTAATATTTAAAAATACTAAATTGTAGTACATTTGTTCATAGGGGAAAAAATTGTTTTAAAATTAACACTTGATTTGTATTTTAAAAAATTGTATTCATATTATATTATAATTAATACGTTTTGTTAAATTACTAATTGTAGTATTATTTTTACGAAAAGAAATGATTAATAAAGGAACTATTTATGAGGAACTTGAACGAAAATTACCGTAACTCAAATTAAGAAAAAAAAATGAAACGCCTGTTATTTTTAATAATAATATTTTCTAGTCCATATTTAGTGTTGGTTATTTGTATCACTTCGTCAGTTACTAATAAATCACATATTGCAATAAATAATGCTACATTGTTACCCCAAATTTTCCATTTTTATCACGAACAACCTATATCTTAGTTCATGATCTTTATTAGCATACAACGCATACAAGGTACTTAATATGATAGTATAAATCACGGTTGTATAAGTATGATATAAACGATGTTGCTGTGATAATAGTTCAAAATGATAACCAATAATATTATATCATTTTTTGAATTATAACAAATAAATCAAATTAATTTTATTAAAAACTGGGCCTCCTCAGAAAAATTCCTGCTTTTCCGCCTCTTTTTGTTAGTTTTTCCTTATGCATTGATCGGCATTTATAGACTATTGTAAATGAGAAAAATCAATAGTGCACCTTCAATGTTCAATCTGAGTTCAATTAACTATCAGAAAAGGAAATTAATTTAAAAATGAGTAAATTATTTCTGATTTAACAGTTGTCCAAAAAAAACATCATTAACTACCGTTTAGAACGTAAAAATAAAATTAAGTGTAGGTAACGCGTTTTTTTTTTGCAACAGGAACGAGGAACTTGTCCTTCTATTTTAAAAGGAACTTGTCCAATGTCCATACTGCAGTTGATGTTAACAATTGTCATATTGATGCTCTAAATAATAATTTTTACCTTTATATTGTATATAATAGGACAATTCACTCTAATTCTCGGTAAATGGATAATTGTGACCGTAAAATTTATCATGTTGTACGTTTGTAAGACGGAGACAAACATATGCGGGTGTGGCGTCCTCTTAACAACCCTGGCTTACTTAGTTATTGTGCATAAACAAAAGTGACATGATTTATCTTTTATTATTGTAGTGCTGGAGATGAACTTAATAATTGTTCTACTACTGACTAAACAATTTGTGGTCATTAATTGAATTGATCGTTGTACTCGTCACTCGTATATATTGGATATGATATTATGTCAATGACCCCATACAAATACATTATATTCCAATTATCAACATTTATATATACATTATAAAAATAATATTTAATTTCGTTTTTTTATAATAATTTTTTTTATTTGATACCAGCGTTGTTTAAAATTATTTAAAGATTGTACTTTAATATTCTGTAGCTTTACAAGTAGATGAGTAATATACTCAGTATGACGTATACTCATCATATTAATATTTTTACTCATTTATATGCTTAAATATTGCACTGTGACAGTGCACACACCTATACGTGTTGTACTACAATTACTACCACAGTAAAATATTAAGTATAATATCGGTGTTGAGACACACATTCTGCGTGGTTATCTTTATTTTAACATCCTTACACTAAAAATTAAATAATTTATACTGTCGAAATATCCATGTGGAAGTATAGATTTTTAATTAAATAATAATATAATATCAAAGTTCAGTGTCTTAACACTACTGTCTACTTAAATAGTCTCTACACTATATATTATTATTTATGGAATAGGTACTCAATACACTGTTTGTGGGCATCTAAATATCTGATATTATATTATATTCAATTTGTGTACTTACCCAAATTATTGTTACTTTTTATCTAAGGTTATTAATTATTATTGTTGTCCCGAATTCCCAATCCACGGAAAATACGTAAATATACTCAATGGGCGACTGTAAATACACTCCCGATTTTAATGACCTGTGAACTCTCTCTGTGGTAAATTCTCCCTGGTCTACTTAAGTACTACCTGGAGGGTATAATATTATGTAAATTCGCCCGAGTCTGTAATAAAATCATTTGTATATTATAATAAAAATGTAGTATTATTCTATAGAATATAATATGAACAAATTAATTTAAAAAGAAGTAGGCAATATGGCTATATACGTATATAAATAATTAATCTATTATAGTAAATAATAAAAAAATTATAGTTCCTTCAGTTAAACATAATGTTGACCCCAGGAATGTAACCATCTGGACTCCAGAAAACTCTGGAGATTTTACTAGTTTTAAAAATCGGAAGAGTTTACCACCGCTCTACTCAATAAACCGTAATCATAATAGCTGTAATCACATCTCGGACAGCCGTAGTTAATCTTATAACTTTGTAATTACTATAAAAGCCGTTACCAATCGTTTCCCAGAATAAGTAGCGTCGATAGACTAGGAACAATTACAAATATAGCATTTGAGTTAACGTTGTGCATGCATGTTAATTTCCAAAAACGTCTGAGTATGGATTTTCTTATTCTTACCTAGGAGGCCTAGTTTGTAATTTTGTAATGCCTCATTATTTATTTTGATATAAATGTAACAAATATGTTGATATAATTAATCATTTAGAAAATTTCTATTTTTATAGTCATGTATAATAATTATAGTGATGTGAGTGGCATGGGTGGTATTCGAAAACAATGTTTGTAAGCTAGATTAAGGGTTAGAATAAAAAGAAAAATTCTTTAAAGAAACTGCTAAAGTTGATGCAATAACCAAGAAGTCACTAATGTATTGAAGTAGATTAAGATGCTCCTAAGTATGGGGAGACACGTAAGGGTTAATATCGTGATAGTATCGTGGTAGAAGAGAATGGATGTCAAGTAGGAGTAAAGTTTGAAGGAGGCCTCCAAAGAAGGAACTTGAAAATTATATGTTAAAAATCTTCGGTTATGTATTTGTTTACCTATTTATATGTAAAGTTTAGGTCGTGTCGTAAGTCGTGACTCGTGTTCTGTATATTTAATACTTAAGCCCGGTCCAGACATTTGTCGGAAACATTATGTTTCTGACATTGTCGTCGACAAATATTTATATTACCGCTTATGACAGGAAATCAAAAACATTGTCGGAAACACTTGTTTCCGAAAAATTTTTCTTTGGTGTGGACGGGGCTTTGTATAACAAAATGTTGGTTATATGTTACCTACTTACCTACATATTCAATATTTTCTACCCTGCAATAAACAATGTAGTGTGAACCCAATTTTATTAAAAAAACTAAATAAATAAATCTCATATATAATATGTATATATTAAATACGTATCTGTAATGATCATTCAAAACAAGTGACAACAATAGTTTACAAACCTACATATAATATAAAGATTGAAGAATAATATCATACATTTTCAAGCTATGTAAATATTATATTTATTGCTGCTGTTGGTGTCCTTATTAAAACGAATCGGATTCACTGCGGAACCAATGCGTAATGTGTAATTTTAACGATTTTAAAATTAATTTGTTCCATAACTAATAAATTATGAAATTATAGCCACCATAATATGAAATAAAATTTAAATATAAATTATTTATAATATTTTAATGTATTTTTAACCTATACAAAAAAAAAATAAATAAAAACTAGAATTAAGAAATTTTAAAATCTCATAAGTTTTCAACTGTTCTGTTTGTCCATATTTTGAATTGACGACATTTGTCTCGCTTAAAAATTTATATTTTTTTGTAAATAATTGTATAATGACTTTAGTAGGTATATAGACAATAGACATATTATTATTAAACGTTAATACATTCAGAGCTTTTAGTAACGTTTCTAAGCATGATTTTTCCCAATTGAGTCAATATTAATAGGATCAATGAAAATAAGTCACAAATTAATTTATATTCCCCCTCACAATATTGTTAGTAGTTTATTTATACATATGGTTGTGCGAAAAAATGTACTGAATATTTCCGCTTCAAATTAAAATTATACTCCCAGGCAACCTAGATTTTGGCAGTTTGCTCTTTGGAATATTATAGGTGAAGCATTTTTCGTATTTCTTATAAATAGTGTGTTGAACGAATTTGGCACTTAAAACATTCCTACGCGAATACATAAAAAAAATACAATTGAGTGCGCCTGCGGAAAGCATTTAAAAAATGAGATTTAAATTTACGTCTCATTTGAAGTCATAAATCAGTATGCAAATTATGTTGATACATCTATTACTATGCTAAATGCTTATCATCCGTTTAAACTATCTGTATATAAAATATTCATCCTCAATAATCGTCTCAAATAAAATATTAAGGGTGAAAAACCAATATGTTTTACTCTATTATTGCCTATTGGTACTAACAATCGTAATAGCAACTTTATTTCATCATTCATCTTTTATATACACCTACTTAGGTATTACTATTACATTTATTAGCAATTTCTATTTAAATTAAATATCGTATATACTATATACTATATAGGTATAATGATTTCAGTCAAATAGTGAATTAATTGCTATATTTTAAGAGGATTTGTGCCAAGGTATTAAAATATGTATACTTGTATTACTATTTCTACTGCAGATAAGCATAGAGTGATTCGCCAAGCATGCTTACCCCTTTATTCTTCAACAAAGCAGTTATTCCAAATCTGATTAAAAGTAAAAATTACAATATTTTAGTTTTGATGATACCCTAAGTTGTACGACGCATAACGTAACGAATTTCAATTTTCAAGTTCAACTATAGTTTAACAATGAAAAAAAAGTTTTAATTCATGAAAAACTGAAAAGTTTTGTTGTATTATTATTTATTTATATTTTTAGTTATTTTTAAAAAATAATATTTATATATATTTTATATTTTAGCCTCATTTTTACAAAAATATCCAACTGTACGTTGTGAGAGAAGCGTCAAGGTGCCCAACTTTGTTGGTTCTGTATCCGTTTATAGTACTTATAGTTTATACTCTGTAAAGAGTGCACACTTATCATGTTCCTCTGGTTTGTAGATAAATCGCAATACGTATTTATAATACATTATTAATAGTGAAAACTAAATCAACCCTTCATTTTTATAACGACCTTTGCTACTTTTGAATTTTGGTGCATTGCAATAAACTGAATGACACATTAAGATGAAGATTCTATTGTATCAACATTCTACTTGTCATGGTAGGCCAAGGTTGACACTTGAGTAATTTAATAATAGTTGATCAATATACAGTCCTCTATATGCAATACGTTTGGTTTTACTAGGTTAATCTAAACCATACGGCTATTGCAAACTATAACTATCACCAACAATTTATTGATTCAACGAGAAACTATACTACCAAAGAAATAAAACTTATTATTTCAATATACACATTTTTCATTTTATTATGATCATCCATAGAAAACGATTTAATGTTCATTGTTCACACATTTTGTATCTAATAAAAATATTTTAATTATATACATTAATCAAACGTTATTAATGTGAATAAAACCTTGAACTAAACTGCCTATAATCCCAAATTTATGTCGAGATTTTTAAGTTTTACCAAGTATGAAATTGTATTTTAATTGGCATCTTGTGTTTTGTATTCTATAGTTTCTTCGGGAAGAATTAAAATACGAAAAAGGCGCGGAAAAACGTCAAAAGGCATTTCATCAAAATGATGATATGTATATATCTGTTAAAGACTTGTGGGATGCTTGGGTAAAGTCTGAAGTAAGTAATTGAATGTGTGCACAATAATATAAATCATAGGTTTAATACCTATAATATTGAAACTCATGAATACAATTGATTTGTTATATAATGTTTTAGGTACACAATTGGACTGTCGAGCAAACTTGTGATTGGCTTTCTACTTCAGTGGAACTACCCCAATATGTTCCTAATTTTATACAACATAGAGTGACCGGAGCACATCTCCCTAGGTTAGTAACAATTGCATTATAACGATGCTATACTATGTATATTCAATATACTATATGAGTTTTTAGGCGTTTGGCTATAGAGCTTAACTTGCGAAGGAGGGGAAATTAATAAACATAACATGAATATGAAAATTACAAGGTCTTATTTTTAAAGCGTGGTTGATAACATTTGATTGAGTCGGGAAAACGTATGCCTTGATATATACCTAGTTACGTAGGTAATTGAAAATCAATTATTCCATTGTCTACGCGTTTGTTTATAGTGCCATGATGGAAATGCAGTAGGTAAAATCCATTCTAATATTTTGTCTTTTGTTACAATTATAATAGTTAGTAAACTATGAAGCATGAACCACACAATAGCGAAAAACCTGTATAATATACGAACATTTTACGGGTGTCGGGTGAATTAATAATGATAACTAATTATAATATGCAGACACCTATTATTTTTCATCGAAGTTTTTAGATATTCCTAATCGAGGATAGTTTCACTTATGTTTGTTAAATTACAATGAAGTAGCCGACATCAATTACAAACGTTTAGGTGAATTCCATCGACAGTAAATCAAACAATTTTTCGGTAGTTTTCATTAGATTTTCGGAACTAATGACTAACACAAAATTACTAAATTTCGAAATGTATTATTCTTAATCTATAGGTATAGGAACGTAGGAGTAGAATCTCATGGAAGATGTACATTTTGAAGCACTACTGTAAAAAGTGATAACAATTTGTTTATCTAATTAAAATTGTAATCTATAATCTGTATATACAAATTCATTTCACAAGTTGTTACTATATAATATCTCGATATTTTCATTGTGAATCACAATTTGTGATCCTTATAGACTATTGACTAGTTATAGCATAAAGTACCATAGTAGCATCATATCAGCAATAATATTACATAATATTTTATTTTATACTAATCGTCAATAAATATATATTCAACTGTACAATATCAGGAGGATATCAGTCGTCAGCGCACCATTTGTTTTCTCATTCTGACAGTCTGACTTGCGCGCAATATAGCAAATTTACGTTTAGCAGAACCAACCATGTGTTGTTGCTTATAATATTAGAATGAATTCACCTATTATCAAACTTTAACAGTTTACCTAACAACATTATCTGTGTAGCTACAATGGATTTTTTACAATATTTAATTTTTATGCAATTTATAAACATTTTTAACTTGTAATAATTTACACAATCATAACTTGCATATAAATTAAAATATCATAAAATAGCAAACGTAGTGACACAGGTAATGTTGTTAACTTAAACTTTGATAATAAGTGAGTTTCCTATAGACAAATAGTTTAATACTAAATGTAACAGCATAGGGTTGAATGTTGATTCTGCTGAATGTAAATTTGGTATGTTGCTCGTGGGCCAGAGAGAGAAAACAAATAGTGTGCTGACATCCTTTTAAATCCTATTTTAATACCTATTCCTACATGCAGTGGCGTGGTGAGCTATTTTCACACAAGGAACAAAGACTTTATTCTACCCACTCACCCAATATGAAACATAAAAAAATTACGTTAAATTAAATTATGTATATTATTTACTTAACATTTATATTTACAATAACAATACATTTCTTAAAACGTTTGAAGTTAAAAACATAGCTTTTAGATTATTTGAAAAATAAAACATTTTGGGTAAGTGGATGTCGCTCTGCCGTACAGTAGGTTACAAGTGGGTCACTGTATAATGGATGGTATTAAATTTGAATTCAATGATATAATGTCATTGTACCTATACGAAAAACGATTATGAGCGTTGATGGTTTGTCAGTGTGGATAATTTATATTATATTTATATTGTTATTGCCTACTTATTATTAACAGCCAAAAAGTTGAATTAATATTATAAAATTACAACAAAATAACTAAAATCGTTATTCTTGGTTATTTAATGTACAATTTCTTCTAAATTTGAACATTTTATATTTTTGAGATTTTTTGGTTACAAAATAACCTACTTGTTCTACCCTTGTTGTAAGTTTTCAATCTTTAGCTATAAAAGTTGAACATTTTATAAATTTGTAACTACAAAATCATTTTTAAACCTTAAATTTGATAAATGTAGTCAAAAATCGAACTTTAAACGCTTATAAAATAAAATTGTGCCTTGTGACTGACTCTTTTTGGTCTAACAAATAAAATTTTGATGAAATTTATAGAAAAAAAAAAGGAATTGAGATAGTCAACATATGATATACATTTCAAGAATTTACGGTTTTACGTTTTTGAATTAGGTACAAAATAACAAAAAAACGATACACGAGAAGTCGAGTAAATATCCAATGTTGTAAAAATTTGAACTTCAAACGCTCATAAAAGTTGAAATTGACTTTCTTATATAGACATTTTTTTGTTGATAAACGTTGATAGTCTTATAAGGAGTCTTGTGTTATATTTTAAAAAGAAAAGTTTTTAGGAATTTTTAACTCAAAATAATTTGCACATTCTCATGAGTTTTGTCAAAATTCGAACCTTAAATGCTTATAAAAAAAAATTGTGACTAGATTTTTAATATTTTTCAAATGTCACTGTAACAATATATTAAGAGCCTTTTGTATTAAAGTTTCAAGCTTTTTTACCCAACAAATAAAATTTTATTGATATTTGTAGAAAAAAAACCAAAAAATATGGAAACTGAAAATGTCCGTAAACAGTTCAAAACAAATCAATATTTTTGAAAATTTTATAGTGTATAGAAAAACCTAATATAAACAACCAGTGAAAATTGCATGTATCTATACGGTCATTTGTTTTAGATTTAAACCAAAAACCAAAATAGAATTTGTCAAAAACCGATTTTGCGTAAAAATTCCCGTTTTTCCTTAATTTTTCTTTTATTTTTCACTGTTTTTAAAAACTATTAGGATTTTTTAGATTTGAACCACCCAAAGTACCAACTAGGTTCTTTTTCCTATCAGAAAAGATACTGTTGAAGAATATCTAAGCATTTTTACTGTCCTAAAAGATGATGACAGATACAAAACAAAAAATTTTGAAAAACACACATCATTGTAAAATCAATATACAATCATCGCTCCACTCAGAATCTCGACTGAGAATTTTTACGCAAAGCCAATATTCAACAAAATCAATACATGAAATTATCTAACCGAATATTGGCAAAATATTTTGATTCATTCAGGGCATAAAACGGCCGGCTTTCATTTGGGCGAATGACCCAAAATAACATATCGTTTGGGCGAACTATAAATATATATTTATAAAAATGTATGTAGACTAATACGTTTTCCTTCCCATTTTTAGAAACTTACGACTCTCAGTTAACTCTAACTGGCATGGTTAAAAATGTATTGTCATATCGTCATATTTTTTATTATATAATATATATTATCTTAACTATTTTTTTTTTATTAGCATGGTATCTCATATGCCAATTTGTTTAATAAAGTGTCAAAATTATCATAATAATGTATTAAAAATCCCAATTAATTTGTTTTATTAGTATGGTGTCTCATGCCCATTTTTTTAATATAATCAATTATTGTTAATTTTCCGGTTTGATATTCTTCCCATGATTTTAATGTATAGTCTTGTTTTTCTTTAGTATTTTTACGTAATATATTGATTTTTTGTTTGTTGATAAAATTAATTTTTAGTAAGGTTTCCGTTTGAATTTCTTTTAAAATATTAATTACTTGATAAATATTAGGATGTGGATGATAAAATTGCGAGTTATAATTACTGTGAAATGATTCAGCCCCGTTAGTAGTACGAGGTTCGTCAGTTAGTTCTTTTGCCCACAGTGAAGGTGGGAATTTGGCATCTTCTATAATATAATTATTTAGAACATAGTCTGAAAAATAAGAAATATCGGTCGGACAAATAGACATAAACTCTGTAAATCCATGTTGAATTTGATCTGATGGTAATAGCTGTAAACCAAAGAATATAATATTTAATTTAGTATTTACTAATGTTCTACATAAATGAATAATTTCATACCACATTAATTCATATTGTTGAGTAGTTTTAGATGATAGAAAACAAAATGCGACGGGTGCATACAACTTTTGCTTGTTCACGTGAAATGTATATAACTGAACAAAATGTTTTGGGGAGTAAGAAAAAGTCCCATCACCAAATACATATTCAGAATCGCATAACAATTTAAGATTAGTTAAGCATGTTATTATCATATTTTTTTCTTGATTAACAAAACAAAACTGTTCATCATTAGAAGTAATATTTTCTTGAATTTCATAAAGCTGTTTATACGCTTCCTCTATGGTATGAGGCAAAGTAGGTAAATTACGTCTTCTGACACGATATATACATTGCCTAATAGATGATAAATCGGAATACATAATTTCGTCTTCAGGTTTCGGGAGTAAAGTTGAACGTATAATTTTACCTGGTTTTGAGTTTAAATCTATATTTGCTTTTCTTTTTACAGCACTTTTTACTTGATTCAATGCTAAAGTCTTCGGAGTAGAGACAGGATGATTGTGAGATATATTATTAAATTTAATAATATTAGACTTGTTTGGTGACACTAATACACTAGATCCACATTTTTTATTTGCACACCGAAAACGTACTGTATCATCTTTTAAAACATGATTTACAAAATTTAAATTACTATAATTTCGTTATTTCTTATAGAATCGAATTTGGCTTCAACTTTCGTATCTATTTTATTAGAAATTTATAAATATTGAACAATTTTCGTTTAATTTTAGAGATTCTGTTCCGACAACTATGACATAAAGACTAAATAGTAAATACTATAACACTATAATCTTTACCGGTAGTGCGTTTATAATCAAAAGTAATGTCGTATTTCAGTATCTGATTAGATTAGATGTAGGCAAAACAGGAAAACCTACATGTACAATCTAACAAATTATCGTTCACTATCCATAATTGTAAATTGGTCTCAACAATCAGTCGAAACGATATAACAATAATATTTAGCTGTAGTAATGTATACGTAGGTATGTTACTTCCCTATTATTCAATAATTTAAAAATTCGCCTAAACCATCGGTTAATTTCTCGCCAAAATGATATGTGCTTTGCTCAGGCTTATTCGCCCAAATGAATGACGCCCCACAAAACCGTGTATTTTCGTAAGTGGTTACCGATTTTAGGGGTTTTTAGAATTAGTGGTAATTGAATACCGGTTATCAAAATGATCCCAAAAAATGTGATTACCGGTTATCGGTTTGACAATATCACAATTCATGGGGGGGGGGGGGGGTTGCTATTATAGCACCCTTAGCTAGCAAACTCTCAGATATGTCAAAAATCAGCAAATTTTTTCTAGAAACTTATGTAATTTGAATTTTTCAATTTGTCATAATTTTTGTATTATAGTTTTTATATTTTTGAAATTGTGTTTTTAAATTTAAAATGTAAAAAAATTGTCACTTAAGTGTATTATTTTAAAATTTTATATTTGACAGCTAGCTGTTTAATTATTGAATATATGTTAGTGGTATATCTTATAGTTCTTGTTAATGGTACTTATTAATTATGAACTAATTATAATATTTATTACATTATAATAATTACAATTTCAGACTGGCTGTTACTAATAATATGCAAATATTGACAAATGTACTCGGAATCAAGGATCCAATTCATAAGCAAAAGATTGCATTGAAAGCTATGGATGTAGTTCTATTTGGACCCCCTAAAGGTCAGCAACTTATTTATAAAATTTGAGAAAATAAATCTCCTAACTAAGTCCTTATTTGAAATATTCTAGATTTCTTTTTTTAAATGTTTTAATTTTATTATTAGATTCAGTCACACATTTGAAAGATTTAGTTTTAATAACATTATTGCTGGGAGCATTAATTGGCTTTTGGTATGTTTACAACCAAAATAAAAGTTCAACACTACATTTAAAACGTATGATGAGAGATATGGAAGGTTTGCAAAAAGCTGAAACAGCTTATGAAGATCTACAGGTATAAATTGTTTACATTTTGTCCCATGTTAAATCGTTTTTATTTATTCTCTTTTTGTGAATGCAACTTTAGAAAGAACTAGAAAAAGCAAAACAAGTACAAGAGTTTGTTATTACTGAAAAAGCAAATTTAGAAAAACAATTACAAGAACAACAAATTAAAGATGAAAATTCATCAGTACTGAAATCGTCTTATTCTAATTTGGAAATTTCCCAGCTCAAAACTGAAATTGAAGTAATCTAAATTATATGATATTTGTAAATATAATGTGTGTATGATTACAAATAATAATTAAAATGTTTAGTCATTAAGAGGAGAGTTGGCAAGAGCAGAAGGTGAATTAGATGACCGTTGTTGGACACCTCCTCATGGATTGCAGCAATGGTTACAACTTACACATGAAGTTGAAAATAAATCTTATATTAAAAAGAAAATAAGTGCTGAGAAACAATTACAACAAGCAAGAGAAGCGGTAATATTATATAGTTTATAATGTTATAGGTAATATTTAATTTGTAATATTTTCCTTGCAGTGTGAAAAATTACGTAAAAAAAGATCCAGTTTAGTGGGTGCATTTGTTTCAACTCATGGAAAATCAATTGATGATGTTGACCGCAGCATTGTTGAAGCAAGGTAATATTTAAAATACATTTTAAATTAAATATATTATCTAAATAATATTAATTTAATAATAATAAATTTTGGTATTTTAGAACATCGTTAAATGAAGTTACTCAAGAACTCGCTGAGAGGGTGCATCGATGGAAGCAAATTGAAACATTATGCGGGTTCAATATAATAAATAATAATGGTCTGTCACATTTAGAGAACATGTTATATAGAAATGTAGTAAATGGGCGAAACTTCTCACTGCGAGGTTAGCGCAATTTCAAAGGATTGGTTATAATAAGTAATGACATTTTTGGTTTATTTGGTTTCAGGGCGCATGAGTAGCCAGGATGACCTTGAAGATGATTCTAGCCAGTATTCAGTTTGCGTAGGTCCAGGTAAGGGAAGGGACGATGAATCTATTGGTTGAAATTTACCACTGCTTTTTGTCTTATACTGTTTCTTCGAGTGTTTCCTATTGCTTGCAATAATATTTAACTGTTGTTAAATTAGTTTGAAATAAAATACAAATTTTTACTTGTTATTTAATAGATATTTTCATTCTTTATTCTTTTACTTTAGAATTTTATTTATTACAATGGATTTTAACCAAAATACCTACTATTGATGTCTATAATTATAACAATATATTGATGAATTATTAGTTTACCATGTTTATAATAGATAAATTATTTTTATATCACCTACTATTAAAAAAGAAAGTATTTTGTTGTAATCCATAATTTCATTAATTATATAATATAGCCTTATGTGATGAGCCTTATTTACATTATTATTATAAACATTAAAGTTCTCCAGTTTATTTAACAATGATATAAACAAGTCGTTCTAATTATTATTTATTATATTATAACTTAATTTAAATTAACTATTTTTGTTATAAGTGTATTATTAAACCAACAAAACTGAGAAATGTTATAT
Organism: Metopolophium dirhodum; assembly: GCF_019925205.1. NCBI lineage: Eukaryota > Metazoa > Arthropoda > Insecta > Hemiptera > Aphididae > Metopolophium > Metopolophium dirhodum. The sequence continues at coordinate 14,201,908 of NC_083567.1, read as the reverse complement.
TCATTTTTATCACCAAAATATTGAAAAAATTAATTTATCAAAACTAAAAATATTGTAAATTAATATTTTTCTTAATTTGTTTTGTTAAAATATTTTTGGATTTTTTGTCTGTAATAATTGAGATAGCTTATATATTATTTAATATTTTAAGTTTAAAAATTGCTTGTATGATTTTTATTTATAATACCACATATTATTTGCTTACTTCGTATTATGTATATTTGTTTTTTTTTTTTGTAGATTTTAATTTAATTTCATATTCTTTAGTTTTACAAGTTATTAGCTGTTTTAATTTTGAAGTATTAGATATTATTTGGCCTATACATTAATATGTTAAGATATTATTACTTGTGCATTTTAATAATTTAATTAATTTTTTATCCTTACTGCTGCATGAAGATGAATTTTTGTGGTAAGCAAAATATAACAATAATATTATTTCAAAACAAAACTACTGGTGTTAAGACAATAAAAAGTAAAATTCTAGTCAAATTGGCAATAACATTTACCTTTATCATTATATGTATACTTACAATACTATTTTTTTAATTAAATTTAATATTTCTTCTATTTAAAGGGCTCATTTATATAAAAAAATAAATATTTTCTCGTAGGTGGTCGTACTTAGCTTGATTAAAATATATTTGTTAAAGTATCGAACAATAATATTATATAGTATATATAAATTTGTAAAACATAATACAATTTAGATTAATTATTTATTATAAGGCATTGTAAAATTAAAATAATATTTGTCATCTTTTCTAAAACAATAATAATAATAATATGTTAATTGATATTTTTAATATTTATAATAATTATGAATTTAAACATAATTAAAATTAAAATTTTATTGTATTGTACTAATGCTCATAAATACATGTGACTTAACTGAAATTTATATGAAAAATGTAGTTTTATTTTATTTATTTAATTTAGTACTTAGATATAATATGTGTGTATTAATTATATACATATATAATATATTTAATACACTAATATATCATAATATAATATTAATACTTTCATTTGCTTGTGTGTTTTATTAAACATTTAAATACATTTTTATTTTATTTAAATATCATTAATATATTTACAGGGACGTCGTATCAAGACCTTGGTGCTTGTGAAAATTCCGGACAATGGCGGGACAACGGCCAGGATTCTTCAGGGAGCGATCAATTAGAATGCGTGGACGAAGAGCAACAAACCCGTTCCTTGGATACAAAACCTTGTTTCATACTCGGCGAAGACATTTGTGATCTAAAACAACCACAACAATCTATTCAAACATCAGATTCAACGTCGAAATCGCACAATATTGATAGCAACCAATTGACATCTGAGCAAGTTGTAAGACTATTCTTTCAATATATTATATTATATAATTCCTACAAATTTTTGTAATTAGTTTAAGATTATTTTGATTTGAAAAAATTATCTTTACTTTTCACAATTTTATAATAGACTATCTGAATTACCCGGCATTTCCCGTAAAAAAAATTATGATTGTTCAACTCCTTTTGGGTGTAACACTGGAAGCAATGTCTTTTTAAGTGTAAATTATATTATATTTTAATGTATAGCAATCCCGGCCGGTGTTGTCCGTGAGATTCGCTTGTGATTGTGCAAGCAGTATATTATCAGGTAGGAAATCTACCTGTGGTAGATCGCGGACCCTGTGTGGTTTGTACGTAAGTGTATAATTTAACTACTTATACTAAGTTTGTTGTTTTTACTTAATTTAACCCAACGGTGGATAAATACAATGCAAAAGATTGGTGTACCGAATCAGTGGTTTGAACTTGAGACATTCCATAGTAAAATATACATAGAAGTGCCACTATGCCAACAGGCTTATCACTTAATAATAATTATTATTATTAAAACCAATAGCAACAGTTTATAAACAAAAATTTCCATCGTAAATCTCTAAATCTCTGTTTGAGCACTTCCCCAGGTTGGGCCTCTAATTTACCCTTTTTAAGTAGCTTATTTTCTTCTCAAAGATCTAATCTATTTCTGTACCAAATTTCATAGCAATCGGATGAACGGTTTGGAATGCTTAAAAGACACACACACACAGACATACAGACAAACAAACAATCATTTATATATAATATATAGATAAAACACTGTTACAAAAATTCTTAAATCTTTATTATAATACAATCTTCTATTTTTAATTGTTAATATCCAAATTCTATATTTAAAAACAAGCAATACTTACAGGCTATAGCTTTGCAGTTATAAAATAAAAATAATAAGCATTTTAAGCATTTATCTTTCTATAATAATTTTTTGGAATTTTCTGAAATTTTTAAAGGTTTACCTTTAGTAAAAATTGTGTCAGATTTCCAAACCTTATAATGCACAATAAGTATGCCATAGTATTCATAGTAATATCATTGATTATAAATACTAACATTTATAATCAATGGTCAATTAATAAAGATCCCTTGTTCCATTAACCATTTAAAATCTAAAAAAGTACATAATATATTAACTAACTTTGTGTATTAAATTTACCTGGAAAAATATACAGTTGAACTTGAATAACTCGAAATCGTCAATACCTTAAACCTTTTCCTGGTCCCTAGAATTTCTTATTGTATTTTCCTTGGATGACCTGAATTCTTGAATAACTCAAACTTCAATTTCCTTTAGGTCCCTTCAACTTTGTGTTAACCAAGTTCAACTGTATATTTTAGTATTTATTACAATTTAAAATATTTATGTTATAGGTCGTTCCTGGTACGTTCCGCCATTCAAATTCGGATTCTAGTTTGGATCCAAAATATCGAAAGATATCAAAAGTATCTAGCCGTTCAGATATTGTATTAGTATCTCCAACACCTAGTGAAGTGTCTGTAAAACGTATTAAACGACACAAATTATTTCCAATTTTTTTATCTGCCAAAAGTAAAGCAGCTAAATCCTATCAAAACTCAGAAAACACTAATGTAAATAATGATAAGGCGATAAAGTCATCAAAACAAAAATCATAATTCTGCTCATTCCTCTTTATCTGTTGCTTGTATATAATAATGATTGTGATAAACATGATTTAAGAATGTTGAAAAATAAGTGATTTATTATTTATAATTGTAATATATTATATGTATTTATGTATCTAATTTTAGATTGAATTATACACAAACGTAATTCCAGTTATTGTTTTAATAATGTTATAATGTACCTATGTAAATTAATTATTTATTTTAATTATTACATTTTATAGAAGGTGCCTTAAAAGTACTTAGAGCTGTTAAATGGTACTTAATTTATAAAGACAAGGAAATCTATATAATTTTTTTATCAACCCTTTTGATGTGATTGTTGAACTCAAGAACATTATTTATAGGACTGAACAATGTAAAAACTATATTAGACAATTATCTGCAATAATAAATGTAATAATATTATTTTTAATAAGTGTTTACATTTTCAAGTAAACACAAGTTATTTAAAGACATTGTTTTTATTATTAAGTTGCTAATCTTAAGTTAATGTTAATTTCCATCCATAATCGTGTAGAATTATACTTTGTTGATTGTTAAAATGTATACCAAAATATATAATTAGTCATTTTTTTCAATTTAGATTATGATTAGAACTTAGAAGTTCTAAAATCCTTATAATACTAAAATGTTTTAAATTGTATTTATGAAAGGTTCTGGACAACATTGAATAACTATAGGTACATTTTTAACAACCAATGTAGGAAAATGCAAGTTAACTATTTGATATAAGATAATAACTTATTGTAACCTTTAAAATTATTTAAGTATCAACTTATCAGTTAATACAATATATTAAATATTCCATAATACTTGAAAAAATACATCATCCAAGATAATATAATTACATTTTAAATTTTACTACTTCTTTACCCATATTTTATACATTTATTCATGATCATGTAGGAATATTACACAATTTAATTATTTATGAATATTATCATAATATTTTAGTGTAAAGAAATACAATAAAATTTAATTTAAAATATGTATTATTTACTCATAGTCTTAATTTTTTTAACATATACGAATAAATGTTTTTAAAGATCGTAAAAAAAAAAAAAAAATGGTGCAGTGTAAATTGTTTTGTTTTTAAATTTTATTTATTATACATAGTTTGTATTTTTTTTTCTATATTTCCTAATAATTTGTTATAAGATAGAAATAAAAGTTTTTATAGCACATCATTGAAGTGGTAGTTATTTAATGGTTTTAAGTTGTATTTAAACGTATAATTTTACAATTATGACATGTAAAAATATGAATAATTTTGTTTTTGGATAGTATTAATTAATTTATATAATTCTGTATTATCGAAAAAATAAATTATCAATAATAATATTTTAACCATCGATATAATATATACCAAAATCAATTAAATTAAATTTGAAAGAGTTATATTAGTCTATATTCTATAGAATTAAATAACCATGTATTATATTATATAGAAAGATCTGATACAGTGATTATTATTTATTAGAACTGGAATGAATGTGTTTTTTGTAAAAAGTTAATATCTTACAATGTTGAGACTCCAAAATCATGTATAATGATAAAATAATAAACATTACTGGCTAATTATTGTAGAACTTGAAATTTCATGCATTATACATTTGCATACCTATTTATTACAGAACTGCATGTTAGCATTTTGTTTATATATGTAATCTTAATTAAAAAAAAAATGTAAAATATTTAAGAAATATTTCTAGAGTATAGTTAAGCACATATATTTCAATAATTATTGTCCGTAGATTCCACACAATGTAATGATCATTGGCGCAAATACTGGGGGGCTTGGGGGGACTTCGTCCCCCCCAAATTCCGGTCAGGTCCCCCAGTTCAAAATCTAGTAAACAGTACTAATTTTTATATTCTGTGGTACTAAGCAATATGGCCTATGGGGAGGGGGTCTTGAGTCCCCCCAAAACATTTAGTCAATTTGCGCCTATGGTAATGATAAATCATACTTGAACTGTATGCATAAAATCTATAAACATTAAATATTTAATACCTACCATATATTGTTTAGGAAACAGTAAAGTAGGTGTCTTGTGTCTACTAAAATTTTGATTTTTGGATTTCATTTTCATACCTTCGAGTATCAATTCCTATCAGTACTTATTTGTATAAATATGTATAACAAATATTCCTTAGAATGGAAAAAATCACCAATGAATATTGATTTTAGTATAATGTATAACGCAGAGTACAGGGTTATACTTTCAATATATTGGTGAGTGACGTGTCTGTATTATTATTATTATATATTATTTGTTGACGCTTGGCCATAGGCGGTGTTAATAGTGAATAATTAAAAAATATGTATAATATGATATGAAAATTATAATAATATTGTGCACGACTGTTATATAGTAATATAATATAAAATATTTACTTAAATTAATATAATAAATAATAATATCATCTTGTTTGAGTACCTATCTATTTATTTTTAAAAATATAAACCGCGGGACGAAACCTTTCGGTTGGGTCACGGACGTTGCGAACGTCGCACGCGGTGTACAACATCTTTGGCGGTGGAACGGTAGTCGCCACGCCATTGGCTAATACACGTCCATTGTTATCGATGGATACCGTGGGAAACAGACGAACAGTCGTTAAGGTTACGTTTTCTGTCACTCACTTCGATCCCGCGCCTCTTGTTAGCCGCGCTGCTCCGTCAAGATATTCGTTCTTTCGAAGTGGTGTACTTGTGGTGTTCAGGACATTCGCGCGACCGCCTTCCGTGCCCGGTGAACCGATTTACCAGCATTCACCCACGGCGATTCACTGCACGACCAGTAATCCTCCTACGACAGTATTTTCGTCATCCGTCAGGTAAGAACTACGCACTTTGTCCGGTTATTACTACTATTATTATTGTTATCGGTGACGAGCGCACACTCCGCACGCCGACCGACCATGTGCTTCCAACGATTCCCCGTTTCTCGGTCCGTCGTATAATATTTTACTGCCGGCGTCGTCGTTGACCGCCGTGTTAAACACGTGTCGCCACCGTCTTCGGTTTTCACGTATTTTAATGCGACTTATGCCCATTGTGAGGCCTCCGATTCTCAGCATTGATGAGGTTGCGTGACGCAGTGATAAGGTGGTGAGAGGTTAGGCACTAGGGCGGCCGTTCGTCCGCCGGCCCGCCGCCCTTGGTCAAACGAGGTTTCCGAACCGGTGCCTCGTCGAAAACTTGCGTTTTCCTCACGGAATTTCGAAAGTCCCTCGTGTGATTCCGAATTTCCCGTTAAAATACGATATTATTGAGGTTATCGATATGACATGACGTGTAGGTGCCTATTCATTTCAACCTTCCGCTGTCGTCGTTTATTACGTCTTACATTATTATTTTAATTGTATTCTCGTCGAACGCACCACGCAAACCGCGTGATTGCGTGAAAATTGTTCCAAATTAAGGAACGTTAAATTATGTAAATTTATATTATTCCTAGTTTTATAATATTCGTGTTATAGGTAAAACTATGGTAGATTGAAAATAGATTAGGTACCTATTATTTTTGTACAATCTTATATTCTGTGCAGAGTAGACTTTGAGTTATGATTCATGTCATTTGACCCATCATTATACTGTGATGACCTTGTTTTAAAGTGATCATTAGTATACTGCATTTAATCGACTGATATTTAAAATTAAACATTATTCTTAACAGAATGTCTGCAGAAAACGAAATTACTGATTCTTCATCCTCCGGTTCCGAAATGGAACAGGACACTCCACATAAGCATAAATCTGGTTTTAAAGGAGAAGGTGATGATATAATGCCGGTAAGATAATTGTTAAAATTAAAATATCATAGGTACTTTAAATATCATAGGTAATGTACATTTTTTTATGTTAGTCTAGAATTTCGATTGACTTATTTTTTTTTTTTACTATTATAAATGTTCACAGTAGACATAAAATTGTGTTCAATGGTTTGAGTTATAAAAAAAAATCATTTTGCTGATTTATATAAATCAATTTTCCCTCCAAAACAATGTATCAAATTTTTATTTTTATTTATTCCAATATACGCCCAAGGGCGATAAAAAATATAGTAATGTAAAAATTACAACTTAGTTGGTTTCTAAATCTGAATAATATAATTTATTAGGTAAAATGTCTATATATGAACCTATAGCTGTTCTCTAGGTCTTAAATTATCTTAAAATATTAAAGTTGATTATGTATACCAATTTTAGAAATATTTTAAGGAAATTCTTAATTAAATTTTATATTTTTTAAGTTTTATTTTATTTTTTTATTTATATATATTTAGAATCTTCCACCGATAATCAAAAAACGTGTCAAGGCTTTGAAAAAGTTACTTGTATCACAAACTGATGTTGATACAAAATTTTACACTGAACTTCATGTTCTTGAATGTAAATACCACAAAGAGTATTTGTCATATTATAATAAGGTAAAATACATAATAATATATTTTAATTTTTCAGTTTAATACACTTTATTTATACATTTTAGCGAAGTGATATTGTTCAAGGAAACTATGAGCCTACCGAAGAAGAATGTGATTTTCCTTCTGATGAAGAAGATGATGTCAAGGATCTCTCTACAGATATGGAAGGAAAAATAAAACTTGAGGAATCTAAAGCGTAAGAATATTATTTATATTCATATATTATAGTAACTTTTCTTCCGCATTTTTATGAATAATTGTACATAATATTATATACAGTAATGATGGTAAAGTGGACAGTACTAGCGACAAATTGAAAGGCATTCCAGACTTTTGGCTAACTATTTTAAAGAACACAAGTCTCATCAGTGATATGATTCAACTCCATGATGAACCTATTCTTAGTCATTTGACAGATATCAAAGTTTATCTGTTAGAAGAACCTATGGTATGTTATTTTGGGAACTAATCATTAAAATATTAGATCCATTTATTTATTTACTTTATAGGGTTTTGCTTTGGAATTCCATTTTTCTCCTAATGAATGGTTTACCAACACTGTATTAACTAAGGAATATGAAATGAAATGTGTACCCGACAAGAGCAATCCATTAAGTTTTGAGGGACCTGAAATTTTCAAGTGTAAAGTATGTGTCTATATTTTAAAATATTAGAAAGCATTGATTATAATAAAAATACAAATATAGGGCTGCACTATTCAATGGAATAAAGGAAAGAATGTGACAGTGAAAGTAGTCAAGAAGAAACAAAAGCATAAGGTTAAGGGTGCTGTTAGATTCGTTAACAAGACTGTACAAAATGTATCATTCTTCCACTTCTTCAGTCCTCCTACTGGTGAGTGATAGTCTTAAAAATAGAGAAGTATACAATAAATATTTAAATAATTAATATTAATTAATATACATTTCTCATTTAAATTTAATTTGATTAACCAATATTTTTCTTTATAAAAGCATTTAAAATTGATTATGATAAATTATTTAAAATTAATGATTTATCTTTCCATAATGCTGATAATAACTGGCTTCAACAACTACCACTTTGGCAAACTGTGTAATAGTGGCTTTAATTGAGCCTATAAAAAAATTAATAAATTTTTAAATAAGACGTGACAAATTTAATTATGATTATTAAAACTTTTGTTTATATTTGATTCAAATAAATAAAAGAAAATTTCGATGATTTATAGTGATTCTGTATAAAGTTTTTAGTTGCACACATTTTTTAATTGCATTATTATGGAATTTCAGTACCAGATGATCCAGAAACTGAAGTTGATGAAGAAATTGATAATTTGTTGACAACAGATTTTGAAATTGGCCATTACATTCGTGAAAGGATAATTCCTAGAGCTGTACTGTACTACACAGGTATGATTTTATTACATTTTGGTAACATTTTTTTCATACATTTATTTACGTGTCTGATTTTTTAATTTTATGATAGGTGAAGCATTATTGGAAGAAAATGATTTTGATGAAGATGATGAAGAGGAAGAATCGGAAAATGACGATGACGACGATGATGAAGATGAAGATGAAGGAACTGTTAACGATCCTGAGTACAATCCACGCCAAGATAAACTGATAAATAAACAGGTCAACCCAGCTGAATGCAAACAGCAGTAAATTGTAATAGCGTTAAAACCTCATGTGTACTCAATACTCGTTTTACAAATAAATAAAAATTAAAAAAAAAACTTCACTCATAATAAGTCCACAAGTTTTTGAGAATAAGCCTTCATTTATTGTTATGTGATCAGTTGAGTATGAAATATTACGTGTATTTTATACATTTCTTTAACTTTATACACTAATAAAACTATTTTTATATTATCGTAAATATATTTTTTATTACAAGAAGTTTGTACTAGTAGAATACATATTATGGGTATTCAGTTATATATGGCTAATATACATTATTTTTTTTATATGGCTGTAAATTTTTTTTTAATATGTTGATATTGATTGATAGGTAGGTCAATGACACTTGGGACAACAGTGGTTTAAGACTGATTTTTCAAGATATAAAATTGAAAGAAGGCGTACACTGTACATTAACATGTTGTATAAGTTACCTATTTCTATTTTAAAGATTCTTTAATACTGAAAAATACACGGGATGCAGTTGTATAAATTATAGTGTCACTTATTTAACAACATGTATTTTCAACAATTAATTTTTTGTTTATAATACTGTAAAATTGGTCTCCTTTATGTTTTTAGGAATTCACATCCCAGGGAGAGTAAAAAAAACTAATTCAATGAACAATTTACAAAATAACCTAACCTTAGCTTTAAGCAGTTAAATCTAAAATCTTAAATGTTGATGTTCATGATCAGTATTTCTATCGTATTTTAGTCCAGTAGGTGATATATTTATGGAAAAAGGGTAAATACTTATAATATTTGAAGTTTTATTTTTAGCATTTTAGTTGGTTGACTTATCGTTACATTGTAGGTATATGTAATTTGAAGTGGCTATTTATCTTACAAAATATTTTATTAGCTTATTTTAAATATTGTTAAAAATTTTAATGTAATGAGTTATTCCTCGCAATTATAATAATTATTACTGGCTTCAATTTTTACAAAATTTATCAAACAAATAAAATTGTGTGACATTTAAGGATCTAAATAAAACTGTCTTATTTTTTTACATGTTATTATGAGATATTAATAAATTATTGACTATGCTACTATTAATTGTAAACAATTTATTTATACTGTATACTTTAATTTGAAAGTTGTGTAACAAATTAAAAAATTAATAGTTTTCCTGTAATGTATGTGACTAGCAAAATTCTTTTTATTATCATAACAATTATGTGGAGGTAAGATCACTTTCGAATTTCAATTAATAAAGCTAATTTTATGCTCTCATAGTCTCATATAATAATATAAATTTAGGTTGTTATAACAAAGTATAAAAAAAAATATAATATTAACTGAGTGAAATTGGGCGAGGCGGCAACAGCAACCATAATAAGGCTATGAACACAACTATTAACTTTATTTTTAAATTATAATCAAGATGTAAGGAAAATAATGTCATAAGAGGACATCGCACCCGCATGTGTTGCTCCGTCTTGAGGTGCGTCCAGACGGAGCAGCGTGAGTATGAATACATAAATACATTTTCCGCGGAAAAATGTCCGTTCGGTCTAGTAGGCGGTCTACAGCAAAGGAAAGCCGCCCGGCATCAGTACTTATTTTTTAATTAATTAGTAGCTGAACAAACTTTTTAAATACCGCACAGTCTGTACGCGCCTTAACACGTACGACGTACTAAATTTTAGTTTTTTTAAACGTTCACCGGTACGTTTTTTTGGTGTTGGAATCCCTTCACCTAATTCTTGTAACGCATTTTAGAAATTAACTTCCATTCATATTTTATCTTATAATACAGATTAATTGTGCTATCTTTATTGCCTTTTAATGTACACGATTTTTCTATCATATATTCTAGTATATTTTTTCTATCTACCTATTAATACCTTCTATTTCTGTAGATTGTATAACGACGTGAAATTTTAATTCTTTATAGTTTTAAATTATATTAGATTATACCAATCATACATATTATTAATTTTGAATTAATTAAATAAGTTTAAATATTTTTTATGAAACAATAAATCAAACCGGACTTTTTTCCGTATAATAATTTTCTTGTCGGACTTTTTTTCCGAAAAAAATTAAATCGGATTTTTTTTCCGGGATTCCTTTTATATATGTTACAGTTAAAACCCGAAATCCGTCGAAACTAGTTTTAACTAGTCAAAACTAGTTTCCACAAATCCCTTTAGTCATTTCTGGTTTTAACTAGTTAAAACTAGAATTTACTAAGACCTATAAAATATATTGGTGAAAACTAGAATTATCTAGTTAAAATCCTTAATTTTTATATTGATAGGTTAAACTAGTTTTAACTAGGGAAAAGTAGAAATATAAGTACACATTAGAATAATTATTATAGGAATTTATTATATTATTTATTTAGTATAGAATAATATTATATTGTATTTAAACTCGTACTACATAAAACTCACGCGACCACAGACGATCTATAAATATTGCTCGATAATTGTTTGACCGGTCGACTATCAAATCAATTAAGATAACTAGTCGTCCAACACTTAGATACGATATAACTTCGACAGATTATACCTACAATAATATTAATAATAATACGATATTGATCTGAAGGTCAGCTTATATCGTCGGCTGTGTTTCGCCAGTGCGATTGTGTTCGTCGTAGTCGTTGTACCTACGTGTTTTTGTCGTGAATTGCCCGTTCTAAGTTGTTTTTTCGCTCTTGTTGACATTCGCCGGTTTTGAAAATTGTCCTAACGTCACTGTATACTTTGGTATCATGTTGGAAACTGAAAGAGAAATGAGTACCCGAGAACGGTTTTTTAAGAAGCTTATGGAATCGGTGGAAGGAAAAAAAGACAATCATTATAATATCATTATTAAAGATGCTTATGATTCGCTTCTAAAAGAGGTTGAGGATGCGATATCAGCCACTAAAAAAACCTCTGCTCAATATAGAAGGATCAAGCGATTCAATGTTTTGGAATTTGGCGATACAAAAAAGCTGGTAACCCGCGGAGAGCCAGTCAAATATTATTTGCCGATGGAAGACATTTTTGATGTCATTGATTTGTCACATATCGCTGTAGGGCATGGAGGGAGAGATCGTCTGAAGGTTGAAACTTCAAGAAAGTACGCCAACATTACCACTGACATGATAAATATTTTTTTGTCTCTCTGTGAAACGTGCCAGAAAAAGAAAAAACTAGGAAAGAAAGGACTCGTTTCGAAACCAATTTTGCACACTGAATTAAATAGTAGATGTCAAATAGATTTGATAGACATGCAGTCACAACCTGATGCACAGTTTAAGTTTATACTTAATTATCAAGATCATCTGACAAAATTCGTTCTGCTCCGCCCCTTGCAGACCAAGCGTGCAGAAGAAGTTGCAAGCCATTTATTAGACATTTTTTTAACATTTGGTGCTCCGGTTCTTCTTCATTCAGACAATGGGAGAGAATTTGTTAACAGTGTGATTACAGAGCTGACAGGGCTATGGCCAGAGTTAAAAATCGTGCACGGGAAACCTAGGCATTCACAAAGCCAAGGCTCCGTAGAGCGAGCCAACCAAGACGTGGAACGAATGCTCGCTTCTTGGATGACAGACAATAAATCCACTAATTGGTCTATCGGATTAAAGTTCGTACAATTTATGAAAAATAGAGCACACCACGCCGGGATAAATATGACGCCCTATAAAGCAATGTTTGGGGTTGATCCAAGAGTGGGGCTCGTAACCTCTAACCTCCCCAATGATTTGATTGCTACTATAAACGTCGAGGATGAACTGGAAAATCTTATATGTACTGAAACTGGAAGTGAAAATAAGATTGAGCAGGAAGCTGCAGGTAAACATTTTTATTATTTTTTTAGACATTAATATTTTAGACATTTATTTATCGACATTATATTGCGGTTAAAATGCATTTTTTATTTACATATTTTATAATTTAAAAACCATAAACATTTTTCGATAACTTTTAAATTATTTTTCAGTTAGAAAAATTGTAAAAAAAATCAACTTTCATAGTTAAGTATAAATAGCTCATACTGTAACCAACAAATCTAATAAATACATAAACACGGTTTATTTCTTTGATATGTTTCAGATACCTCTTTTATAGGTGCAATTAGAAAAGAAGCTCATGAAAATTTGGAAAAACAGGCAGCCCGAATGATGACTCGATCAGAAAAAAAATTTCCCGCCGTTGATGTTGGTGTCAACGTAGTAATCCGCATTCCAGATGTTGACAAAGGCAAAACAGATCATCCTAATCTCATCGGAGTGGTGTTAGAAAAAACAGAGCACGATCTATACAGAATCGGAAGTAAGGATGGAATTCTAGAAAAACTTTATTGTAGGTACGTCCATTATCACATTTTCATACACCAAATAAAATATAATTAGTAAATAGTTACTAATCAGTAAAAATTGTTTCAGATCTGAATTTATAACATGCGAAGAAAAATTCATCACAGAGAATCAAGTTCCAAACAATCATATTTCCCTCCGTGCAGCCGCAACAAAAGCATCGACGGGGTCGGGGCAAGGCTTTGTAAGATGCACATGTAAAACGTCCTGCGGAACAAATCGCTGTTTATGTAGAAAAAATAAAATACTATGCAATTCTAAATGCCACAATAGTTTGTCCTGTCAAAATAAATAATATAATAAATTCCTATAATAATTATTCTAATGTGTACTTATATTTCTACTTTTCCCTAGTTAAAACTAGTTTAACCTATCAATATAAAAATTAAGGATTTTAACTAGATAATTCTAGTTTTCACCAATATATTTTATAGGTCTTAGTAAATTCTAGTTTTAACTAGTTAAAACCAGAAATGACTAAAGGGATTTGTGGAAACTAGTTTTGACTAGTTAAAACTAGTTTCGACGGATTTCGGGTTTTAACTGTAACATATATACTACCTATATAATACATATCGATACGATAACCTATATGGCTATATGGCTATATATTATACGATTGTAAACTCGGCCCGGGGAAAAAAAATATTCAAAAGGTCTATTGTAAACTCGGCCCCAGTTTTTTTCAGGTAAAAATTATTTAGGTGTAAACTCGGCCCGAGGTTTTTACAGGTAAAAACGATTGACATGTAAACTCGGCCCGGATTTTTTTCAGGTAAAAACGATTGACGTGTAAACTCGGCCCGAATAAAAATATTATACGTATGTACTTATAATATTTTTGAGAACCATCTAGCATTACCCAGAGGACACCACGAGGAGGTGATTCTCATTATCCTCCAAAAATTATTTTCATTTTCATATTATTATTCATAGTATGCAATGCGTTATATAAATGTAAAATTGCATGTGTAAAAATTTAAGTAATATGTTTCATATGTTGTAAAAAAATATAAGTAAAATGTAATAATGTAAAATGTGTAAAAATATAATAACTAATAATAGGTTATAATATAAATTTATTTTTTGAAGTGAAAAGCCATATGTTTGACGTATTCAGTCACCGATATTTCCTTATTTTTATATTTTGTAAGTGTTTTTTCCAATAATTCTTTTTTTTTTTGGTTTTTGTGTTTTGAAACTGAAATGGTGCATTTAGGCTATGACAGAATATATATTGGGGTGAGTTGAATTGAAACTTGCATTAAAATGTGCATGAAATGATTCACATGCATTGGTTGTTAAATGCGTATCAACTAATGCACAGGCCCACACATCAGGCGGAAAAATAGCGGTTTTCCACGTTGGGACTCAACTATGCTTGCCATCGTGACGGTTGTGTAAACACTAAACACTAGTGAAACGTCGTTTCAAAAGTCCAATACGAAAATGAAGTTATTTGTCTCAATGTTTAAATATATTTTAGCATTCGAACAAAATATTGTTCACGATAAGATATAGATAAGTACGTTATTTATTATTTGCAGATAAAATTATGTCGTGATAATTATATATTATTGATCAAAATTATCGGGCCGAGTTTACAACCGGACCTTTTTTATTATCTTAAATTTTCCGGCCGAGTTTACAATCTACCTATTTTATTACCTAAAATGTCTGGGCCGAGTTTACAATCGACCTATTTCACTACTTAAAATTTCCGGGCCGAGTTTACTACAAAAAAGGTAACCGCGGGCCCAGTTTACATTTGCCCATTATACGTTTATCGTTCAATTAGGTATAATACGTATTTTATCGGTGGCCTAACTTCATGATCGATAACGTTTGTAGTTTGTACGCTATCTTGTAACATGAACATTGCCTATAATAGTAGGTATACTCCATATAGAAGTCTCTAGAAACTCATAGAGTATTAGGCGTAAAAATAAAAAAAAAAACAATTTTAAAATTGAAAAATATTATTATTACTAAACTGATCCAAAACTGATTTATCTTGTATTTTAGAGTTTTTTCCTTGTTGAAGACCAATTTGGCCTTACATGTTTTATTAGCGCATTCCTACGTTTTATTACCACTTATTTTTGATTCATATTTAAATTTGAATTTAAAATTGTAAAGGAACCAATATCACCGATATGCTTCGTTAAAATTTAAAAATACATTTGGATTTACCTTACCAATTTCTACGCAAGACGCAACATCACATAATTAATTAAATGATAAACGTACACATGGGTAGGTTTATATGATTTAGGCACTATAATATAGTATAGGTATATAAAATAAGTTGCCGCAGTTTGTATAATGTATCTTATCGGTTTTGTCGCAGATTGTATAATGTAAAATTTTTTTTGCCGCAGTTTACATATCAAGTTTTAGAAAAAGGTTAATTTTGCCGCAGTTTACATACAGGCCATACAGCCGATAATATACTTGTAATATAGTACTATATTATTATCTATGCTATTTAACTGGTTGAATATACTGAATATTTAATCAATGGTAAAATGCTACCTGTTATGTATTTTATATTTATGTGGAAGACGGAAGTGCTGTGCGGGTGTTTGCGTGTAATGATTAGTAAAATGGTTTACTGTCGACTGACTATATAGACTTAAACAGTCCAACGTAATATTGATTATTGAATGATTTTAGATCTGGCAATAGTTTGATTTCAATATAATTCATGTCATACACATAACACATCATCGATATGCATGTTCATTAATTATCAATTAGAATTGAAACACTCCATAATAATACTTAATATAAACTTCTTAAAGAAATCATCATTTTAAAAATAATATGCTTTTATAATCTGAGCAATGGGGTGAGTTTATTGATTTTACCAGTGGCGTGAAACGAAATACAAATTACCTACATTATTGATTATTACCATTACGTAACATTGGGTGTGGGTCAGTGTTTTTCAGGTCCCTGGCAAAGTAAGTGGTTGCTGGTTTGATAAGTAGGTACTATAGGTATTGATATGATTGGTACCTACTACCAGTAATAATGTAATATCTTAGTTAAGTATTGATTGAAAGACTATATAATCGAGATTTATTATACCTAGTTGGAGCATTATAAGCATTAACTTCGAGCTATAGTATAAGTTTTTCCTAGGGATAAGTTGGAGCAAACCCTAAATCTACTAAATTAAATTAGTGCATTGATGTACAATTATTATTTAACAACATCTATCGGTATAACTTATAAGGGGTAGTTCCAGCCTAGTTTACTGACCCGTAGATCCACTTAATATTATTTAATCAACACCAATTTTTGTCGTGAAAACATCTTATACGACGTTCAGATCTTTCCGCTTGGACAGTGAAAATTTTCGAGCTTTATCTTTTTCGCGTAACGCTCATACCTATTATATTATTAAAATGGGAAGCGATTTTTTATGACAGTTATATCTAAAGTTCTATTTTTAGTTCAATTTGTTTGTCACTTATATATATGCGTGTACATATTTACATAGCGTACCTACCTATTATGTAAATATTTTATTCTATTAAAAGTTATCTCTTAGTGTTCTTTTATTTAAAATAGAAATTTACAATCTGTAACATATGTACAATAAGCAAATAGGATAATTACGGAAAATATTTACAAAATGATTTAGTATGAGGAGGGATGCTGTCCAGTGACAGAACCCTAATGCGTCCTTGGGGTCAGGGGTTCAGTAAATCCCTGCACCAACGTCTTTTTAACCGATGGGTGGGATTATTAAGTGGGTTTGCTCTGTCTTGATTGGCCATAAGGGGGTTGGTGTGGGTGGCTAAATAGAGTGGAATTTTTTGTAGTGTTTGGATGCGACTGTGGTAACGGTTTCAATTTTCAGGTCGTTGTGGAGTGAGTTGTTAGAAACATACCATGGTGCAGAATCTATTAAATGGAGATCTGTATTCCGTAAGCCCAGATGGGTCTTAAATCTTAACATTGACTTATAAATGATCTTTTTATTGTTGAGGGAAAGATTCGATTTAAATATAGAACGGAGGAGGTGTAATCTACTGTTGAGTTTTATCCTTGTTGCTTTTAAGTGAGGGCCCCAGGGGAGACGTTTATCTAGGATCAGGCCCAGATATTTAATTTGGGTTTCGATTGCAATACCATGGTATTGTCATTCCGTCGAAGTGAAGGACAGGATATAGGTATTTTTTTTCTTTGGTAAAAGGAACGTGGAAAAACTTTTCAACATTAATTTAGATTTTCCAATTGGATGCCCAGTTTTCTATTTTTATAAGATGCGATTGGAGATTAGAGGCTGTTATGGTGTTGTTACTATGGTCACTTAAAATGTCTGTGTCATCAGCATATGTAGCGATTAGGATATTATCAGCGATGATAGTGTTATATAACAGATATCTAGGTATATAGTGACATAGTGTTATATGTAACTTAAAATGGTCTGAGGACAGGACACTCCCTTGAAAGACTCCTGCATGAATATTGAAGTAGGAGGAGAATGCGTTACCTTGTCTAACAACAAATGAACGATTAGAGAGGTACGTTTGATTTCATTATTAAATAAAGGGGTGCTGGTAGAATTTTTTTTATTTTGAAAAGTAGACCTATGTTTTCACATCTTCCGAGGGTTGCCTGGGACAATTTTTTTTTATTGTGCTTCATGAGTCAGTGAGGCGTGGAGCCATAAAATGCTTCAATAACTTTAAAGGTGGTTTCTGGTAAAAAAAATTAAATTTAGTAGACTTAGAGAAAAAAAGTAGGTACCTATATACCTAATATTCTGTATAATCAAACTTAGAAATTACAAAAAACGGTCACAAAAATGTTTTTTGCACGAATTAAGATTTTAACTCTAGGTTTATTTTTATAAGAGTTACATTAATGTTACATTTTTACGAAATCCATCAAAACCAAGAAAATATTTATATTAATTTTTAGTTTTAAAATATTTTTAAATTTTTATAGGTATACCCAAGGCTAAAATTAAAAACAACGTTGAAATAATTAATTTAAAAAAATTCCAAAATGTCTCCGTTATCAACGATGATAAAAAAACGTTGCCAACGTTTTTCGCTAAATGATTGTGGTTATTACCACAGAACAATATATATATGTAATATGTGTTAATCCAAATTATTGACGAATGGATCATAGCAGGAAAAATGTCTCACTGTCCATGACGTCATTAAGCCGTATTGCCGTTTATCATAACAGTAGTATCAACAATGATAAACGGCGATACGGCGTAATGACGTCATGGACAGTGAGACATTTTTCCTGCTATGATCCATTCGTTGAAAATTTGATTGAAAATTTTACTACAGACAGTCGTCACCACCGGGAGCGCTGTATGTCCTAAAGAGGCCGATGAATGAACAGTTTAGTTCACCAAAGCTATAGAAAATTGAAAATATATCATGATTTACGGAATAAAATTCAAAATTTTTCATTGCATAATTAATTCTATGTTCTAAATTATTTATATGCATGTATTTAAATACTTTCTTTTAATCAAAAACAATTATTAATATTATTAAATATTGTCATTTTTAAATTTCCTATTAAAAAAAAAATATATAAAAACTGTGAGAGTTAATTCACTAAATTATCATACATAATGCTTTCAAAGTGTTACAATTAACAAATAATAATTATTAATTATTAATTAATATATGGATTTTAAATACAATTCATAATATGTTGATATTGAGGTTAATACTAGTATTCATATTACCTATGTGTTACCAAAATGCATATATTTTGAATACCTTTTTATAAGCATTTATTACTCAGTTGTACCTATCACCATTGATTTTATAATATATTCATAGTATTTATAGTATTACTATTACCTATATATTATTATATATTATTAACAGAGATCCTGGGGATAGAAACATATCTATATGCTAAATGGTTGATAGATTTATATGGTCATCCTAGATCAGTGCTCTTTTTCTTTAGACTTTAAGCGTTTATGGAAAAAGTTTAAATGCTTAAATTTTAATACTATTATTAATATTTTTCAAAAGTATATTAAAATATTAATTTACTATACATTATAATAATTTATCTGTGTGAAAAAGTACATGTAATTTTAGTATATACCTAATCTAAAAAAAACCATTAATAATTTTGACTAAGTGAGCCCTGACAGTTTTACATTAAATTTAGGGAGCCTCTTGACAAAAAAAAATTGAGAATAACTGTACTAGATTATACTGTAAAATATCTAAATATATATAACTAGCGGTCCCAGTAAACAATCATGTTTGTAATGTTGCATTTCAATTTAAAAACTTCATACACATTTTTCACTGTTTAAAATCACATTTATTTTTATTTTTTCGAACACATCGTTTCAAAAATTATTAATTAATATATAATTTATTGGAATAGTATTAAATTAATTAATGAAATAAAACAAACACACCTACTATAATTATTAGTAATAATAATATATCTATGTATAAATTATTAAAATACAAAACGAACAAACGAAAAACGATTCTGAACAAAGACATCGTTAACTAATAAATAATATTGAGATTAAAGTAATTTATTTTACTATTAGACATTAGCACCTACAATAGTAGGTTAAAGTCATTTTTGCCCAAATAATAACATTTGAAAGTGTCATCGTGTCTATAAATTATAATAATATACTCTAAAAGTTTCATAAATCCGCGAATACTTACTATTTTTAAATTACAACAAAATAACTAAAATCGTTATTTTTGGTTTTAATATGTAATTTCGTCCAAATTTTAACTTATAATATCTGTAAAAAGTAATTGTGTTTATAATAGATTATTTAGATTTTTCGGTTACAATATGAACCAGGGGCGGACTGGGCCGGCGGGAACTTTCGCGGTGGGCCGCTACTCAAAAATGATTTGTTATTGCTATATATTTATAATTATTATTAATATAGAAGATCGGTATAAATCGGTAGAAAATCGGTATAAATATGAATTATAAATATTTTTTATTTTCATACCATGACGCGTGTGTGAAAAATTGTTTATAGTAAGTGTTTAAGACGTTAGATTTCAGGTTCGGCTGATTGTGCACCTGCCTCACTCTTCAGCATCAATGCATCAGAAATTATTATTTATAATTAGGCCACGGATTTAAATATAAACTGCATTTTCTGAATTTTCTAAACATTGCTTTCCAAGCAAAGAATTCGTTTCATATATTATCAACGAATTGAAAAATGAAATAAGAACATTTATATGGGTTGAAGTCAATATTATAAAAACTTATTAAAAAAAAATTAAATACAATTAAATAAAGGTAATTTTTTTAAATTATATTTCTATTTTTTTACGTACCCATTATGTTTGATACTATAACTTCGGTCTTCAGTTAACACTTGCCAATATGGAATTACTGTCGAAGTTTTTTATTTTAAAATATTAAATAGCATCTGATTGACTGATGTGCTATAATGAAACTCAAAATATAACGAATACACTACCTATACACCTATCTAAATTCTATTTTATATTCGTTTAAATTGGACTTTTAATTTTTCTGGACATTTTATTAAGCTACGAATTTATTTAGTTATTTTGTTATTAAGGTAATACATATTAATTAATAGGTATTTCTTAAAATTTTTTTATTATTTTATTCGAAACATTATTTTTAAATATTGGGATCAATAAAACTATTTTTATATCAATTAGAATTTGTTAATAAACCAAGTAATAAATGAATGGTTACCAAGTAAAAAAACCGTTATCTACATTATAAGTTTGAATTCAATTTTCCGCATTTGCATCTAGTAGAAACAAATAAATGTTTTTTTGAAGACAATGTAAAAATATCCATCATCCATCGGTTAGGACCATATTATATATATTTTCTATAATTAGGACGGTGAGGTTATAATTATAAATAATCTATGGCAAATGACAATCGTCTGAGACGAACAGCGATTTCAATACGTACTCACATATTTCGTTCCATTCTGGTTATTGAACTATTTGAACTAGGTGCCTATTGGCTATTTTTATAAATGCCATTAATCTCAATACTTCCAGACTGAACTTTTGGATCGGATATATGAAGACGCGCGCTGCATTTTCCTTGGCGGAGATGCACAGCTCTGACACTATAGACAATATTATATACACTCGAAGGGAACGCGTTTCGCCGGAAGAATAAATAATTACGTAAGTTTTGTCCTTCTACTCTGTTGAAGCGGTAGACCTAATGTAAATATTTATTGTCAGACAAACTTATATAACCGCTAGACGTAGAGTAATTTTTAAAACCTAGTTGTTATAGGTGTGCAAAAATTATGAAAAATACCTTAAATTATAATACTTTGCCTACAACTGTTAATTTATTGTTATAGTAGAATAATTTTTAAAATTTGAAATCAATGATTAGGCAATGATTTTATAAGTAGGAAGGTAGGTTTTTATACCTACCTAATAAAATAAGAAAATACATAATGATTAATGTTATTTAATATAATTTGTAAGTACATAGCAGATCACTTGGCAGATACCTACCACTTGGTGACGATTATTTTTGTCTTATACGTTCTTCGTAATTCCGTTCCGTCACGATAGTTTTAGTTTTCGTAAATGTGAAACATGCATTTTCTATGCATACGGGATACGGGCATTAAACATTTGGGTTTTAAGAGAACACCTCAAACGTACGTTTTTTTGGGGGGGTTTTACGGGATATACCTAAGGGAAATTTTCTTCAAATTTTCACATTTCACTATTTTATATTGTGATATTATTTGTGCCTAGGTTAAGTTTCTGTTTTAGAATCGATCGATAGGTTACCTAGGTATATCACATTCTTTAAATTGAATTCTGGTAGTCGAGTATTGGACAAGTACCTACGTAATTTATAATTCGTATCGTAATTTAATTACTAAAAAAATATATTTTCCCCAACAGTGTCACCGGCAGGAGAATACATTATAGAATGTCTATAAACTTGTGATCTAGTATATGGTTAAAATTGGCATGCGACCATCAACCGGGGGCTTGTTCTGGACAATTTAAATGATCTAATAAGGTTCATCTCATTATTTGAATTAAATTAATTTTTAACCAATTGTTGTGTTAATCAATTTTTTTATTTATTTCATTCGACACACTCGTCTCAGTTTTCTAGTACCTCTAGATTTCTCACGAAATTCATATCGATCATCTCACAGCTTTCATATTCAAAACCAAAAAAATATGTATTTTTAGCTTATTTCAATATTTTTCATCGAACACCAGAATATATTACAGATCATAAAGATTATATTATATCATATATTTTAAACTAAACAAGCCAGTGCCATCTAAAATTTTTTTTGCCCGCTGGCGCCCACATCTTCTTTTCAATTTTTTTTTTATGAATTTATCTTTAGGTAATGAAATTGTATACATTTTTTAAACATTGGCAACCTGGTGCCCTATGAAAAATCCTTCTTTAATGAACTAAATATTTTGAATAGTTTTTTCTCTTTAAGATTCTAGACGTTTTAGGTTGAATTTTGTAATGTGTATTCCTACAATAATATTTGTTTTTAATTTTTTTATTTGTTTTCTAAAATGCATTTGCCTGCGGGCGCCCACACCATCCTTCAATTTTTTTTCATGATTTTAACATTTGCCAAATTTTTTAAATATTGATAACTTGGTGCCATACGAATAATCCATCTTTAATGAACTAATTTTTTTTTTCTTTTTGATTCTGGGCATTTTAGTTTGTACTTTGTAATGTGTATTCCTGCAGTAACTTTTTTTCCACATTTTTTGGTTATCTAAATATATTTAATAGTTTTTTCTGTTTAAGATTCTGGACATTTTAGTTTGAAGTTTGTAATGTGTATTCACACAATATAATTAATTTCAATTTTTTTTTGTTTTCTAAAATGCATTTGCCTTCGGGCGCTCACACCATCCTTCAATTTTTTTTTTAGTCATGATGTGACTAGTTGAATTTTTTGTATAGACTTGAACATTGATAACTTCGTACCCTATGAATAATCCTTCTTTAATGAACTATATATTTCTATTAGTTTTTTTCTGTTTAAGATTCTGGACGTTTTAGTTTGTACTTTGTAATGTGTATTCCTGCAGTAACTTTTTTTCCACATTTTTTGGTTATCTAAATATATTTAATAGTTTTTTCTGTTTAAGATTCTGGACATTTTAGTTTGAAGTTTGTAATGTGTATTCACACAATATAATTAATTTCAATTTTTTTTTGTTTTCTAAAATGCATTTGCCTTCGGGCGCTCACACCATCCTTCAATTTTTTTTTTAGTCATGATGTGACTAGTTGAATTTTTTGTATAGACTTGAACATTGATAGCTTCGTACCCTATGAATAATCCTTCTTTAATGAACTATATATTTCTATTAGCTTTTTTCTGTTTAAGATTCTGGACGTTTTAGTTTGTACTTTGTAATGTGTATTCCTGCAGTAACTTTTTTTCCACATTTTTTTTGGTTTTCTAAAATGCATTTGCCTGCGGGCGCTAACACCCTCTTTCAATTTTAGATTCTGAGCGAAGCGATGAATGTATTGATTTTACAATGATGTGTGTTTTTTTTTATTTTATATTTTTATTTTTATTTTTTATTTTATTTTTTATTTTTGTTTCTGTCATCACCTTTTAGGATAGTAAAAGTCCTTGGATTTTCTTCAACAGTAACTTTTCTGATAGGAAAGTGAATCTAGTTGATACTTTGAGAGGTCAAAAAAGAATTATTTTTGCATCATCAATTTTAAAACGTTGATTTACCTAGATTAAAAAAAAAAATTAATTTGTTATACTTAAGCTCGGTAAACTTTAAGCGTTGTACGGGTGCGTAAGACACCGAAAATCGTGAACTTCGTAAGGCTATACCATAAAAACCAATGATTTCCCTGTAGTAGAGTTTTGGACAAGTACCTACATAGGTAATTTATAATAATTCCTATTGTTTTTTAATTAGGTACCAAAAAAATATAACTTCTCAAACACTGTGTCTATTGGCACTGGTGGGAGAATGTATTAGAATGTCTATAAACTTGCGGACCAGTTTGTATAGTTAAATTTGGCATGCAAACTATAATTGAAATAGAAAACCAGAATAGGTGCATTGCAGATGATAAAGATTTCTGTAAAATAACATACGATTTATCAATATACCGTTTAGGTACTGAGTATAATACTATAATATATAAGTTTTATGGATTTATCATAGTAAATAATATATTTTATAATATCTATGGCAATCGTTAATTGTCGAAATTCGTCGGCGACGGTTAACAATTCTAATAATTTCAGCAAATACTATTGTATTATAAATATAATATATTGTATATTTTGATTTCAGTGAACAAAAAAATAATATGCCACCAATATAAACGGACAGTTTGTTAAACCGTACATATTATAATGTAAGTTTTAACACAAACTCGCAAATTTCATTATGATCAGGTTATTTTCATAAAATATTTCGATACTTTCAAGTTTCAGCTCATCGGAGTGAGATGATTAGATAAAGATAGATGAAGATAGCTGTTTCTTCGGCGATGGCGGCACTCTAGCTACGTTTCACCGGAAGAGTAGATGTTTACGAGTAAGTTTGTTTTCATATTATTACCTACTATTTTACATTTACTTTTTAGACTTAAATTAAATATTTATTGCCACGGACAATCTGTTAACTGGGAGACGTAGAAGCATTTATACGTTTACTCCCAAAAGTGCAATGTATAAAATACGCGAGCCCGAACCGTCCAAACCCGTCTTCGTTTCTCCACGCCAAGTTTAATACACGTACCTTTTTGCATATACTATACGTCGGGTATTAACTTAGATTTGCGCTAAGTATTTAAAACAATATAATATTATTAATATTTATATTTTATATACATTATACACCTCATATATTTTATTAGCATACTTACACCTTTTTTAGTACAGTTTATACCCTCTTATAGAAATAGGTACCTATTAAATATTTTGAAATTATATATTATAACCATACACTTTAATATAAATTCGTTGTTATCAAGACTCATCGTCTTAAAACGTAGGTACTCTCTTAGCGAGGGAGCTTCGATCCACAAAAATTAAAATTGAGGGGATTGGCGGTTGTATATACTTCATAAATCTTTTTCGATTGAAATCGTGTAAATAATTTAATTAAACAATCGGGTATCACTAGTATCAATTGTATTATATTACGTGCAACGGTATAAGATCACCGGAACAAGATGGCAGAATGAAAATCGATTAAATAAAATATGAAATAATGTTGTAGTAGAAGATGGAAACTTCAGTTTATTCTAATTTATAATCCGAGTATTGTAATAACTATTAAATTCATCATTGAACGATTATTCAGTGGTCACTTGGGGATAAATTCCAAAAGTATAAATGTAAATTAAATTAAGAATCATTAAAAACAATTTTGTGAAAGGAACAACATTATTTCTAATATTAATGTCTTAATTATTATTAACAAATAAATACAAATACTGGATATTTTAATAGCTTTTAACTAATAACATTCAGTGTAAATAGTTTCTGATCGACGTACCTATATGTAAGTAACTTCTATAAAATGATTATTCACGAAAAAAAATCCTAACAATGTAATGCAAAGATTCTCATAAATTGATCTTAACAGCAGCCTAAAAACAGCAAAAATACATTTGTACAACATTTATATTTTATGCATCACACCTACCAAATTGAAATGTTGACAACATTTTAATTCCCTATTATGGTGTAGGTACCTACTAATACAAACAATAAATTATTATTCGAAAACACAATTTTGTATATTATTATATATTAAAATACTAAATACCTACAATGAAACTAAAAATAAACAAATTATTGCGTCATACTGAGTGCCTTTGGTATATTATATATGAAAATAGAATCTTTATTACGAATTCTTATCGATTACACCGACACAAAAAATATACCTAATTATAAAAATTAAAAAATTAAACAACACACATTATTGTAAAATCAATACAGTCATTCGATCGATCCGCTCAAAATCTAAAATCTAAAATACATCCGATACAATTAAACTTAACATATATTAGGTAAATCATTATTATACATTTTGTGCTCGGCAGTATTGGGAGAAAATGTTAGACTTGGAATTTTACAAATCTAGTTGCAGGTATTAAAGTCGGTACTGTACCTACATTTGACTGTATACCTTTATGTTAACTCTTGGTTAACTCTATAAACCAGAAATCACATTTTTATTTAATGATTTATTAAAAAAACAATATGCTTTTATAAAAATATGCTTGTGCTTCTAATATCTATTCACCACCTTAATCAATACCTAGTTAAATTAATATGAAAACGAAAATAATAATTTAAATAATATATTTTATTATTACAATTTAAATTATAAATATTAAATTGTAAACTATTTTGGTTATATTGTCATATAAAATTTCAATGAACAAATTGTTCCTTAACACGGAACTCTTTGACATAAAAAGTTGTATTATATTATATCTATGGATTCATCATATTGACGTAATATAATATCTACCTATCATGTATATTCTATGGCAATTCTCAAAGTCGTTGCAGAAGACACAGTCGATTAAAAATTCTAAAATGTCAATTAACAAAACAGACATGAACAGAACAAAAAACATACTGCGTTCCGTATGGTTTTATTTTTTATAAATCAAAATAGTTTTAGTTCTGTATCTGGAGCATTTTCACATCGGCATCGCAGTGAACACACGTCACGGATTCAGTCGAAAGAGTCGATATTAAAAGTAAATTTGTTTTCATATTCTTTCGGGGCTTAAATATTTACTTTTAAGATTTAAAATAAATATTTAATGTCACGAAAAATGTGCTATCCAAGTAACGCACTACGCATATTTTAGACCCGAGCTGGAAATGTATAAAATACGCGAGATCGAATAATACAAACGCCGCACAGTGTTCCAAAAAGGATTTTTAGCAGGACAAAATGATTTCTTTTTCGGATGCTTAGTTTATTTTTTAACTTAGTTTTTGCAGTGTGCATCCATAAAGTCCGTAAACAAATTTCTGAAGTCTTATGATAAATTTTTTTTTTAATTAAACAAATGTTTAGGTATTTGTCTTAATGATAAAACTAAACTATTAAGTTAAAACATAAAGTATGTTTTTTTTGTCATTTGGTTTTATTGAGAGTTATAATAATTGTTCTCTAATTCTAAAGTTTATATTAATATAAAATTATACAATTATAATAGGTTCTATATATTGTATTAAGTATTGTGCTGAAACTTGCCGCAATCAAATTATGTAATAACGTTTAGATGACAAGTTAAGCTAATTGAAAACACTAATTTCAAATTTCTACTATCCACTACTTTTTTCCCGTATCCATTAATAATATAAAATAATATATTTTAACATTTCTATATACATATATATTATTTAAAAACTTAACAAAAAAAAATATACCTTCCACTAGGGTATCCATGATATTAAAGTAAAATAAACGAACAACGCTAACCATAAAATAACTATACGCTCAATTAATTTAGCTTGTTTTTAAAAATCTTATTTCCGACTATTAGTGTATTCAGTAGGTACCTAGTACCTACACTGTAACAATAGCTATATACTACCTATCCTGATCACCCCGTGTATAGTCGTATAGCTCGGTATAGGTACCTATATAAATAGTGTAAATGTAATTACATACACGAATGCGTTAGGTACCTATTATTATGTCTCTAACATTTATTTTATTTTCTTGAACACAATGTTTCAAAATTTATTAACTAATATATAATTAATTGTCATATTATTTATAAATTATTGAAATACAATTAATACACCTACTATAATTATAAATTAGTAATAAGAATAAATTCGTGGATAAACTATTAAAATACAAACGAATAAACATTAAAAGGTACAATGTATTTCCGGTAGTCGGTTGGGTATAAAACTAATAAATCCTTGAATACAATATTAAAAAATACAAACTTACACATAATAGTTATAATAGGTATAATACAAATTAAACATTACACATATAATATATAATATCTGTAACGCATTGGTCATAACTCATAAGTATATTGTTGAACATTTTACTGAATGCTACGTATTATTACAGAGATGGTATTCGTCATTGAACATTTGCCAACTGGGGTCTGGAAATAATATATCATATTAAGCAGAGGGAAATGAGCAGTTAGCGGTGCAGAGTTTCAAAGACTACGTTTTATAGCAGATTTCGATTAGGACACGGTGAATGTATTTTCTTATTTTTCAGTATGTTTATTTTTAGTATTATTAATTGATCAGGGGATGTATTGCCCGCAACTTTTAAATTATTTTTACAGTAACTACTGGTATAACACTATGCCAGATATCAATAAAGTTGTAATAAAAATTAGGAAATTGGTCAGGTATGATATTTTTTTAAATAATTATTTTGAGTAGGTAATTCGCTCAATGATATTTAAATATTTTTACCGATAATCAAGTACGATGATTTGTAAGTAACTAGAGACTGAGTGAATAGGAAATATATGGTATGGCGAAGATAAGGGGAAAGAAGTCAACAGGATTTCAGAATGTTTGACGTATGAAAGGGAAAGACGAAAAAGAAATGTAAGGTTAGGCTAGGCTACTGGAGTGTGTGTAGCAGATATGAGAATGTTAAGTTAGGTGTGTAATGGCCAATAAGGAAGATAGAATAGAAAATTAATTAATTAAAGGTAGTGTAGTGTTGTGTAGTGGCATATATTGTAGTGAAAACAAGAGAGATTGGATTGAGGTAGTTCGGTCACTGTATGATAAGGGTATAGTGAGAGTGAATAAAGAAATTTATAGGTGAATAGAGAGGTGAGAAGATTGAAGAAGAGGTGGATATACAGAATACTGATCTTATGGAGGCGTGAAAAGAGGGTAGCTATACCTGTATAGTTGTGTGAGAAGGGGGAAGAAGAAGTCTGAAAGGTCCCGGTGCCAATTTTTCAAATTTTCAAATTTTCCACAATTCTATAAAATATGAAAATTAAATTTTATATTTTAGTTGCCACCTCAATTATTAGACTTTTCCACTAATTACCCGATAACTATTTAGGGAATTGATAGGGTGTATTTTATCTAAAAAAATACTTTACGGGAATAACTCTCAAGCTTTGTGGAATTGTCGGATTTTGATGACTATTTTTTTATCTGAAAGAAGAAGACTTCCTACAGCTCGCATCAATCTCTGATTTTGTATTTTATTTCAAATAGTTGTATTAAAAAATTTGTAAAAAAATGCTTTTTATCTTATATTTTTTTTAGATATATTATAAACTTTGAGAATAAAATATTGAAAAACAGAGATCAATGCGGGCTATAGAAGATTTCCCTCTAGCAATTCAAAATTTTTGAAATTTCGTTGATTTTACAAAGCGGTATTGTTATTCCCGCAGAGTCTATTTTTGAGGACAAAATGGCATCGGCACCGGGCGCCTGAAGGTAGAATAGTTAGGTTAAAAATGTCGAATACGTAGGTAAGGATCTTGAATTGCAAAGGCCACTCGACTCTTTGGCTGAAACTATACTGGTAACAACCTTGACTTATGGGATAGAATAAAAAAATCGGTGGCCGGTTGTGATGTCAGCGCACAATTTTTTTTCCCACTTTGACACACACTAGGGCTAAAATATCGGAAGGGAGGCTCTAGTCATCACCAGCTGATATTACATGAAAAGTAACCCATGAGGGCGTTGCCCCCACACCACCATACAAATATTCGTTTGAAAATATAAAAATATAAAAGAATTTTTTTTATTTACTCGAATTTAATTTTTCACAATAATAATATACTGTTTGTACATATATAATATAGTTAAATGTAAATGTAATTAAAATTCAAAAAAAAAATTAAGAATTACAGTTGAATTTTAAAAAAGTTTATTAATATATTAGCAAATATTAAAGATATCAATACGGGACAGTCAATGTTAAAATGTTACGACGTATGATCCTCCAAAAATCGTAGTATTTGGCGGTTGCCTATAAGAGAAATCCTTCGGCGTAGTCAAACAAATGAAAGGACCTATGATATGTTTGAAGGTAGGCCAAACCCATATGTTTTCGGGGGGACAAATGTATCGCGGTTTTTTAATCGAACTATCCCGTATCTATATTTTATCTATAGTATTTCAACCAACAATTACTCCCCGCTACAAACAACCAAAAAACAAAAAAAAACAGCTAATGGTCACAGTTGCTGGGCCTTAACACGGTCTTAAAGACTGCAAGCTAGAGTTGTACCAGTATAATTAAAAACTTAAATACAGCCAACCTTAATTAATGATTTTTTTACCACAACAAATTATAAAATGTCACAAAATATTATTTTATTAGGGTTTTATGAGGTTTTCAATCCTTATAAGTTGCTGTAAATAGAAAATGTAGAAAACAATAGTTTTAATTTAAAATATGGTTTTGTGTTTTAATATCCTGTTGTGAAATAATTCTCAAGGTTTCCTTCCCACATTTTTTTACATTGTACTAAATCTAATTTTTTCTGCACATATTTACGAAGACTAAAACAGATATCTGACCGTTTTTATTTGTATTTATTTTAGACTTTATAGTTTGTAATTTAAAATTGACTGTAGACCCAGCTTAAACACAATATTATTTTAAATTAAACATTATTTTATGTCCTTCATACATGACTATCACATACTAGAGTCCATGCAGGACCTCTTCCCATTTAACTTTTTGCATCCTTTATCAATTTTATTCATTTTTATACATTTTCTAATACATATTAGTATTACGGTGATACACCTCTGATCATAATAACTGTTCGTTTATTTTAATGTAAACAATACCTAGTTTTTGATTTGTAGTTAAAATGTACTGCGGTATTAAGCTTCCTGCATATTCTTTTGTTTAGTATTATTTCGCCCAGGTTCCTCATACAATATTTTTTTTGATTCATTTAACTATATAATTTAAAAACAGACTGGTTACCTATGTTCTTTCACGTTACCATTCAATTTATTTTTTCATTTATTTAACTCAAAGTAATTATTTATAAAAATAATTCAAACTTTTTTTTAACTATTTTAAATGCATTTTTGGTGGGTGCCAACGTTCTTTTAATTTTTTTTTATGAAGCAAACAGTTTTTGATCCTTGTACAGGTTTTTTAAAACTGACAACCAGTTGCCATCTGATTTTTTAAAAAGAAATTTTTTAGACAATTCCTTGATTTTAGCCTGCTTCTATAGTTCACGAATCTAGGAATTCCCAGATTTCTAGACAATGTCTAGATTTCGCAAATTTGAAAATATCTAAGAATTTGTCTGAATCGTCTAGAAATCTAAGAAATTGTCCACACAGCACTTAGGAATTCCCAGATTTCTACGCGATTCCTAGATTCAGGCAATTCCCCGATTTCTAGCCTATTCCTAAATTTGATAAATCTAGGAATTCCAAGATTTCTAGTATATTCCTAGTTTCAGGCAAATTCCTAGATTTTTTCAAGTTTGAGAAATCTAGGCAAATTCCTAGATTTTTCAAATTTGAGAAATCTAGGCATTTCCTAGAAATCTGGGAATTCCTAGATTCGTGAATGATAGGAGCAGGCTAAAATAGAGGAATTGCCTGAATCAAGACACTGTCCAAAAAATTCTTTTTAAAAAATCAGATAGCATCTGAATCTAGGAATGCCCAGATTTCTGATAATTTCCCATTTTTGTGAAATCTAGACAATTCCTAAATTCAGGCAATTCCCCGATTTTTAGCCTATTCTTAAATTTGATAAATCTAGGAATTCCAAGATTTCTAGTATATTCCTAGTTTCAGGCAAAATCTTAGATTTTTTCAAATTTGAGATATCTAGGCGTTTCCTAAATTCAGGCAATTCCTCGATTTTAAGCTTGCTCCTATCATTCACGAATCTAGGAATTCTCAGATTTCTAGGAAATGCCTAGATTTCTCAAATTTGAAAAATCTAGGAATTTGCCTAGATTTCTCAAATTTGAAAAATCTAGGAATTTGCCTGAAACTAGGAATATACTAGAAATCTTGGAAATCCTAGATTTATAAAATTTAGGAATAGGCTAGAAATCGGGGAATTGCCTGAATCTAGACACTGTCCAAAAAATTCTTTTTAAAAAATCAGATGGCATCTGAATCTAGGAATGCTTAGATTTCTGATAATTTCCCATTTTTGTAAAATCTAGACAATTCCTAAATTCAGGCAATTCCTCGATTTCTAGCCTATTCCTAAATTTGATAAATCTAGGAATTCCAAGATTTCTAGTATATTCCTAGTTTCAGGCAAATTCCTAGATTTTTTCAAGTTTGAGAAATCTAGGCAAATTCCTAGATTTTTCAAATTTGAGAAATCTAGGCATTTCCTAGAAATCTGAGAATTCCTAGATTCGTGAATGATAGGAGCAGGCTAAAATAGAGGAATTGCCTGAATCTAGACACTGTCCAAAAAATTCTTTTTAAAAAATCAGATAGCTTCTGAATCTAGGAATGCCCAGATTTCTGATAATTTCCCATTTTTGTGAAAAAATATTTATTTTTATTTATTTTATGGGGGAATTGCCTGAATTTAGGAATTGTCTAGATTTCACAAAAATGGGAAATTATCAGAAATCTGGGCATTCCTTGATTCAGATGCTATCTGATTTTTTAAAAAGCATTTTTTGGACAGTGTCTAGATTCAGGCAATTCCTCTATTTTAGCCTGCTCTTATCATTCACAAATCTAGGAACTCCCAGATTTCTCAAATTTGAAAAATCTAGGAATTTGCTTAGATTTCTCAAACTTGAAAAAATCTAGGAATTTGCCTGAAACTAGGAATATACTAGAAATCTTGGAATTCCTAGATTTATCAAATTTAGGAATAGGCTAAAAATCGAGGAATTGCCTGAATTTAGGAATTGTCTAGATTTTACAAAAATGGGAAATTATCAGAAATCTAAGCATTCCTAGATTCAGATGCCATCTGATTTTTAAAAAAGAATTTTTTGGACAGTGTCTAGATTCAGGCAATTCCCCGATTTCTAGCCTATTCCTAAATTTTATAAATCTAGGAATTCCAAGATTTCTAGTATATTCCTAGTTTCAGGCCAATTCCTAGACTTTTCAAATTTGAGAAATCTGGGCAAATTCCTAGATTTTTTCAAATTTGAGAAATCTAGGCATTTCCTAAATTCAGGCAATTCCTCTATTTTAGCCTGCTCCTATCATTCACGAATCTAGGAATTCCCAGATTTCTAGGAAATGCCTAGATTTCTCAAATTTGAAAAATCTAGGAAATGCCTAGATTTCTCAAATTTAAAAAATCTAAGATTTTGCCTGTAACTAGGAATATACTAGAAATCTTGGAATTCCTAGATTTATCAAATTTAAAAAATAGGCTAAAAATCGGGGAATTGCCTGAATTTAGGAATTGTCTAGAATTCACAAAAATGGGAAATTATCAGAAATCTGGGCATTCCTAGATTCAGAAGCTATCTGATTTTTTAAAAAGAATTTTTTGGACAGTGTCTAGATTCAGGCAATTCCTCTATTTTAGCCTGCTCCTATCATTCACGAATCTAGGAATTCTCAGATTTCTAGGAAATGCCTAGATTTCTCAAATTTGAAAAATCTAGGAATTTGCCTAGATTTCTCAAACTTGAAAAAATCTAGGAATTTGCCTGAAACTAGGAATATACTAGAAATCTTGGAATTCCTAGATTTATCAAATTTAGGAATAGGCTAGAAATCGAGGAATTGCCTGAATTTAGGAATTGTCTAGATTTTACAAAAATGGGAAATTATCAGAAATCTAAGCATTCCTAGATTCAGATGCCATCTGATTTTTTAAAAAGAATTTTTTGGACAGTGTCTAGATTCAGGCAATTCCCCGATTTCTAGCCTATTCCTAAATTTTATAAATCTAGGATTTCCAAGATTTCTAGTATATTCCTAGTTTCAGGCAAATTCCTAGATTTTTCAAATTTGAGAAATCTAGGCAAATTCCTAGATTTTTCAAATTTGAGAAATCTAGGCATTTCCTAGAAATCTGAGAATTCCTAGATTCGTGAATGATAGGAGCAAGCTTAAAATCGAGGAATTGCCTGAATTTAGGAATTGTCTAGATTTCACAAAAATGGGAAATTATCAGAAATCTGGGCATTCCTAGATTCAGATGCTATCTGATTTTTTAAAAAGAATTTTTTGGACAGTGTCTTGATTCAGGCAATTCCTCTATTTTAGCCTGCTCCTATCATTCACGAATCTAGGAATTCCCAGATTTCTAGGAAATGCCTAGATTTCTCAAATTTGAAAAATCTAGGAATTTGCCTAGATTTCTCAAACTTGAAAAAATCTAGGAATTTGCCTGAAACTAGGAATATACTAGAAATCTTGGAATTCCTAGATTTATCAAATTTAGGAATAGGCTAGAAATCGGGGAATTGCCTGAATCTAGGAATCGCGTAGAAATCTGGGAATTCCTAAGTGCTGTGTGGACAATTTCTTAGATTTCTAGACGATTCAGACAAATTCTTAGATATTTTCAAATTTGCGAAATCTAGACATTGTCTAGAAATCTGGGAATTCCTAGATTCGTGAACTATAGAAGCAGGCTAAAATCAAGGAATTGTCTAAAAAATTTCTTTTTAAAAAATCAGATGGCAACTGGTTGTCAGTTTTAAAAAACCTGTACAAGGATCAAAAACTGTTTGCTTCATAAAAAAAAATTAAAAGAACGTTGGCACCCACCAAAAATGCATTTAAAATAGTTAAAAAAAAGTTTGAATTATTTTTATAAATAATTACTTTGAGTTAAATAAATGAAAAAATAAATTGAATGGTAACGTGAAAGAACATAGGTAACCAGTCTGTTTTTAAATTATATAGTTAAATGAATCAAAAAAAATATTGTATGAGGAACCTGGGCGAAATAATACTAAACAAAAGAATATGCAGGAAGCTTAATACCGCAGTACATTTTAACTACAAATCAAAAACTAGGTATTGTTTACATTAAAATAAACGAACAGTTATTATGATCAGAGGTGTATCACCGTAATACTAATATGTATTAGAAAATGTATAAAAATGAATAAAATTGATAAAGGATGCAAAAAGTTAAATGGGAAGAGGTCCTGCATGGACTCTAGTATGTGATAGTCATGTATGAAGGACATAAAATAATGTTTAATTTAAAATAATATTGTGTTTAAGCTGGGTCTACAGTCAATTTTAAATTACAAACTATAAAGTCTAAAATAAATACAAATAAAAACGGTCAGATATCTGTTTTAGTCTTCGTAAATATGTGCAGAAAAAATTAGATTTAGTACAATGTAAAAAAATGTGGGAAGGAAACCTTGAGAATTATTTCACAACAGGATATTAAAACACAAAACCATATTTTAAATTAAAACTATTGTTTTCTACATTTTCTATTTACAGCAACTTATAAGGATTGAAAACCTCATAAAACCCTAATAAAATAATATTTTGTGACATTTTATAATTTGTTGTGGTAAAAAAATCATTAATTAAGGTTGGCTGTATTTAAGTTTTTAATTATACTGGTACAACTCTAGCTTGCAGTCTTTAAGACCGTGTTAAGGCCCAGCAACTGTGACCATTAGCTGTTTTTTTTTGTTTTTTGGTTGTTTGTAGCGGGGAGTAATTGTTGGTTGAAATACTATAGATAAAATATAGATACGGGATAGTTCGATTAAAAAACCGCGATACATTT
Organism: Metopolophium dirhodum; assembly: GCF_019925205.1. Lineage (NCBI taxonomy): Eukaryota > Metazoa > Arthropoda > Insecta > Hemiptera > Aphididae > Metopolophium > Metopolophium dirhodum. The sequence goes on along the minus strand of NC_083567.1, from coordinate 14,165,710 downwards.
GTCCCCCCGAAAACATATGGGTTTGGCCTACCTTCAAACATATCATAGGTCCTTTCATTTGTTTGACTACGCCGAAGGATTTCTCTTATAGGCAACCGCCAAATACTACGATTTTTGGAGGATCATACGTCGTAACATTTTAACATTGACTGTCCCGTATTGATATCTTTAATATTTGCTAATATATTAATAAACTTTTTTAAAATTCAACTGTAATTCTTAATTTTTTTTTTGAATTTTAATTACATTTACATTTAACTATATTATATATGTACAAACAGTATATTATTATTGTGAAAAATTAAATTCGAGTAAATAAAAAAAATTCTTTTATATTTTTATATTTTCAAACGAATATTTGTATGGTGGTGTGGGGGCAACGCCCTCATGGGTTACTTTTCATGTAATATCAGCTGGTGATGACTAGAGCCTCCCTTCCGATATTTTAGCCCTAGTGTGTGTCAAAGTGGGAAAAAAAATTGTGCGCTGACATCACAACCGGCCACCGATTTTTTTATTCTATCCCATAAGTCAAGGTTGTTACCAGTATAGTTTCAGCCAAAGAGTCGAGTGGCCTTTGCAATTCAAGATCCTTACCTACGTATTCGACATTTTTAACCTAACTATTCTACCTTCAGGCGCCCGGTGCCGATGCCATTTTGTCCTCAAAAATAGACTCTGCGGGAATAACAATACCGCTTTGTAAAATCAACGAAATTTCAAAAATTTTGAATTGCTAGAGGGAAATCTTCTATAGCCCGCATTGATCTCTGTTTTTCAATATTTTATTCTCAAAGTTTATAATATATCTAAAAAAAATATAAGATAAAAAGCATTTTTTTACAAATTTTTTAATACAACTATTTGAAATAAAATACAAAATCAGAGATTGATGCGAGCTGTAGGAAGTCTTCTTCTTTCAGATAAAAAAATAGTCATCAAAATCCGACAATTCCACAAAGCTTGAGAGTTATTCCCGTAAAGTATTTTTTTAGATAAAATACACCCTATCAATTCCCTAAATAGTTATCGGGTAATTAGTGGAAAAGTCTAATAATTGAGGTGGCAACTAAAATATAAAATTTAATTTTCATATTTTATAGAATTGTGGAAAATTTGAAAATTTGAAAAATTGGCACCGGGACCTTTCAGACTTCTTCTTCCCCCTTCTCACACAACTATACAGGTATAGCTACCCTCTTTTCACGCCTCCATAAGATCAGTATTCTGTATATCCACCTCTTCTTCAATCTTCTCACCTCTCTATTCACCTATAAATTTCTTTATTCACTCTCACTATACCCTTATCATACAGTGACCGAACTACCTCAATCCAATCTCTCTTGTTTTCACTACAATATATGCCACTACACAACACTACACTACCTTTAATTAATTAATTTTCTATTCTATCTTCCTTATTGGCCATTACACACCTAACTTAACATTCTCATATCTGCTACACACACTCCAGTAGCCTAGCCTAACCTTACATTTCTTTTTCGTCTTTCCCTTTCATACGTCAAACATTCTGAAATCCTGTTGACTTCTTTCCCCTTATCTTCGCCATACCATATATTTCCTATTCACTCAGTCTCTAGTTACTTACAAATCATCGTACTTGATTATCGGTAAAAATATTTAAATATCATTGAGCGAATTACCTACTCAAAATAATTATTTAAAAAAATATCATACCTGACCAATTTCCTAATTTTTATTACAACTTTATTGATATCTGGCATAGTGTTATACCAGTAGTTACTGTAAAAATAATTTAAAAGTTGCGGGCAATACATCCCCTGATCAATTAATAATACTAAAAATAAACATACTGAAAAATAAGAAAATACATTCACCGTGTCCTAATCGAAATCTGCTATAAAACGTAGTCTTTGAAACTCTGCACCGCTAACTGCTCATTTCCCTCTGCTTAATATGATATATTATTTCCAGACCCCAGTTGGCAAATGTTCAATGACGAATACCATCTCTGTAATAATACGTAGCATTCAGTAAAATGTTCAACAATATACTTATGAGTTATGACCAATGCGTTACAGATATTATATATTATATGTGTAATGTTTAATTTGTATTATACCTATTATAACTATTATGTGTAAGTTTGTATTTTTTAATATTGTATTCAAGGATTTATTAGTTTTATACCCAACCGACTACCGGAAATACATTGTACCTTTTAATGTTTATTCGTTTGTATTTTAATAGTTTATCCACGAATTTATTCTTATTACTAATTTATAATTATAGTAGGTGTATTAATTGTATTTCAATAATTTATAAATAATATGACAATTAATTATATATTAGTTAATAAATTTTGAAACATTGTGTTCAAGAAAATAAAATAAATGTTAGAGACATAATAATAGGTACCTAACGCATTCGTGTATGTAATTACATTTACACTATTTATATAGGTACCTATACCGAGCTATACGACTATACACGGGGTGATCAGGATAGGTAGTATATAGCTATTGTTACAGTGTAGGTACTAGGTACCTACTGAATACACTAATAGTCGGAAATAAGATTTTTAAAAACAAGCTAAATTAATTGAGCGTATAGTTATTTTATGGTTAGCGTTGTTCGTTTATTTTACTTTAATATCATGGATACCCTAGTGGAAGGTATATTTTTTTTTGTTAAGTTTTTAAATAATATATATGTATATAGAAATGTTAAAATATATTATTTTATATTATTAATGGATACGGGAAAAAAGTAGTGGATAGTAGAAATTTGAAATTAGTGTTTTCAATTAGCTTAACTTGTCATCTAAACGTTATTACATAATTTGATTGCGGCAAGTTTCAGCACAATACTTAATACAATATATAGAACCTATTATAATTGTATAATTTTATATTAATATAAACTTTAGAATTAGAGAACAATTATTATAACTCTCAATAAAACCAAATGACAAAAAAAACATACTTTATGTTTTAACTTAATAGTTTAGTTTTATCATTAAGACAAATACCTAAACATTTGTTTAATTAAAAAAAAAATTTATCATAAGACTTCAGAAATTTGTTTACGGACTTTATGGATGCACACTGCAAAAACTAAGTTAAAAAATAAACTAAGCATCCGAAAAAGAAATCATTTTGTCCTGCTAAAAATCCTTTTTGGAACACTGTGCGGCGTTTGTATTATTCGATCTCGCGTATTTTATACATTTCCAGCTCGGGTCTAAAATATGCGTAGTGCGTTACTTGGATAGCACATTTTTCGTGACATTAAATATTTATTTTAAATCTTAAAAGTAAATATTTAAGCCCCGAAAGAATATGAAAACAAATTTACTTTTAATATCGACTCTTTCGACTGAATCCGTGACGTGTGTTCACTGCGATGCCGATGTGAAAATGCTCCAGATACAGAACTAAAACTATTTTGATTTATAAAAAATAAAACCATACGGAACGCAGTATGTTTTTTGTTCTGTTCATGTCTGTTTTGTTAATTGACATTTTAGAATTTTTAATCGACTGTGTCTTCTGCAACGACTTTGAGAATTGCCATAGAATATACATGATAGGTAGATATTATATTACGTCAATATGATGAATCCATAGATATAATATAATACAACTTTTTATGTCAAAGAGTTCCGTGTTAAGGAACAATTTGTTCATTGAAATTTTATATGACAATATAACCAAAATAGTTTACAATTTAATATTTATAATTTAAATTGTAATAATAAAATATATTATTTAAATTATTATTTTCGTTTTCATATTAATTTAACTAGGTATTGATTAAGGTGGTGAATAGATATTAGAAGCACAAGCATATTTTTATAAAAGCATATTGTTTTTTTAATAAATCATTAAATAAAAATGTGATTTCTGGTTTATAGAGTTAACCAAGAGTTAACATAAAGGTATACAGTCAAATGTAGGTACAGTACCGACTTTAATACCTGCAACTAGATTTGTAAAATTCCAAGTCTAACATTTTCTCCCAATACTGCCGAGCACAAAATGTATAATAATGATTTACCTAATATATGTTAAGTTTAATTGTATCGGATGTATTTTAGATTTTAGATTTTGAGCGGATCGATCGAATGACTGTATTGATTTTACAATAATGTGTGTTGTTTAATTTTTTAATTTTTATAATTAGGTATATTTTTTGTGTCGGTGTAATCGATAAGAATTCGTAATAAAGATTCTATTTTCATATATAATATACCAAAGGCACTCAGTATGACGCAATAATTTGTTTATTTTTAGTTTCATTGTAGGTATTTAGTATTTTAATATATAATAATATACAAAATTGTGTTTTCGAATAATAATTTATTGTTTGTATTAGTAGGTACCTACACCATAATAGGGAATTAAAATGTTGTCAACATTTCAATTTGGTAGGTGTGATGCATAAAATATAAATGTTGTACAAATGTATTTTTGCTGTTTTTAGGCTGCTGTTAAGATCAATTTATGAGAATCTTTGCATTACATTGTTAGGATTTTTTTTCGTGAATAATCATTTTATAGAAGTTACTTACATATAGGTACGTCGATCAGAAACTATTTACACTGAATGTTATTAGTTAAAAGCTATTAAAATATCCAGTATTTGTATTTATTTGTTAATAATAATTAAGACATTAATATTAGAAATAATGTTGTTCCTTTCACAAAATTGTTTTTAATGATTCTTAATTTAATTTACATTTATACTTTTGGAATTTATCCCCAAGTGACCACTGAATAATCGTTCAATGATGAATTTAATAGTTATTACAATACTCGGATTATAAATTAGAATAAACTGAAGTTTCCATCTTCTACTACAACATTATTTCATATTTTATTTAATCGATTTTCATTCTGCCATCTTGTTCCGGTGATCTTATACCGTTGCACGTAATATAATACAATTGATACTAGTGATACCCGATTGTTTAATTAAATTATTTACACGATTTCAATCGAAAAAGATTTATGAAGTATATACAACCGCCAATCCCCTCAATTTTAATTTTTGTGGATCGAAGCTCCCTCGCTAAGAGAGTACCTACGTTTTAAGACGATGAGTCTTGATAACAACGAATTTATATTAAAGTGTATGGTTATAATATATAATTTCAAAATATTTAATAGGTACCTATTTCTATAAGAGGGTATAAACTGTACTAAAAAAGGTGTAAGTATGCTAATAAAATATATGAGGTGTATAATGTATATAAAATATAAATATTAATAATATTATATTGTTTTAAATACTTAGCGCAAATCTAAGTTAATACCCGACGTATAGTATATGCAAAAAGGTACGTGTATTAAACTTGGCGTGGAGAAACGAAGACGGGTTTGGACGGTTCGGGCTCGCGTATTTTATACATTGCACTTTTGGGAGTAAACGTATAAATGCTTCTACGTCTCCCAGTTAACAGATTGTCCGTGGCAATAAATATTTAATTTAAGTCTAAAAAGTAAATGTAAAATAGTAGGTAATAATATGAAAACAAACTTACTCGTAAACATCTACTCTTCCGGTGAAACGTAGCTAGAGTGCCGCCATCGCCGAAGAAACAGCTATCTTCATCTATCTTTATCTAATCATCTCACTCCGATGAGCTGAAACTTGAAAGTATCGAAATATTTTATGAAAATAACCTGATCATAATGAAATTTGCGAGTTTGTGTTAAAACTTACATTATAATATGTACGGTTTAACAAACTGTCCGTTTATATTGGTGGCATATTATTTTTTTGTTCACTGAAATCAAAATATACAATATATTATATTTATAATACAATAGTATTTGCTGAAATTATTAGAATTGTTAACCGTCGCCGACGAATTTCGACAATTAACGATTGCCATAGATATTATAAAATATATTATTTACTATGATAAATCCATAAAACTTATATATTATAGTATTATACTCAGTACCTAAACGGTATATTGATAAATCGTATGTTATTTTACAGAAATCTTTATCATCTGCAATGCACCTATTCTGGTTTTCTATTTCAATTATAGTTTGCATGCCAAATTTAACTATACAAACTGGTCCGCAAGTTTATAGACATTCTAATACATTCTCCCACCAGTGCCAATAGACACAGTGTTTGAGAAGTTATATTTTTTTGGTACCTAATTAAAAAACAATAGGAATTATTATAAATTACCTATGTAGGTACTTGTCCAAAACTCTACTACAGGGAAATCATTGGTTTTTATGGTATAGCCTTACGAAGTTCACGATTTTCGGTGTCTTACGCACCCGTACAACGCTTAAAGTTTACCGAGCTTAAGTATAACAAATTAATTTTTTTTTTTAATCTAGGTAAATCAACGTTTTAAAATTGATGATGCAAAAATAATTCTTTTTTGACCTCTCAAAGTATCAACTAGATTCACTTTCCTATCAGAAAAGTTACTGTTGAAGAAAATCCAAGGACTTTTACTATCCTAAAAGGTGATGACAGAAACAAAAATAAAAAATAAAATAAAAAATAAAAATAAAAATATAAAATAAAAAAAAACACACATCATTGTAAAATCAATACATTCATCGCTTCGCTCAGAATCTAAAATTGAAAGAGGGTGTTAGCGCCCGCAGGCAAATGCATTTTAGAAAACCAAAAAAAATGTGGAAAAAAAGTTACTGCAGGAATACACATTACAAAGTACAAACTAAAACGTCCAGAATCTTAAACAGAAAAAAGCTAATAGAAATATATAGTTCATTAAAGAAGGATTATTCATAGGGTACGAAGCTATCAATGTTCAAGTCTATACAAAAAATTCAACTAGTCACATCATGACTAAAAAAAAAATTGAAGGATGGTGTGAGCGCCCGAAGGCAAATGCATTTTAGAAAAAAAAAAAAATTGAAATTAATTATATTGTGTGAATACACATTACAAACTTCAAACTAAAATGTCCAGAATCTTAAACAGAAAAAACTATTAAATATATTTAGATAACCAAAAAATGTGGAAAAAAAGTTACTGCAGGAATACACATTACAAAGTACAAACTAAAACGTCCAGAATCTTAAACAGAAAAAAACTAATAGAAATATATAGTTCATTAAAGAAGGATTATTCATAGGGTACGAAGTTATCAATGTTCAAGTCTATACAAAAAATTCAACTAGTCACATCATGACTAAAAAAAAAATTGAAGGATGGTGTGAGCGCCCGAAGGCAAATGCATTTTAGAAAACAAAAAAAAATTGAAATTAATTATATTGTGTGAATACACATTACAAACTTCAAACTAAAATGTCCAGAATCTTAAACAGAAAAAACTATTAAATATATTTAGATAACCAAAAAATGTGGAAAAAAAGTTACTGCAGGAATACACATTACAAAGTACAAACTAAAATGCCCAGAATCAAAAAGAAAAAAAAAATTAGTTCATTAAAGATGGATTATTCGTATGGCACCAAGTTATCAATATTTAAAAAATTTGGCAAATGTTAAAATCATGAAAAAAAATTGAAGGATGGTGTGGGCGCCCGCAGGCAAATGCATTTTAGAAAACAAATAAAAAAATTAAAAACAAATATTATTGTAGGAATACACATTACAAAATTCAACCTAAAACGTCTAGAATCTTAAAGAGAAAAAACTATTCAAAATATTTAGTTCATTAAAGAAGGATTTTTCATAGGGCACCAGGTTGCCAATGTTTAAAAAATGTATACAATTTCATTACCTAAAGATAAATTCATAAAAAAAAAATTGAAAAGAAGATGTGGGCGCCAGCGGGCAAAAAAAATTTTAGATGGCACTGGCTTGTTTAGTTTAAAATATATGATATAATATAATCTTTATGATCTGTAATATATTCTGGTGTTCGATGAAAAATATTGAAATAAGCTAAAAATACATATTTTTTTGGTTTTGAATATGAAAGCTGTGAGATGATCGATATGAATTTCGTGAGAAATCTAGAGGTACTAGAAAACTGAGACGAGTGTGTCGAATGAAATAAATAAAAAAATTGATTAACACAACAATTGGTTAAAAATTAATTTAATTCAAATAATGAGATGAACCTTATTAGATCATTTAAATTGTCCAGAACAAGCCCCCGGTTGATGGTCGCATGCCAATTTTAACCATATACTAGACCACAAGTTTATAGACATTCTATAATGTATTCTCCTGCCGGTGACACTGTTGGGGAAAATATATTTTTTTAGTAATTAAATTACGATACGAATTATAAATTACGTAGGTACTTGTCCAATACTCGACTACCAGAATTCCATTTAAAGAATGTGATATACCTAGGTAACCTATCGATCGATTCTAAAACAGAAACTTAACCTAGGCACAAATAATATCACAATATAAAATAGTGAAATGTGAAAATTTGAAGAAAATTTCCCTTAGGTATATCCCGTAAAACCCCCCCAAAAAAACGTACGTTTGAGGTGTTCTCTTAAAACCCAAATGTTTAATGCCCGTATCCCGTATGCATAGAAAATGCATGTTTCACATTTACGAAAACTAAAACTATCGTGACGGAACGGAATTACGAAGAACGTATAAGACAAAAATAATCGTCACCAAGTGGTAGGTATCTGCCAAGTGATCTGCTATGTACTTACAAATTATATTAAATAACATTAATCATTATTGTTATATGCCCACCACTATATATCATGTAGACTATAGTGACGCTTGTTTATCAGAGTATAATAACGCCTGTATGTAGGCGTTTTATCTGAGATATTTTGCTTTTGCACGACAAGACTATTGTATCGGTCCTGTCGGCAATTCAGTCTAGAACCCGACTCATTCGAGTTAAGTAGTGTGCTTCTAATATATAAATTACATGGTTAAAATTAATAAAGTAAAGTATTCTTATTTAAATCAAATCGTGTATTCTTTTTAATAATAAACTATCAACATTTGATTATCACCCGCTACACAGAGAACGGTTTTCAACAAATTGTCGTCTTTGGATACAACCAAGGACACAATATAAAATATAACAGAACATCACGGGCATATACGGTGGCGTTCATAACATTGGTGGCAGCGGTAGCCGTTTTTCTTTTCATTTCTTTTGAAAGAAATTCTGTCTAGTGAGTGATATATTCAAATAATCATTGTAAAAAAAAAGTGAACACGAGTAAATTATTATTCACACGGAGGCGCTTTTACATAAATATTGGTGAGGAAACTATTCTATAGTTCCCGATATTTACGTCACACGCATCTACAAATACACGGTAAGAGGTGCTACTTGTTTTATACCACCTACGTAAAAAACGTGATCACCATAATATTTTATCGGTCATTATAAATACACAATCAACGCATATTGTCAATACCAATAAGCATATTTATACGATAAGCTACACTACATCTCGTCTACATCGATTAATTAGTACACAGATATTAATTAATCGTTCAAATTAAACAAAACCCACCAGTGTGGTCTCCGCGCATACCGGTTTCGGAGCGTAGAACTTCAAACGAAATAACTTGAAAACTACGTGGGAACGACACCGTGAGACGCGACGAGTTCAACAAGGGATCCAGATAGTCTGTCAAAGAAGTCAATCATTATTCATTATGCAGTTCGGAGTAATAACAAAGACCGTCATACTGTGAGTAAAAAAAAAAAATATATAAAACATAAATATTTTTATATAATAATAATATTACTATCACTAACTTGAATAATAGAATAAAATTACTGTATTTTATTTTGACCTACTAACATAATTGTAATTTTTTTTATTATTATTATTGTCGTTTTGTTTTGTTGTTATTATACATTATAATAACAAACTAACACTTTTAATGTATGTCTAATCAATCAAGTAGTAATAGTAGTAGCAGTGATAGGAGCCCAGATACATCTACAGTAAATAAAGATTATAATACTCCTATACCAAATAATTTTGACGATAATTTAAAATATACTGGCCCAAATACTAGGTCACGAACACACCAAAATAAAAGATACCATAGGAAATCTAGAAGTGTAGAATCATTATTCTCTAATACTAAGGGTAATATTTCAACTTCAGTACCTTCGGATCAAATAGGTGAATATAACACACCAAAACAATTAAATAAAAATACCGAACTACTCGGTTTAAAATTTTTGGGGGTGGATAATTCGTGTACCATTTCCAAAATGAACAATACAGTTCTTTCTTTAGAAACAGCCATTAAATTGGTTCCTTTTTTCAATGGTGAAGATTCAACTGATATCTATCCTTATCTTAGCGCATGTGATTTTGTAATGTCTAATGTCGATAACATCATAAAGCCAGTTTTGTTACAAGCTATTCGTACAAAATTAAGTAAAAAAGCTTTTGCGATAACTCAACATCGCGATGTAGAAGATTGGGCAGGACTTAAACATTTACTCGAATCAAATTTTTGTGCTAAACGTACACCAGGGTATCTACAACTTGAACTTACATCAACAAGACAGTCTCAAGGAGAGTCAGTTCATGACTACTCTACAAAGGTTGAAAATCTACTAAATGAATTATGTAATGTGAGCACAAAGGGAAAATCAACCACAGATGCCACAGCAATACGTACATATATAAAAGAAATTACTTTAACGACATACGTAGAAGGATTATTACCTCATTTAAGAACAGTGATTAAATCAAGAAACTTTGAAACACTAGAAGATGCGATGAAGGCAAGTCTTGAAGAGCAAAAAATTTATCAATCATCAAAAGAGACTCAACGAATACTTAAAGGAGGAAACCAAGGCAGAAATAACAATCAAAAATATTGCGAAGTTTGCAATCGTAATAATCATTTTACAAATCAATGTAGATATGGAAATCGCGGTCAAGATACTGGCCAACAAAATGTTCAATCAAAATTACATTCAAATCCAAATAATAAAGATGTAAAAAAGATAACATGTACTTATTGTAATAAACCGGGACACTCCGAAGATGTATGTTACAAAAAGAAAAAAACAAATAAATCCAATGGACAGTTTTCGGGAAATGGACCAAGACCGAGTGGCTTGGGCAACCAATCGGTCAAAACATTAAAAACAATAGCCTTAAACCTGCAAGAACCTTGTCATTCAGAACCAAATTAATTGATAATCATGCTTTATATAAAATTCCACAATGTACAAAAAAGATCGTAAAGCTACTTGTAGACACAGGGGCTGATCTTAATTTAATAAAACTAGATGCGCTTCACGATGATGTTCAAGTATCAGACACAAAAATATTCATGTTACAGGGGATAAATGATCAAACAGTTAAGACCATGGGATTTACAATGTTGACAGTCATAAATGGAAACCAATCTTCCGAAAGTGAATTTCATGTAGTTCCGACAAATTTTCCAATTATAGGCGATGGTATTTTGGGGAAACCATTTTTAACGGAGAATCAAATTGTCATTGACGTAGGAAAAGGGGAAATTACATCAACATTAGATGACGTCACAACTATTCCAGCTAGATGTGAAACAATTATTCCAGTAGATGTGTCAGATCTACAAATTCAAGAACATCAGAGCATACTAGTTTACGCTCAAAATATAAATAGTGAAATAATATGTGGAAATATATTAAATCAAGTAAAAAATCATCAGATTCTCATAAGTATAATTAACCCAACAGAAACTCAAATTGTGGTACCTATACCAAAACTAACAGAGTTATCACACGAAATAATAAATGAAGAATCGATAAAACATTTTGTAAATACTAATAAAGTAACAAAAAATGAACAAAATAGGATTCAACTTCTAAAGAACTTTCTCAAAACAGATCATATGAATCTTGAAGAAAAAGTATCTATTGAAGAGTTATGCAGTGAATTTTCTGATATATTTTTTCTCGAAGGAGATAAAATTACATGTACAGACGCTGTATATCATGAAATAAGAACACCAGGAACAACACAACCCATCTATCAACGACCTTATCGACTTCCATATGCGCAGAAAGAAGAAATAGATAACCAAATTGAAAAATTGGAAAAAGATGGAATAATTGGGCCCAGTGATAGCCCATGGAATGCTCCATTGTTAGTAGTGCCAAAGAAGATCGATGACTCAGGTGAACAAAAATACAGGGTTGTAGTTGATTTCCGTAAATTAAACAACCTTACTGTGGGAGATGCTTTTCCAATGCCAGACGTCAATACAATCTTGGATCAATTGGGAAATGCAAAGTATTTCTCATGTTTGGACATGGCGAGTGGTTACCATCAAATTCCAATGCGATCGGAAGACAGACAAAAAACCGGTTTTAGCACCGAAAAGGGCCATTTTGAGTTCAACAGGATGTGTTTTGGACTAAAAGGAGCTCCGGCAACTTTTCAAAGACTTATGAATCAAGTACTTATTGGTCTCAACGGTGTGAAATCTTTTGTTTACCTGGATGATGTAATCGTCATTGGAACATCTATTAAAGATCACGAAAATAACTTACGAGATGTATTTAAAAGATTTCGTAAATATCATTTGCAACTTCAACCACTGAAATGCCAATTCTTAAGTAAAGAAGTATGTTATCTTGGTCACTTGATAACTGATGAAGGCATAAAACCAGATCCAAAAAAAATATCATGTGTAGCTAATTATTGCACTCCAACTAATGCTAAAGAGCTAAAATCATTTCTTGGATTAATAGGTTATTATCGAAAATTCATCAAAGATTTCAGTAAAATATCAAAACCATTAACATCTTTACTAAAGAAGGATCAACAATTTATATGGACGGATGCTTGTGAAGACGCATTTCAAACATTCAGAACCATATTGACCAAGGAACCAATACTTCAATTTCCTGACTTTTCTCGACCTTTCAATATTACAACAGATGCCAGTAATTGTGCAATAGGAGGAATATTATCGCAAGGAAACATTGGGTCAGACTTGCCAATTTCCTATGCATCACGCACATTAAATAAAGCTGAAATAAATTACAATACTACTGAAAAGGAACTGTTGGCAATAATTTGGTCGGTTAAACAATTTCGTCCTTACATCTACGGTCGAAAATTTAACATTATAACGGACCACAAACCTCTATCATGGATGTTTGGAGTTAAAGATCCTGGAGCTCGTCTTACGAGGTGGCGACTTCTGCTAGAAGAATACGACTATTCAATCATTTATAAACCAGGAGTCCAGAACACAAATGCTGACGCACTTAGCAGAATAGCAGTTTCTACTACTACGGCAATTACGCCTCAATCGACTAACGAATATCAGAAATTTCTTGAAGAAATATCCCAACGTATCATTATAAACAATAATGTTACTGAAACAGCGGGTAATTTATTCGATGCTGCAGACGAATATGCATTAGGACATTGTGTTTCTCAAGATTTTTGTATGAAAAAAGGGATAGGTCTCGAATTCAGAAGAAAATATGGTCAAATTAAACAGCTAAAAAATCAAAATAAACAGGTAACAGAAATAGCTTCTTTACAAGTAAATGGGAGAACTATTCTTTACCTAATTACAAAAGAAAAACATTGGCAGAAGCCTTCTAATAAAACAATGTTTTTAACTTTAAAAAATTTGCGAACTTTCTGCGATACAAATAAAATAAAAAAACTTGCATTACCAAAAATAGCTTGTGGAATAGATCAATTAGATTGGTCTGAAATACGCACAATGATTCGATTCCATTTTAAAGGCTCTGAAACCAAAGTACTAGTGTTCATTGATAACACATATACAGAAGAAGATAAATATAAGATTATCGAAGAATTTCACAATTCACCACTAGGAGGCCATCAAGGAATTTCCAGAACAATCAAAAGAATAAAACAACAACATACATGGAAAGGATTGAAAAAAGATGTACAAAATTTTATATCGTCATGTCAATCATGCCAGCGAAATAAAACTCTTAATAAAACCGTCAAACAACCTATGGTTATAACAACTACATCTTCCAAACCCTTTGAACGTATATTCCTAGATATTGTTGGACCAATTACCACGTCTAAAAAAAGAAATAATTATATATTGACACTACAAGACGATTTGACGAAGTTTTCGGCTGCATATCCGTTAGTATCTCACGATGCAAATTCGGTATCGAAGGCGTTCGTTGAAGGTTTTGTATGCCAACATGGAATACCGGAGTCAATCTTAACAGATTGTGGTACAGAATTTATGGGTAAAATATTTGCTGCCTGTTGTAAGCTATTGCAAATAGATAAACTACACACGACATCATATCATCCTCAATCTAATGGTGGACTTGAAAGGTCACATCAGACGTTAGCTGCTTATCTTCGACATTATGTCGATAAACATCTTGATGACTGGGATGACTATGTTCCGTATGCAATGTTTGTGTACAACACCACAGTACATACAACAACCAAACACCAACCATACGAACTAATATATGGATTCCCTTGTTCAATACCACATACATTAAGTAGAACTCCTCAACCTAGATACAACTACGAAGATTATGTCTTCGAGTTGAAACAAAAACTTCAAGAGTCACACAAACAAGCTCGAGAAAACATATTATTAAGTAAGGAAAAATCCAAAGAAACATATGATCAAAATCGACATGAAATTAACTTCAATGTAGGAGATCGAGTTTGGATAAAAAATCACCAACCGAAAGGCAAATTAAGTCCTAAATGGCTTGGACCGTATTCGGTTACTCAATTAGAAGACAATGAAAATGTCATAATACAAAAAGAACGAAAAGAAGTGAAAATACACATAAACGAACTTAAGCCGTGTTTTCCGTAAAAAAAAAAAGATAATATATTTATATATAAATGATTATTATAATAGTGGTAATGATACATAGATAACATAAAATAAAAAAAAAATAAAAATAAAAATAATAATAATATAATGTATTTCACATATGAACTTGTAGTCAAATAATACACAATGGTGTTTCAGAATAATATGTATGATGGAATCACTTATTAAAACAGAACCCTTGTACAACATCTCGTATGCAAAAGAATCACCAGGAATCTACTTCGACTACATCTCCGACATGCATACAACAGCTGCAAATTGGGAGATAGCAGTATATTTAAATGTGTCCATTTATCAGGCACATTATTTGGAAATCAAAAATTTTCAGAAAGAAACTCTAGCACTTTGCAATGAAGCGACCGAAAGTTTTTCAGATGAATGCAGTTTATTATGCTTAAAAAAGAAATTTTATACATCTGAAATTTGTTCATTGTTTAAGACTACATCAGAAAAAGTTTTGAACGAATTTGAATTTGAGACTAACAAACTAGTCCAAATAATTGAAGAACAGGATCATTCAAAACATAAACGCAATGTAGCAAACGGTATAAAAGAAATTATATATACTCTGTTCGGGTCTATAAAAATAGAAGATGTTTACAAATTATATTCAAATATCAGAACAATGGTAAAAAATGGACAGAAATCTCAAAATTTGGCAGAAAGTAAATTAATAATTACTCCTGCGAATACTAATAATGCAATAATGATCAATAAACCAACTATAGACGCAACGACGGAAATACAAAATAACATAAGACAAATTCGCCGTTTTATTTTATCAGAACGAGAAGAGTTTAGTGATGAAAATATCAAAATTATATTGGAAAATCAAATTATAAATTTAAATTTAATATATAACCAATATGCTTTAGAAGTAGGAAAAATTATTCAAATCTTACATTCGGCTATGTATGGGAAATTACACCCTTTAGTAATATCATCAAATCAATTATTAGATGAAATGAAATTAATTAAATTAAATCTTCCACCTGACTTAAACATTCCTGTAAAATTAGATGTATCTGGTATGTCTGAACTGTATAGAATAATACAAACTACAATCGTTAAAAGTAATGATTTAATTATATTCATCAATACGATTCCTTTAGTATTAAGTAACATGTATAAACTATATAATGTTCTACCAAACCCAGTATATTATATAGAAGATAAGAGATTTATGTTTATACAACCTAGGTTTAAGTTTATAGCCATAACTATTGATCAGGAATATTTTATTAACTTAAGCGAAAACGATGTTAGTTTGTGTACTGATACAAACCGTTTTAAAATTTGTAAAAACCTTTTAGCCAAAAGGGTAGTGACATCAAACGAATGTGAAATAAATTTAATTTCTTATTCAGATATAACAGAATTAGCAGATTTTTGTAAAATAAAATACACTTCATTTAAACATGGGATTTTTCATAAGCTTATGTCATCAAATTCGTGGATTTTCACGGTAACAAAGCAAAATTTAGTTGTAACGTGTTCCAATAAAGATTCAATTACAGAAGTATTAACTGGATCAGGAATATTATCACTGAGCGAACAATGTTCCGCAATTTCAGGAGGTTATCGCATGATTCCGTTTAGAACAATTTATTCAGAATTAAAATCAGACTTCATACCAACTATAAATTTAACTAAATATATACACGATGCTAACACAATAAAAGAATTTGTATCTCCAGAAATGGTATTTTCAAAGTATAAAGATGATAATGAAGTCACTATCCCAAAAGATAATTTAGATTATAAGCAATCTTCAATTTATATAAATTATTATGTAATTGGTTTAATAACACTATGTTGCTTACTAATAATTATACTGTCAATTATCATAATAAGAAAAATATTTAATTTTAAGAAAATTAAAAATATCAATGTAAATCAACCGAGTTCGACGGAAAAAAATGAACAAAATCAAGTAGAACTTAAAATAAGAAAAGGAAAATCATTACCCAAAATAATTGTTTAGAAGTAGGATAATGATCTTCCGTCTAACCCGGGGGGTGTTATATGCCCACCACTATATATCATGTAGACTATAGTGACGCTTGTTTATCAGAGTATAATAACGCCTGTATGTAGGCGTTTTATCTGAGATATTTTGCTTTTGCACGACAAGACTATTGTATCGGTCCTGTCGGCAATTCAGTCTAGAACCCGACTCATTCGAGTTAAGTAGTGTGCTTCTAATATATAAATTACATGGTTAAAATTAATAAAGTAAAGTATTCTTATTTAAATCAAATCGTGTATTCTTTTTAATAATAAACTATCAACATTTGATTATCACCCGCTACACAGAGAACGGTTTTCAACAAATTGTCGTCTTTGGATACAACCAAGGACACAATATAAAATATAACAGAACATCACGGGCATATACGGTGGCGTTCATAACATTATGTATTTTCTTATTTTATTAGGTAGGTATAAAAACCTACCTTCCTACTTATAAAATCATTGCCTAATCATTGATTTCAAATTTTAAAAATTATTCTACTATAACAATAAATTAACAGTTGTAGGCAAAGTATTATAATTTAAGGTATTTTTCATAATTTTTGCACACCTATAACAACTGGGTTTTAAAAATTACTCTACGTCTAGCGGTTATATAAGTTTGTCTGACAATAAATATTTACATTAGGTCTACCGCTTCAACAGAGTAGAAGGACAAAACTTACGTAATTATTTATTCTTCCGGCGAAACGCGTTCCCTTCGAGTGTATATAATATTGTCTATAGTGTCAGAGCTGTGCATCTCCGCCAAGGAAAATGCAGCGCGCGTCTTCATATATCCGATCCAAAAGTTCAGTCTGGAAGTATTGAGATTAATGGCATTTATAAAAATAGCCAATAGGCACCTAGTTCAAATAGTTCAATAACCAGAATGGAACGAAATATGTGAGTACGTATTGAAATCGCTGTTCGTCTCAGACGATTGTCATTTGCCATAGATTATTTATAATAATTATAACCTCACCGTCCTAATCATAGAAAATATATATAATATGGTCCTAACCGATGGATGATGGATATTTTTACATTGTCTTCAAAAAATCATTTATTTGTTTCTACTAGATGCAAATGCGGAAAATTGAATTCAAACTTATAATGTAGATAACGGTTTTTTTTACTTGGTAACCATTCATTTATTACTTGGTTTATTAGCAAATTCTAATTGATATAAAATAGTAATTGAATAAAAATAGTTTTATTGATCCCAATATTTAAAAATAATGTTTCGAATAAAATAATAAAAAAATTTTAAGAAATACCTATTAATTAATATGTATTACCTTAATAACAAAATAACTAAATAAATTCGTAGCTTAATAAAATGTCCAGAAAAATTAAAAGTCCAATTTAAACGAATATAAAATAGAATTTAGATAGGTGTATAGGTAGTGTATTCGTTATATTTTGAGTTTCATTATAGCACATCAGTCAATCAGATGCTATTTAATATTTTAAAATAAAAAACTTCGACAGTAATTCCATATTGGCAAGTGTTAACTGAAGACCGAAGTTATAGTATCAAACATAATGGGTACGTAAAAAAATAGAAATATAATTTAAAAAAATTACCTTTATTTAATTGTATTTAATTTTTTTTTAATAAGTTTTTATAATATTGACTTCAACCCATATAAATGTTCTTATTTCATTTTTCAATTCGTTGATAATATATGAAACGAATTCTTTGCTTGGAAAGCAATGTTTAGAAAATTCAGAAAATGCAGTTTATATTTAAATCCGTGGCCTAATTATAAATAATAATTTCTGATGCATTGATGCTGAAGAGTGAGGCAGGTGCACAATCAGCCGAACCTGAAATCTAACGTCTTAAATACTTACTATAAACAATTTTTCACACACGCGTCATGGTATGAAAATAAAAAATATTTATAATTCATATTTATACCGATTTTCTACCGATTTATACCGATCTTCTATATTAATAATAATTTATATAGCAATAACAAATCATTTTTGAGTAGCGGCCCACCGCGAAAGTTCCCAGTATCCCGCCGGCCCAGTCCGCCCCTGGTTCATATTGTAACCGAAAAATCTAAATAATCTATTATAAACACAGTTACTTTTTACAGATATTATAAGTTAAAATTTGGACGAAATTACATATTAAAACCAAAAATAACGATTTTAGTTATTTTGTTGTAATTTAAAAATAGTAAGTATTCGCGGATTTATGAAACTTTTAGAGTATATTATTATAATTTATAGACACGATGACACTTTCAAATGTTATTATTTGGGCAAAAATGACTTTAACCTACTATTGTAGGTGCTAATGTCTAATAGTAAAATAAATTACTTTAATCTCAATATTATTTATTAGTTAACGATGTCTTTGTTCAGAATCGTTTTTCGTTTGTTCGTTTTGTATTTTAATAATTTATACATAGATATATTATTATTACTAATAATTATAGTAGGTGTGTTTGTTTTATTTCATTAATTAATTTAATACTATACCAATAAATTATATATTAATTAATAATTTTTGAAACGATGTGTTCGAAAAAATAAAAATAAATGTGATTTTAAACAGTGAAAAATGTATATGAAGTTTTTAAATTGAAATGCAACATTACAAACATGATTGTTTACTGGGACCGCTAGTTATATATATTTAGATATTTTACAGTATAATCTAGTACAGTTATTCTCAATTTTTTTTTTGTCAAGAGGCTCCCTAAATTTAATGTAAAACTGTCAAGGCTCACTTAATCAAAATTATTAATGGTTTTTTTTAGATTAGGTATATACTAAAATTACATGTACTTTTTCACACAGATAAATTATTATAATGTATAGTAAATTAATGTTTTAATATACTTTTGAAAAATATTAATAATGGTAGGTATTAAAATTTAAGCATTTAAACTTTTTCCATAAACGCTTAAAGTCTAAAGAAAAAGAGCACTGATCTAGGATGACCATATACATCTATCAACCATTTAGCATATAGATATGTTTCTATCCCCAGGATCTCTGTTAATAATATATAATAATATATAGGTAATAGTAATACTATAAATACTATGAATATATTATAAAATCAATGGTGATAGGTACAACTGAGTAATAAATGCTTATAAAAAGGTATTCAAAATATATGCATTTTGGTAACACATAGGTAATATGAATACTAGTATTAACCTCAATATCAACATATTATGAATTGTATTTAAAATCCATATATTAATTAATATAAAAAGGTAGCTGATATATAATTTTGGTTTATCAGCTACCTTTACTAAATAATTTCTTATTTAAACAGAAAAAAAAACTTACTATTCAAATACATTTTTTTAAAAATGCCGCAAACGCGTTTTGTATAATATGCTTGTCTACTGTTATCAACAATGATAAACGGCAAGACGGCGTAATGACGTCATGGACAGTGAGACATTTTTCCTGCTATGATCCATTCGTAATTATTGTCGTGAATTTGAAAAAATGAAATCTTTTCTGTGATTACTGATTAATGATTATACATTTATACCACAGGTTACAGATATATAATTCATTGTACCATCAATTTAGAATTTAGCACAATTATGAAGTAAAGTACGTTCATTATAATCGGGTATTGTTAAAAAATAATAATAATGTTTATCACAATAACCATTTTCATTATCTAGGCTATAGTGACTATGACACAATAAAATAGTCAATTATTGACTACTGTATTTTACAAAATTACAAACTCTAGACAAATTACAACAGTGAAAAGTTGAAACTTATAGCCATTAGTTTAAAATTACATCTTGAAAATACGTACGTACCTATATAAAGAAATGGATACAACATTCCTGCCTGAATATTTAGAATTACTGGTGAAAAATTGGCTTTCGTGGAATCAAGTATGAGCTTTATAGTTAGAACAGTATTGCTGTGAAACAAATTGCGTTGTGTACTTATATTTATATAGCTGTAATTTTCAGTCACAACAGTACTCTGTTGAACTAGCAGAAATATTCGCACAGAAAAATGTGGATAAAATAAAAAACATGTTTGATGGTCGCCTGTCATTTGGAACAGCGGGCCTGAGAGCAGCGATGGGCCCTGGTTTCAAACGTATGAATGATCTGGTGGTCGTACAATCTGCTCAAGGGCTTTTGTATTACATGTTGAGCGTCTTTGGGGATTCGTTAAAAACATCTGGTATTATTATTGGATACGACGGAAGATATAATAGTAAAAGGTTGCAGAGAAAAAGTGTATATTAATTGCATTATGTAAATTGTATTAATCATTTCAAATTGATTTAGATTTGCTGAATTGACATCACAAGTTTTTTTAAGACATTCCATCAAAGTATATCTTATGAATGAAGTTTGTCCAACTCCATATGTAGCTTTCGGTATTAAGTTATACAAATGTTGTGGAGGAGTAATGGTGACTGCTTCACATAACCCTAAAGAAGATAACGGTTATAAAGTATTCTGGAATAATGGTGCTCAAGTTAGTAAGTTTTAAGGAATATTAGTAATTCCACTAGTCACCTTACAACTTGAATACATTTTCAAATATATTTTCAGATCATATCTCCAGTTGATAAAAACATTCAAAAAAGTATTACTGAACATTTAGAACCCGAAGTTGTTTGGAATACTGAAGACATTTATAATAATAGTTTGTTAGTTAATCCATTAATCGATTTGCAGAAACATTACAATAGTTTTATTGACAAAATGTTGTTTCCTAATTTGGATAAAAAGAAAACAAATATAATTTTTACATATACACCTATGCATGGCGTAGGCTATCCTTATATAAAAAATGTATTTGAAAATGCAAAATTCAACGTGAGTATCTATGAAAATTAACCAAACTGTATTCAATGCATTTATGTCATGAACATAATATGTTTAAAAATTATTTGGTGCAGTAGCTATTATAATTTATGAATTACGCTATTTAGCCAGTGATAGTTGTTGAGCAACAAAAAGATCCAAACCCAGAATTTCCAACGGTTCCATTTCCAAACCCAGAAGAAGGCAAAAGTGCATTGAAATTGGCAATAGAAACAGCTGAAAACAACTGTAGTCGTATTATAATTGCTAACGATCCTGATGCCGATAGATTGGCTGTAGCAGAACATCCGTAACACAATCTATTATTACTAAATTATTGTAAAATATTCTCAACTAAAAAAATTTATAAGACAGATTTTATTTTTAGTATAGGTAGTGAGGGCTGGAAAATATTTACTGGAAATGAACTTGGTGCTTTGTTAGGATGGTGGGTGATACATTCGTATAAAAAAATACACGGTAAAACACATCCTAAATTGGTTGTACTATCGAGCACAGTATCATCAGCTATACTTAAATCTATGGCTAAAATTGAAGGCATCAGATTTGAAGTAAGTTACTTGCATTACTTTTTTTACAAACCAAGATTAATATCTTAAGTTAATTATCTTGGTTTATGTACAAAACATACATAATACAATTAATTTGTTTGAACTCCTAGGAAACACTCACTGGATTCAAGTGGATGGGTAATAGAGCCGATCAGCTCTCTGCTGAAGGATACAACGTAATTTATGCGTTCGAAGAATCTATTGGTTACATGTGCGGCAGTGAGGTCTTGGATAAAGATGGAATATCTGCTGCTGTTAAAATTGCAGAACTAGCTATATATTTAGAAAAAGAAAATAGTACATTGTCCTCGGCTTTAGAATTTATATACAAACAGTAACAGTTTTCTTTAAAATTCAATGTTTGCTCAGTAAATAAAACCATTTTATTTTGTTTTAGATATGGTTGGCATTTATCTGTAAATTCGTATTTTATATGCAATGATAGCCTGACTATAAAGAAAATATTTGAAACAATAAGGCAGATTAATAACCAGCCAAACAATGTAACGTTTAATCACACGTCACTTATAATATGTTGAAGGTTTGAATTAATTGTTTCATTTTTACAGTATCCGAAATCCATTCTTGGAGGACGATATTCCATCAAATCAGTTCGAGACATGACAACTGGATATGATTCCAGTACAATAGATCATAAACCAATATTGTCTGTATCAAAGTCATCTCAAATGATAACATTTAATTTTGACAATGGTTTAATTGCTACATTACGAACAAGTGGAACAGAACCCAAAATTAAATATTATGCTGAATTATGCAGTGATCCTGAAAACTCTTCGTAAAGCAAATTTAATTTAATTTAATTAAAAATTTTTTTACGATTTAACTAATCATGATTGTAAATTTTTTTTTAGTGATGTTAATAGATTGAAAAGTATTTTGAATGAAATGGTTGAAGCAATAATTGAAGAATTTCTAAAACCACATGAAAATTCTCTAATTTTTCGCAGCAACTAGTTAAAGTTAAACAGACATTGCTCAGATGATTTTCTACATTAATTTATATCTTATTTAACATTATTATCCTACTATATACACTTTGTTTTTAAAATTTTAAATAGATTCATGGTTGTTATAAACTTAGTTTTAACATAAAATTAAGCTGATAATTCAGTACCTAGTTATGGAATTAGAAATGAAGAGTAAACATACTTAAATCATTCCAATAAAATAATATAATCCAAGATAATCCAATTATTTATTGTTAATAAACATGTTTTAAGTATTGGTATAAAAATGTATTTTGAATTTACAACTTTTAGAAATTAACGACAACTTGCCATAACACCCAAAATATTTTCATAATCAATCTTTTCAGTAATATTTTTTGTTTTGATATTTTCGTCTTGATTTGCCACAAATATGTATTTGTTATCCAATTCCTTCCAATTGTATTTTAGTATCCAATGTTTTAAAGCAGCATCTGTTAAAAAGCATGAGTATTAATTATTATATTAAATTGAATATGAATATAATTGGTTATTACATACCATCAACACCTCCCAGTAACTCCATAAGATTATGTTTTTCAATAGACTGAAATGTTATGCCAATCACATGACACACAAACTTGCGCACAGAATCTAAAAACCCATTGACCTTAGCATACAGTTCAGGTGTGGAATGAACATTATACCAAAATTCTTTGAAGTTGCAGTTTTCCAATAGATCAGCCAAGAACAATACTTGGCTTAGTGGAGCTTCTTGACACTAAATTATTATAGAAATTCAATAAATAAATAGGTAGATAGTAGTCAGTAGTCAGCACATAAAAACAAAAATACATAATATATACTTGCATTATACATCTTTTATAATGTATATCAGTATATGTACAATGTATACAATTATTTGTTATATTAATTTCTATATTTTTAACTATGACTCGATGAATAATTTTTTTTTAATGAGTTAAGTTCTGATTTGGTTATTGGTGTTATAAGTTAAAAATAAATTGAATGATTAATATCGATAGCACATCAAAATAACATAACTTATTATAGTCTATTTAGTTTAAGAAAGCACTGGTAATAGCCAAAAACGTGTCTTGATTGCATCTGTATATTTTTTAATGGACGCAATTACCCAGGCTACAATCGTCAAGAGGCCTTTTATGCATTGATAAATATGTTTTTGGTCGCCGCCCGGTTCATTCGTAAACTGAATAGACTGGTATTATAATTTCTACCTATCAATATCTAAAAATTAATTAAATTTGATTGAATTGTCTAACCTTAAAATCTAAAAGTGTCCTACTCCCTGTGAACAATCAATATGGTAAAATAAAAATAAGGATGAATGCAACCAAAATATTGCTTACCAATTTTTCATTCAACAGACATTTGCACAGCACAAAATCGGAATGAGGAAAGTTGGTGATCGCTTTCAGCATGATTTGTACAGTGATATCCAAATTATACTCGTGATGAAATTGATATATTTTGAGTACTGCAAGGTTCGCTTCTAGATCGTACGTGTTCTCTTGGGACTGTACTTCCACGTAGTGTTCAAGCGTAGACAAATGTTGGGGATTGTATCTAAAAGCAAACGATTAAATGCATGAGCAATTTGCCGAAGAACTAGAAAAGGTGCGGATCCAACAATGCGCTCAAATGACTTTACATACCTTTCGATGCCCTGCAAAAGCGACGCAACCGTTTGTCTCATTGCTTCGGCCATGGTTGGTTCAATTGAGTAAGACACTAAAGACGTTTAAACGAGTAATGCTCAAAATTCTACTGGCACACGGAGTAGTGAGTACGGACACGGGAGACTGGGAAAAGTCGTAAGTCGCGTCGCGAATCACTCGTGATCGTATGACTTCTTATTTGTGTGATAATAATTTCAGAATTTCAGATTCAGATTTATGTTCATTAGTCATTACTCATTTTCAGGCCGATAAGCAAATGGAAAATGCGGCACAACCGGGAACCAGTGTGAACAACATATCCGTTAAAATATGGTACCGCACGCACGAGGTTATCTTCTAAGACCGTGGTACCATGGAGGGACGGGTACAGTTTTCCCGATTTTGATAACAATTGATAACAGCGAACTTGATAAGAAAAAAAAAATAATGCTTATGCCAACCTACAAAAGTTAGAAAAAATCCCAATTCCCGCGGCGTTGACCAGCGAATAAATCAAAAATATAAAAATCTTTTTCATATGATTGAAAAAATGTATAGCGAGAAATTTTGCCTTCTATAAAATAAAACCCTGTTTAGTTAGCTTTTAATCGGTGAAGTTAGGTTTTTATCATTTATTGATCAATAATCATTAATCATAATATATAATATTCATATTTTAAATTTAAATTTTAATACTTTTAACTTTATACTTTATACCAATACTTTAACTTTAACCTCTATTCTATGCTTTATACTTCACACTTTCACAGTAGGTACATACTCACGATTACTAGTATTATTATTTAAATTTTTGGAGTTAAATGCAGCTTTAATATTAATGAAAGTATACTTACTGTGCTATAAGAAATAAATTTAATATATAATAATATGTTAAATGTGCCAAACAAACATAACTACATTTATTGAAAAGGTATGAATGTATGATGCCTATAATTATTCTCAGATTTAAATACTACTTTGGATATTATTGTAGTAAATTTTTAGTAGATATTCATAAAATAAATTTAATTTGATTATTTTTAACTTTACAATTCCACAATTCATATTGACGCAAGAAACTAAACTATTTATTTATATAATATTTAGAAACAAAAATAAAAATTCATATTTGTTGTTACTTATTAGTTATTACTTATATCGATATGTTTATAGTTTTTTAAATACTTTGTAAACATAATTATTTTTTGGGACAAGTATTTCAGTAGGTAATAGGTATATTCAATGATTATTACTAACAATTCTGTTTTTATTAAAGATAAACTAAACTTGTTATAGGTATTATGTAACTAAATGGCAGATCGCTACATGCAATAGGCAGTTTCTTCACAGTTTTATTAAATCTTCATTCTAATTATATTTATGTACATATTCTTACTGTATTAAATATATGATTAAACATATTAAGCCACTGAATCATTCAATTTTATTTCTGTTTCAGCCTGGATTGTAGTACAAAATCGACAGTATTATTTCAACAAGATATTTTTCTTTACATTATTAAAATGATTTAAATGGCAATGAATGTTTTTAATTTTGGTTTTTTTTTTTACTAAAAAAATAAAATAAGTACTTTAAATTTATTTTAATTCCTAACCTTTCAAATTATTCATAGTTTTTAGTTGTTTAAGGTTTAATTTTGTTGTGTGACAATTTCTTGTTTTTAAAATGTATTAACTGTATCAATCTATTCAGTATTTATAATTTATTGGTATATTTAGAAAAAATAAATTTAAGTGTAATGCAATTTGCAATAATTAAGTGTTATAACATAAAGAAAGATAAGTGTATAAAATATTTAACCCCATAATTTCGATACCTTTATTGGATTTAAACATGTACTCCAGACTATACTATTTAAACACACTTCCACGTTTGGTGACTATCAACAGACCAGACAGACTACTTTATTCACTCAAATAAATACACAATTAATAGAAGGTACTACATAGGGATTTTCTAGTACATAACAAAATGGGTATTCTTTTCTCCTTATAAAGATAATGCTGTATAACACATATACAATATAGTCCATATTAAGGGACAATGTATATAAGTACCTATATTTTATGAGCAAACATAAATTTACTGTCACTTTTTCAGTAATATTTGTGTTTGTAAGAAATATGGACAATGGCTGACCCCTGTTAATTCATTTTTTACTGTTAACTTCATTTCAACACCATGATGAATAAATATATATTTATATAATTATGATATTTTGACAAATTACAATAATACTATGATATATTTATTATTTATCAAACTTAATATTATATTACTTTTTTATATTAAAAAATATTATTGACTTTTGTTACCCTTCAATGTTATACCTGTAACTAAATGCATGTCTGCATTCTCCTTTTGCATCATCCTTGATGTACCTGTTCTATGCATAGTTAGTTTATAGGCGTATGGTTTAAAGTATAGATGAATTTAAATTTGAAAGCAATGATGAATTAATAATTGTTAAAATGTAAGTTAAGGCCTAGAGGTCATTTTCCGAAATTCTCAATAGTTTTTCCAAAACTTGTTTGAAATTGATTTTAATTATTTACTATTTAGTTGCAACTCCAAAAATAATTGTGCTACCTAGAGCTTAACTCAGCGGTTCCCAAACTTTTCAAACTACCTCAAATTATTCAATCGAAGATTCAGTTTTTATAAATGCACTGTGCCTTAGTAGGTACTTTGAAACTTGAAAATTGAAATTACTTTTCTAATTATTATCTAGTGACGTGTATTTTATTTTCCTTGTACTGTTACCTAGGGTGGTTTTAAAAATTAAGTACCTATTATGTTTTTTTCATTATTTTATATTACATCATATTTTGTTTATAAATATTTTTTAAAAACACTTTTACTGTTACCTAGGTGGTAACTAAAAACATTTACTACATTTTTCGTAATCTTAGTACTATACTTGATAAAATACAATTGAGAATAATTTATATTTCACTGGTTCAATGAATTATTACTTATGGTTTTGAGAGTTAGGGGTTTGCTTATGATGTTCACTTACATAACTAAAAGTAACTATAAATTAATTAATTTAATTTCTATTAAAGTTACTAAACTGTGCTAGTATTCTGATATTATGTGTATAATTTTGAAAAGCTATTTAAATAATGTTTATTATTACTTGTATCAAAACATAAAAATATTGTTAATACAAGATTTATAAAAATGTAAATATAAGTATCATTTAAAATATGCCTAGATGTTGTAAATCTTTTGGTCTCAAAAACTTGTTAAATAGGAAATACTGCTATTATTAAAGAAAGGACTTATATTGAATATATATATAATAAGAATTTGAAAAACATATTAAAAAATTTAAATCCTTCAATAAAAGTCCTATCTTTATGAAACCTTCAAGGTTCGAAGCAGAAGCGTGCCTAGACTAGTTCCCAGTTTTTAAAAGTGTATTAACTCAATTGTTAATGGGGTAAATGTTGTGATCGAAATTTGAATTTTCAAAACCAAAAAAAATGGCGGGAAATTTTGTTTTGCCAATTTCTCAAACTTAAATACGAGACGCAGCTTTTTTTAGAACAGAAATTTGATCTAGAGGTATCACTGCATTGAACCTCGGAGATTTCAAGACGATACGAACAATATTGAAGTTTTTAGGTTTTCTTGATATATTACGATTTTGAAAAAACCAAATCCTTCAATAAAATTCCTATCTTTATGAAACCTTCAAGGTTTGAAGCAGAAACAACCTTAGACCAGTTTCCAGTTTTTAAAAGGTTATTAACTCAATTATTAAGGGGGTAAATTACATGTTCAAAATTTGAATTATTCAAAAATGAAATTGGCGGGAAATTTTCTTTTGTAATTTTTCAAACTTAAGGTCGGTACGCGACTTTTTTGAGAATAGAAATTTGATCTCGAGGGTTGACTGCTTCGATCCTTGAAGGTTTCATAACGATAGCACTTATATTGAATGATTTAGGTTTTCAATAAAATACGAATTTGAAAAACCTATTTAAAAACCTAAATCCTTCAATAAAAGTCCTATCTTAATGAAACCTACGAGGATCGAAGCAGAAGCATGCGTAGTTCATTTGTCATCTGGTAAAAGTTTTTTTAACTCAAATATTAAGGGGGTAAGTTAAGGTTCAACATTTTCAATTGTTCAAAAAAAAAATTGGCTGGAAATTTTCTTTTGTCAATTATCCAGCCTTAGGGTCGATACGTGATTTTTTAAGAACAGATATTGGATCTAGAGGGGTCACTGCATTGAACCTCGAAGATTTCAAGACGATACGATCAATATTGTAGGTTTTAGGTTTTCTCAATATATTACGATTTTGAAAAAACTAAATCCTTCAAAAAAAGTACGATCTTTTTGAAACTTTCGAGGATCGAAGCAGAAACGTCTCTAGACCAGTTACCAGTTTTTAAAAGTTTATTAACTCTACTATTAAGGGGGTAAATGTTGTGATCAAAATTTGAATTTTTTAAAAAAAAAATTAGCGGGAAATTTAGTTTTACCAATTTCTCAAACTTAAATACGAGACTTGGCTTTTTCGAGAACAGAAATTTGATCTAGAGATGTCACTGCATTGTACCTCAAAGATTTCAAAACGATACGACCCATATTAAAGGAGCTAATTTTTTTGATGTACATCCAATTTTGTGTTGTTACTTGTTACCTCAAATATTATATTAGAGTTAATTGACCTATTATTTTATAGGTTTTAATATTTTATTCTTATATGCCTATCGATTTACATTAATAAATAATAAGCAACACGCCTACTAGAATAAATGTGAAAAAAAGTTCAAAACAATTATTACTTAAAACGTCATACATACGTATACCATAAGGAAACGTCTGGTTATACGAATAATCACATATTGCGTTTTTCAACTTTTTGCTTCTCCGATTACGGGCGAAATAATGGTCGCACGTACTTCAACCATAGAGCCTTTTTAAATCCTCGTACACCAAAAGACAGGAATCTCGAGTTTCGTACTGATCAAACGAAAACCTAAAATCCAAAATACACGTAACTACGTAATTTTTTAAGTACAAAAAACACTTGAAAAATCATAACTCCCGAACCAAAAGTGGGATAACCTCGATCTTGGTATCCATCGATACGGCGCAAAGTCTTCTATAACGTCCGACTACGAAAAAAGGCTCACCGCTCCCGAAATCTAAGTGTCCGTACCGGAAACCCCGAAAAACGCAAATTTTAAATTTCCGAAGCCCCAAAAGACGGAGAAAAACGGCTCCTATGGTCTCGACACCTGAAACCGAATTTGATCACCGACCTCCAAACTATACAAATATCGAGTTTCAGAAACGTCGTACAAAAACTAAATCTTTTCCAAAATACAACTAGGGGGGGGGGGGGGACTCCGGGATTACGTTTTAGAAGGGCCTAAACCGAAACGTTTGGGAACTTAAAAGTATAATATTAGCTTATGAAAACGTCATCAGCTACAACTTATAGATTTATTGAACTTTAAAAACTATTACATATTTATACGTTAGTTCGCATTTGGTAATTACGCCGGTAACATACAACTTTCTATGTCAGTAGTTTTCCTAGAAGTA
Organism: Metopolophium dirhodum; assembly: GCF_019925205.1. Taxonomy (NCBI): domain Eukaryota; kingdom Metazoa; phylum Arthropoda; class Insecta; order Hemiptera; family Aphididae; genus Metopolophium; species Metopolophium dirhodum. Next base: position 14,135,272 of record NC_083567.1, on the reverse strand, counting down.
GTTACCTATTTATATAATCACATCGATAATAAATCTATTTAGTGTTAAACATGAACAATTGTTTATATAATTGATGAACTCAATCATCAAAGTTTATGACGTATTATACGTCTCGAAAATGATTATAACTAAATGTATTTTGTCATAAATTATAATACTTTAATATGACATGTCCTGAAATTTACTAACGCTGGACAATAGGTATAAACGTATTGAGAATTAGTAAATGACAGATATATAATATAATATTAGCTATTACGTATGTACTCTATTCAGAACTATTGTGGTCGTCTGTTTGTGGATGAGATTAATCCCACATAGGAGAACGAGAAATGGTGAAATCTAAAGTTTGTCGATGGAGAATATTATGGAGATTCCATTTAAATGGTTGGTGTAACGAATTTTCCAGTTGTTAAATAGAGAGCTTACAAAAACCATAAAAAAAACCAAAAAACCATACTAAATTTGCTTTATCAAATAATCATAGATTTTAAATTATGATAATGAATTATTAACATGTGTAACCATTGTTCAGGTTGTAGATGGTTACCACTTCAAATGTCAGCAAACAATAATTGAGGTTATGTTCAATTCAAATGTAAATAATAATTATTCGTTAATATTTTGTTAATTTTTATTTAATTTATTAATTATTTAATTTTTTTACATTTTTTACCTTTTATACAATATGTTTATTATTCACTATCGTGTGCACTGTGCTGTTACAAATTACAAATTTAAACAGTTCACCTTAAATTTTCGTAAGTCGTACATACATTTTGGCTACTAATCTGCTTGCCTATTCTTTAAATTTTATGTTATACGACAGTGTATTATTTCTAGGTCAAATGTATCTACAAAGAATTAAAATCATTGCAAATCCAAGTTAAACTTAATATGCCATTTACAAGTTACAACAATCACATTCAAACCTTCATAACTCAAATCATGTATGTTCTGTATAGTATTAAAATTCCTATAATGTATTACTTATTGGTGGTGATACATCTGAAACAACTTAACAGATACATTAAAATGATAATTATTTATCTTACAAAGTTGCAGTCAGATGTGGATTTAATATCTGATATTTTGTAAATGTTTAGGGCCATTATCATAGCTGATGCTTAAAAATAGGTATTGCTTAAGCTGTACCTACTTATGACTTAAACGAGATTCATACGAGACTTTAGCCTAAGAAAAGAAATAGTGTTACTTAAACTAAGGATCGTCGAGACCTGCATCAAGCATTGCTTTTAGTTACTATAGCTGCTAACCTAACCTGTTTTTTTATATCACAACTTTTTTAGTTTTTAAATTACCAACATTTACTTAAGCAATACTTATTCTTAAGCATTGACTATGGTCCTTAGTGTTAAATTTTATAGTAATGGTTAATGATGATGGAGTTACTAATTATTCATAATATTAAAAAGTTTACATGTTTACCTATATTGTTATTTTTTATTTTTCTCCATAAGGCATAGATAATAATAAATAATACAAGTATACACTATAGGTTCACAACTATAACACAAGGATGTTTGCTATATTATATATTGGGATACACTATGTGTTGGGACTATGAATAATGTTGATTGGTTACTATTTTACCTTCATTGATTTTTTATATGATATTGAGCCATTAAATGAATACTATTTTCAAAATAATTTAATTAATATAGTTGTTTTTTTTTCCAATTTTAGTAAGCAAGATACAGTAACTGGTGTATGCATGTACCCAAGCCATGTAGGAGATTATTCTGTTTGGAAAAACTTCTTCTGAAAAAACTGTTTCCACTAACAGTTCCACATGGCGGTTTACGAGTAATGACCAAAATAGGCATCTAGCTTCAACTTCTGTGTTCACCCTTGAAAGAACGTCATTAAGCTATACCACATAGAGTTGGAAATACCGTTTCCGGATATATGCCGGTGTATTTATTTATATATAATAATATTATGTTATTCTGTAATCCGTGACCTGTGCCACTGTGGTTAAGGCACAACTAAATAAATTGGGTGCCATGAGTAGAGATTTAAATTCTGCCTTATTAATATTAACACCTTAATAATAATTAATGACATTAAAACGTTGCACCTACCTATACTCAAGGACAAGGCCCTAATATTATATATTATATATATAAAAAATGAAAAATAGATTATAATAGTGTAATAACGTAGAATAAGATAACATATAAATAAATATATAAATACGGCTCCTGCCGATAGTTATATTAAAATAGTAAAAGTTAGAATTGTAAAAATTACGCTATTACCTTCCTCCAGATGTTCAGAGGGTTCTCGAGATCGTATATTCGAGAATTATATCAAATACACCGTACAATATGATTTTATGGAAAAAAGCACATAGAACGTATTGACTGCAATCAACATAAAATATTATATCATATGTCTTACCTGATTGGCAGTTGTTCGTAGACAATATTGTAAGAGTTTTAGGTTTTAGATAAAATAAAGTACTACTTCAGATACACAAATTGAATTAACGAACGCACTGATTATTGTTTGCATAAGAAGTCCAGTTGTCGCTCGTTGAAATCGGTTTCTTTGGTACTTGAGAGGTTGTTACTTCGGTGGTTGGTGCTCATGCACTGGTTTAAGGGACGGACGCGAGGATGCTGACCAGAGAGTGGAGGGTGGCTTTGTCACTAACTTATTGTGGGCCTGGGAACTAGATTATTCTTTGGCGTCAGCATAAAATAAGGTCACACACATCCTACGTAATATTGTTATGAGTGCGTGTCGAATTATTAGTTGTCGTTGTCAATGGTTTTATTTGATGCGACCGATTTCTACAAGCGACAGTCTGGCTGTTGTTTATTAATCTGTAAAATTTTAGTTTATTATAATGGTGTGTGAGCATATCATTACAATAAAATATATGTAGATTCTAGATGTCTCGTTCACAAAAATCCACGCTATTTCTGACACTTGATATACAAAAAATTCCTATATTATAAAACTAAATTACAAATTACAAAATCTAATAAATAGATATTACAAATAAAATATTGAAAAAACAAACAAACAATTTTGTATTTTTTGAAGTTAATATTTTTACTGTAATTGAATTCTTCTTTAGGGGATTGAAATTTTTCTTATTAAAAGATACAATAAAATAGAATAAGAAACGGTTAAAATGTAATTTAAGAAACAAATTTTCATTTTCAATGTACTAAAATAAAATTTCCCTGGTTGGTTGATTGAATTTATGTTTAAATATTTACCCGACTAAAAGATTAAATATCATATCACATCAGTACATCACTGTCCAGCCAGTTTCAAACCATATTACTCTATTGATAAATACCTGACCTTTGATTACTAAACATGGTTTGTTAGTTTAAAATAAATAAAAAATTTAACTAAATAGATACTTGGTGTGTAGATAATTGGGACTAATATTAATTATTATTTCTTTTTACTTAACTCCATATAAGATGTAGATGATTTTTATTTACTGTGTTTTTAATGTGTCAATAAACTAATTTTATATTATTTAAGTCAAATTTGATGTATAAAAACCAAAAAATAGAAATGGTGACTTCTTGTATACTATTTATTATTTAGATTCTTATAATAAATTATTTTGTATTCATTTAATTAATTTTGTATAATTATGAAAAGAACAAACTCGCATTAGACTAATGATTCAATTAAATAAACTCGTCAGTGGTGGTCACGAATAAATAAATTATGATTCTTATGATCAAATGATTCACTGTACTGTCTGAACCAGTTCATTTATTTGAAAAAAACGAATCAGTTAATTAAAGACAACTTGTCACATCTCTACAGTACTCAACAGTGTATTCTTCACTTCATACTTCTTAAGTTATATTTGTCTATTTAATGTATATTTGAATGTATTTTTTTTTGTTTCTATTTATTGATAAACTTAGACGAATATTATATTTATATTTTAAATTTTAGCTATATAATTTTTTTTAGTACATATATAAAATCTTAGTTTTATAATTTACACATTACTTATGTTTGTATCTTATGTAACTATGTACCTTATACATAAAATATATATAGAATTTAGACAAGTAAATGCAATTTTTAAGTCTTATACTGTTTATATATTATGATGAATTTACAATTGATACTAATATGTATGCATGGGCGCAAATAGCATTTGGGGTGGCTAACGCCTTACTTTGATAATATTGAATAAGCTTAAAACAAAATTTAGGAAATGTTTGAGGAGCTTATGTATGTATGGACATATGTAAGTTTTTGAAACTGCATTTAAAACAAATAACTGTTGTGGAACATAAAATTAATAGCAATACACCAATATTCTTCAACATAAGTCGCATCGTATTGTTATTGGAAATGTAAGTCACTCAATCATGTAATATTTTATCAAAAGTTAATCAAGAATAATCAAAATTATTATGAATTCTGTGTTACAAAGATTCACTAGATGTGTCATGAACAAACTATTTTAAGTTTTTGAGCATTCAAGGTTTTAATGTGTAACTTTGGTGGGTAATGGGTAGCTCCAATATTTGTTTTTTTTAAATTCGGATATTGATAACCTGTAGTTATAATTGATAAGTGGTAGTTAGGTTTTTAGCTATTTTAAATTAAGATTTTTGTATTTTTATGTGGGAAACGCTGGTTAGGTAAAACTAAAAATATTTTTATGCGGGAAATTTATGTTTCTAAGGTTGGCATAACCGATCTCCCGAAATTTGATTTTGATGATATCTCGCTGTTATCAAAATCGGGAAAACTGTCCTAGCCCCTTCTAAGACCGTGGTACCATGGAGGGACGGGTACAGTTTTCCCGATTTTGATAACAATTGATAACAGCGAACTTGATAAGAAAAAAAAAATAATGCTTATGCCAACCTACAAAAGTTAGAAAAAATCCCAATTCCCGCGGCGTTGACCAGCGAATAAATCAAAAATATAAAAATCTTTTTCATATGATTGAAAAAATGTATAGCGAGAAATTTTGCCTTCTATAAAATAAAACCCTGTTTAGTTAGCTTTTAATCGGTGAAGTTAGGTTTTTATCATTTATTGATCAATAATCATTAATCATAATATATAATATTCATATTTTAAATTTAAATTTTAATACTTTTAACTTTATACTTTATACCAATACTTTAACTTTAACCTCTATTCTATGCTTTATACTTCACACTTTCACAGTAGGTACATACTCACGATTACTAGTATTATTATTTAAATTTTTGGAGTTAAATGCAGCTTTAATATTAATGAAAGTATACTTACTGTGCTATAAGAAATAAATTTAATATATAATAATATGTTAAATGTGCCAAACAAACATAACTACATTTATTGAAAAGGTATGAATGTATGATGCCTATAATTATTCTCAGATTTAAATACTACTTTGGATATTATTGTAGTAAATTTTTAGTAGATATTCATAAAATAAATTTAATTTGATTATTTTTAACTTTACAATTCCACAATTCATATTGACGCAAGAAACTAAACTATTTATTTATATAATATTTAGAAACAAAAATAAAAATTCATATTTGTTGTTACTTATTAGTTATTACTTATATCGATATGTTTATAGTTTTTTAAATACTTTGTAAACATAATTATTTTTTGGGACAAGTATTTCAGTAGGTAATAGGTATATTCAATGATTATTACTAACAATTCTGTTTTTATTAAAGATAAACTAAACTTGTTATAGGTATTATGTAACTAAATGGCAGATCGCTACATGCAATAGGCAGTTTCTTCACAGTTTTATTAAATCTTCATTCTAATTATATTTATGTACATATTCTTACTGTATTAAATATATGATTAAACATATTAAGCCACTGAATCATTCAATTTTATTTCTGTTTCAGCCTGGATTGTAGTACAAAATCGACAGTATTATTTCAACAAGATATTTTTCTTTACATTATTAAAATGATTTAAATGGCAATGAATGTTTTTAATTTTGGTTTTTTTTTTTTACTAAAAAAATAAAATAAGTACTTTAAATTTATTTTAATTCCTAACCTTTCAAATTATTCATAGTTTTTAGTTGTTTAAGGTTTAATTTTGTTGTGTGACAATTTCTTGTTTTTAAAATGTATTAACTGTATCAATCTATTCAGTATTTATAATTTATTGGTATATTTAGAAAAAATAAATTTAAGTGTAATGCAATTTGCAATAATTAAGTGTTATAACATAAAGAAAGATAAGTGTATAAAATATTTAACCCCATAATTTCGATACCTTTATTGGATTTAAACATGTACTCCAGACTATACTATTTAAACACACTTCCACGTTTGGTGACTATCAACAGACCAGACAGACTACTTTATTCACTCAAATAAATACACAATTAATAGAAGGTACTACATAGGGATTTTCTAGTACATAACAAAATGGGTATTCTTTTCTCCTTATAAAGATAATGCTGTATAACACATATACAATATAGTCCATATTAAGGGACAATGTATATAAGTACCTATATTTTATGAGCAAACATAAATTTACTGTCACTTTTTCAGTAATATTTGTGTTTGTAAGAAATATGGACAATGGCTGACCCCTGTTAATTCATTTTTTACTGTTAACTTCATTTCAACACCATGATGAATAAATATATATTTATATAATTATGATATTTTGACAAATTACAATAATACTATGATATATTTATTATTTATCAAACTTAATATTATATTACTTTTTTATATTAAAAAATATTATTGACTTTTGTTACCCTTCAATGTTATACCTGTAACTAAATGCATGTCTGCATTCTCCTTTTGCATCATCCTTGATGTACCTGTTCTATGCATAGTTAGTTTATAGGCGTATGGTTTAAAGTATAGATGAATTTAAATTTGAAAGCAATGATGAATTAATAATTGTTAAAATGTAAGTTAAGGCCTAGAGGTCATTTTCCGAAATTCTCAATAGTTTTTCCAAAACTTGTTTGAAATTGATTTTAATTATTTACTATTTAGTTGCAACTCCAAAAATAATTGTGCTACCTAGAGCTTAACTCAGCGGTTCCCAAACTTTTCAAACTACCTCAAATTATTCAATCGAAGATTCAGTTTTTATAAATGCACTGTGCCTTAGTAGGTACTTTGAAACTTGAAAATTGAAATTACTTTTCTAATTATTATCTAGTGACGTGTATTTTATTTTCCTTGTACTGTTACCTAGGGTGGTTTTAAAAATTAAGTACCTATTATGTTTTTTTCATTATTTTATATTACATCATATTTTGTTTATAAATATTTTTTAAAAACACTTTTACTGTTACCTAGGTGGTAACTAAAAACATTTACTACATTTTTCGTAATCTTAGTACTATACTTGATAAAATACAATTGAGAATAATTTATATTTCACTGGTTCAATGAATTATTACTTATGGTTTTGAGAGTTAGGGGTTTGCTTATGATGTTCACTTACATAACTAAAAGTAACTATAAATTAATTAATTTAATTTCTATTAAAGTTACTAAACTGTGCTAGTATTCTGATATTATGTGTATAATTTTGAAAAGCTATTTAAATAATGTTTATTATTACTTGTATCAAAACATAAAAATATTGTTAATACAAGATTTATAAAAATGTAAATATAAGTATCATTTAAAATATGCCTAGATGTTGTAAATCTTTTGGTCTCAAAAACTTGTTAAATAGGAAATACTGCTATTATTAAAGAAAGGACTTATATTGAATATATATATAATAAGAATTTGAAAAACATATTAAAAAATTTAAATCCTTCAATAAAAGTCCTATCTTTATGAAACCTTCAAGGTTCGAAGCAGAAGCGTGCCTAGACTAGTTCCCAGTTTTTAAAAGTGTATTAACTCAATTGTTAATGGGGTAAATGTTGTGATCGAAATTTGAATTTTCAAAACCAAAAAAAATGGCGGGAAATTTTGTTTTGCCAATTTCTCAAACTTAAATACGAGACGCAGCTTTTTTTAGAACAGAAATTTGATCTAGAGGTATCACTGCATTGAACCTCGGAGATTTCAAGACGATACGAACAATATTGAAGTTTTTAGGTTTTCTTGATATATTACGATTTTGAAAAAACCAAATCCTTCAATAAAATTCCTATCTTTATGAAACCTTCAAGGTTTGAAGCAGAAACAACCTTAGACCAGTTTCCAGTTTTTAAAAGGTTATTAACTCAATTATTAAGGGGGTAAATTACATGTTCAAAATTTGAATTATTCAAAAATGAAATTGGCGGGAAATTTTCTTTTGTAATTTTTCAAACTTAAGGTCGGTACGCGACTTTTTTGAGAATAGAAATTTGATCTCGAGGGTTGACTGCTTCGATCCTTGAAGGTTTCATAACGATAGCACTTATATTGAATGATTTAGGTTTTCAATAAAATACGAATTTGAAAAACCTATTTAAAAACCTAAATCCTTCAATAAAAGTCCTATCTTAATGAAACCTACGAGGATCGAAGCAGAAGCATGCGTAGTTCATTTGTCATCTGGTAAAAGTTTTTTTAACTCAAATATTAAGGGGGTAAGTTAAGGTTCAACATTTTCAATTGTTCAAAAAAAAAATTGGCTGGAAATTTTCTTTAGTCAATTATCCAGCCTTAGGGTCGATACGTGATTTTTTAAGAACAGATATTGGATCTAGAGGGGTCACTGCATTGAACCTCGAAGATTTCAAGACGATACGATCAATATTGTAGGTTTTAGGTTTTCTCAATATATTACGATTTTGAAAAAACTAAATCCTTCAAAAAAAGTACGATCTTTTTGAAACTTTCGAGGATCGAAGCAGAAACGTCTCTAGACCAGTTACCAGTTTTTAAAAGTTTATTAACTCTACTATTAAGGGGGTAAATGTTGTGATCAAAATTTGAATTTTTTAAAAAAAAAATTAGCGGGAAATTTAGTTTTACCAATTTCTCAAACTTAAATACGAGACTTGGCTTTTTCGAGAACAGAAATTTGATCTAGAGATGTCACTGCATTGTACCTCAAAGATTTCAAAACGATACGACCCATATTAAAGGAGCTAATTTTTTTGATGTACATCCAATTTTGTGTTGTTACTTGTTACCTCAAATATTATATTAGAGTTAATTGACCTATTATTTTATAGGTTTTAATATTTTATTCTTATATGCCTATCGATTTACATTAATAAATAATAAGCAACACGCCTACTAGAATAAATGTGAAAAAAAGTTCAAAACAATTATTACTTAAAACGTCATACATACGTATACCATAAGGAAACGTCTGGTTATACGAATAATCACATATTGCGTTTTTCAACTTTTTGCTTCTCCGATTACGGGCGAAATAATGGTCGCACGTACTTCAACCATAGAGCCTTTTTAAATCCTCGTACACCAAAAGACAGGAATCTCGAGTTTCGTACTGATCAAACGAAAACCTAAAATCCAAAATACACGTAACTACGTAATTTTTTAAGTACAAAAAACACTTGAAAAATCATAACTCCCGAACCAAAAGTGGGATAACCTCGATCTTGGTATCCATCGATACGGCGCAAAGTCTTCTATAACGTCCGACTACGAAAAAAGGCTCACCGCTCCCGAAATCTAAGTGTCCGTACCGGAAACCCCGAAAAACGCAAATTTTAAATTTCCGAAGCCCCAAAAGACGGAGAAAAACGGCTCCTATGGTCTCGACACCTGAAACCGAATTTGATCACCGACCTCCAAACTATACAAATATCGAGTTTCAGAAACGTCGTACAAAAACTAAATCTTTTCCAAAATACAACTAGGGGGGGGGGGGGGACTCCGGGATTACGTTTTAGAAGGGCCTAAACCGAAACGTTTGGGAACTTAAAAGTATAATATTAGCTTATGAAAACGTCATCAGCTACAACTTATAGATTTATTGAACTTTAAAAACTATTACATATTTATACGTTAGTTCGCATTTGGTAATTACGCCGGTAACATACAACTTTCTATGTCAGTAGTTTTCCTAGAAGTAGTTACCTATTTATATAATCACATCGATAATAAATCTATTTAGTGTTAAACATGAACAATTGTTTATATAATTGATGAACTCAATCATCAAAGTTTATGACGTATTATACGTCTCGAAAATGATTATAACTAAATGTATTTTGTCATAAATTATAATACTTTAATATGACATGTCCTGAAATTTACTAACGCTGGACAATAGGTATAAACGTATTGAGAATTAGTAAATGACAGATATATAATATAATATTAGCTATTACGTATGTACTCTATTCAGAACTATTGTGGTCGTCTGTTTGTGGATGAGATTAATCCCACATAGGAGAACGAGAAATGGTGAAATCTAAAGTTTGTCGATGGAGAATATTATGGAGATTCCATTTAAATGGTTGGTGTAACGAATTTTCCAGTTGTTAAATAGAGAGCTTACAAAAACCATAAAAAAAACCAAAAAACCATACTAAATTTGCTTTATCAAATAATCATAGATTTTAAATTATGATAATGAATTATTAACATGTGTAACCATTGTTCAGGTTGTAGATGGTTACCACTTCAAATGTCAGCAAACAATAATTGAGGTTATGTTCAATTCAAATGTAAATAATAATTATTCGTTAATATTTTGTTAATTTTTATTTAATTTATTAATTATTTAATTTTTTTACATTTTTTACCTTTTATACAATATGTTTATTATTCACTATCGTGTGCACTGTGCTGTTACAAATTACAAATTTAAACAGTTCACCTTAAATTTTCGTAAGTCGTACATACATTTTGGCTACTAATCTGCTTGCCTATTCTTTAAATTTTATGTTATACGACAGTGTATTATTTCTAGGTCAAATGTATCTACAAAGAATTAAAATCATTGCAAATCCAAGTTAAACTTAATATGCCATTTACAAGTTACAACAATCACATTCAAACCTTCATAACTCAAATCATGTATGTTCTGTATAGTATTAAAATTCCTATAATGTATTACTTATTGGTGGTGATACATCTGAAACAACTTAACAGATACATTAAAATGATAATTATTTATCTTACAAAGTTGCAGTCAGATGTGGATTTAATATCTGATATTTTGTAAATGTTTAGGGCCATTATCATAGCTGATGCTTAAAAATAGGTATTGCTTAAGCTGTACCTACTTATGACTTAAACGAGATTCATACGAGACTTTAGCCTAAGAAAAGAAATAGTGTTACTTAAACTAAGGATCGTCGAGACCTGCATCAAGCATTGCTTTTAGTTACTATAGCTGCTAACCTAACCTGTTTTTTTATATCACAACTTTTTTAGTTTTTAAATTACCAACATTTACTTAAGCAATACTTATTCTTAAGCATTGACTATGGTCCTTAGTGTTAAATTTTATAGTAATGGTTAATGATGATGGAGTTACTAATTATTCATAATATTAAAAAGTTTACATGTTTACCTATATTGTTATTTTTTATTTTTCTCCATAAGGCATAGATAATAATAAATAATACAAGTATACACTATAGGTTCACAACTATAACACAAGGATGTTTGCTATATTATATATTGGGATACACTATGTGTTGGGACTATGAATAATGTTGATTGGTTACTATTTTACCTTCATTGATTTTTTATATGATATTGAGCCATTAAATGAATACTATTTTCAAAATAATTTAATTAATATAGTTGTTTTTTTTTCCAATTTTAGTAAGCAAGATACAGTAACTGGTGTATGCATGTACCCAAGCCATGTAGGAGATTATTCTGTTTGGAAAAACTTCTTCTGAAAAAACTGTTTCCACTAACAGTTCCACATGGCGGTTTACGAGTAATGACCAAAATAGGCATCTAGCTTCAACTTCTGTGTTCACCCTTGAAAGAACGTCATTAAGCTATACCACATAGAGTTGGAAATACCGTTTCCGGATATATGCCGGTGTATTTATTTATATATAATAATATTATGTTATTCTGTAATCCGTGACCTGTGCCACTGTGGTTAAGGCACAACTAAATAAATTGGGTGCCATGAGTAGAGATTTAAATTCTGCCTTATTAATATTAACACCTTAATAATAATTAATGACATTAAAACGTTGCACCTACCTATACTCAAGGACAAGGCCCTAATATTATATATTATATATATAAAAAATGAAAAATAGATTATAATAGTGTAATAACGTAGAATAAGATAACATATAAATAAATATATAAATACGGCTCCTGCCGATAGTTATATTAAAATAGTAAAAGTTAGAATTGTAAAAATTACGCTATTACCTTCCTCCAGATGTTCAGAGGGTTCTCGAGATCGTATATTCGAGAATTATATCAAATACACCGTACAATATGATTTTATGGAAAAAAGCACATAGAACGTATTGACTGCAATCAACATAAAATATTATATCATATGTCTTACCTGATTCGCAGTTGTTCGTAGACAATATTGTAAGAGTTTTAGGTTTTAGATAAAATAAAGTACTACTTCAGATACACAAATTGAATTAACGAACGCACTGATTATTGTTTGCATAAGAAGTCCAGTTGTCGCTCGTTGAAATCGGTTTCTTTGGTACTTGAGAGGTTGTTACTTCGGTGGTTGGTGCTCATGCACTGGTTTAAGGGACGGACGCGAGGATGCTGACCAGAGAGTGGAGGGTGGCTTTGTCACTAACTTATTGTGGGCCTGGGAACTAGATTATTCTTTGGCGTCAGCATAAAATAAGGTCACACACATCCTACGTAATATTGTTATGAGTGCGTGTCGAATTATTAGTTGTCGTTGTCAATGGTTTTATTTGATGCGACCGATTTCTACAAGCGACAGTCTGGCTGTTGTTTATTAATCTGTAAAATTTTAGTTTATTATAATGGTGTGTGAGCATATCATTACAATAAAATATATGTAGATTCTAGATGTCTCGTTCACAAAAATCCACGCTATTTCTGACACTTGATATACAAAAAATTCCTATATTATAAAACTAAATTACAAATTACAAAATCTAATAAATAGATATTACAAATAAAATATTGAAAAAACAAACAAACAATTTTGTATTTTTTGAAGTTAATATTTTTACTGTAATTGAATTCTTCTTTAGGGGATTGAAATTTTTCTTATTAAAAGATACAATAAAATAGAATAAGAAACGGTTAAAATGTAATTTAAGAAACAAATTTTCATTTTCAATGTACTAAAATAAAATTTCCCTGGTTGGTTGATTGAATTTATGTTTAAATATTTACCCGACTAAAAGATTAAATATCATATCACATCAGTACATCACTGTCCAGCCAGTTTCAAACCATATTACTCTATTGATAAATACCTGACCTTTGATTACTAAACATGGTTTGTTAGTTTAAAATAAATAAAAAATTTAACTAAATAGATACTTGGTGTGTAGATAATTGGGACTAATATTAATTATTATTTCTTTTTACTTAACTCCATATAAGATGTAGATGATTTTTATTTACTGTGTTTTTAATGTGTCAATAAACTAATTTTATATTATTTAAGTCAAATTTGATGTATAAAAACCAAAAAATAGAAATGGTGACTTCTTGTATACTATTTATTATTTAGATTCTTATAATAAATTATTTTGTATTCATTTAATTTATTTTGTATAATTATGAAAAGAACAAACTCGCATTAGACTAATGATTCAATTAAATAAACTCGTCAGTGGTGGTCACGAATAAATAAATTATGATTCTTATGATCAAATGATTCACTGTACTGTCTGAACCAGTTCATTTATTTGAAAAAAACGAATCAGTTAATTAAAGACAACTTGTCACATCTCTACAGTACTCAACAGTGTATTCTTCACTTCATACTTCTTAAGTTATATTTGTCTATTTAATGTATATTTGAATGTATTTTTTTTTGTTTCTATTTATTGATAAACTTAGACGAATATTATATTTATATTTTAAATTTTAGCTATATAATTTTTTTTAGTACATATATAAAATCTTAGTTTTATAATTTACACATTACTTATGTTTGTATCTTATGTAACTATGTACCTTATACATAAAATATATATAGAATTTAGACAAGTAAATGCAATTTTTAAGTCTTATACTGTTTATATATTATGATGAATTTACAATTGATACTAATATGTATGCATGGGCGCAAATAGCATTTGGGGTGGCTAACGCCTTACTTTGATAATATTGAATAAGCTTAAAACAAAATTTAGGAAATGTTTGAGGAGCTTATGTATGTATGGACATATGTAAGTTTTTGAAACTGCATTTAAAACAAATAACTGTTGTGGAACATAAAATTAATAGCAATACACCAATATTCTTCAACATATGTCGCATCGTATTGTTATTGGAAATGTAAGTCACTCAATCATGTAATATTTTATCAAAAGTTAATCAAGAATAATCAAAATTATTATGAATTCTGTGTTACAAAGATTCACTAGATGTGTCATGAACAAACTATTTTAAGTTTTTGAGCATTCAAGGTTTTAATGTGTAACTTTGGTGGGTAATGGGTAGCTCCAATATTTGTTTTTTTTAAATTCGGATATTGATAACCTGTAGTTATAATTGATAAGTGGTAGTTAGGTTTTTAGCTATTTTAAATTAAGATTTTTGTATTTTTATGTGGGAAACGCTGGTTAGGTAAAACTAAAAATATTTTTATGCGGGAAATTTATGTTTCTAAGGTTGGCATAACCGATCTCCCGAAATTTGATTTTGATGATATCTCGCTGTTATCAAAATCGGGAAAACTGTCCTAGCCCCGTACCATGGATTGTTCTATGATAGTACTATCTTTAATCGTGCTCGGTAGAACAAGATAGTACTATCTTAAACCGTAATTAATGATCAGACAGCAAAATTTAATAGCAATCAAATTGAAAAAAAATGTTTGAAATTAAAGTCAACAACTCGAAGTCACGAAATCGGAAATAGGAAATTAAGTATTACATTTTTCCTAACAACATTTGTAGTATTCTTATCCTTACGTTTTTCATTTCGATTTAGGTTAATACTGTTCTTGAGAGTGGTAAGTATTACAATTAATTATAAAAATCTAACATAGGTAATCTATAGTATTTCCGTCGAAATGTATAAACCTGTTTAATTTCGTTAATAAATTTCGGCCTTGGTTCTTGGATGATGTATGTTTCTACTTTTTAGAAATTACAAAAATCAATGAAATTAAGTTAAAATTAACATATTAGTGTATATTTAACATTTTAACAATTGATGTGTATTAAAGTACCTATAGGATATTAGGTACCAAGGACCTAGGTGGTTTGTTAGTAAATTAAAACTGCTAATTATTATTTATTTTTTAATTTAAATTAATGTAGGTTTATATGTGTATGTATGTATGTATGTATGTATGTATGCACGTATGTATAGTTGTTTTGTTCGAAAACTGATCTATGATTTTTTTATTGAGATATATCTAGATTATTTTTTAGATGTGTAAGACCTTGGTTTGTATTTAACACTCTTATATTTTTAACCCATACTCGAACACTGAATTGATTGCCAAATACAAAATAATTTTTAATTATGGTTTAAATCAAATAAAAATAGACAACTAAACAATAGAATTATTATTTTATTTATATTATAACATCAAGTAATGAACAGATTTATCCATCTGGACAAACTGCTGATGCTAAGACTGCTGCACCTCTTCCACTGCCGTCTTCAGACAGTATAATACCAAATTTTATACCACTGTTTACTAATTCACTAATCTTGCCCATCAACAAATTATGATAAAACGGATGAAATCTATACACTGACCCATCCACTCCAATTATTACATCTTTCTCGTTCATCTTATTCAATATGGCTGAAAGACCAGCTGCTACTAAATACGCAGACCTTCTCGAAATGCACTCTGTTGCATATCTAATATTCATACAGTCACCATCTGTAGGATTGGCTACTCCAATTTTCTGAAGAAACTTTCTAGTGCCTACATAAGTTCCAGGTGGATCATTCTCAATTAAGGATAACACATCACTAGTCAATGATTGGGGAGTATTAAGCATTGATGGCTTTATCCCATCAAATATTAATTCTTTGTCTATCATGTCTAATAATACTAATCTTAACAATTCTCCAAGGTACATTCCAGAAATCATTTTTTCAAAAATTTGTTGGCCACGATTTTCAGAATTTTCATCAATAACTTTGTCATATTTAGTATAAAAATCTTCAAGTTCGCTATTATCTCCATATGCACCCCACTCTAGATTGATAACCATTTCTGTTTTTGTCTGGTCACCACTATATAACTGGATATTTTTTACCTAAAAATACAAATACATTGTGTTTAGCTATTAGAAATATAAATAGATTGGTTTTTACAAATTTACTTTTTCTATGTAACAACAGTTACAACCTGTACCAACAATTAAGCCTATTCTGGTTTTCGGATTCAACCAAGCACAGGACATTAAAGTGCCAACGGTGTCATTTAAAATTGCACAAATGTGTATATTTAAGTCTGGGATATTTTTGATTGACTTTGTCAACAGCTGTACTACATCTTGATCAACTACGCCATCACATGTAAAACCTTTTGTCCACCTTACAAGTTTTCCTGAGTCAATGCTTGATTGTGACATTGGGAAACTAAATGTGAAACCCAAAGGAAGTTGGCTATTGGTTTTTAATCCTTCTTTGGTTACAAATTTGTTCAAACAATTGGCTATGTAATCAAACAATATTGTTCCTGATCCATTCATCAACTCCTTAGAACACTCATATGTCTCTTGATTCATTTTAAAATATTGATTTTCTCCTAAATCTAGTTTGAGAACGCGGAAATTTGAACCTCCCAAATCAAGAGCCAAGAATTGACCCTTTTCATTACCAGTAGGCATGTCTTGGACATATGTTTGCCAGCATTTGATTGTTGCTTTTGAATGTGTTTCTTTGCCAAGTCCTTCATCGATGCAGGAAGTTATCCGGTTCATAAATTCTCGTAGTTTGTTATTCGGCAGTACAAAGTTTCTGCATAAACGTCTGACTCTAATATGATTTCTCCATGTTTTTAAGTTATTTAAATGTCCTTTACAACTTTGCTTTGGGTCTGACATTTTTATGAATAATGATAGATACTTTGAATAAAATAATGGTATTTTAAACAATATTAGCAGCACTCTTATAATTTAAACTATATTTTAAATGTTTATTTTATATTACCAAGGTGCTTTGTTTATATTAACATTAGCCAACAATTATTTTCATTAAATCGTTATTTTATTTTTATTTTAATTGCCTATGAATTTTAGAATGAATATACAACTATTTAAAACTATTAAATACAATTTTATTAAATTATGTAAACTGTTCAGTATTTGTTACTTATACCTTACCATATTTATTTAGGTTTATTAGTAGTTGACAATGGCAGATTTCAAAACATCGAATATATTGACAAAAGAATGTTTAAGAACCCAAATTTGTGGTAAAAATAGTTTTGTTAGATATTTTTATCATATATTCATGTGTTAACCTCATTTTTAAACAGGTGAAGGCGAGTGGCCAAAAAACACAGTAATCTACCAGCCTTATGAAACAGAACAAATCCTATTACCTGACAACTCAAAATGTTTATCGGTTAAAACATTTTTAAAAATGGCTGGATTAGAATATATTGTGGAAGCCAGAGAAAATGCCGAGTATATGTCACCACATCGAGGTAAAGTGCCGTTCATTAAAGCAGGCCAGTTTTTAGTAGCTGACTTTGAACCAATCGTCAGTTTTGCTCAATCTAAAGTGAGATAAATCATTAATTTAAATATTCTATTTAATTAAATGTTAATACATTTATATTCAGGGTTATTCGCTATCAACAAGTTTAGATGAAGCTCAAAAGTGGGATCTTAGAGTATACATGGCACTAGTGAATAATGTTCTTTTAAATGCTGAGGTTAGTTTACAGCATATTATTTTAGAAACAATTACATAATTTTAATTATAATTAGATTTATGTAACATGGAACCACGAGCTTACTTATAAAGAACTCACCAAGCCAAGATACAGTTCTGTTTATCCTTTCCCATTGAACCACTGGGCTACATATAATAAGCGCCGTGAAATGTTATCACATTTAGATGTGTTAGGTTGGAAAAAAAAATCTTTGGACGAAGTGTTTAAGGAAGTGGAAAGAATCTGCGAGTCATTGTCAAACTTTTTGGGAGACAAGAAATATTTTTTTTCTGAAAAGTAAGTTATTATTTATTTATGTAAGAAATATTTATTTTATTAATAAAATATTTTTCAGGCCGACTGAGTTAGACGCTTTAGTATTTGGTCATTTGTTTTCCATCATAACAACACCACTACTAAACAATCGATTTGCTGCTACTGTCAGAGCTTATGACAATCTAGTTCAATTGTGTGTACGCATTGAAACAGAATTTTATCAGTCTAGAATTCTATGATATAAATAATTGTTTATTTGATTGAATATTAGTTAGTAATTACTATTATAATTAAATTATACCAAAATGGGCAAAATGAAATAAAATATTAACTAAACTGTTATATAGAAATATTTTATGTGATCTAATGTTAAGAAGTGTTAATAAAATTAATGATAAAACATATTAAGTTTGTTATAATTTTAAAAATAAAATTACCTTTGTATTCTTAAAGGACATCACCACACTACATTTTTTTTTTAAATTTTAAGTTTTTTTTTTTTTTATTATTTGGGTTAAGGCTTCGACTACTTAGGTCATTAGCCTGTAGTACTGTAGGGGGGGAGGGTACTGTAGATTTGTTTACTCGTGATTTGTTTTGGCAGAATTTTTAATTTGGGCACCCGTAGGTATCTGCCATGCCCAGGTGGGGGATGGCGGCACTTGTTCTCCGGACACTTGCCCGAAGAAAAATGCCGCCCGCGACCAAGGTATCGAACTCGGGTCGGCTGGGTCACAGCCGACACCTTAGTCTGCTCAGCCACTCCGTCCCCCAATTTTAAGTTTATTGGTATATTATTGTAGTCAAAATAATGAAAAACATTTTGGTAAAAATCCAAAGTTAAAAAAATTATTTTTCAACAAGATAATGATAGTTGATGCATAGCTGCATTATTAGAGCCAACGAATGAGCAGCCACCAAAGTTTTACGTGTAAAAGTAGTTTGATTTACAAAATGGTCTTAATAACTTACGATAGTATTATACAATTTTTTTTTTTCATAATCCCAAGTATATGTGCTTAAGACTATGGTGTAATTTTAAATTTAATATATGTATCTTATTTTTGTATGCATATTATAAATTATAATTGAGGCACCCGGTGCCGATGCCATTTTGTCCTAAAAAATGCATATACCGCCTTGTAGAATCAACCAAATTTCATAATTTTTTTTTAATTGCTAGAGGGACATATTTTACAGCCCGTATCGATCTCTGTTTTTCAATATTTTATTCTCAAACTTTATAATATCTCCAAAAAAATACAACATAAAAATCATTTTTTACAAATTTTTTAATACAATTATTTGAAATAAAATACAAAATCAGAGACCGATGCGGGCTGTAGGAAGTCTTCTTCTTTCAGATAAAAAATAGTCATCAAAATCTGACAATTCTACAAAGCCTGAGAGTTATTCCCGTGAAGTCATTTTTTTTCGATATAATACACCCTATCAACCCTTCCTTAAATAGGTATCAGGTAGTAGATTAATGGAAAAGTATTATAATTGAGGTGTCAACTAAAATACAAAATTTAATTGAATTTCGGAAAATTTGAAAAATAGGCCCCGGCCCCTTCAAATAAAATTGTTGAGTTTGCGACTCGCGTCTTATTGCCGTACAAACCAAAAATGACTATAATAGTTTTATCACCTATGAAAAAACTTAAAAGTATATCAAAATTATTATTAAACTAATGTCATAGACACAAAAAAAGAAAATAATATTATCTTTAACGATTGAAATTGTATTAATCTAGACACTTTTATACATAAAATGTATGCTGCCGTTCAGACTCTGGCTCTGTGACGACACACACATGTTTTCAATTGCCTGGAACTTGTTAAGTTTAATTTAATTAGTGTTAAAGTGTGAGACCCATACTATATTTCTTAGATAATGACATACTTTTAATCTAAGCAAACTTGTTTTTAGTGTTGTGATGTCCTTTAACTTATATTAATCTAGTATATATTAATTCCATTAATAATTTATAAACTAATTTTGTTTTAATACTATAAAACTGATAATCTCATTGTTGGTTTATAAGGATTTAGGATAGATTTATACTTGGTTTAAAATAAAAATATGTCAACTTCAAAGCACAATGTCATACATTTTATTTTATCAAGAATAGGTATAATTAATGTTATTTAATAGTAATAATAAAACAAACAGTAAAGCAAAAAAAGAAAAAAAAACTACGGGGAACAATAAATTGAAGTAAATATACCCAATCCTAAATAAACATAGATGAGATTTTTCATAACAAAAATTCATAATAACTCGCTTAACGTTTCCATATAATACTGAAAACTTAACCAAATACTGAAACAAAGTTATTTATGAAAAATAAAATATTTTCAAAAGCAACGTAATCACCATCATCTTTAATATATCATGAATGAAAATTAACCGAACTTAGATTTAATATGTATAATAGTTCTTATAAATAACACTAGAGTATAATATAACATTGTGATGTGTATAATTAAACATAAAAAAGTTACATATATTTTTCCACATATTATATAATATATTCTAAAACATTTGTTGTTATTTTTACCTGTACTGTTATATTTTTATATTGCAGAATTTTATAATGTTGCCTTTCTAAAACTTGATTTAATAGAAATAAAAATATATTGTAGACAATTTGTTATCAACTTAATACTTTAAATAATTTAATACATACAAATTATATACGGAAGACAATTAACATAATGGATACTGTTAACAATCGTAACTAATATTTTTATTTTCATTATTTAATGTTATAAAAAAAATATACCGTAATTACGTTAAATAACAGACACTAGTTAAACAAGAATAAAAGAAATAATATGTAAAGAAATAAATCAATTGGCCATCAATCCTTTAAAATGTAAATGCTGTGCTATGACATATTATTTCAAGAAAATTTTGGTTTTTTTTTTTTTTGATGCACTTTAATTTAAGAAGAACATTACAATTGTAATCAATTGTTTTATATTTTATTAAATAACAAACTACTTTTTAGTTTAAAGTTTAAAAGCAGAACATTTGTATTTGAATTTCAATGAATATAAATTATGAATAATGAGCTAAAATTAAATGAGATGAAATATAGTCAAATTTTTAATAAGAGTATGTCAGCGTAAGTATTTTTAAGGTTTGATAAAGCCAATTTTAAACATTTTAGAAAAATTAAAAATTAAATGTAGATTAATACTATTTCAAAGGAATTTATAAGAGGTAATTGAAATACAAAGTCTGTACTAATATGTTGTTGCGATATTACAAAATGATATACAAAAAATCAATTTTAAAAGTGAAGTTAAAAAAAACAACATATTTTAAAATGATTTTATTACCATACGTTAGTATCAAATTTGCAAAAATTGCGAGAACCAACATTACGATATTAACAAACCATTTAAGATAATACTTGTAAATTATTAGAGATAACATTCAACATTTAATTATGAAATCCAATTACTGCTACAAAATATTAATAATAAAGATATGCTTTCCTATTTACCTATATAAAATAATTAAAACCAAAGCTTTGTTTATTACTATTTACTTTTAATCTGTTTTAATATTAATCATCTTATATTTATATATCAGTACAGCTCAATGATTACAATTTAATAAATACAATTATTATTATTTTAATGGTAAAAATTGTATTTGAATTACATAGAATATAGAACAAATCACTAGAT
Organism: Metopolophium dirhodum; assembly: GCF_019925205.1. Classification (NCBI taxonomy): domain Eukaryota; kingdom Metazoa; phylum Arthropoda; class Insecta; order Hemiptera; family Aphididae; genus Metopolophium; species Metopolophium dirhodum. Next base: position 14,113,324 of record NC_083567.1, on the reverse strand, counting down.
TTTTTAATAGCTTATAGCTATTGTCATGAAATAAAACATTTAAAAATATTTAACAATTTTTTTAGGTAATGTTAAGATACATTTTTCATAAATATTGGTAAACAAAAAATTTGGGACGTTAAGTTAAATAATAACTGCAAGGACTAGTTTCAAAATTTCATTTTACAAAAATATATATATATATCATATGTATTTAAAATTAAGTATTATTGTTAAAAAAAAAATTTAACAAGTTAAAACATAACTGATATGCCAAACAATAGGCAATAAACAGATTATTGGGTATAACATTGTCATTGAAGAGTTTAAAATTTCAATGATCTTCAAGAGTAACATAATTGTTTGATTTATTGGTATAACAAAATTAAAACTTAAAAAATATTGAATGTCTTAATGGTAAGGTAAGGGCGGGTTTAAGAGGAGGGGCAATGCCTCTCCCCTAGACCAAGACTATTTATTTTTTTTATTTTAATATAGGTAACAATTACACTTTAGCCATAATTCTCATAAAATTCAAGAAAAATACTGGTGACTGAACAAAGGATTAAATTAAAACATATATGCTGCCGGGTTTAAAGCTATTGGATTGTCCGTTCAATGAGTGACCTTTCGCATCATTGTGAATTATAGAAATATGAGAAATTACATAAGTTTATTGCTTAAACATATCAGGGTTGGCCAAACCATGTCTTATTGTAAGACATTAAACACTTTTATTAATATAATAATAGATATTATAATATTAAGACAAAATCCCATACAGAATTATTTAATCTGACATTATTGAACGTTATTTTATTGTTTTTCACTCAACATATTTTATTGAGTTTGATATCTTATCTTATTTATGATAATGGAGAACCTTTTTTCCGTTTTTGGCTGTATGTACATATATGTCATTAAACTGTGTGACTTGTGATTTTTATCGCTGGCCACCCCTGATGTATAATGATTTACTAAGTATGCTCAGGGCTCACCCCTTTTTTCATTTAAATAATCAATTTATTTAAATTCTGATATTTTGATTTTTTTAGTATATTCAAAGACAAGATTTTTGTATACTTTTTAAGGAATGTCCTGTTGCTACAGCAACTTATTTTTTCCATTGAAAACCACAATTTCTTCCTGTTAACTGTTAAGCAGATGCCAGTTTCTTAAATTTTAATTCGTTTAAATTAAAAATTTAAATGTGTAGTATTTAACTAACTTAACTTTTTGTACTAAGGACAGTAAGTCCATGAAGATATGGGGGCTATAATGTTTTAAAATAATAGTAATTATTATTAATTTAATAACATTTTATCTGTAAAATTGTCATAAGTATAATAAATCTTAATTTTTATTTTTGTAAAAGGACTATTATCTTTAGTATAATATACATTTTAATAACTTAGAAGTACAGAAACTACTTAATCCAATTTTGATTTAAATCACATTTTTTAAAAAAATCATCTGCTTTTAAAACAATTTACTGTAAAAAAGATGGGTTTATATTTTGAAAAAAAAAGTTTGTACCACCACTACGACCTTTTTAAATGGTATAAAAAAATCTAAGCTTGAGTATACTTAAAAATTCTAAAAACCATAATTTGATTAAATGTATTATTAAAAATTAATGAATATGAATGGATATTCTTATATTAATAGATATTACATTAAATTTGAATAAGTAATACAACCAGCCAAATTATTTATTCTCAATTGCCAACCTCCCTTGCATACAACTACTGTTAGATTGGATTTTAAGAAACTACAGGTTTATTATTGTACTGCAATATGATAGTTTGACTAGTTCCTACTAACTTAAGATACTATTAATAAATTATAAAGTATTTGCAAAAACTAAAAGAAAATGGAAACAAAATTATTTATGATCAAGACTATTTTTGAAATATAAATATAACAGTAAGAAATAAGAAATAAACAATAAACAGAAAGATAAGAATTATTCAACAAAAAAAGTTGAGAAGTTTAAAAAAAAAAATGTTAAGATAAGGAGATATTGTATACAGTTACAATTGGACAAAGAATAACATGAAGAATAATGTAAAAATATTTATAAATACAAATTATAAAATGGTTATTTCATTATCACAGGTTACTAAACCCTTAAAAACATAGTGATCTCATTAATTAAAGATCACATTTTAAGATTGCTCATAAGTCATAAGCATAACTATAACAGTTATGTCACATTTTCAGTATAGTAAATTCAAAACGTATAATGCGAACCCTGTAATATTAATACTAATTTGGGAACTGGAATGATTAAAATTACTTTTTGTAATTATACACATTACCTATATTTATAGGTGTAACTATATAATTATTAAAGGTAGAGGCTAAACATTTACATTTTTATTGTTTAGGAAGTTTACAATATGATTATTCATATATTTTGTGAGAGCTTAGGTAAGATTTAGAGCAGTAAAAGCAGATTCTTAGTTATGCCTATGACTATTTTTATAAATAACTACTATACTAATTACTAACTATTAAATACAAATCGGAACTTATTGGCAAGTAAACACAAACAACAATAATTGCATAAAAATGTTATGGAAATAAATTTTTAGTTCAGTATTACATAGTTTTCGAACTTTTCTGTACTCAGATAAATACAATAGTAAATAAATAATAATTTATAATTATACGTTAAAAAATGTATAATTATAAGTCACTTAAATTTTTAGAAGTATAATTAATTTAAGTTTTTATTAAACTTGTGTTTTTTTTTTTACTATACTAAGTTATTGGATAAGTATTGTAATAATATTGTATTTATCTTGTATACTTAAATTAAATTAATTATTTATAAGGTTTATATTTGTTTTAAAATGTATTACATATTATTACACTTTATGCCCATTGCTGTAGTTGTAAATCTAACAAAAATTCAAAGTGTCTACTATTGTAGTATACTATAATATTCAGTGGCATCATGAATTTGATGAGGCAGCTGCCTTATGTAAATGTGAGAGTTGGTATCTTAATGACTCCAGTCTCCAAGACCTAGATGGCTAGACTAGTTATGATTTATACTTGCATAGTCACATACATCCTGCGTTTAAAATGTGTGAAAAATAAGTGAAAAATGTGAAAATTTGATGATGTGTGGGTAGTTATTTAAAGTAGTTGCTTCATAGGAAAAAAAAGTTCACGCCGCCACTGATAATATTATTATAGAAGTAGTTATAATTTTACAATGGTGACTTAGAGTCTTAAGATATTTAAATAGAAGTATCTAAAAGTAAACAACAGTATACAACGTGAAAATGTAGAAGTTGAACAAGTATATAAGTAACACAACCAGAAATTTCTGGAAGGTGTCAGATAAAATTAAGTACTAAAATTAAATTGAATATGTATTTGTGTTAGTGGGGTTTGATAGTTTTTTAAGACGATTAATGTTATTTTTTGTAAGTATTTTAATTTATAGCTTATAGGCTATATTTAATAGGTACAGTTATTTTAAGTCTATAATTTACTTAATATGATCAATGTATGAAATAAAAATTTTATTTTTCCATAGTAAAGATACCATTGGCTGTGCAACAGCAAGTACCTAAAAGAATTTTATGAGTAAAATAAGTTTTTAATTTTTATTTTGACTTTTATCTTAAATTATACTTCAAAGATATTTGTATTGGTATAAAAAAGCATTAGAAATTATTGAATTTCACACAACCAAAACAATTTGGAGCTTTCTTTTAATTAAATCATTGCAATGTAATATCCTTATTAATTGGTTGCGCTACTGTACAATTTGTATTCAATAGACAATATTATAGCACTGTCTAGTCTATAACTTAAACTTATAATTTTGTCATGCAAAATACAAGTTAAATTTTAAATCACAAAAATTTAGGATTTTACTAATTTTAAATTTAGTATTTTTAAATATATTTTTTTTATGGTAACACTAATTAATCACTTTGTTAAATTCAACATTTTATCATTATCAACTAATTTTACTGTTAAATTATTAACATTATTATTATTTATTATTATAACTTTTAAAATTATTAATACCTATGTTTTTTTGAAATATATATAATATTATAAATTATAATATATAGATTAAGTATCTTAAATAAGAGATTCTAAATAAAATACTGATTTCAACTATGAGTCATAGTAAAGAATTTAAACTCCTAAAATATAAGTAACATAATCAAAGTCTTCCAGTATAAAATAAAGTAAATTATTTTTGAAAGAAAAAATTGCACTTACGTTTAATGCATTTTTAGTATACATTTAATTAGTTGTTATTTCTTCTACTCCGCCTGGATATTGGTTCTGCATTATCTCTAGGTGCATGACGTTTTCCCCCTTGAGACTGAGCACTCATTTGTAAACTTATTGCTTGTGTATTCAATTTTTTTGCAATTAGTAGATCTTTCATGCTTCTCATCTTCTTACTTTTCAACTCAATTTTAGTTTCAGGTTCATCATCTTTTAATGTTGTTTCTAAAATAGGTGCTTGTGGTGTACTAGTAGGAGTAGGTAATTCATCAGAACTACCCACAAATGGTTCTCCGCCACCTTGTAATAAGAACTCTCGATTCAATATTCGTTCGCTACAAGCTGCAGTTAGTGCTTTAATACCAGGGTGGAGTTCTGATTTAGTTTCTTCTTCTGTGCCAGGAATAGTATTTAAAATTTCTTTAGGCAGTGGACGATTATTATTATTCATGTTAGTATCATGATAATCTTGTAATACACCACTATCATTTTCAGAATCCTAAAACCGTTATAGTAAAATTAAATATAAAATAAAAAAATACATTCTTATTTAAAATGTACAGAAAACCTATTATGGAATACTTTTTTTATGTTATTCTGTTGTTACAAAATAATTATAATTTAGATAATTTAAAAACAATATGCCGTACTTTTGGTTCTAATATGATAAGTCTTGTTCTCACACTATCATCAAACTTAGAAATGGAATTTATAAAATGTTTTGCCCATTTAATGTGTAATACTGGGGTTGTTCCATCTTCTTCCCAAAGACAAAGACCATCATAAATTAATAACACATACGCATAACATTGTGGGTTATTCAATATTGAACGACTTTTGCCACATGTCATTTCTTTCAATGAGTATGGTATTAATTCATAAGCAATATCCATCATTTCTTTATATAATTCTTCATCATCTTTACTAAAACTATACCTAAAACGTAATCATTAAAAAATCGACTGAATTAATCAATTATTATTAAGGAAATTCAAAGTAATAGTATAGTCATAATTTATCTTACTTGCTTATAACTTGACTAGCGTTGGCCCAACTTGCAAAAGCGTCTTTAATCATGTTGTGTCTATAGAAATATCCACCTTGGTAAGTATATGGATAGACAAACATATCACTGTAGTATATTCGAGCGGCTGAAATAGCTTCTTCAAATAAGGCTGTACAAGGAGGTCTTCCAGGTGTTGCATTTAACTCTTCCAAATCACCTAAGTTACCTGGAAAACAGCAATTATATGTTGAATCCTGTACCAATAAATTAAAGTTTGAAATTACCTAAAGCAAGTGGAAATTTTGACAAGTGACCTTCATCATAAAGAAGCCACAAAAGATTTTTTTGAAGAGTGGAGACTTCCAAAGCGTCATTAGATTGGTTAATACTTGGGTTAATAGAGCTAACTAATGCTGATACTTCCATATGCCTATTACAAACTACAGGGTGGCCATTAACATATAGCCATGACCTATGACCGGGTCCTGAATCTTTAATTTTTTGTCCACGTTTATCTTCATTTCCCTTTCCTGAAATTAAACACTTGGTCAAATTAATGATTATATATATTAAAAATGTATAACATACTTTTGACAAATAAATTAACAAATAACTGCTACCAATGGATCTCACACAATAATGAAGGTCATCTATATACACACACACTACTACTTATACTCATACAAGCTAGAGAGTAGCCGCCACCGACACAATGTCTGGTGGAGTTATTGTGTATTCATGTTTAAGATTAAATTATGATTAAATGTTTTATAACTTAAAAAGTCCATAACAACATGACAGTAAAAAAGCATTACAGAAGTTTATTTTGAGCATATAATTTTAAATATAACATTTCTTTTGTAATTACTTTTACTAATAAAAACAATTATTCATTATTTAAAAGAAAATAGAATGTTTCTCAAAATATTTAAATATAATATTGGTATCATTAAAATTTACCATGCCACGTAACTTCAGCGTTTTCATTACCATCTGGACCAAATACAACCCATGCATGGTCTTCAGACAAAGCCAAATGGACATCATTGTAACCGAGTATTTGACAAGCAGCAACTACAGCAAACGCAACACCAAAACAGTCCAATTTTGAACCTAAACAAAAATTATTTTACATGATAACATATTTGTTGGGGATAGTGCCTATAGTGTTTAAAAGATTTTCACTCACCTGTTAAATAGCTATACATGCTTTGCAAGTGTGCTCTGTCTTTATAGTAACTTCTAGTAAGCGTATTCCATATGACGTCGGACACCCTTTTCACAAGTTCTCGACTGGCATGTCCGTCTCGGTCGTCAAAATGCAGAGGGTCGACGCTGCTCTTGATGAGCGAGTAGAATTTCGTGTACAAAGCTTCCACAATGTGCAGCTCTACGTCGGGCAGCCTCAGTGGTACCTGATCAAAGTCAAAGTTGGTTTCAGCCGTCACGACGATCGGCACTTCGGTGATCGGTCGGACGCAAGTCATCGTGTTCTCGATGGCGCCAGCCACCAGCGACAGCAGCAACAGGTCCGGTTCTTTTTTTTCCAGCTCCTTGCGGAACACGTCCACCACAGCGGGTACGTCGCGGATCGGAAACAACTCGGAGTGCTCTTTGAATACCTTCTGGGACATAATAACCGCCTGTACCAAGCCCACAAAGTGCACCCGTAGCACTGCAACCACCACTGCTCTTGTTGTAGACCGGCGACCTCGTGAATACGAAAAACATTCACCCGAGGTCGACTGCAGCGCGTCTCCAGTATGACCGTTAAAAAGTGTTGCGGCGTTTCGTACTGTTACGGACGGTCGTGTCGCGTCGTTTCGTGTTTTGTTGTTTTTTTTTTGTTTGTTTACTTTACCGCGTTTTAATCTCAGAGTCCTGATCGTGCGAATCTGCCGTGCCGCCGCCGGACCAACGTTTTCGGGCGGCTCGGCGTTGCGAATCGGTCGCCCTGCTGCCGGCACCGCCGGTGCGCACAGGTCGTAGTGGTCCGTCGACTACGATAGTACGTTTTTGTTGTTATTGTTATTGCTGTAGTACTACTAGACACTAGTACTGTAGTCGTTGATACCACCGACAGTCGATGATAGTACTCGTGACGTACGCGATGACGTAATTTAAATTGCAATTATTTCATAGCCACTAGCCAGTTGCGAGCGGACTGCGGGGCAGTGTGGTACTGTGGTGAGAAAATGCAATGTACACATACAAGTCCCGAAGACCGTTTGGCAACCGGACGTGTTCTTTGTATTCGGACGACGATAATAATTAATAACATAAGTAGACAAGAAGTATAGTCGTTAGTTAATAATTCATAACGAGGCTCCAACAAACGTGATTCGTTGTAGGTGCTTACCTACTCCGCTTTGGTGTATACTGATTATAGCTTGTTGCGTAGGGGTGTATGGGGTGAATACACAACTCTAAGAGAATATCTAAAATAAGCCAAACACAAAATAAATTATTAAAAAAACGTTTTAAATATTCAAATTTTAATTTACCAGAATTCTATATTTTTATGTTAGTTTTGTAATCTTAAATAATTTTTCCGCGCATTTGTTGTATCTACACCTACCTCTAACCTTCATAAAAACTTATGAGGTCACATAAATGGCTAAATAGGTACCTACAGTCGGTAGATAGCTATTTAGAACCTACCCGTCCTACATTTATATACAAACCTAAAAACAAAATTATTTTATAATTATTTAGTTTTATGCTTAGATCATAATAATATACTAGTATACTAGAAGAGTATTAATACTGGTATATGATCTAAGGTTTTATGCAGAAAATAAATTACAATATTAAAAAGTAGGTCAGCGCATTTCGGTGGTGGATGTTTGTCCATCGTCCCTTCGGGCCTCGGACAGGATAGTGTAATTTTACTGTATTCGATAAAAAACGATTCTGAGCGGACGAGGGAATCTTTTTTATTTAATTTTATTCGTTTCTATGGTGATAAACAAAGCGTTTTAAGAACAGCTTAAGAACGATTTATATAAATAGGTAATTTATATAATTATAATTTATAATTGGGAAATATCATAAAAATGAAAAAAAATATAAAAGAAAAGAAAAAGCTCATAGGTCGCTCAAATGTTTTAAAAAATTTCCCATGTCTAGGTATGGATAATATAAGTAAACAACCCAAATTTCAAGTTTTTACGAATGTTTTTAACCAAATTACAACAAAAAAACTCCCAAAATTAAAATGTCTATAAATAGCTAAAAAATGGCTAAAACTTTCCGAACTTGAAACCGTAAGGAAAAAAATCTAAAATACAACAAAAAATATATCTTGTTATTTTTCATTTGAAGCAATATTTCTGGTAGAAAACGTCGTCCGTAATTATTTAATATTATAAAATCGTGAAACCGTACATTTTTTCTTCTTTAACCGCTTTAATTTCGAGTAGCGTTTCGAAAATCGAAAAATGACCTCTTTAAAGTACCAGCTCAAGCTTTCAGAAAAGATGCTATACTTGATACTTTTGAGCAAGGTTAGAGGGAGAAAAAGTGTTTACAGAATAAAAAAGAAATAAACATCATTGTAAAACCATTACATTCCTCGCTCCGCTCAGAATCTAAAATTCTGTTAATTTATCAATTTATTATAATAATAAATCTTAATCTATGTTATTATTTTATGTTCATAAATCATAATACCTATATATTTTTAATTTTGTATTTTTGTTTATTATATATATATATATATATACTTACCATGACATCATGTACCAACTAGGTACTATAAACGGTCGTTTATATACTTAATAGTATTTTCATGTACCTACCGGCTACCACCAAATTGTATAAACTACAATTACGATAAATACGATTTATTATTATTTATTAGTTTATTACCTACCTCAGTGCCGGATCTGGGGGGGGACAAGTAGGTATCTTTGCCCCGGATGCTATTGGCAAAAGGGCGTTCAGGCGCTCTTAAGTTTATGAAAAATAAAAAAGTCATGAATATAAAATATGTATAAATTATACATATTTCCAAAAAAAAAAAAGGGTCACGGTCCTGAGGCCCATTGACTTTAGGGGCCCATTTTTATCCCCAAAATATATTTTTTTAACCCGTCCAATACAGTTTTCAAAAAAAAGAATTTTCTAAGTAGGTAGGTATAGTAGGTAAATTATTATTAATAATTATAAAATAAAATTGTTCTCAATTTTATATCACGAAAAATTACTATAAATAATCAATTATGTTGCCAAAAATTTTGTTGTTTTTTTGAGCATTTTAGATTACCGATTTAACTATTTAAGTATATAAAAAGGTAGTCATAAGAAAAAATTATTTAGCTCTTGTAAATTAGGTATTTTGGTTAAAAGTATATAAGCATATTATACTAAACTTTAGAGGACCCATAGTTAATAACCTAGCGCCTAGCGAACCAAAATTGATCATTCGACTGTCAAAATATTCAGAAAAAAAGCTTTACCAGAATCCATCAAAAAATATAGTGGTTGCCATTTGAAAAAATAAAATCAATTTTATTATTGGTATACAACTGCGTGTTTAAAAATGTTATAATAAATTGCTTGTTAAAAATAAAGAAACACATCTTTTTTTGTTTTAACGAAATTCCATATCATCGATCCATAATTGTTAAAACAAAAACCGTGTACAATGACATATTATGTACAAAATTATACAATAATATTATTAAGTCATCAATATGTAATGATACAATTATTTTGAAGTTAACGTTGAAAGGGGGCCCACTAAGTGTATGGTGTCCTGTGGCCCAATTGATCCTTAATCCGGGCTTGGGTACACCCCGTGCCTCAACCTACGTAATGGTGCTACATTTTTTTGTCAAATTTCCTAGATCCGGAACTGAGTCCTACACATACAAAGGGGGCTAGGTAAATTGAGTCTGAAACACTTAAACTGAGTAGAAAGTGGTAAACTGAGTCTCAGATTTGAAAAGGTTTGACGTAAACTGAGTCCCGGGTTTGAAAAGTTTTAACGTAAACTGAGTTTCCTAAAAAGCACATTTTTCTTCTCACTTGTACAGGCTTTTTTTTCTAAAAGCAGTTGTTTAGAAACTATATTAGACATTTTTATATACTTTTAAAGATGTTACTTACGGTTTCATAAAAAATTACACTATGCAATACATGTATCATGCTTATCGCCGACGCCTGACAAAATTGTTCGTCTGCACTCGACGCTCGTTCCACGAAAACTGTGGTTTCAAATATTTAAATTTAAAGCCGTAAAAATATTGTTTTGTAAGACTATAATATTCTAGTCATCATGCGTTTAGTGTATATTTTCAGTGGACAATAATGACTAATGTCTATCACAACAGTCTAAAAATTAAATAAATTCAAACAATTCAGTTATAAATATTACCTATATTATTTTATAGTGTCAATATTAAAAATATGACGTGCAATTCATCAATACGCAGTAGGCAGAAGTCTCGTAAAATATTCGAATACAAGTATTTAAGTACTTTTTGAAGTATTAATATGGTATTCTAAATACAATTTTTCGAATGTATTTTTTAAGTATTTTGAATACTTTTTAAAAGTATTTTTAACAAAATTTAAATAATTGTATTAAAATACCATAAAGTCCGTTTTATTAATTTTAATTTATTATTCTTCACAAAAAATTGACATCAATAAAAATAATACTGTTTTCGTTGAAACAATATTGACAATAATATTATAGTGGCTTAATGTGGCGTAGTGCGTACACTCAACTGCGGAAACGCACTAAGTGTACGGAACGGCCGGCGTTGCTAGTTCCCGGATGGGTGACCACCGGCCCGGGATTTTTAGCAATGAATCCTTGCCACACATAAAATAACGTATTTTCAACCGTTTCTCCCCCTACTAACACCTGCAAACAAACAAAAAAAACCAATAGCTAATAGCCTAAGTCGACAGCCAAGCTCAATAAAAAAAAAATAATAATATTATAATCATAACAATTATCTTTCCTTATAATATATATATTAGTTGGTACCTACTTCTAAGAATAATTTATTGTATTATCGTTATTTTAAAGTAATGATACGTACAAATCGTATAAACGCATAGTTTCATAGACTATAATTTATACAATATTATACCAAATAAGTTATTAGCTAGGTAATACTTACCTATAATATTAATATTATTCGTTAATTGATAAATCTAATAAGTAATAAAGTAATAAGATGTTATATTAGTGATATTACTAGGTACCTAATAGGTACCTATATTAGATAATGTAGGTATCTGGTAAACTGTATATTATATTCTAAATCACATTATTATCGTTTATTTTCATTCCGTTTTACCACTGTCCACTGAATATATAGAATACTGATTACTTTCATATTTTACTGAATGTCTGAATAGGTACCTATTAGTTATTAATTATTTATATATAAATATACTAATAGTATGTTTTTGTATAGTAAAAGTAGGTAATAACAATGTTTAAAATTTAAAAAATACCACATCAAATTTTATATGGTTTCTGTATTGGAATTTTTTAAGAAAACATAAAATCTAATAATTTTAAAATAGTTTTATATTAATAGTTAATACCACTTTTTATTGTATTCATTAAAATGTAATCAATATTAGTTTAAATATATCAGAATGAAATATTTGAACATGTATTTGACACGGTAGACTAAATGTGTGGTTGAGGATAGGGTGACCCGAAATAACAACGTTAGGCTTCAATTACTTTTTAATGTTTATTCGACATAATATCCTTACAATAGTAATAGCTCGTAACGCGCACGGGAACAGACTCCCGGCTCGGCCGGCGGCGCGGTCGGACGTCTTTGCCGACGTCTAGGCCCCCACCACCTGTCGTCCGACAGTAGCTCGTCGTGTGGGTGACAAAAGAGCTTTCGTCCTCGTCGTCGCTGTTGGGTAGATTTGATAGCATGTCGACGTCTGGGAGCTCCTGCACCCCTACCCGGGAGCTGGAAAAACTTTTCCTCGTCAGTCGTCGGAGTCGAGGTTGATGAAGTCGGCCACCTTCGGCTCCTCTTGCGCCAGCCCGCTCTGTTTAAGGTCGGCCCTGGTCCTCACTGCCCTGACGTTCCTCGTGGTGATGGTCGGCGTCTCCCGTCTCCCTTGTAGGTCGTCGGAATTCCGGTTGTTTTGCGGGAGGGGGCACCACTACTCCCCGGTCCAGTGCGATCTGGATGAGTGGGTGGGTCGTCAGCTCTTGTGGTGTCGCCCCTACGGCCCACCTGGCCAAGGCCCGTCCGTCATCCGGTTTTCCATCAACAGTTGGCTCGGTCGATGTCCCCCCTATTGGTGCGGTCACAGGTTCCGTTTGGGTGCCCTTTTCCGCTCGTGGTTGGGCCTTCCCGCAATGTCGCCACATAGCCATCAGCGTTTCCCATGTGGGGATTCCCGATGACCGACCGGCGAGTCGGCGCGCGTCTGTTTTGTACCATATGGTTCGATTTTACCACGTCTGTGTTATTTGGGAAATCCAGGAATGTTTCCACTAGGTAATTCTCGAATCGGTTTTGGGAAAAACCCCTCGGACAAGTTTTGGGTTTTGCCCGGCCCGCATGTTTGCGGCTCGATACCTTCAGCTGATTTAAATTACATGGTGTAATTGGCCTTCCCTTCCTCGTCACTGGGTGTGAATTTTTCCGTTTTGCTGATAAAGTACCTGTTTTTTCGCGAGATTTTGGTTTTCCCTCACTGCTGCTACTCTGTTGACCGTCCGCCCTTGACACGTACGAACCTGGGGTTTTCTTCCGGCATTGCCGTACATTACCACTTATCAGGCCCGTATACAGGGGGGGGTTATAGGGGTTCAAACCCCCCCCCCACCGATATTTTTAAAGTAGGTATATATTTATAATATAGGTAATAAAAACTAACTACATACGTCTTTATATATAAATGTATAATGTACAACTACAGACTACAGTTTATTTTCAGCATTTGTAAATTTCCCTCTAGTCATTACACGTTATCTTTTAATATATTGTATAATATATATAATATTGTTATCGCAATCTTGCGGGAAGACGGACTTAATCGTTTTCTAGCTATTTAATTGTTCCGTGTTCGCCAGTATTATCGTTCAGTCGTTCAGTGTGTTTTTCAGAAGTACCTATTCACTGTTCAGTAATAATATAAAATATATAACGTGTATTTAATTTGATTCTATTTCTTAATAAGTGTGAGTCTGTGTAGCTGTTTACTATTGCATTATATTTTATACATTTTTTGAAAAATGAAACGAAGTTTGCCATCATCATCATCGTCAATATTTAATTTTTTTCATAAGAAAACCAATCAAACTGAATTGGGTACAGAATTAATTACTACAGAAGAAGTTCCGTGTGCGTCTACTATTGAAAACGGTGCAATAGAAAGTACTGTAGATTTACTTCGAGATATTGGACGGTATGTAGATGTTAGAATAACTGATGATAAATTTAAGTACGATTTATTAAAAAATCCGTGGCTTCCTTCTTCAAATTATAATTTTGGAAAATCGTGCTAAACTAGTTCCAATTATTGGAACAATTATTTTTGTGGTCGTCAGGAAGTGGCATTAAGAGGAGATAATGACAGTGGACCTATTTTTAGTTGCAGTGCTGATAACAATGATGGAAATTTCAGATCGTTGTTAAGATTTAGAGCGCAATCTGGAGATTTAATATTGAAAAATGTATTGTATTGGATCTATATCTACAATAACTTCATTTTTTCGAAAATCACCAATAAGGTCAGAAGTTCTTAAAAAGTTCATAAAAGACTTAATTCCATGCACACGCCACCAAACACTTTTAAAAATGTGTGAAACTCGTTGGGTTGAACGCCACGACAGCTTGTTACGGTTTAAAGAACTATATTTACCAATAACTAACACATTAAGGGAACTTGAACAGCATCATAATTTAGAAACATCAAAACTTGCATTTCAACTTTCAAAAACTATCACCTCAAGTTCGTTTGTAATTTCATTGTACATTATAGAAAAAATATTTGCTATAACATTGCCTTTATGTAAATCTTTACAACAAATAAATGTAGATTTATCTGAGTGTTGTCAATATGTCAATAACTGTGTGAAAGTTATTAATTCAATTCATGAAAATAGTGAGGGAGAATTCCACAAATTATTTTTAGATGTCGAAAATGTATTAAGCTTAGTAGATGAAACGGTTAAAATGCCACGATTAATTAGGCAATCTACCTATCGTAACAATATTCCGGCAGATTCACCAGAACAGTATTATAGGAGATCAATTTTTTTGCCATTTTTAGACTACTTCAAAAGTCAATTAATTGAAAGATTTATAAAACACAATTACATTATTTCTGGGCTGCAAAATTTGATTCCAAGTTTTTTAATTAAATTAAAACCAAGTAGCAATGAGTTTAAAAAATGCATTGATTTTTACAAAAGCTTTTTACCGACTTATGAAACTTTTGAATCAGAATTGAAGGTGTGGGTGGAAAAATGGAAATCAGTATCCGATAACGAACTTCCTAAATCTGCAATCGATACTTTAGGCGTCATGTCGAAAGACTTTTATCCAAACATTTGGTGTTTAATATCTATACTTGCAACACTCCCGGTGTCCACTTCATCTGCAGAACGTTCTTTTTCAACTTTAAGACGATTAAAAACCTATTTGAGGAATAGCTGCAGTGAAGATCGTCTAACAGGTTTAGCTTTATTGTCAGTCCACCGAGGTATCCAAATAGATATTGAAGAAATAATCAATACATTTTCAAGAATGCCACGTAAAGTTGACTTTGTTTTATGAATTAAAATTGTAGGTATTCAACCATTTTTTTAAATTATTTATATTTTGTATACATTATTATATTATGTTTTGTAGTGCATAATATTATCTATCAAATTATACTATAATTATGTATTTTTAGTTCATGCGTATTAAATATTTTTTACAACCATTTTTTTTTAATTATTTATATATTGTAATTGTATACATTATTACATTATAATATTTCGTAGTGTATAATATTATTGATCAAATTATAATATAACTATTAACTATGTATTTTTAGTTCATGTATTAAAAATATTTTAAACCCCCCCCCCCCCCCCCCCCCCCCCCCCCCGAAAATTGATCCTGGATACGTGCTTGCCACTTATGGGTCCGTCCACTACTTTACTTCGTGTTTCAGTATTTTACTTGCCCTTCGAAATCTCGGTATTTCTTCCATCGCTCCGTGACTTAATTCGAGTTCTCTACTTCCAACGGGGTCGGTGACGGTATGACTTTTGTCGTCATTGGTTATTGCCACTTGACTCCGATGTCAGTTACGTTTGTACCCTCGATTGGATCTGCTGGTGTGCCGTGATTGTCGATTGAACCGGCCTTAACGACTCCTAATATCAGTAACACATGGTGTTTGCCTACTCCTCTATTTACCATAGTATTGGAGTGACAGTGACACCAGTTGGGTTACCCTTTTGAACCTTTGTTCACTTGCTTGGGGGGGGGGGGGAAGGGAAATACCTCTACAAGTATTTAGATAGAAAGTTAAAGTATGTATTTGGTTGTTTAACGTGATTCACTTTTCCTATTGTCAGTAAATTTTAATTATTTTGTTATAAACTATATATTGGTATCTAGTTATAATAATTATAAATAAAAAGGTGGGTAAGTGGATGTCGGTCTGTTGTACAGTAGGTTAAAAGTGGGTCACTGTAATGGATGGTGTTAAAATTGAATTAAATGATATAGTATCATGTATAAGAAAAACGATTCTGAGCGAAAACGGTCAGTCAGCTTATGATATTACCAAGTATATTTGATGATATTATTGTGAATAAAGTAATTTATATACCTATTAATAGGTATAACCTATTTACGTGGAACCTTGTTTTAAATTGTTAATCTTTAGCTACAAAAGTTGAACATTTTATACATTTTTAACTACAAAATAATTATTACATTTTAAATTTGATAAATGTTGTCAAAATTTGAACTTTAAATGCTTATAAAAAAAAATTGTGCCTATATATTTTCAATATTTTTCAACTGCTATTGTAACAATAAATCAGGAGCTTTGCATTAATTTTTTACGCTTTTTTTACCCAACAAATTTTATTGATATTTATGGAAAAAAAACTAAAAAAAATTGAAAACTGACAATGTCCGTAAACAGCTCAAAAAGAGTCAAATTATTTTCAAAATTTTATCGTGTATAGAAAATAAAAATATAAACATTCAATAAAATTTTCAAGTATCTACAGTCATTCGTTTTTTAATTACAATAAAATAAGAAAATCGTTACATGAGAAATCGAGTGAATATCAAATGTTGTAATAATATGAATTTCAAACGCTCATAAAAATTTAATTTGACTTTCTTGTAGACATTTTATTTTTGATAAAGATAGACAAACTTATTAGCTGGTCTTATTAGTGAATAATAATAAAAAAAAACATGCATATGAAATCTATTAATAATCCCTATTAATAGTTTGTTAATAATTATATAATGGTAAGTACCTTAAAATATAATATTCATTTTTATGACTACAGTAAATTTTCATATTTCACTGTTTTTATTTTATGTATATTAACTATATAGTATATAAATAGCGTTATAGCCGTAAGCTCATGTATTGGTAAGTAGGTACACTTTATAACTAAGTTACCTACACTACTAATTTACTCAGTACCAATAATGTACCATATGCTGAATTCTGTCTGCGAAAGATTAATGATCCTATAGTCTATCCTAGAGTCGACAGATTTAAAAAATATGCAGTATAGGGTAGGTACTGACTACTGCAGAGTGTCCGAGCAATACGGATAATTGAATTATAGAGTGTACCCTGTTCTCACAGACACACGGTATACGATAAACCTAAAGAGGTACAAATAGGTATACCAAATATAAATAAATATAAATATAATATAATATTAGGTATATTCAATATTGTATACTTTATACTGTATAGTATATTGGTTTATTATATTTTTTTAACAATAAAAATTTATTAGTACTAGGTAGGTAGTTATTTTTTATTAGCATTTTATATGATACTAATTAATAATTATCTATTTTACCATAGTTGTTAGTATACTATACATACAGCAATAATATGATGTATTTATGTGAGATATGACCATAGGGGATCCATCTTGCCTATTTTTTTTTAATGATTTTTTCACTCCTAGACAATATTTGTTCAAATATGGGTATTTTTAAAACAAAGATAATACACGTGACATGTGTCTGTAGTAGTTGTCCTTCAAATGTTTTTACTACTAAATAATATATCTAAATATCAAATAACAACAATAATTAAGAGGGCGTCGTACTCGCATAGTCACATGTGTTGTTTCCGTAACTTTTTCATACTATAACACATAACATAGTAAAATGTTATGAACTGCAGAATATATTTTAAGACTAAAAAATAAAAGTTAGATTTTGAGTTATAGCTGTTAACCACTATGACTATGTATATACTATATTATATACTATAAATTGTAAAACTAAGTACCTATAAGTTACAACCTATTGTTATACCTATAGGTTCGGTATTTTATAATTCTGTCGTATAACATTTAAAGCAATTTCCAAAAATCAACAAACGTTTATTTAAAATAAAAACACAAATATCAACTTTTACATATGTAATTAGTAATTATTGGTATAATACAATATTATCTTATCTTGGTATAAACTATTAACTACCTACTGTTTAGTTTAGTATTGCATGATTTTTTCTTCATTAGCTTATATATTTTATCGAGTACACAGTCCCAAATAATACATTTTATAAAAAATCACTCATGTCATATTATAATTATTGTTATTAAATAATAAATAGTCCTATGAATATAAGTCAATATAATTCGGTATTTTTTCAGTGAATTTTTAATAGAATAATACATAGAAATATAAAATCACTATTGCAATACTCTTATATGTTTTATATAGGTCCTTGTATCTATAGATTTGCTTAGTATCGTGTTTATAAAAACTCACAGTAGGTACAGAGGTTTTTATGTTTAAAAATGTGAAATATTTTTTAAAATATCAAATTCACCATTTAGAAAAATTGTAAAATATATGAATATAATCTAAATTAAAATATATATTAGTCATTAGGTAGGTACGTAATACAAATTAATAATTTAGTAAATACTTAACTTTATAGTGCTTCATTAAAAAAATATTACTTATATAGGTTATATCTTATATAGCGTATAGACTGTATAACAACTTCTTATTGATTGCAATTAAACGAAAAAAAATGTATTTATTTTAAATAATACGTCACAAGTCATTGTAAATATTTTCGAAAATATATTTCGTTATTCTAAATTTGTTCGTTCCTTTAATTTTAATAATTTTTACTTTGCTATTTTGTTTTTTATCGAACTGCGTTTACAATTCACCCACTACCTACTTAGTCACTTAGAGATAAAACAATCCTCTCTAAAAAGAGGGATTATGATGACTAACTGTTGTCTGTTACTTAGGTACGTTGACCGATGCAAAGAGACCAATAAATATAAGAATATAAGTAAAAAACATAGTAAAAATTAAATACCTACGATTAACGTATTTATGATATTTTGTAATTTTATTTGAATTTCATAAGCAATGAAAACTGGGCCCCACTGAGAAAACTCATATGGAATATAAAAGTGAACCAATCTGAAGAAGTGGATACCTAACTGATAAATATTAACTGTTTTACCGTAATTATATACGTCCTAGTGATAAGATATGATTTTGATTCTATTAGCAATATCATTTGAATACTTATTAAATACATATTTAATCAAGACAGTTTAATTAGTCAATAATAGTTTCAAGTTTCAATCTTTCTGTAGTAAAGTAATCGTTTACAATTTTATAATTTATCACGTGTTAATGTGTTATAGGTATATTTTTATTCTGTAAATTGTAATAATAAGACTTGACTTATTATTTCACTACGACTATTTTTAGCTATAAGTTTCTTGGCATATTCACATTTTACTACTCTTCATGATGTATAATATAATATATTAATATATTATTATCATATAATACACATATCATACGTACAATTGGTAATCGTAGGGTAGGTAGGTAAATTGACAAATTGATATAAAATAGTCATATATAACTATCTAACACAAAAGGATACATTCGTTCAGGTCTATGTAAATTAGTTGTGAAAATATTATTCGGATTCGGTTATAAGCAATTGAATGGAAAGCATTGATGCAAAACCAATAGCAATAAATATTAGTCGTAATATTCTTTGTTTAATTTGTAAATTTCCAACAGACGGTTTGAGCACTTCAAAGAACACCACATACATCAATGTGCCGGTAGCTAATCCTTGTAGAACGACTGAAAATAGGACCACAGTGTTTGTTTCTTCGAGATTGCTGACCAGAGTGCCAACGCCAATACCTATCGGAGACGTGACAGCAAAAAGCAATATTGAACAGTGCGCTAGCAATGGCTTCGTCCTGTCCGAAAGCATCTGCAATCCGACGTAAAATGCGATGACCAGCTTATGGCATGCAACGGCCACAGTAAGCGACCAAACCTGTTAAACGGAAATTAAAAGTATATTATTAACTTCTGTATAAAATATACAATACATATTAATTGAGTACATACATTGAGTATAGGTACTATACTCAATGGTACTGGTACATGGTAAGGAGCAAATGGTAAATAGATAATACAGTTGCAGTTTTATTTAAGCTAAGCTTTTGTAACTATTCAGTGCTTAATAGTACCTATTATATTATGTACCACTAACATTATATAAAACCCATTTATAAACGAGAAAATATAATTAATATCTATAAAATATTTTAGAAAAGGATAAAAATAAAGTTGTTCCTTAAATTCTAATTTAATAAAATTCGATAAAACTATTATTTTATACAACTGTAGACATATATATATATATATATATTTGTAGTCAAGATTTCTGGTTATTGATACTGTTGTTGAGCATTGCAACTATATACAAGGAGAAATTAAGAAGATAAAAGAAAATAATACAAGATTTCTATTCATTATTAAAACAAAATTTTGAAAAACGTAGAACAATATATAACGAGTTTTATATTGAAAAATTAAAACAAAATGTCAAAAAGAAAGTAAATATCTAAAAATGTGTACGGTCAAAGATCCATCCTCACAGGTTCCATTTTGTGTAGGCACATCGTACATATAATATTGATAAATTAATTTTTATTGTGACCCACGCGACTTCATAAGCCATTGAGATTTAAAAGATTTTTTATATATTATTTAAATAATCTGTAGGCAATATGAAATAAAATTTAGTTTAACTAAATATATTATACAAGTGTGTAACTTTTTTTTTTATTTTGTGAACCTACGTAATAGTTTTGCGTACTAAATTAATTTAAATACAATAATTAATTTATATAAGACATATGTAGTTTACCATGAAATTTTCAGATAACAGTACAATTAAAATTATGAATGAATTCAAAGTTTACAATTTTAAAAGATATTTAGGTTGTTGGTTGACATGATATATTTGAGCAGAGTAACTTATTTGAAACTACATGTTTTGAATTGTGTTCCAAGTATATTATAATGAAAGTATTTTATGTCTATTATAAGTCAATACTTTTAATTAATTCTTTCAACGAATCTCTATATTATATAGGTACTATAGTCAGTCCATGCAAGTATTCATTTTTAGATAGGGACATACAATTATTTGAAATGTTTGGCACTTGGTAAATATTTTTATAAATAATACTCATTTTTCAAATATTATTTTAAAATTGTCCTACAATCTATATACTATAGTCCATAGTCTATACTATAATACCTGTGTACAGTTAGTAAATTAGATAACAATAACAAATAAATGACGTCATGACAAGGCGTGGAAAAGGAGCCCACACCAAAGCCACCAGAACATGAGTTATTGTGAAAATAAAGGGTAATTTTATATACTTTGTTTATATTTTTTGTTATGTCCAAGACTTCTATAAATTGAGAAAACCCGCTGTGTAGCGCTCAAAGTTCTTGGTTCTTCATTAAAAACTCTTTTTGTTGTTGCTTAGTTCACCCTCTGTAATTGAATACGGTTCTGACGTTTGAAATCCATCTAGCACTAGTGACTCTCAAATTTCGGAAAGAGTTCAACGTAAATTCTTACGTTTTTTATCATATAGGTATCCTCAAAATTGGCTGGTCTCCTCATGAATACTCTCTTGTCTAAAAAAGCTTTAAACCTATATTCTATTTCAGATCGAAGACAGGCTGTTAATTTAAATTTTTTAGAAAACTTCTGGCAGATGAGGTTGATTCTTATACATTGCTTTTCCATAATGAACCATAATCAACTAATGTTGATAAGGTGTATTATATCAACGAAAATGACTTCACAGAAAAAACTCTCACTCTCTGTAGAATAGTCGGACTACGTTTATTTTTTTTATTAAAAAGAAAAGAACATTTTTCAGGTTGGATCTAAGACCGCATTTTCATTTTAATTTAAATAGTGGTAGAAAATACTTTTGAAAAATACATTATTCAAATGCATATTTTAGCTTCTAAAATAATAATTTTGAAAATCGGGCTTAGACCTGACATGCAAGATGTTCTCTTATTTTAAATAAAATATAAAACTAACGAAATGCAACTTCAGGATGTGAGGGTTTTTCATGTGTAATATGTATATGATTTTGTACTCTAACGCCCGCCCTTAAGTTAAATTTTTCACTTCTTATTTATTACATATTCATTCATTGGGCTTAAGTCAGTACTTGAGTACTGTTATAAAATAACATAAAATAAAACATTTATAGTTTTCACAAAAATATCTAAATTAAATTTAAAAAAATAGAATAAAGAATTCAATAATATATTTTAATATTGGATGTCTGGTTGACTAAGTATATAGCAGTTTTGATCTAAATATGAGATTATATAAGTCTACACAAAAATAATAGTTTTGTGTAACTAACCTTCAATAACATGAAAGTCAGTAATATTCTGAACGGTTGTTCACACGCGTATATATGTACTTCTGATGATCTTTTTTAAATAATTATCTATGAACAATCACTGTAAAAGTGTAAACTGTTCATTTTTTTTAGAAATAAATGATAATAATTATTTTTTGCGTCACAGGAATATTGCGGTTGTACTTTTAAGTATTTACTCGTTATCGTACCTAGGTAGTCTTTATATTATGTACTAAAAATACATAGCTCAAACCACTCATTCAAATAAAATATTATCAACTACTTACTGGGTACTTTTCCATTAACGATTTTATATTGGTAACTTTAGTTTATAATTTATATGATAATATTTTTTAAGTGGCATATCCTAACAGGAGCCAAGCAATAATATATAGGTACTTCAAAATTATAATACGTATTTATAGCTAGAATAAAAGGATAGAAGGGGATTTGTCAGGTACATTTTAAACGGAATATTCAATAGATAATACTTAAATCGCGAAATTTAAGTTAAAAAATTGACTACATAATAATAGGTGGGGTGATGTGAATGCTTACTACTTTCAAGACAAAAAAAAACTTATGTATTGTTATACAGATACTGAGGTACCTGACATACGTTAACCGATATCAATATCACATTATCACCAAATTGTTTGTGCTATTACCAATTGGTCTATTTGATATATAATATGTAGCCATGTAGATACCTATACCTAAAACCTATTTATAGTACCTATATAATATATTGTATTATAAAACCTTTACACAAATATTAAAAATCCATAAAATGGAAAATAGAAGTTTACTTACTACTTACACCGAAAAATCACAAACATTATTATTTATCATGGAATTATTATAGAACTGTCAAATGTGGAGTTTCCGACGTTCTACCCTAAGTCCTAAATTATGATTGGAGTGTTTTGAAAATAAAATCCTATTTGAAATTAAAAATTACTAAAACAATTTTCAGTATAGTCGTATAGGTAGGTACTTCGATTGAGAAAGTCGAGCATAATATATAGTTGATTAAGAATAAATTCATCGATGAGCTTATTTCATGGGCGTACGCCGCACATCTAAGAGGCCTCTTGAAATATCGAGCAGGTCGGGGCTTCACATATCAAACAACAGCATGCTTGTAGCATAGTTTTTAATATCTTAAAATATATACGATACCATTATAAAGCATTGTTTTATAATAAAACACTCTTAAAGATAAACATTTAAGTGGAGCGTTTTTTTTTTATCTAGAAACAGTAATATTTTACAAGAGGGTTTAATACACATTTTTCACGTTTCATTCAAGTTTCAACAGGTTTTAAATATTATAATCGTACACTTTTAAGTTTAAACTTAAAATACCTGTAATAAAATAATTATAAAGTACGCACTTGCATTGTTATTTTGTTGAATATGTACTGAACCGGTATAAAGATTATAATATAAAATATAGGGGACGGAGTTGCCGAGCGGACTAAGGCGTCGGCTGCGACCCGAGTTCGATACCTTGGCCGTGGGTGGCATTTTTCTTCGGGCAAGTCACGGTGTCCGGAGAACAAGTGCCGCCATCCCCCCACCCAGGGCACGGCAAAAACCTACGGGTACCCCATTAGAAATTCTGCCAAACACAACACACACGTGTACCAACCTACCCAATTTAAAAACCTACAGTGCCCTCCCCCACACCCAATGGCCTATGTTGCTGCGGGTTACCCAAAAAAAAAAATAAATATAAAATATATAATATAATGCTTTATATCAATGTTATAATCATTAATGTTTTGATTAAGTAGGTACCACCATGATTTTCCATAAACACAAGTGTTATATTTAAATTTGGCTCTTATATATAAATATATATAAAAAAATGGGTTGTCAAATATCATAATCTTAAATATTTTAGTTAACACTTAAAATATTCATAAAATGCCAAGTTTTTATTTTTATTAAATAAATGAATACTATTGTACCTAAATATACTTGGAAAATTGGATGGTTATGCATTTTTAATTCTTAAAAGTAACGTAATTAATCTTACAAAAAAATGAATGTACTATTTTTTTTTGTTATTATAAAGTCAGTTTTATTTAAAAAAAAATTAAGAGTAAATAACATTGATGTTTTCTGTAATTATCTTTATAAAAATAATTTATTAAAATAACAACCGTAATTATTATAGGTACATACTTAGCTTGGACTAGCATTAAACGGATCGGGAAAAACAAGTCACTTAAACGATAGTCATAAGATATTATGACTCGTTAGGAGTTTTGCAGAACTTTTAATCATAGGTCTAAAAATGCAATTAGAATTTCCCTATAGATTAAACATTGAATAAATAATTTATTATAAATCTTATACTATTTAAGTATAAAAGTATAAAACCACGAGTAGGTATCGACGTATCATTGAAAAAATATTCGTGCAATACTGATACACACGTTATTATAGACCAACTATGCCACTTTTTGATAAACCAGCTGACAGCTGTTCTTAGAAACTGTTTTCATTGTTATAACTACTTAGTTCAACCTAATTTAATTCTACCAAAACAAATGTATCGATTATAATACAAGTATTCTAGAACGTGTAAAATAAACTTTAACCTCCATTTTTTAACAATTTTATATTTACTGTAAATGCGTTTATGGCTTGGGTAAGGTGATCAAATAATTATTGTTCCTTTTATATTTCTATACAGCTATTATATGGCTATACAGCTAAACAATTCAATCTAAATATTTCATCTAAAACTTGATTAAATTTTGAATAGTTAATAATATATATTTTGTAAATGCCACGAGCTACCTTCACAAGAAAAATTAATTTAAATTGTAACGATATTTTTTAATACTGTTAATTATGTTTATTCCGTAGAACGTACGTTGTTTTCTAATCAACCGTAGATTAATGTTTGTGTAGATAAAGTGCATTTAGTATAATATATAACTATATTTGATAGACAATTGTGAGGTACATATAAATTATAATATAATATAATATAATGAAGCATTGAACCAGTTTTATTTTTGAAATCATGCATTTTAATTTTTATTAAAAAAATTAATCTTTAACAACAATACCAATACTCACCCAAATTAAAATTAAATTTAACTTTTGTTCTTGGAATATATTTATATTATATGAGTAAAATCGTATTGAACACCAATTTTAATTCGTATTGGCATGAAAACTGATAAACTGAAAACTATCAATATTTGGATTTAAGTACGTAGGTATACATAAAATACAAATAATACAATAATATAAGAAAAACGTTGAGGTCGATTTTACTATGACCGTGAAAATAAAATAATCTATCACACAATTGTATATTATATTGATAATAGGTCGCTCACCGAACGTGTTCAATATACAAACTACCAGGCTTGAAAAGTACTTAAACAATACTATACGAATACTTTTTAAGTACCTACTTAAATACAAATGTTAAATACTTTTGAAAAAAGTACTCTATAAGTGGATAGTAATATAGTATTCTAAATAATTTTTCAAAGTAAAAAATCAGTAAATCAATGATCACATTACGAAAAAACGATAAATGGACATGAGCATATTATATAAGTCATAAGATATTATAGTCTATATAAAACAATACAATTTGGCCAGTAGATTTATTTCCATGTAGTTTTAAATTTACAAATTATTATTTTAAGAGGCAAAAATCATCCATTTAATTCCAAATACCCAGTCTTGGATAGTATTCTGAATAAAGTATTCCAAATATCGATACTTTTTCCAACAGTATTCTGAATAACTATGTATTTAGAATATTTTTTTAAAGTATTTTATTCCTATAAAAAATACTTATTATTTACAATAATAATTGTTTTCTTGTTTTCTGGACATTTTTACAATATTATACACGTTTTAAAATTTCAAATCAAGTATTAACAAATTAAATTATATAATATTTAGAATTATTAAATTATATATGGGTGAAAATTTTCCCGAACAAAAGTATCTTATTAAGTTTATTATTTAAAACAAAAATTAAAAAGTATTTTAAAAGTATTTTACCCAAGTCTGCTGAAATACCGTTATAAAGTGTATAATTAAACTGTAGGTTGGTATGACGTATATGTACTAACCTAATCGTATAAAGATTAACATAATATTATCTAATGCACACAATATTTTTTATCTGTGTGAGTATCCGACAGTGACTTTTATTCTACCGAACTTTCGAAGAAGGAAAACGGATGGACAAGAATAGTTATACCAAACCATGATGCGGTATATAATTTGTAACATATTAAATGCAATAAAAACTTAAAGTTATTTAAATGGATGTACTTAAAGAATTATAATATAATATATTCCGCTTAAAATTATAAGATCTTATAATATGCAGCGACTGACCTGCGTGGGATTTTTCTCCAGACCGACTGCCAGGCCCTCGAACAATTCGTGTATGCTGAGCGCGCCAACGACCAAGAACCCGCGGAGGACCGACTCGGACGGCGATGACGACTCTTCGACCGGCACCGGTTTCTTGATGGCCGGCCCAGGTTTCTTGGCCAGCTCGACCGTGGACATGCACGAGTTGTAGTTGGCCACCCGGCCGGCCGCGTCCACCTTGTCGTACCCGGCGGCGTTCGGATAGCCGGCCGCGGTCGCCGCATCGTTCCGGCGCTGTTGCGGCACCGTGACCTCACTGCTGCCGCCGCCGCCGCGGTCCGCGGTGCTGTGGCCGCTGCTGCTGTGGCTGTGGTGCGCGTGACAGTCGCCGCCCGCGAACCCGTGCACCAGCTCCTCAATCGAATACATGAAGAAGAAGCCGGCGCACATGACGAGCTCGGCGAGCAGGCCGGCCAAGGGGGATTTCGAGTCGAGCGTCCCGTCGTCGGTCAGCCGCTCGACGCCCTCCCGGACCTCGGGCAACAGGTGCAAAAACGTGGTGCACAGCAGCACGCCGCCGCCAAAGTTGAGTATCAACCGGAGCGCGGTGTTCGCGGCGCCCCGGGCATGTCGCCGGATGCCCAGCCGCTCGAACACGCACACTGGAGTACTGCCGGCCACGAACGAAGACACACCCAGGAACGTCATGGCCAATATTTTCGCCAGCACCGCGGATGAAGCGTTTTCGTCCGCCGGCCTCGTCGCTCCCGTCGCCATCGAGAGCACCGTCACAACACTACACGTCGATAATATGTAAATATCGTTTATCAGCTGTATTGTATCGTTGTCGTTGTTGTTGTTATTTTGTTGTTGTTGTTGATGTCTTGTATTCCTTGGACACGGCCCGGCACCACCGCGACCACGACCCGTTCGCTACAGCTAGCCTGCTGCGCAACCACACGACAGACGTTGAACGCGCGCCGCCGAACAGACACTGCCTGCGCGTGTGTGGGTCTATTTGTGCGAGTGTAGGTATATCGCGCCGCGCACACACACGCACACTCGCAGACACTATAGTGGCCGCGAGATAAGGCTACCGCGGACGCCCGACAGATCTAATCGCGTCCGCGTACAGGCACGTTGTCGCACTCAACGATATTATTATAATATCATTATTATCGGCGGCGTTTAGTCCGATATACAACGACTGCAGCTGTACCGGCGGCGGCGCGTTCACGGCTCGTATACGACCACTGCGACCAACACGTCTATACCTACCTAAATAGTATTATTTACAGTCGAATATTATTAACAAGCAATAATAATATTGTAATGCTACTGCGCGCGTTGTGTTTTTTATTGTCTCTAGTTGTTGTTCATGTTATTATTATCATTATTATTACTATTATTACTCTTTTCCGCTATAATAATAATACTATTATACACACACACACGTGACATTGAATCGAAATGCGTTCCGACACAGCGACACGTTCGTCGTTTCGGAGATTTTTCAATCACAACTTAGGTCCGCTTTTTTTCTTCATTCCGATACGACATTTAACCTAGCACATAAATTGCGTCGCCGCAAATCGGTCGTCACCTCCACTCAAAAGTTCTGGATACGTTACTGAATTTATAATGTACCTACCTAATTATTGTATGTCGTAGAATTTTAATATAAAGCATAATTGTCTTTGGAACTCAACTCTTCCTACACAAGCTGAGCTGACAGGCGGAGTGTTGTGCTATGTATCGCTAATTCAATTTAATTATAACCCCCGGTCACCCACTGAATACCCCTCCAATGATTATAATAGTATAATCTAATTCACTACCTATTTATTTTATAAACAAATCTAAAATAATTCTATTAGGATTTATTTATAAAGTTTTATTGTAAATAGTAATTACTTATTAGAAATTATGCATATTATTAAAATTTAAAATATAAAATTGTTGTAGATATACTTTACAGTTTACCTATTAACTACGAGGTCTCGTGTAGGTACACCCGCCACAAACAACATTAGAGGGGAGTAGCAAAAAAAATGGTTATTCGTATTTGTTATTATTTATATTATGTTTACTATTTTGTTTTTGCTAAATAAGTTATTATTATTATTACTTGGCTCGTATATATACTCGTATATATAAATATTAAATATAGGTACACGTCGTGCGCGTTACAACCTGCGCGCCGAACGGAATTCGTCGCAAGCAAAGGGTGTCCCGCGAACACATTATTATATTTTCTAATGTATTTTTATGTATGTGTAAATACGACTGAGCACGAACTCGACTTTAATAATATATTATTTTATTATAACCCGCCACTAGTCAACTTACTATTCTCGATATATAGGCAAACAAATCCTCACGGGAAACCCTGTGTCCTGCAGGACTGCTCCTGCATTACGCGGCACCGATTTTACGTCGTTTTCTTTTAATTATTCGTCGACTGGACGATACCTAAATATAGTAAAATAGACACGCTGCACGCTCATCAACGATATTAAAATATTATTATGACACTGTAGGTTTATTGCGTGTTGGTCGTTCAATAACGAAATATTATTATTACTATTATCATTAAGTAATATATTATTCAGTTATTTTTCCACTCTTTTGCGCGTTTCAATTGATTACGAGTGACTCGAAAAAACTAGATAGATTCCTATCTATAATATTATAGTAAGTAATAACAATATAGTAGGTATGCGTACCCGGGTTATTAACAATAAAATTGTCGACTTTGATTGTTTACCAACTGATATAATATAATATTATTTTTATTCTACAGTGTTCGCATTATACGACGTACCTATATTATACGTCTATCTGTTATACACGACATGTGCATGTCTTCAAAGAACATATTATCTGTGCAATCTTTCCAGGCGTGCGAGTTTTTTTTCTAAACGATTAATAATATTATTTATAGCGCGTGTTTAATTCTGTTTATGACAGCGTTTCAAATAGTTCGGTTTGATGTAATGCAACACTACGCATTCTGTCAACAAAGAGAGCCCTTTTAACGTCAATAATTGTCTACTAAGTACTAAAACATATATTTAAGATTTCGTTTTGAACTAATCTACAAAGTAGGCAGGTAGGTATGTAAAACAATTGATACCACGTCATCACGTTATCGAGTAGGTTAATCAAGTGTGTCTATATACGCTTTATACGTAGGCTTACATAACAATTTTTTTGACGAGTTTGATAAATTGATAATGATTAAAAAAAAAACTCTCATTACATTTACATCGTAAGATATAAGTATATAACTTTATACGCGCATAAATACTTGGTCCTAACTGCAACAATATGTTATTTACTTGATCACATAAAGATAAATAATTATTATTAATTAGCTACCTAGGTAATATATTTTAATTTTGATAAAATATTATCTAGTGTACTTATTATATTATTGTTGTAATATTGTCACACATTAATTATTAATGGTTTTAAAGGATTTATTCAATAGGAGTCATTGATTAATTATTTAAGTACACATTGATGTTTGACGTTTGTTCAAGTATACTAAACCAGTGGAAAAGTACATGACGTATAGAATCAATTAAATATATGAACCCAGTCAATACAATTTATGTCCACTATTTTATTCGTATGCAAACCATTTCTTTTTTTTTTTTTAAGATTAAATTAAGTGTATTAATAAATGTGTTACAATTTAAAAATGTAATTTATAAGACATTTTAAACTATATTTTTATCTAATATATATAAAAAAAAAGTATAAATGTTTATTTAAAAAATACAGGCGTATAAGTACCTATTAATACTATACATTTGTTCATTTCTGAATATTTTTTTTTATCATAATTACACAATGAAATGCACGAGTTTTTAATTTATTAGCCAACATAATCAAAAGTTATTCGATATTAGTAATATTAAATATTACGATTACGGAAATTAATAAAATATAATTTAATATTAGGTATATTAACTATATTTGGAAAGATAATATTTTATGTTATTATGATATTAAACTGTTGGATTTATTCTTATCGGTTCTTGTAAAAATATAACATGCAGTACGTAACCTATTATAAAACAAAATTTGCATATTTGCCAATGTTAAAACTAGGTATATAATAAATATAATAAATAATAATATATATAATATATAATAAATACATAGTATACATTACACTCTACATATTGTTCATAGCTGGTCTAACTAATTATACAAATATAAATATTTCTTGGTAGGTATTTAAAAATATAAAATATAAATCCTTATTGCATATAATTTCAGTAACACTATACATCTAATCTAGTTCAAGTAATGCACGACATTTTATATTGAAATTATAACATAAAGTTATAACTTATAAGTAAAAATGTTTATTTGTGAATGTTTTTACCGAATCTTTATTATTTTGTTTTATCGTTTTAATTTAAAGATTTCGTATACTACAATATAATTCAGATACCTAACTACAATATAATTCAGATACCTACCTACTTAATAGCGCGGTAAACATACTTATTTAATACCTAATATTATAGAACTTATGAACATAATGAACACTTTTTAGATAATTTTATTAAAATATAATTTATTACCAACCTACCTTTCAACAAACGTAAAATAACAATCAAATTATTAGATACAGTCCATCTGTTTATGTGAGATCACTTTTTGTCGTAATGATGGCCTATTTGAAAACAGAAATGCTGTTTTTAAATAAAATAAAACAATTTCTTTCCCAATGTTGATTAACACATTTTTTTCTGCATGACTGACTATACATCTCACTGAAAATTGTAGGTAGGTCACTATGTGACCAGTGATGGCTAAACAAGTGTACTGTGGTTATAACTATAGATAGGTACCTACCTAATAATATTAATCAATTATTATTCTGCATCAAAATATAAAGTAGGTACTATAATGATAAACATAAATGATAATATTACAATATCGACAGTCGACTGTAGTACACTAGTACCTACTCATAATTAAGTTTAATATAGAGGAAATAAAAAAAAGGATATCTTATAAGTTATAATAAGTATTATCATAGAAAATATAAATTAATCAGTTTTTATTTGTATTTCTTAAATGATGCATAATTATAATAATACTATCTATATACTTTTATCATTAATTACCTAATTTAATTTTTTTTTAACCATTGCTGCTGATATTATTTCATATTTAAACCATTAAAACAAACAAACAGTTATCTGAAGTTTATAGCTTTTATTTAAAACGTATTCTGACGTACATTATTTTCATTAAATTTATTATTTTCTCACGACATTTATGGAGACTTAGCGCTTAGCCATTATGTGACTATCTCATAAAAGTGTTAATTGGATTTTAAAAACATATTATATTGTATACTAGCTGCCCCCTGGTGTTTCCCGGGCCAAAAACTGAGATTTTTTTGACATTGGCAAAATTATAAGGATAATTTAAGTATATGTTCAAGGACTCAAAAACGCATTCATTTTATATATATTAGGTATTTTCACGATTTACGATTAAGTATAGACCGGCTTCATACGTGTACAGTATTTGGTAAATCTCAATTTTACAGATTTACGGGAAAATTGGCGTCAGTATACCTAGTTTTGTGAAATAATTCTACTTAGATGGCAACCGCAAGTCGCTGATTGGATTAAGCTGACTTGGTATATTTTTGAACATGGCTCAAACTACTCTCTAAACTTTTCTAACATCTCAAAAAACAGTCCCTGAGATTTTCGTCAAATTCAATTGAGTATTTTTTGAGTATATACTTAAGTAATACACACATATTACATATAGTTTATTTATTCGAGGCTATAAGCGTGACAATTTGGTACCTGATACGACTGAGTAATTAATGCCAACCATTTATATACAAAAAAAAGTTTCAATTTCCACCGTGAATCTCAAGATCTTGTCCATCTCTCTAATATGTGAACATCGGGAAAATCGTTTCTTACTGCACATGTAGATCATTAGAGTAACCACTATTCCAAAATATATCAAATTCGTAAGTTTTTTATTTTGGCGCCAATGTTGTATATTTAAATTTAATTTTACTAGATAGATGGCGCCACTGTTGTATTCTTACAACTCCTTATTTTCCATTTTAGATGTTGAATTTCCAAAAATTCTTTCTTACTAGTCGTTTACGTCATAATAGCTATCTGTATGCCAAATTTCAACCAGATCCGTCCAGTGGTTTTGTCTGTGCGTTGATAGATCAGTCAGCCACCTTATCCTTTTATATATGTATATAGATATTATTTTAATACAATATATTATGCAATGACAATAAAGTCTAAACAACGGCCGCAGAGTCGTCGTGATGCGAACATGTGAACAACAAATTACTGATTTGTAATTTACCTTGATGCACCGCCCGCGCCATCCGTGCCACCCGCGCCCTTGCCTCGTAGGTAATATCCGGGAAACATCCAATGCATTTCGAGAGACTTTAAAGTGTCGAGGTTCACAATTCAAAAAATACATAAACGAGGAATTTCGTGGCAATACTCGCATGGCACAAATGCACAATAATTTTAAGCACCCACAAACGGCGAAGCGAAAACAATAATGATCCTGAACCGCTGTCCATCGAAAATCGGACGGTGATTACGGTTGGTGGTCCTTGAACGACAAATTAAAAATATCGTGGTTACCCGATTCTTTGTGAATTACATAAATCCACAATATGGGTAAGTGGAGGCTCCACGAGGGAGGGGGTGAGTGAATGACCTTTGGTCCTAGAGCACAGACTCTCGATGAGGTGTACTCACAAAAATTATATAAATAAACAATTAACTCATAACTGCACATTACTACAAAAATAAAAAAATATGCATAAATGATTTAATGTTAAAATAAATATCATATTTTTTTTTGCATAAAATAAATCTTGAAAAATTATAAAATTCGCCGGAAACTAAATAAATATTGATTTTCAACATATTTTTTACTAATTTACCAACTTTATTATATTGTTATCAA
This sequence comes from Metopolophium dirhodum, assembly GCF_019925205.1. NCBI lineage: Eukaryota > Metazoa > Arthropoda > Insecta > Hemiptera > Aphididae > Metopolophium > Metopolophium dirhodum. Next base: position 14,079,725 of record NC_083567.1, on the reverse strand, counting down.
ATATAAATGTATTATATTATAATCGAGTCATTTTTTGTGATGTGAACTTTTTTGTTTCTGGGCATGATTTAAGATGTAGATTTTTAAATACTATCTTACATCCTGATTCTGAGTGAAGCGATGAATGTATTGATTTTTTGATTTTTGTGCCTGTCATCCCCTATTGGGACAGTAAAAATGTTTAGATTTTTATCTTTAGGGGTGATTTCTGGTAGCAAATTGGATGAAAAAAATGACACTCACTCGGGTTTGCTCCGTCGCGTGGTCTGAGGATTTCTTGTATAAGTACCTATATTACCACTGAATCAACGCGGTCGTATTGTATATACATTTGAATAATGATGTATAATATTATCATTTATTGTCGTCGTTTCGTATTATTTATATAGGTACATCCAATATTTTGTTGTAGACTTGTAGTGATTATTATATCGTAGCCGGCGAAGGTTGCCTAACCAAGAAGTCTGTAAAATGCCGAAGACAAAAACGCAGCGTCATGATCGACGTGAAAAACGAAGATTTTACGTCGTGCTTAAAGGAAAAATTGTGTAAAACATTTTTTATGTGTGAGGCCCAATGCATTTTTATTTTTACTACCACTACCACCACTACCACCACTACTTTTATAAGTACAAACTATACAATTTACAAGTCCCCTATCTTCCCAACAGTTTGTTATTTGTTAACATTTAATTTTCTATTATGACAAGTCAATCTCATATTATTCTCATGGCCTTACATCAGTACACCTCACCACCCGCCCATTAATTATTTTGACATATACAGGCCTCAAAAAATTATCTTCGCCACGCCACATTTAACGTATTAACTCTTATACCTCGAGCAACGATTTTTTATATACCTACTAATGCTACTATACTATCTATATATAATATATACGCGTGCTCCTTGAACTCGGCGACGGTTATCGTTTTCAAATAGGCATCTGTAGGTCCACAGAATAAATTTACTTTAAATTTATTCCGTGTCAGGTCTATACTCGGGTCGCTTTCACATATTTTTTTTTCTTTTTAGTCTTAATATTGAAATTCTAAAAATATATATTCGTATAATACTATTGTCTTAATAATTTATTTTAAACAATAAAATATCAAACATACCTGAGCTTATATTTTTTATACTTAAGATAATATTGATCGTGAAAAATTAATGACTATCCGTCATTATTCGGGTGTGTATTAAATGTTGGAAAATTATTCGTTCGGAACCGTGTTTTGGTTGAAAAATATCCCTTTGTAACTGAACCGACTATACTATTATAATATATATAATATAACTATACCTATTATATATACTATTATAATATATATAATATAACTATATTATATTGCAATCGTATATTTGCTCAGAAATTTATTTTCTTGAAAAATATTTAATTGGAAATGTATAATATGATTGGATTACCCGTATACGGTTGTGCGTTTCCTCAAAATATGTTTCTGATATAATACTATTAATCTAATAAAATACGTTTTCAAATAAATACGATTCCGTACACCTAAATGATATTTTCCAATGATTTAATTTCCAAACACATATATCTTCAAGTGAATACTTTTCAAACGAAATACGTTTCGGAAAAAGAGAAAGAAAATACTTTTACGACCAAATACTATGTTTCTTAATCAATACAGTTGCAGATAAATAAAATTTCAAAAATAATATTTTCGAATTCTTAAGTTTTAGCCAATTATTTACTAATAAAATAAAAAAATGTACAATCTGTATTCATACATGCAAATTAAATGTACAATAGTTGGACGCGGTGACGTAAGAGAAGATATCGTTCTGCAGTAACACTTTACCTATACATATTTATTGATCCGATTTAACTGGTTTTTTTTATTTATAAAAATTATAACTTATAAGTTATAACTATTATCACTTATCTCATATCTGTATTAAAAAGTGGGTAAGTGGGTAACGCTCTGCTGTACATTACGTGACTAGAGATTAACTGTAATATATATTGTGTTAAATTTGAATTCAATTATATACAATTATTGTATTTACACGAAAAACAATTCTGAACGAAGACGGTCTGTCGACCTGTAGACTGTCAGCCAATAATATATAATTATATTACCAAGGGCCGTTCTTAGTTCTTACAATGTCCGGTAAAGTGTCGGTTAACGCCGGGTTTTATCGAAAACCAATTTTGCGTATTACCTAAATGTTATTTTATATACCGAATACACCAACTAGATTCGCCTTCCCACCGGAAAATATACTGAAATTGGAAATTGAAACTTTATTTCTACTACTTATCGTGTACACACACAAATACAAAATTTAAAAAAAAAAACACGTCATATCATTGTAAATTCAATATACATTCATTGCTCTATTCCGAATCTAAAATGTTCAGACTATAATGGATTTTAAAACTTTTTTTAAAATCACAAAAAGTTATCATGGGTGTTCCCTATTAATATATGAATAAAACTACTCTGCAGTATATGTATTGTGTACACTATTAAAATATTTATGGTTGACATCAACGTAAAGTATTGAAACTTTTAATTTAAAAATTAAATATAAATGTAAAGCCTATGTACATTATACATGTTGTATAATGAGCATATAAAAACGATTTTGAAAATTTTGGAATTCACAATACATCCTTCTATTAAATCCGCGCCTTTAAAATTTACATTTATTTATCTAAAATGGAATAATTAAATTAAATAATTTAAAAAAAGGTTAATGTTAAATATTATGGTTATGTTGAAAACTTTGCGTGTGTTTTATAAATTATATATTTTCTAAAGTGAGAAATTAATGATATTTTGTTTTGTTTTGTACCTATACAGTAAATCAATACTTTGGTTGGACTTGGACGTGATATTATTAAAATTGAATTAGGTTCGTAAAAGAGTGGCGTGAGTGGAAAACCATTTTTCGAAAGCACAGGCAATCGCTATATCGGTGTCGTAAACGATATTTTATTACAATTGTTATTATAGGTATTTGACGACGCGTTGACATAAAAATCGCATTATACACACATCACTGGATAAACCCCGCCGAGGAGGAAAGTTTTTTTAGTCACTATTTTAGTCGTACTGGATACGTTCACAGAAATAGTAGAATCTATATATTAAGTGAATTCCCATGTATAACATTATACATCGTTATGTAACTACTCAACAAGTATATTAAAATAAAAAAACCCAACCGTGATTTAAGGTAGTATTAAAAACCGTTAACTGTTCAAGCACGGTTCATTAGTTTATAAGGAAATGAGATAGAAAATATAAAACGGTAAGGTCGGGTTCGTAATAACTAATAATTAAATTTAGTGAATCGTACTAGGATGCAGTATTAAAACATCTTTAAAAGCGTGTTGGGCGTTGGTGTTCGACGATGAGTATTACCAAACGTAAATAATATCGCATTGAGATTGTGCCAGGAATATAATAATATTATGTATTCCATGACAGCGTCACTACGGTGTCAAAATAATTGCACATTCGACGAGCACATAATATTATAGCATTATATATTTATATATTAGAATTTATATTATTTTTAATAGTAATATTGTTATATTTTAAATGAGTTATATACTTATACTATATTATTTAATCTTGCGGGCCACAGGTGGGCGGTGGCTAAATTAAAAAACTGCCACCATTGCGTTGGTTTATCGTAATTCGTAGGTTCACATAATTATGCGACATTGTAATATATTTTATTTATATAGTAAAATATTCTAAACATTAATCGTCTATAACTTTCTTACTTCTACTTATTCTTTTAGTGAATATACCTATAATGATAATAATATTAATATTTTGATTATTCAAAATTATTGATTAAACTTGTTTCATTTGATTGACCTCTAATATAAGCACACAAAAACGGACAACGGTCATTTTCAAGTTTAAATAATTCAAATCTAAAATGTGTTTGTATTAGTATAATATAATATAATGATTTATAGGTAATAGGTATATTACCTACTTATTACTATTGTTCAGTTCTCACAAAGATAATCAATTATTATTGATAATGGAAAAATAATAAAAATAATTAATAACAGGAAACTGCGTGTTTTAGAAAGTACAATTTTAACTAAAAATATAGAGATAAAAATATAAAATACTATGAATATTTTGAATTCATTAAAATCATTAAATATGCGTTTATATATGTTCTTATACTGCAGGCATTTATAATTTTTATTCTACCTTTTTTTTGTTGAATAAAACCAATGATTGATACAGTGTAAGGATAACTACAAGGTGAAGAAAAAACAATACGAATCGTATAAGATGATATTATGTCTATACCGGATATGAACTCTGCGGGGTCCTTATTTCAATTTTTATCTACTCAAATGATCGTGGTACTCAGGAAGTTTTGAACCTCTGTAGGTAACGCAATATTTTCATTGTTTAGATAGTGCTACTAAAAAACAACAATTCTCAATCTATTAATTATTCTAAACCTAATTTTTTTTTCAAGAATATGTTTTTATCAATTAATATGAAGTATTAATAATAACATAAATATAATATAGCATAAACTATCCTTAGAAATGTATGCTGATTCATCCGTATTTTTCGTAAACAATGAATTCAAATTGAACATATAATTACACTGATCTAATCGATGACGAGGCACAATCGATACTTATACCTACAGGCTACAGCTATACTGCAGAAACGATTTTCCTGTTTTTATTATAATTTTTCCAATAGTTATTACTTTAACTATGAGATATATAGATACTAATAGTATAATATGTAAAACGCTAATAACATGCGACTATGCGAGTCCTCTTAAATATTACTGTTATGTTTGGTATAATAATATTTATAATTCGTTATCAATACCTACATTTTCAAGCCAATTAGTACAGGCACGTATTTTTTCTGCATTATAAAATTAACATCTACCCGCATAAATAAATATTTTCTAAGAATGAAATAAAAATCATAAAATAAGGTACAAGGGGATCCAATGGATCCATCCCAGTGGTTTGGCCAAGAAGGTTGACCCTCACGGTTAGCCGTAGCTTTGCCGAATATGACAATGTAGAATATTAAAAATGTATTGGTTTTATAAAAAAATCTTCTAGAAGAATGAACATTTTATAGATTGGAAACTATATAATAATATTATATAAGTAGGTATACCTCATTCAGATGTAATAATTGTTTGTAATAAATTAATATATATAAATATAGTATTTGAAAATTTTATTCTTCTGCAGAAGAATGAACGGATGTACCTATTGTATTTATACAGTGGTGGGTGGTACGTACAGTGGTATGCAATGGTGATATCTAGTGGTTATATCTGGTTAGGTGTGTAATAAGTATAAAATATTTCTATCTAATACAGACAGTACAAATTTAATTTTTATAATGTTTTTTTATTCCCCTATTAATAGCCTATTACTCATATCGGATACCATTTTTAACATGATAAATCTTGGTTATTTTGTTGTAATTTAAAAATTCAAAGTTACGGGGACTAAAGATAGATTCATAAAAAATCAGTTTGAATTTAAATAAAAAATCATTCATATATTCGTATAATTTATGCGTTTAATGATGAATCAAATCATGAATGATTTTGATGTATACAACAAAATATTAGCCTCATAAACATAACACTTGTATATACCAATATACCATACGTCTATATACTATAATATAGCTATAAATAATAATATATACATTATTATTGATTATATCATACATATTAATCAATGATCAATATTCAGTAAGTATTACTATTTATTAGTTTTTATTGCATCATGCGAATAATGAATGAGTATGTTCTAAATAATTTGTAGTAAATATCAAGTTTAAAATAAATCAGATAAAAAGTATATTATCAACGACTCGCTGAAAAATGATAATTTCTTTTATGCACAAACAAAGTCCATACTTCTTTTAGTTTCGAGTGGAGTGATGATAATTGTATGTATCGGTTTTACAATGATGTGGTTTTTTGTCCGTCATAAACTTTGGGAGCGTAAAAATGCGTAAATCTTCAACTTTAAGAGAGTTTCTGGTAATAAATCAGGCCTAGTTGGTATTATTCTATTTTATTTTTTTTTTGTTGTAAGTCAAAAGTAAATAACTTTTAGAGACTTGATTTTCACTAATTTTAGCATTGTCTATATAAATTTTATAAATTAATGTATTTATTTGTATAATTACAGCTGCAGTTACAAAAGGGTGGAAAACGAAACTAGTTACTTAATTAATACAACAGTGTAAACTGACAATAATTTGATAGTTACAATTACATTTTTTTTATATTATAAAAATATTTTGGATCTTTTTGATCTATATAATATAAGCAATTGAAATTTTTGAATTTTAGATTCTTAGCGTAACGATGAATATATTGATTTTATAATGCTAGTATGTATTTATTTTTTTTGCTATTTAAATTTTGATTTTGATTTTACTGAGGAAGGAGTGTTCAGTAAATTTCAAAATTAGGCTTAGAAATAAAATATTCACCAAAAAAAAATTTTTTATACATGAAAGGCATATGAATAGACAGTTTTGGGCACCGTCCATGTGATTTTGATTTTGTGGAGAAAAGTATGACATGTGCATTTTAAACTTGGCTTATAAATTCATGCGTACAATATGCTAAATATTCATAAACAATTTTAAAAATGTTAATTTTATCATCGGGGTTTGGCAGGACCTGTTGCTATCTCTTTCTGTATATTTGGTGTATATTTGATTATGTAGGGTAAGAAGCTTAGAGGGAATTTCGAAACCAATAGTTTGTAAATTAGTAAGAACGGCAAGTAAAATATTCACAAAAACAAAAAATTTGAAAAATATCATTTTTTACTAGGCAAAAAGATATGGAATTATGTGTTTATGTATTTACCTTCCAAGTAATTGAGATTTTGAAGGGGGAAGAGTATCGTGCAAATTTCAAAAGTTGGCTTACAAATTAATATTTAGATACGGTGATACGGTTCACGAAACAAAATTTCAAAAATCTTAAATTTTATTAGCGAGGGGCCGCCAGACTTGTTGCTGGCCCTTCAAGGTATTTCTGATTATTTTTTTTTAGTGTTTGTCAACATTGTAAGGGTACAACATCAAAATTCTCCATATAAATTTAGTTTTTTTTTTATCAGAATTTAAAGATCAAATTTTAAAATAATTTTCAAAATCACGAACATTTGCATATTAATTTGTAGTTTCAGCTTAGGAATACATTTTAAATTAACAGGTTATGCTTGAAAATTAAAAACAAGCTTTCTCACAAGTTTTTGTTACAGAAACTCATAAGTCTCAACAATTCTTATTCAGAATTTTTTTTTAAACATTTTGAGTACATTTGAATATTAATAACTATTTCATAGTTATTTTCTTATAACTATTGTTATAAATAATTGTATATTGTATTTCGTTGTTTTTCTTTTTAGTTATTATTAATGAACGATTGTTTTTATTAGGTTTATAATATACCTATGTAATTGGGCCTGGCCCGTTTAAAATTTAAATAAATAAATAATTCCAAAAATATTATTCGTATTGACTTGAAACTTTTTACCACTAGGTATAATGTATTATTTACTGTATGTAAGTTATAGGCACACCGCCTATTTTCAAAATATTTAGATAAGTTTTAAACGATTTATTTTACGAATGTATTCGGTATTCTACGGTACGTTGCGGATTGAAAGTTATTGCAAAAATAATAATCAATTTAAATAAAATATATTCTGTACCTACTCTACAATACAGTTTGTCATAATATATTATGTAAAATTAAATTCCTGAAAAATCTTTTATTCGAATTTCATTCCACGCCCATCGCTCTGGTATACAATATATTATACCTATTATTAATACATGTTATATAATATATATATATATATATCATTTATTTATGTATCATTTAAAAATATTAATATATTTTATGTGAATTCTTCAAAGTCCAATAAAAGCTCAGTGGGGGTAAACACTCATTACAGAAATAGAATAACTATTACTGGTGCTGGATTCTAGACTCTAGACATAGCAATATAACATAAGACATATAATATATAACTAATACCTCATACTACATATGAGTTAAAACTGATACCTATACCGAGAAAAAGTCCTGTGGTCAACGTGCGACGGTTTAACCTGTGTTCGTAAGACGTTAATAATGTGGTCATGGACGTCATTAAAATATGAAAAAGATTTAAACGACTTGTTTTACAGTATTGTTTTTGATATAACTTAAAATAGTTACTTCAAGCTGTTACCTGCTTACAGTTGGTAAAAATGTATGTATACAATTTTTTTGTTACGAAATAAATTACTATAATGATTTATACGTTTTAAACTTTTAAAGTTTTAATTACGAATATAATATTCTCAAGAAGTTCACAGATATTTGTTATACCAAAATTACTATTCTGTTATATTTACTATAATAGGCAATACTGGAGTGACCATATGGTTGAAATATATATTAAGGTCTAGGTTATTGCATAGTATAAGTATACCCTTTCAGCTTTCTCCATCAAGTATTTGATGATAAAAACAAAAAAATCAGCGTAAAGAGAGCCAATAATATTCAAGTAAGTAATATTATATAATAATAATATGGTACTCTAAATTCATATCTGTGATATCCCGTTACGCAGCCATTTTGTTTCCGATGATAACAATCCGAGCCTATATTAACCAATAACCCTTGTCCCCTGTATGTTTCTAGAATTATATATTTATGTATATTTCTACAATTTAAAAAACATATTCAAATTCTTTGTATACTCTTTTCTAGGTTTTGCAGTAAATTAATTTTCGATTTGTTGTATTCTTTATCCAGTTTTAGTATTATAATTTACAGTATAGGTACCTACTAAATTTGTACCAGCTCCTTTTCAAAATAAACCAAAACTGTATAGTGTTCCTGAAATGATAAATACAAATTAATATCTTACAAAACATAGAAAAGTATGCCTCGATGTATTAAAATATTTTTTCAAAATCAAAATTGAAAATTTGGATGCAGAAAAAAACAACGAATTGCTCTCAGTAGCCTTAAACATAGCTATTTTTAGCTATAAAATACATTCACCACTCTGCTCGGAATTTAAAAAATAATTTATTATTATTCTAACGCATGTATTTATATAAAATATAAATATATTATACAATATTAAATATGTGTATTAAACATTTTGGTTTGGTCAGATTTCAGATCATTATGACTGAGTATCAGGTATATGTATTATTATTTTATTTATATATATATATAAATGTATAAATAAAGTCTTGTATATTTTAATTTTATACACCATAATATTATATGGTTGCACTTATAATAAAATTTGTTTTATATAATTAAAACATTAATAATAATTCAAGGCAAAATACAAATTATTGATTTCGTACTTATTATGATCTTATAAATATTTTCAAAAACAAAATTATTTACTAACTTTCAAAAATATTTTTTTACGGTTTATATTATTATATCTATAATTATAAATATAAGTGGCCAATGGCTATCCACCATATTTTAAGTGTTGACTATTTCGAGATAACTCTTAGACATCTGAATTTTAATTTAGTATAAACTTTCTACAATAGTCATATATTTATTAATGCTCTTAATCATCTTACTAGAAATATTTGTAAGACTTGGGACAGGTATATCTGCACGAATATTACAAATCTATATAGGTCAATGTCCAATCGCGCATTTATATATTTTAAACTGAATATTTTTTTATAGATCGGAATTAGAACACGTACGCACCGGTTGACGGGCTAATAATATATATATAATATATATACACACGTGTGCTGTGTAAGTGTAACCGATGAGAAAGGACCTGTTGGCGGTGAGCAGGTTTATCCGTTATCAATAAATCGTCCTAGTACTCATAATAATATGTACCTACCTATAGTGGCTAGTGGAATATTATGGAAAGTGTCCTCACTCGAATGATCAAACAGAGTGAACTCTACAACTAGGGATGCCCACTGAGGTTTAAAAATTGTATCTATATTATTGTACCTATATGTATTATTTACAATAACACGCAATAATATTGAAAATTTTAAATACTAATTGTAAAACACCGATTCCCTACTTTTCTCTCGATTTTTTTTCCATCGAAAAACTTTCAGGTAACTATTTCTGAATATTATTTAGTGTTAACTATTTTCGGCATAAATGTATTTATAATATTATCACGAAAATTTAAAATTTTTTTTTAATAAATGTGTTTCCATGCACTGAATTTGAAAGTGATTGAAAAAAATGTCACTATTTTATAGATTGTAAGTTATACGGAAAAAACCGGTAAAAATTGCGGTAACCTCAATAGAAATATAAAAAACTACTGTTTTGATTTTTTCACAGTCGGTTTAATAATATAATATTATATACATTATACAATGCTATATTATGACGTATTTTACATTGAACATGATGGGACAATCAAATTTTGGTAAATCAATTTTATCACGCTTTCAAATTAAGTGTCTTAAAACACGAGCATTGGCTACTAAATTGCATTTTGTTCCTTCCGTTTGCACACCCGTTGAACGTACTTGCGTGTGCGCATACATTCTTCGTCACTATAATATTATGGTCTGAAAACACGCGTTGCGTAATTGAGCGCATCGATGATTCGTACGATTAGAATGTTCGTCTAGACACCTGCACCGGGTCGATATTATACCAATATTGACAGATACCCGGCATATCGACTCGGCTTTAGTGTCTTGAAGTCTGCTGAGAATTTCTATTACATATAATATTATTTATTATTCAATTACACGCGCACCTACAACTTACCCGCTTTATTCTTCAACAGAAACGGTCAAATAATACAGACGGTGACACGGTGTAGACAGTGCAGCAATGCGGTTTGGGACGTCGTCATTTAAAAGGAATTGACGCTGCGGTGTTTGTGTTGGTGGTGGTGGGATGGTTGGGGGTCAAGTGATGCTCGGAGAGGTTAAACAAGAGGGTTGCTGTATATACTATACATTTTATCTTGTTTTCAAAAAAATTTATAAAACGAAAAGGAATGGTTTTTTTTGTGTCCAAAATAAAAATGGTCCAAGCCGTAGTACTTATCTTTATTATATATTATTGTAATAGGAAAGCTTTTACTGAAAGATACAAACTACAACAAACGGGTCAAGATTTCGTTGAAAATCCGAATCTCCGTCGTCCCTCCTGCAAATGTGCGCTTGTGCGACATTATTGTCATCTGAAAATATTATTAATTGCAAATAACAAACAAAATGGTTAAATGTTGACAGAATTCGGAGAAAATTAAAATCAAGGAAATAGGATGTAGGCAGTTTTTTTTTTACTTAATTCATAATTAACTTAATGATACCTGCTAATATATTAAAATGATATGTAATAAAAAAAATATAATTGTATTAATTCTTTTTGGGGGCCTCGTCGACTCATTGAACAATTCGGTCCCTAGGCCTCTAATTACCTTAATTCGTACTTACGTTATCGCACGTGTCATAATATTCACTACCTACCTAAAATATATGCACAATTGTGAACAATTACAGCAATATTACTTATAATATTATTTTATTCATCGGATCGTGCGTCATTGTCGACACGCGCGCAAACATTTTACTCTGTCGGTGTCCATCCGGTCGGATCGATTCTGTTCTCACATGATCGACAACAACGACGAAACGACAACGACAGTACGCGCGTATGTAATTTATCATGTGCACGTGAGTGACGGTGAGTGAAAGACGCGGAAACTACGAACTCGGTACGGTAGTGTGGTATAATATATTATGATATTAATAATAATAATAAAAATAATATAGATATTATGTATATTACATTATATTATATTATAATATATTATTTTCATGCGTGTTGTTGTTGTTGTTGTTGATGTTGTTGTTGTTGTTGTTGTTGTAGTAGTAGTAGTAGTAGTAGTGGTACACGACGTGTGGCGGTGGTAGTGGTGGCAGTGACTAGCGGCGGCGGCAGCTGCGGTGGTGGTGGTGGTTGCTCGCCGCCGTCGTAGACGCCACCACGACGCGGTTCTCCACGTTCGGTGAACGTAGTCGCACACGGCACACCCGCAGTAACCGGCGTCCGCGTTCGAGGTCTCCTCTCAGTGCTGTGACTGGTGCCGTGCTATGCGTTCGCCGACGGTCATCGTTTCGGGTGGTGCACGGGATCGTCATCGGTGCTGCCAGTGACGGCGTTTGACCGCTGCGAAGTCGACCGTGTTTCACCGCGCGGAATAGTAGGCGCGCGCGCCCGCGCACACGCACGCTACAACTATTATTATATATTTCGTATTTTTGCGCGTTACGCGCGCGGTTCGCTCGCACGTATTATAATAATAAACATAATATTAATATAGTACGCGTCATATTCGAACGAGATAATAATAAAAACAACGGCGACGGCGTCTGATTTTATGATAGCGCAGCGGTAATATCAATAATACCATCATTATAATACCTGCAACGGAGCTTTTAACCATATAATATAGCGCCGAATATGGCCGAGACAGTGATAGTGTCGGACGACGCGACGGCGACCAGCACGTCAGCGCTCGTCGATCAGATAATCGTGGCCAAGACGTTCGCCATGCTCGTCCTGGGCCTGGGCTCGTTCGTGCTGGGCGTCGTGCCCCTGAAGCTGACCAAATGGTGGCGGATGAACCCCGCAGCCGCACCACCATCGCACCAAACCGGCGGTCACTCGCACGGAGGCGACTCGGCCACCGGTTCGCCGGCTGTATCGCTGCTACTGTGCTTCGGCGGCGGCGTGCTGCTGTTCACCACGCTGCTGCACCTGCAGCCTGAAGTCCGGGAGGGCGTCGGTCGGTTGCAGAAGTCCGGACAACTTCCTAACGGACAGGGCACCGAGCACCTGGGAGACCTAATATTTTGCGCCGGGTTCTTCATGGTGTTCATCGTGGACGAGATCGTCCACTCGGTACTGGACCGGTGCGCGGCCGGCCACGTGGACCGCAGCTCCGCCGAGGAGGTGCTGCACCGGTCGATGAGCCTTAGGCGGCGGACCATGTCCATACCGAGGGCCTCGCTGGCCGGCAGTGGTGGCTCGCCCAGCTCCGTTCCGTCGGTGACGGGTGGCATGTCAGTGGCCAGCAACAAGGAGCTGCTGCAGAACGATGTGCCGTGTAAGCCGCACGACAAGCGGTACCGGCCGGCGGCCTGGGAGTCCGGTGGCACGGCACCGTCATCCACGCGGTTCGCACACCACCAGCAACGGGTCGGCGACAATGACACCGAGAAACAGATGAAGCTGGAAAGCGGCGGCGGGCCCGGAGGCGTCGATGGTGGCCACTCGTTCCGCGGCCTGTTCGCCGTGCTGGCGCTGTCGTTTCACGAGGTGTTCGAAGGCCTGGCCATAGGGCTTGAGGAGCGCGTCGACAACATGTGGTACCTGTTCATCGCCGTGGCCACGCACAAGCTGGTCATCGCCTTCTGCATCGGCCTGGAACTGGCCTGGTCCAAGACCCGGCGGCCCGTGCTCGTCATGTACGTGGCCACGTTCGCCGTCGTCACGCCCGTGGGCATCATAATCGGCATGGTGCTAGTGCAGTGCGGCACCGGCGGTACCGTGGACGGGTCTCCCGGACGCGTGGCTGTCATCCTGCAGGGACTGGCCGCCGGCACGCTGCTATACGTCGTGTTCTTCGAGGTGCTTGCCAGGCACAAACAGTCGGGATTTTTGCACCTGTTGTCCATAATGTTCGGATTCAGTATTCTGCTCGTATTGCAAATGATGAGTGAGTATAACACATTAACGTCTTTAAAATCGATATTTTCGTACCTAGTACTGTAGGTACCCACCTAAATAATAACTATATAGGATTGTGTGGTATTTAATGTATTAAAAAAAACTTTATATAAATGCATTAAAATCTCAAAAATTCAGTATAATATAAATGTATGATGCACTGCAGTAAGTTTTACGTGAGATTCATAATTTATAAATACAAGTACATTTCTCAAGTGTAAAATATTATATATAATATTATTAATTGAGTACGAGTGTACGACGTGAGTTCAGATCGTGTAAAATATTTATAAGTCGAAAATTGAAATAATAATATTCTTGAATGTATGTAAGAAGTTATAATTGACAAAAAAACATAAAAAATATCGAAAAAGTATTGAAAAATTATCTAAAAAAGCCCAAAAAACACGGGATAAATCAAAAATTTCAAAATTGAATTCATTACTACCTAATTCAAGCTTTGTGTTATAAGGTAGCCTATGTTTTACAGTACTGAAGTTAAAAATACTTAATATTTCTTCAAATTCACAGTCCTAATAATAATCATGGGACTATAATAGGAATTAAGATTTAGATGCGCTGGTATGTTTTTATTCACAATGTGCAGATCAGTAAGTTATATCCACAACTTGCCTCTTAATATTATGTCGATATAAATTATTTTTTTTTTATTTTTCGTGTGGTTACTACAACTATATAAAGACCGAAAATGCATGTATCTTATGGTATGTAATATTATTTAAACGAAAGTAGCGAAAAAAGGTAGATGACATCATATTACGTATATATTACGCTGTAAATGTCGATTCTATAAAATAGTAGTTATCTGTCGCAACGACGAAAACGATTTTAAAATGCTACATGGATATATTCAAAAATAAGACTACCAAAACAGATTTAGCTTGTATGCATAAAAAGTAACATTATTCGATCTGCTTTTTAAAATTATTCGCTTGATGATAGTTTGGAAAATGTAATGGTATAGCTGATACCTCGTCGTATATTTTTATCGCATATCTTAGCATATATTTGAACAAAACTAAATGCATATTTTACTATTTTATATTGCATAATATATAAAGCTAAGAATACTTACTATATAGAATATAGATACCTACTATTATAATATTATGATATTAAGCGAATCACATTCGTCTCTCTTTCTCTCTTATAATGTACGCGTATTTATGCGAACCACACTTACACCAATAACAATATAATGACATACAAACAATGTAAATATGTAATAGTATAAACAATCGTCGTGAACCTCATTGTATAAACTATTGCAGCGCTGTTTACGTTTTTCTAATCCCTTATTGGACGGTGACAGCGGGTAGCCGGGTGTGTTGTACATAATAATGTACATAATATTATGTCTTGAGATTATAATAACACTTATCGCCATCAGTTCCATAACTATACAAATACACACTGTAGGTACCTGTAATATTCCTGTTTACTGTGCAAATATATAATATAGGTACGTTTACCGTACTTCGAAACCATTTTATAATAAGGGCTTAGGGTGTTGTTCTAACCCAATTAATACGCACCACATGTATTTATCACTAACACCTCGCCAGCAAGTGTTTACTTAATATTCTGATGTCCAGAGGCGCCGGTATCTTTTGAAACGCCTACTTATGGGCTATGACATAATATTATTGTTTTTAATGCAAAGCACCCACGACCCACCCACGACTCACCCACAAGTACCTACGTACAAAAATATTCTCCAACTATTAATTTACCATATTATTAATTTGTTATTGGCAAAACCAACTTTCGGTGCCTCTGAAACCCGTTCCTTTATATTATATATTATTTATTATAATATGTACGCGTATTTATTTCTATAATCATTGCACCATATTACAACAATACAACGTATATATATTATTACTTATCAAGTTGATATTTTTTTTCTAATCGGTAATTTCCTCGGTAATTTCCAATTACGTTTGGGTCTTATACCTATAGTATAGATGTATAATTTTTAACTTTGATATCTTCGATCAAAATAAAATATAAAAAGTAGTTTATGTAATTTAAATACCTATTAGGTTGAGTATGCCAGAAAGTAATTAATTATGTTATAACGATAACGGACTATGATAGCGGTTATCAAACGTTTTCGTTCGCAGAGCCTTTACATGGCTTAGAGCCTCAAAAACTAAAAATGTCAATTCTAATTTAAATCGGATATGTATTCGCGGAGCCCCAACACAAATATTAGCTCCGTGAAGCACAGTTTGAGAATCGCTCGTCTATGAAGCATGACCTGCAAGTTATTTATACTACTATCAATATTATCATTAATCATCCTACCTTGACTTGAGCTACAAACTAAACGCTTTTTATTGTTTTGTTAAAACATTTAAATTAAGCTAAACAAAATAATGTAAATACAAAGATAATAGGTACTAGTCTACTTACAATGCATGTAATTACATTTTTAAGACATGGCATAATATTGTAAAGACGATAATGAGTAATATTATTAAAAAACAAAAGATTTTGTAATACTTAATAATACATAACATCAAAAATGTATTATAATTATTTTATTTATATATAATAATACCTATAGTTAGCATAAGTCAAAAGGATTCAAATGTTATTAGTTACAACGAAATTGATTAGGAAGGATTAGTATTATAGACAGTACGCTTTAGGTAGTTAAATAAACCACTTATAATAAACAAATTATGTAGTGTATTGCACACAAATAATAAGGACCTTGCAAAGGTGCTTATCATTATTAGTTCTACAATCATTAAGCTAGAAGTTGATGACCATTTAACAGTTTTAACTTAATTTAAACATATGTGAACTCAAGAATGTCAAGACTTTCACGTCTTGTTTTTATTAATTATATTTATTAAAAAAAAACCGGTTCATTTCAAAAACAACATATTATTCAAAGCGTCCTATAGGCCTCACATGATAAATATGATGGGAAAAAAAAAATAAAATTTTCACCACGTAAACTTGGTCAGTAAGAACCTACTTACGCCTAAAGAAATCTCAGAATATTTATTTGGCTAAAATGCACGAGACACCGTTAATCCAAAACAATCTTAAATAGTTTTGTTAACATTTATATTCGTAAAATATTTATATTTTGCCGTAGGTATAGTAATTTGGGACACTACAATTCCTATAGAAAATTATATCAATAACTCCAAAATAATTTTAAATGTAAAACATTACTATAATATTTATCTTCCTCATATTATAGGTATTTTACTAAAAATCTATAAGTACACAATTTTTTTTTTAAATACAACAATTAAATTTTAGTAGGTAGTTAAGTTGAATTTAATTGCTGTATAAAAATGTACACTATATACCTACTTTTAACAAAGTGAAAGAGACAAAGTGTATCAATAAATTGTCTCTTAAGTACCTATATCGTTATAATATAATTTGGACTGTAATTACAGATATTAATAAAGAATTGCTTTTAACGGAGAAGTCATAAAGTAGACCGATAACGGATGCTTTCATGTTTTAAAATAAGAATTAAAAGTAAATTAAATATTAGGTAGCTTATAATAATTAATAGTATCATAATGAATGCTAAATAGGTATGTACCTCCTTAATAATAATAATGTTAATATTAATTTTCACGTAAAAACGAAATAATCGAAATTGTTGATGAAACAAAACACTTCATAAGCCATGAGGATACTTTCTCACTCACTGTAAATGAAGTAGCTAAGTTAAAATAAGATAAATTATTTAGAAATCGATTCTTAAATCACGTAAATCCACTAATCATGGATTTAACATACAATAACCTCCCTGCAGGTGTCCATCTTGCCATATACGATATACTTACTAATAATATAAAAACTATGTATGTACTATGTATTGTATACTTCTAAAGAGTATACCTACTGCATTCTATGTTTACTGTTTAGAACATTGTAATTATATTTTACAAGGAATTAAATATAAAAAAATAAATAATACTGTAGTATAATAACCATATTATATACCTATTGGCTATTGATTATTGTTATAACTAGGTAATAATATAAGTTTTGTGTTATCTAAGTATCTTTTATCTAGGAGTCTAGGACCTAGGTGCCCAATAAATATTTATTTTATTGTTTTATACATTTATTTCTACTTCTATAAACAACGATAAAATACTTAATAGTTACCCAAGTGTTTCATTATTTTAGATTTTGATTTGTGAACGAAGCTAGGAATAATATATTGGTTTTACAATAATATAATATGTTTTAATATTGATATTTTTTACTAACAAAAAATTATTTCAAACATTAAAATTTGATCCAAGGGGTGATCAATTATAAAAACCTCAGTTTTTATAATCGAGAAAATTTAATAAAAGACAGTGGATATGTGAAAGAATTTACGTAACACCAGTTTTCGACAAAATCGATTTTGTTTTTATTCAGAAAGGATTAGTTGAGACTTAACATTTTCACCAATATTTAAATTAGTATTTTCTATACATTATTCATAATATTTGAAACGTTGACTATTTTTATTGTTTTCGGTTTATGAAGATAACATTTTTGTTTCTCGATCAAAAGGGTTGAAAATTTAAAAAAAAAGGTAAATTCCTTAAGTTGTTATTATAAAATATCAAAATAAAATTTTACAATGTTTTAAAAAAATGTTTTTAACAAAGACTTCCAGTTGTTCCTGTTTATTTTTGTAATTTAAAATAAATACTTGTTATTAAAGTTTTCATCGTTACGTACATTATTTTTTTTGCGTAGACGAGGAAATTTAATAAAATATATTTTGTACTTATTTTAAAGCTTTATTTTTTTATTGAACCATTCTATGGTACGATGGTATTGGTTTATAAGTTATATTATGTAATATTATGCTTTTGACAAAAATTTTTCAACGTATCAAATTAATAAAATATTAATGTTAACATAAATATATTATAAGACGGTGGCAGCGCGCGGTGTTTGATGAACTTAATACTATATTGTATATGCTGATCCACCAGTTTTCATCACGTAGAACTGCTTATATTCGTAGAGCTACAAAGATTTATGGATTTATGATGAAAGCTAAAAAATTAAATCTTTATTTTGCATGTATGTTTTTAAAATTTAAATGTTGGTAACATAAAAAAGATATTAAAAAAAAATCACGTGTCCATCTTATTGACTTAAAAAACAACTATAGATAAAATATATATAGTTATTTATGCTTAAAAATTGAATGTATATTGTTATTGTGGTTACTTATATTTTGTATCTTAAAAAAATATTGACTACGGATTAGCTCGGTGACGAAACACGCGGTGGAAGAATAGATGATACTGTCAAAAATCGAAGAACTAGAATGGGTAAATCCTTTTCTATCGAATATATTACTCATCACGTTCATATAACACGTTAAGAGTCACGGTCACGGCGGTCACGTTTTGTTCGCATGTACTTCTGCAGTGGCGGGTGGACGAATCGAAACAAAGAACTGTGACATAATGGTGAATTCACAAACAGTCAGTGTCCATCAATATAATAATAATGCATGCATTCGTATCTTTGAACACATACTGTGCTTCTTGTGTTATTGACCACTATATAATAAGGAAGTGTATAGACGTTTGTGACGGATATATTGTTGAACGTTTCCTCTACATAATATTCTCAACGACTTTCTACGCATTTTCCGCAGTTACCGAGTAGTACTTGAAACCCTATATTCGGTCTTGAGTATTATCGACGAAAAAGAAAAACAACTAGAATGTTACGAAATACAATATCAAATATATTATATTATGTGATATACAGAATTCGAGATTCGTGTTAAAATGACCGGTGTGATTTTTTAATCGGTTAAAACAACAATACATGTACTGAAATTATTCTCGCGTGTTTCTTTTGTGAACACATGCGGTTTACTATCACACGCGTACCTGTTGCGTATATTGTACATATTATTATAATATCTGAAGCGAACTAATTTTAATACGCAACACAGACTCCACAACCTCAACCATTGAGGTTAAGGATATATTGGGTTATTGACAACGATTCGCAACGGACACGCAGGAACTATGCGAAAGACAAAGACAATATCCGATAGCCAGTGTTCCATGAAAACCATTAAAAATTGTATAGTGTTTAAATTTTTCAATTTCATAACGGATTTGGTTTTGCATACAGTACTTATGTGCTTTATAATTTGCATATAGGCTTAACCTTCTCATTTCGATACTAAAAAATATCAATAATACTATATTTAAGTCATTTAACTATAAATATCTTATCTACTATCTATTATGAAATATAATCTCTTCCATAGTCTTCTACTATGTATAAAAAAACCATGGCATGCTACTCGATATTTTTCTTCTACAAGAAAAATCTATGAATCATAAATATGGTTTTGTTATTAAGTAACCATAACAACGAAAACCTTACCAAAAAATCGGTCAGAAACAAAACATTTTGTATCCAACCCAAAAACATATTTATGTTAAAACATAAATAATATTCCACATATTATTATTAACAATTAGTACTATTGCCAAGTAGCCTACGCAAAAAATACTGTGCCTAAAAAAATGTAGTGTAATACAATTTCAAAGCCATAAGTCTTACGTGTTTTTAAAATTACAGAATATATTAAATTCAAAATTCAAAGGGCGGGGAAGGTTCTGCGTTTGTTGATGGGTGGTTGGACATCAAGTGATCAGTTTTAAACAATGTATTTATTATACACATTATACACGATAGGCATATTTATGGAAATAAAATACTAAAATATTCCTGCACAGTTCGTTAAATTTGATTAGTATTGATATTTTTAATTTAAAATTCTCTTTGTGATTGTTGAATATGAATGTGTACCTATGTTTAGTATTTACATTTTACCCACTTGTAATTAAATAGATGAATATTTTGGATGGCATAATATAGTTAATGATATGTAGCTTACTGTTTAGAAAAAATTAGGGTAATTGTTTTTACTCTTCCCTGTTATCTGCACATGACCAGTCGTTTTACGTATATTGTCATTTTTTATTTCACCAAATATTACACCTGTTGGCTATTTCCTATAATTTTTTTTCGAATATTTAAAACTTATTTCAACAATAATCGGTTTTTGCTAATTACAGTTTACACTTTTACAGACTAACAATTTGACTAAAAAATGTAAATCTTAGTAAAATTATACTCACTAAGTATTGATTTAATTTTGTAAATTATTAGGAATAGCAATAATTAGCCATGATTTATATAGGTACTTTAAAATATGAACCCATTATTATCAAATAACTAACTATAATTTATTGTAATGGAAATTCATTAATTTTAAGTACCATATTTTGTTACAATGTTGTTTTAGAAAATTAAATTATAAAATGTTAAAAGTTATTTTAGTTTGTAGAATTGTATGTAGTATAATATTTTTGAATTAAAAGACGTATAAAGAATTACAGACAAAATAACACGTTATAATAACAGTTATTACTTATTACAATGTGCATGTAAAACTAACAGTTAATTAATTGTATGTAAAAATATTATGGTTAAACAAATGTAAATAAATAATTAGTATTTAGTTAGAGAATATATTTAAAAATGAGAACATACAAAATATTTACACTGAACTTAATATGGAATTTGTAAAAAAAATAACTTAAAAATATATAAACATAAAACGATAGTAAGTACAATAGTACAATACTTCTTTTAAAGTGATTTATATTATTTTTAACTCACCGTATTTAAATTCTAAGGGCATAAGGGTTATTGACCATTTTATAGACATTGAAAAATTCCACGAGCGTAGACTGATGAGTGATGATATACATCTACTTAAAATTATAATACCATATTATATAAAATAATATAATACCTATATATATGTTTGTTATATTCTCGTGTAGAATTCATAAATTCAAAATTAATTTCGACCAAATACGCGTACCTATTTACTAAATATACCTACTGTAGTTAAGTGCCTTTGGTATACTTATTAATTAAACACAATATGTTATTCGAGTAAACAAACAAAGTAATTTGAACACCAACATACGGAAATGGATATAACTACTGGAGGAAGATATACTAATAAAATATATTAACATGTACCTTTCAAAAATATTAATATCCATACTCACTGTAGGATTTAGAGTTATTTGACATGAATATTAAATAACATGGGTTTACCATAATTTGCACTTTATAATATAAGTATTATATCTAGGTAGGTATCTACTATCTACCTGTTATAAGATTCTAGATAATAATTATTATTTTAGTTATGGTGATTATATTTTTCCGGAAAACAAATTTTGGCTTCGTAACAGAAATCGGAAATTTAGTGATGGAAGTATCAAGTAACCTTGTGTAGATTGAAACTGGATATATTCAAGTTATATTTAACACTAGCAATTTTCGGCATTCCTTGAGTTTCCGTGAAAATCAAAATAAAATTGTCATTAATGTTTAGGTTAACACCAGTATTTAGTCAAATCAAAACTATTTTTTTGACTATCGATTTCTACTCAAAATACTTTTTGGAATTCAATAATTCATATTTTTTTCAAATTTAAATTCATCTATCTCAGACTCTAATCATGTACCATTAGATTTAAGTGTTTAAATTTATTGTCTGCATACTGCAATGATAAACAACTACAGATTTTTAATAAATAGCGTATATATACTTACGTATCAATCTAACCTAACCTATACTAACTACACAAGTGGGCAGTGCCCTTGGAATTTCGGTTGATTGTTTTTAAACAATTGTTATTAATATAACAGTCATATTATTGGTAGTTCATCAGTCATCACTCGTCAGTTCTAATTACAGTCATTGTAAATTTTGAAACCATTTGTAACTTTTTTTTTAAAATCCATACCTAGTTGCTCAGGCACAGTAAAAATAAGAATATGTGATAACTGATAAGTGAATATAAATATTGCAGTAAACTGCTGATTGATGAAAGAAGACACCCTGGAGTGGTGACACTTCCTATTTAATATTTATTGTTATTATTATTATCAGTTATTAGTTCAACAAGTCTCTACATCACTTTCGTTTATCGGACGTCTTGGAAGATTACGTTGATTGATAAGTCATGCGTATTAAGACGGCGAGCGTGCCGCGTGGAGCATCTTATGGACATTTTTTGCTTTTTCCTGAACAGTTTTTAGATGCTAGAATTTTGGTGTCATACATTATAGGGAGCTACACAGCTGGACACATTTAAATTTAATAAGAAAATAATGTTCACCATGTTCTTTGCGATAAAAATGACACGAAGACTTTAATCACGTTCATAATATTTTAAAAATTTGAACAATCAAGACAAATATTGATGAGCCATTATTACTTATCAATGTGTATCACCAACTTAAGTACTTGAGTAAATATTATGTATTATATTATATGGTAATTTATATATTATAAATAATTACTACTCGCCCTAGAGACTTCATTGCAGTTACAGTCAATTGTATTTATTATAGGAATTAATTAATTTTGAGTTAGAATAATATAAAATATGGTAGTACAAATAAATATCTAATGAAAAAAAATGATACCTAACCTTAATAGATCAGTTATATAGTATTTAGTAATTACCCATGTTATACTGATTCAGAATAATTGAATAAGTACCAATCAAATATAAAGTAGAGCTACTTCCTTGGCTTTTTAAAAAAAAGTTTTATGTTTTAAACCTACAACTAAATGGTTCCTATCATACCTATAATATACATGCCCTGTGCATGATTTAAAATTAAGTAGGTAGATCTAATATGGTTTTATTTATTTTATGACATTTATATTAAACATTTTACCAATTTCCTACAGTATTACCTAGGTACTTGATTATTATTATATATTTATATTACGCGTGAATCAACTTTTGAATATTTTCAGCACAGTCATATATTATAGGTGTTTAAAAAATGTGTACCTCCTATAGGAATGGAACCCACAACCTATCTGATCTTTCAACGACTGTAAAACTTGCTAAGTATTAAAAAGTGAGTAGTATCATACGTGGAATGCATATTGAATAGATGCTGAATAAATTAGCTGGAAGAGCCATGCCATAATATAGTAATATACTTAGGTATAAGCGTATAACGTATACATTCTATAAACATATTTAATAGATTTAGAAAGTTTAATAATAATAGATTGCAGTTTTTGAGGATGGAGTGACTAGTGAGTCAGTGAATATTATACTGAAAGTGAAAATTGAAAACTATCTTATTTCGAAGACAATCTTATAATAATTTAATGTGACTAATACAATATGTTGTACAATATATTGTAGGTATGTATAGTATGTTATGTTCAACACTTGTTTCGCAGTGAAGTAGTGAACAAACAAAATATAAATCTTTTAATTTATTATAAGCCAGCGAGTTTTAGGCAGTATATTGCACTCTAAATGATTTATTCCGAAAAAAAAATGTTATAAATAATAGATGAGCTAATATAATAGTTACAATATATTGCCCTGTTAGGTATGGATTATGATCTCTGTGATAAATTCAACAATACGTGCAATGTACCCCAATGTTGACTATAATGACTAATGAGTAATTACTAATTACTATAATATAGTTAGTAGGTAATTATTACCAAAGTAGTTGAAACTAAATAAAAATAAAATAAAAATAGTTCTACACTAAAATATAAATTATACCCTTTTAGGAAAGTAGATAATAATTGTTTGTATTGTTTATAACTCATAAGTTACCTATTGTATTTTTAGAATTATGATTTTCTTATGTATATTCATCAGTTATCGTAAATGACACTAAAATTCTAAATGCATAATATAATACTAACCATAATAATAATATAATATAATATAGTAATTACTCTATAATATTATGTACTAGACTTCCTTGTTATTTTATTATTTTATTCATATATGCGGGCGAATGTAAATTCCACCGATTTACGACCTTTTTTTTTACGGTAGTTTTTATAATAGGTAGTATTTATACGGACTATTTGGTATATACATTCATATTAAAATATTCATACGAATATTTCTAAAGTTGTTTTATTATTTTTTTAAGAATGGAAAAAAATTTCTCAAATTTTTCATAGATAAAAGTACTTTCTAGTTCAACGTTAATAATTATAATCGAGTTAACTTGTCTACAAGGTTACATTATCTACAGACTACCATTAATAATAGTAGGTAACTAGTTTATAGTTTTATATCATAATATGGATATAATATATTATAGACATACAATATTATACTTATTGACAATTTGACCTAATTTATAATACTTTTTGACGAAATAAAATATCTTTACATTACACTTGCTCTCTGCTAGTAATACTAAAAATGATATATCACGCTTAAAATTGCATTATGCTTTTTAAAAATATTACTCTTTATCAGATATTTTTTTGAACAACTGATAAATTGGAATATGTCGAGACACGAAATTTAAATTTATTCATATTAGTTTGTATGTCAATAAATTGTCAAATATATTTAAAATTTAAATACATGTATTATTTCCAGTTTACATAATATGATTTAGCGTTAGCTATTTCTATTGATTTTCTAAACATTTTATATAATAATATAATAAACAATATAGGTAATAATATGTAATATTAGGCGCCTGATAGGTATAAGCTATAAAGTCATGATACTATGCACAAGCTCTTTCCCACTGTAGTGTGCATTCCGGTCACCTACAATTGCAGAACGCAATTAATTTACCAAATAAATTCGATATAAACATCGATCGTTCATGTGTTTGAAATACCTTTGTACATTTTGTTCATTGACCATTATAATAGCTATTAACGTATACATTATATAGCTATGTAATCGACCCTAAAGTAAATGGGGCGATGCGAACTTTCTATATTATGGGGTTATTTGGTTTTTAAAATAATAAATATAATTATTGCGTTGCGCTGCAGCTGTAAATCATCTTTGAACAGTTAAAATGGCCAGCAGGCTGCAAGCGCACGAGTATATTATATACCACATCAAATTATATCTAACAATAACGTACATATTATAGTCAAGTTAGATGGCTGCACAATATACGTTCTTTAATTAATGTCATGATTCAAACTTTTATTTTTCAAAAGGGCTGTGAATAGGAGAAAAAATAAGGACCCAATTGTCAGCTTTGTGTCGCAATAGCTCGTGCAGTTTAATACACACGTAACGTACCATTGTACTACAAAATCTAAATTATATTCTAAACGTAGGTACCAATGTGTTACATAACCGGTATAAATATTGTATTATGCAAAGAAAACAATTAATTTTGATTGATGTTTAAATATTTTCATTTTTTACTTCCTAATTGCTCGTGATGGGCATTAACAGGCAAATTGACAAAGTACCTAATCTAATATAGCACCTATCTCACACAGTCACGTAGACAATTTAAATTTAATTCAAATCGCAAGATGCGTTTTTTATTAGAGGAGATCTATGAGAAAATACATATGCTTCCTACTTATTTAAAATTGTTAATATTAGGTACCTATATTATTATAAACAAAATCTATACTCTGAAGACGTTAGTAATTATTACACATTTACACGCATAATCGCATAAATTGAAAACGTTGTAAGCAATATCTCGTATATTCGAAGTGGATCACTGCTGTGTTTCTATTAAAATATTATAATTTAATACTGTACAATGTTCATTGATGACCTATAGCTATTGATTATTATCAGTTATTAGTTACATAATATGATGTACTAATTATGTGATAAAGAATTAGGTACGTTATAAAAATTAGTAAATTATGTTGTATTACCTACATCATGTATTTAGTACATGATGACTTTACATAGATTATACGATATGCCATTTGTATAATAATTAAAATATTAGAAATTGAAATGGTATTAAAGATTCACTGGGTCTTAACGCGTAGCATTTTAGGAAGGATCTTCTTCAAATTAAAATCTTTCTTTTTAAGTGTAAAATAAGGAAACAAGCTGACCTCGGATGATTTTGAGATTTACGAGCCTTTTTGTTTTATATAGTCCGAAAAATGTTGGATTTAAACCAAAAGTATCTATCTTCAGAAATCAGCATTAAAAATACATAGGTAGATGTAGTCCTTCAATGGATTTTAAAAATAAACTCAAATTTGCCATAAGATAGTAAATTAAAAATATACTTACCAGTATGCCAGTATCATTGAATCTTTGAAGTAAAGTTAAAAATATTGTAGGTTTATTGATTATTTTTCTTTTTTTAAAATATGTTTCTCAATTTAAATGCATACGTGTTAGCGTGTTACATACATTGTTACTTGTTAATAAAACAAAATCACACATGAAAATTCATCGACATCAAGTAAACTAAGAGTTATTAGTAATAACTTATAATGCATATTATGTTATATTATTAGGTGTGTAATATAATAATCATAGTTAACTGGTTTTGACTAAATGGATTTGTTGAACAATATCCAAACCTGTATAGTGTTACTTAAAAGGTGGGTGGGTAGACATCACACGTGTGAACCTTGTTTAATTATTTGTATTGTTTTGTGTTAAACTTGGAATAACCTTGCAGTAAAAACAACAAAATTGTTGACAATTTTGAATTATACCTAAATCAAGGCATTACAAGGACTGTAACCAACTGTTTGATGTACACTTGTGATGTTTAAAGTCTTAAATTGTGGTTTACACATTCATATAAAATTCAGAAAGAAGGACAAATTTAACAAATGTATAAAAAATAAAACGTTCAAGAAACTAATAGATATTTCATTTGCTTAGAAATATTGTCGCTCTCAGGAATTAATTAATTTCTAGTTTGGAAACAAAAAAAAAAAAAGTAATGCTACTGGAGTTTATTGAAATTTGTGTAATCCCTAATGCCTAACACATAAAACAAAAAAAAAACTCAGAATATATGATCAAATATGAAAATTCTTTATAAAAGTTGAATGATACGGACAAAATTCCAACATTTTTCGAAACCGATTAAATATATTTTTTTTAGAAATATTATGAAATCAGATAAAATAAATACATATTAATAATGTAAGTATAATACTATAATATACTCAAATCACAACAATTTATTGTTCGTAATAGGCACACATTGTAGGTAAATAGAAACTTTTATAAATTACATAGGTTGTAGGTACAATGAAAATATGAATAATTTTTGTTTAATGCATTATAAAAAGTAAACGATGCGATTGAAATATATTAATTATAGGCATTATAAATTATTGTCTATTACTATCAAAACAGCGTTTTAATAGATATACAAAATAAGTTCACGTGCCTACCTATATAGTAATATGTTGTATAGTAGGTAGATAATAATTAATATTATTCACCGAATAAACCAATTTGGTTTAACAATAATAAATTAGTTTTTTATGTTTTCAGTAATAGTAGCAAATAATATATTGTAATCAGGTACCTGATATTCGTGACTCATTTATTATCGTTTGATGATATTGTTTTTAGTTTACAATGTCTTTACCCATACATTTTAATCAGAAACCATGTGTATCACAGTTGTAGATATCACGTTTTAGTAAGCGATCAAACTAGTAAACAATATTTTGTATAAATTCATATTTTATATTATGCGCAATTTATGCACGATTGATAAACTACCTAAAGACAAACGATTAGCAATAACTTTATAAATAGGTTAATAATAATTTAATTAATAATTAATCTTATTGTTTATTGTTTTACATTATATTTCATGTTCTAAATATTTTTGATAATTGATAATTTTATTTGTTCGGTATAATGTTAAAAAAGATACTTAAATAAAGAGTTCTAACTATGACTATGTTCTATGACTATTGACTATGGACTATAACTATGACTAGACGACTAGTTCATTGCAATTATCCAGTATTCTAAAATGATATAACTATGCCTATAACTATTAAAGTATAATTAAAACTAAGTACCAAACATTCTTCTATTTAATTTAAATATGTACATCAAATTCCAATTTATTAATAACAGTGAACATATTATAATTTCGGACGTTTTTCAAAATACATTGTTATTTATTTCTATAATAATATGTCTACCTAAAATGTTACTCGATTTGTATATAATGTATAAATGTGTTGATTATTATTATTAGGTATAATCCATTAGTTAGTACTTGATAGTGTTTTCAATAAATATCATTTAATTATTACAATCATAGAATATGAAATAAAAATTGTAATATTCAATAAATATTATTTATTTATAGTTATCTAACCTATTTTATTTAAACATTTATAAATTATAATATTAGGTACACAATTTAATATTACCATTGATTATAAATACTACTATACTAGTATTTATAATCAATGGTATTACTTTTTAAAATGAACGAAATAATCAAGATTATAGAATAGTTTTAATATTAATACTTGATCGAAAAACAAAACTTCGTACCTACCTATACGTTTTCATAATTTAATTCTATAACTAATAATATGACAATATAACTATTGCTTAACTTTTCGTTATTACAGTTTTACGTCAGTTTGTAGTTTATTTTATAAATAATATATATTTTGATATTTTTCAGCTCATCAACACAGTCACGGCCCAGTTGACAACAATCAACATTCGGATCACGATCATTCATCACACGAACATGAACACGAACACGAACACGTACACGATCATTAGAATTTCCCAATTCTTTGAGTTACCAAGTATTTTATTAAGCCCATCGTGATCTAAGTTTGATGTAGATTGTATTTCGTTATTAAGTTAAGCTATCAACTATTTTGTATTGTTTATTTATATTTATATAACACATATATTATATAATATATACCTGTATACTAGTATAGGGTGATTTTATGAATGTAAAACACTCTTTTTATGTGAGCTTTCGAGTTGTAAATTTGTTTATTATGCATTTTGAAGGACATCCTACTTTAGTTGCAAACTTATATTATGTTATATTACTTTTTTGCAAAAAAATAAGTTTTCTATTATTTTTATACTAATGCATTTTGTTATTAATCATATTTTTACTTTCATATGAAAGACAGACAGCTTTTATTTACAAATATATCGAACATTAAACCAATATTCTATTATTTATAAATTATTGATCATTTAAGGATTTGATAATAAGCGTGGACTGCTGAGGAATTACTACAATTTATTGGTCCACTATTTCTATGGTCAAATTATTAAATGCTTACTAATAAATGATAATATACTTTTGAGTTTTGGTTTAAGAAAATCAAAAACTGAAAAATTATTATGAAATGTTTTAGTATTATTGTTATTTTTTTTTTAATAGTGTTATAAATATTTAAAATTATACAACATAATATGTATATGATACGAAATTTTTTTTCCAAAATCAGAACAATTGACTGAAAGTATGAGTTTTTAAACATTATAAATAATTATTATGTTGTATTTATATTATATATGTATATGTGTTTGATATATTATATTGTATATATTATTATATAAAAGAAAACAATAAATTATTTTTTCATAAAGTGACTTTACCAATATTACATCCTAAGTACCTATCTTACTCACTCAACTAATAAAAAAAAGTTACATAATATGGTTATTTAATGGATTCTCTGTTTTAGAATGCATTTGGAATTATTGACGGAATGTGCATTATTATTTTTATTTTTAGATTCTGATGAGTGGAGGGATGAATGTATCATATATTGGTTTTACAATAATGTGATTTTTTGCGTGTTTGATCTCTGACGTCTTGCGCATTTTGAGGATAACAAGCGAACCATAAGCAGTTAACCTAAGTACAACCAATTGCGGACAAAATCGATTTGGTTTTTTTTTTGTAATTAAAAAATTAATATTTGTAAGTGGGAGACTTATAATTTTTACCAAATATTAATATTAGCATTTTCTGGCATTTCCTTAGCATTTTTCGTATTTGTATAAAATATGCGGTTTATCACTGAATTCAAATTTAACACATCCATTATAGTGACCTTCTCAATGACAAAGTAAAAACATACTCGATACTCGACACCCACCTACTATATAATACAGCAGATGAGTGATTTCTCCGATTTAATAATATAAACTTTTCTGTTATTTTTCTTGATAAAATAATTTTGTATATAGATATATTTTAGTAGATTAGATAGGCATAATATTATATGACCTTTAGTTGCTGTTTGATATAAAAAAAATAAAAATTAATATTTGTCAAATTATGAATCAAGATGTGTATAGTTTAAATGTTTAATAATCAATAATCATGTAAAGTAAAATTGATATATAGGTACATTGTACATAATGATAAAAGTTCAAAAAATTGTTTATTATAATTTAGGAAATTAGAAAGAACGCAGTCGCACTTTACGTGACCAACATAATATTTAAATAAATTAGCTAAGTTAATATTATTTTCCATAACTTTTCCTTATAACTTCTCGAGGTAAATGTATGATTTGTTCATTGCTAACTTCTAACTTATCGATATTGTTAACGATATCTCTTAACTTAAGGTAACTTGAGTTAATTATGTTCATTAACTTGCCTGCCTTTGATTATGCTTTTATATATACATTATATGATAAAATTAATTTAATTGTCTCTATATATATAATATAGAGTGTAGTACTGTAGTCTGCGCGTTACAAGAGTTGTCATAAAATTACTAATAGTAGATAGCAAGGAAAAAAGACATAACAAAATCGTTTTCTGATTACTACAAATTACATTTGCACGAAAATATTACAGTGTTACAATTTTCGATCTCTCCCTTTATTCAATCAATTTATGTATTGTTTGCTTTATTCCTATTTACGTATATTTTTGACATTAAATCGTTGTATACCCGTACTATATATACTTTCACCACGCTTTTGTGGTAGATAAAATTAATAACAAAGGTAACATCGTAGTTTAATAATATATGATATAGTTAAACATGTAATATATGAAATGTATGTTACCGTCTAAGATGTAAAATGGACGGAGCTAACGTTAATATATGACTATAATATAGCCATTAACGATATTTCCGATCAAATTAGACTGTACGTACCTATACAGCGATATTGACTAGGAAATAAATCCATGTAAATGCCTATTATTTCCATTCAATGGTGCATATTTTATCAATATTTCCTAGGCAATGCGTAACTTCCAGCTATTTTCACCAATAATTTATAAAAATGTTTATTAAATTTGCTTGTTGAATTAGAAACGGGCTTGCGTTTTAGAAATTGATTTACTAACAATAAACACACCTGCAGCTACTTTCGGGCTCTGTATAATAATATGTCAACGATCGTGCCACAGTAAAAGATATCCGTCCATCGGATACGTCTACATAGTAGGTAAACAATATAAATCGCGATAACTGACGACTTATTTGCTAAAATATTTGCACGCGTATTAGTGCATTGCACATAACATAGGTATACCTATATACGTATATAATATTATCTACCCGGCTATTATAGTCGACCGATTTTTCTGCGCTCTGTAGAGAGTAATTTTAAATTTCTAACCAATTTAAATATTTTGTTAAACAAAATTATCAACATTATCTATAACTATTAGTAGCAGTAATGATTTTTTTGTCACACTTGCACTGAAAGTTTAGTTTTCGACGACGGTTGAAGCGGCCTTTTTCGTCCAGAGGACGGTAAAGTGGAAATCCCAAAAAGTGCTGGGCGCGCTATCACGCGTATCCCCTGCACAACCAGACACTGGAATCTATAACATGGTCCTTACAAAACATAAACTTTCGGTTAAGTACATCTTAATATATTCATATTATAACTTTAATGTATGGCGCTTAAAATAAATAAAACCAAATCTTTTCTTTCATGAAATATTGTTTTCGTAGAATAGTCTGGTTGTTACATAGATCCCCACAATGCTTTTGCTGTGGTCGATGAACGCAGAGGTGTGACAAAAAATAGTATGTGTGGCTCGTGCGGAAAGGCAATTTCAGTCATGGGCGAAATGCTATCGCCTGCGACTGAAATAGCTAACTTCCCGCCCTTGCCACACAGTATACTATTTAGTCGCATAGCTGTAAGATATGTTAACCTATAATATTGTCTGTTAATGCCTATTATAAGCATTGGCGATGTCGTCCACAATTATTATAGGCGTCAATGATATTTGGCTATTATAGCCTATGCCCTATAGGCATTTACGTTAACACTCAAATTACATCATTGACAATTGACGGTAACATGTAGGTGATTAAACCAATGTGTAATAATACATTATACGTATTAAAAGTTGTATTTAGCGAGGAATAAAGCTGTTGATTAAAACATTACGTGCGAGGGGTATTATCTAATAGGTATTGGATCTATTCACTGTGTACACTCAACACTGTATACACAGGTTGGTTTCAGCATTAACGACATTTCCTTTTATAAATCGCAATAAATATAATAATGTTTTTGTAAAAATCATTTTTTCCTCAATTATTTACATTCAATTAAATTCGGAACAAATAATAGGTTCACACAGCGAAAACGTGAGTAGGTACTAAAAACTCCGTACGGGAAACAAACACGACCCTTATAACGTATAAGTATTAAATATTTATTTTAATGACAAAAATATCAAGGACGAACCTATATTAACGTCAAATTGACATGAATGGGGTTTTTTTTTATCATCATATTATAATGTGTCATCGTCATCATCATCCATCGTTAAAATGTTGATGCTATTGTTGAAAATGAAATCGATAAATTCGAAACTCTTGTATTACCATTTACTTACTTATCTTAGGTTATAATATAATATAACATGTTGGTACTTGGCAGTAAAATTTAGCAATGATTACGAATCCCATTAAATTCAGCAGTTGAGCTTTTTCATGATTTTGTAAAATATTTCAAACTTTGTATATACACTAAACAGTGAACGCTTAAAGATTTCATGGTACAGTTATACATAATTCGTATTATAATACATAATATTATATACTGTAAATAGCATAATATGCAATAATTCAAATAATACTATTTAAATATTATTATTAATAACATTTTTGATAGAAAAATTAATAGTTATTCAATACTCTCCTCTTTTACTGTTAAAAATTATTTCTATACGCTGTATTCATTCAGAGCGTCCGAGTTCAAAAGTCATAGGCTGATATAAATATTTTTAATTTAATTAATTAAAGTAAAAATAGTTATCTCTACGTCTTGGCCAGCTCCTGTAGAAGGCTAAAGAACTAGTACGTATTACTATTAGTTTTTGGCGACTGATCAAACCACAGTACATGAAGTCGACTATAATGATCAGGCCCTTGAATAACAAACAATAAGTTAGGTAGTTTTTCCTTGGTAGTTTTAAATAATACATTTTACATTATTTTCTATGTCTGTTTCTTAAAAATCCAATGAATGCACCTATAATCTATATATATATAGTAGGTATACTGTATACTTACTGACTTAATCATAATGCTGGTTATTATATACGTTTAATAATTTTGTGATAAAGCGTCAATAGTTACGGGATAGTCGAATTGCACTTTTTACCTATATTAAATAGTCAAATTGCACTTCGACCATTACCTTATTTTTTTAAGCCATGACGCTATGTGCAGTTCGACCTTATCTAATATTTAATGTGTATTAGTATGACATTTTTCCATATAGGTAATACAATACACTGAGTATAGCCTACGGTAATAACTAATAGGGTAAAAAAGATATTTTTAATGAAGAGTTTTTTTGTATAGCACTGTAAGTGAGTAGTAATAATGGTATATTTTTGTGTTTTTTACCTAAGTGGACCCTATTAGTTTCTAAAAGACCAAATCATTTTTGCATTCCTAATTCTTTCAAAAAGTAAGTCATTTGCTTTTTCAAGTGTCGTTGAAGTCCTTATATCAATTTGATTATTTGTATTATTTTTCGGAGAAAAATATAATATGGAGGATGACATCCAAATATCTCAGACTTATTTTCACTACGTATCAGCTAAGTAGTATCTATCTGCAGTATACCACTGAGTATTAAGTATTAAATGTGTATTTTTTTTATATTATTTCAATACTTGGATGGCTGGTGATGGTAATTCAACAATCGACAACTTCTTCACGCTTAATGTCGAAACTCGAAACAAAAGTCACGATACAATTTTAATTTATAATTGACGATTGTGACTATCGTGATTCGTGAGTACCGAGTATATTATGAAAATAAAACAATAGAAATGATAGACACGAATTATTGCGATCTCTTTATGAACTGTACCAAATTAAAATGTTTAACTAATTCAAAATACAAACTATAGGTACATTTATCATTATATAATATAATATTATAAGATAAATACTCAATAGTCCATTTATGCCGATGGACAGTAGTTTAGCATTAGTTTTATACGAACCATTCAAATTAAAATGTTATAACATAGAATGGGTAATCAATGAATAATAATATAGTAATATGTATCTATGAATTATCCTAGGACAGATAATAATATTATTGTTCACTGTCGTTATAAATGTTATTGTATAGAATCAACAATCAATTATTTATTTTAAATAAAGAGGTTTCGGTTGGTCGTTAGTCCACTGGCATTTTGAGTTTTGACAAGGTAGATATGCATATTCCGATATTCGTTACATTACAGTGTTCAGCGATAATAGTAGTTATTAATACCATATAATGATACCCTATATTTTTTTTAATTTTTAATTTTGAATGGATAGTCATTAAAACGGTTTCATGCGAAGTGACAAAGTAGCAAAAAAAGGGTGTACAAAAATGGACTTGGCTGGTTTGAAATAGTTTTAAAAATCGGGTCGAAAATTTAAAACCCTTTTAGACCAATTATTTATAAAGGAAAATTGTTGTTTTTATAAAAAAATTAATTTATAATATATGACGTATTTAATTATTCGTAATTTTTGTTTAATTTCTTGATTTTTAATCACGTAAGTATGGTATCTAATTCAGGCTTACTTGTAGTACGTGGAAAGCTCATAGATGGTAACTCAAAGAAAATTTATCTTTATGAAAATAATAGAATAGATCATTATACACATTAATTATTATTTTGAAGTTAATAATAATATAAATAATAATATTGTAAATATTAAATTTTCTTTTTTTGTATTAAATTCTGATATTGTCATAATTTCGTAGTTCCTAAAAAAATAAAATCCCATACATATAAAAGTATAAAATAGCGTATACATTTTTAATAAGCCAAAACAAAAAGGTTATTAATTTTTCAAGTGTTACATGAACATTTTCAATTTGTGTAGATGGTACGCGGATATAAAAAGGTTGAGAACCACTGACATAATTGAAATGAAAAAATCTGAATTTTTAAAACTTCAAGAGTTTATGGTAACTGGTAAATAGGCAAATAATCAAAAAGAGTAACAGAGTAATAATGAGTAGGTGTGTAATTAAGTTAGCTAAATATAAGATATTAATGAGATAGATCAATCATGTCCTGCAAGCGGTATAAGGGGATTTGAATCGAGAAAAACGTCCACGTGTTCAACCCTGAAAACTCTATTTTTTAACTTTTCTCTTAAACTATGGGAGTTAGAAATTTAGTTGATAAATGATAGCTCATTAAAAATGGATTTTGAAGTTGATACACAGTGTGAAATATAAAAATTAATGAAAGTTTTTAACCGTTAATAATTGTGCCAATACATTTTAAAAGATAACTACTGTTATTATTATTCTGGTCTGTACTCTGTGACCTAGGTTTTATACGTATGTACTTATATAATTAAACAGATAAATTTAAAACAACAACAAAGAGTTATTTTTATTTTAATATTCAACGGTTAACTATGACTATTTTCATTGTTACATACATTTAATAATTGAAAATAGTGTTGCGGAGTTAATTTCAATTTTAATATGTTTATTATTTAATTTTTCTTAAATTCGGTTTTATAAAAACAAATACCCCGATCACAACCTTCTGATAAAAAATTGAGGGCGAGTCAATTGTAATTATGTGAATTAGGAAATTATTTATAATAAACTATAAAGTAGATAGACATAATATTATAATGTTATAGTCAACAAGTGTTAATAATCTTGTTAATCTTTTTTAAAATTACTGTGTTACGGACCGAAGTGGTTGTCATGGCGCATTGATAAAAACAAATAGTTTAATCATTATATAATAATATGTATCATTATTTATTAATTAATAATATAATTATTATTACTAATTAGTAATTATTAGTAATTTATTTATTGTATTATATTGATATTAATAATAATTTTAAATATTTTCAAACTGTGTATGCGGATATAAAATGGTTGAGAACCACTGTACTATAGTAAATTCAGACTGCCAAGCAGTTGCGGATCCAGGACTTAATTTTTTTTGGGGGGTGGGGGAAGGCATAGGGAACAAAAGTACAAAAAATACAAAAATTGGCTACAAAATTGGCTAAACATAGTGTAAAACACAGGGAAACTATGGCGATTGGGGGGAGGCAAATTCCCCCCCACACACACACATACTGGATCCGCCGCTGCTTCCAAGTGCTCGTATAAATACGATAGGTACCTATATATTTACATCCATGACTAAAATACGAGTACCACTGGTACATGATCTCAACTTGTAGGTTGAAATATTGTACAGTCGTCGATGCAGACACGTTTTTATTATTACTATATTTAATTATGACGTACCTACCTAAGCCTGCAGTCTGCGTTTTACGGTGGACAAAATACTAACAGGCAGACAGCGTGACGAAGCACTGCAGATGCACAGAAGAACCAAGTTGAGATCATGTACCGGTGTGTATTTTAGCCATGCCTATTGTACCTACGTAAATACGAGATTGTGTTTGTCCTTATGGTACTATACGAATTAGTAAGTACCTACCTATTCGTCATTAGCAATCCATAAAAGGTTTTCTCGTTGTAAATTCGATACGAATTCGTTAATAATAATGTATTATTATGTTTCGAGCACAACGTGTCAATATCTATATTTTATATTTTTAATATTATATTCGATAGCCATACTGTAGCTGAATAATATTCGGTGCCTAATATATTATTTTTACTATTATTATTATTATTATTATTTTTATTATATGATCGTTCGTTGCATGTATCGCACGAACTTCGTTTTCTAGAAACCTCGCCCGATTCTACCGGACCTGTACTCGAACGAATCGGCCTACGCCCAATTAAGCGAGTAGGTATATACGAATACATGGTGGTTATTTACATAAGTCTTTCTTGTTTTGTGTGTGTTAATTACTTAAATATTAAGAAATAACTTATGTAGGTGACCGACCAATCCTGCGGCCTGCAGTGAAACGACGACACGCAGATGAACTACAATACCTTGCAA
Organism: Metopolophium dirhodum; assembly: GCF_019925205.1. NCBI lineage: Eukaryota > Metazoa > Arthropoda > Insecta > Hemiptera > Aphididae > Metopolophium > Metopolophium dirhodum. The sequence goes on along the minus strand of NC_083567.1, from coordinate 14,041,581 downwards.
TAGGTATGCAGTTTAGCATACGAGTCAATGGTACCTGCTAAATACATACTGTCCATAATATGACCATCATATACGTTATATACTTACGGACAAGGGCCAATATAAAGTGTGAGCCATTCTCAAGTTATAGCCTTATAGGTATAAGTAAATCCAGGAGAGACGAGAGTAGGTACTGACTATTGACTACTGAGTAGGTATAGGTATCCTAGGTACCTTAATCCTTGAACTGGTGCGGCCGTGCGGGCATGTAACAGTGTATTGTAGACCATTAATAACTAACCAGAGTTCCGAGGGAGAGAGAAATTAATAATACGACAGTACGAAACACCAGCCCCGTGACAGTGAAGTCAAAAGTGTAAGCATGCCATAAAGGCATTTCAATAGAAACAACAAGTTGTAAATTATAATAAGTTAGTTTTAACTGGTTATATTTTTTATGATTTTACTTTGTTATTTATATTATATAAAATACGTATTATTTATTTATTTAACAGTACCGAATACAAAACGCGCTAGAAGGAGAGGAGCTAATTGTTGATTTACAACCACCTTGCACATAAGTTCTAAAACCCAGAACCCAGAAAAACATAGTACTATCCTCAAAGTCTCAAACAATTTGAGTTCCTATGAATAGAAAATACCTCATAATTTAAATATAATATAATATTGTATGCTATAGGTACTTTAGATGATTAAATATTTTGGTTTTGTAAACTATACTATTATTGATTAAATATTATTTTAATAAAATACGTTGCGTTCAAAGGCCTTTGACGCTGCGTTAAAAAAAAAATAAAACATAAATATACACATTACACATTTATGCGTTACAACTGATGTATATATTAATTATATTATAATACATTGATATTTGATTTGTATAATGAGTAGATAATTATTTCAGTCTATAACGCAATTCGGTCAATATAACGAGTGACCAGACAGGACCAGACAGGACCAATATTTGGCAAAATGTACAATGTATATTGTTCAATAATTATTGCTACAGTCTTAAGTATTAACCGAGGACGTGATAAACATCAATAGTTAAATATATAGGGATACAAACAAAGTTTATAATCTTACAACAATCAAAGGTGTGCAAGTTAGTGAAAATAACTATTAACTATATACCTAACTCAAGTTAAGTTAAGAGAACACAAGATCGATAAGTTAGAAGTTAACACTTAACAGTAAACAAATCATGAAATTTAACTCGAACATTTCATATAAAAAATTATATTTAACTCAATTTGAAAATCGTTAGTCTACTTTTAGATTCTGAGCGAAGCGATGAATGTATTGATTCTACAATGATGTGTGTTTTTTTTTTATTTTTTTATTTATTTTTTTATTTTTTTATTTTTTTTTTTATTTTTGTGTCTGTCATCACCTTTTAGGACAGTAAAAGTGCTTGGATTTTCTTCAATAGTAACTTTTCTGATAGGAAAGTGAATCTAGTTGGTACTTTGGGGGGTCAAAAGTAAAAATTTCCCAGTAGTTTTCACAAGCGACGTGAAAAACAAAAGAAAAATTAAGGAAAAACGGGAATTTTTACGCAAAATCTGTTTTCGAGAAAATCGATTTTGGTTTTTGGTGTAACTCTAAAACAAATGACCGTAGGGACATGAAATTTTGACTGAATGTTTATATTAGCATTTTCTATACACCATAAAATTTACAAAATATTTTGACTCTTTTTGAGCTGTTTACGGTCATTGCCAGTTTTCAATTTTTTTAGTTTTTTTTTCTATAAATATCAATAAAATTTTATCTGTTGAGTAAAAAAGCTTTAAAATTTAATAGAAGGCTCCAAGGTTATTGTTTCAAAGGCAGATGAAAAAAATTAAAAATCCTTAGTCACAGTTTTTAATTATAAGCATTTAAAGTTCAAATTTTGACAAAATACGGAAAAATCACGAAAAATAGCAAATTATTTTGATGAGAATTCATAAAAATTTTTCTTTTTAAATCTAAGATTTGAAAATGTAATATAAGATTACTCATAAGTTTGTCTACCTTTATCAAAGAAAAAATGTCTAGAAGAAACTTAAATTAAATTTTTATGAGCGTCTGAAATTTATATTTTTACAACATTTGATATTTACTCGATTTCTCATGTAACAATTTTCTTATTTTATTGTAATTAAAAAACGAATGACTGTAGATACTTGAAAATTTCACTGAATGTTTATATTAGCATTTTCTATACACCATAAAATGTTGAAAATATTTTGACTCTTTTTGAGCTGTTTACGGACATTGTCAGTTTTTTTTTTTTTAGTTTTTTTTTCTATAAATATCAATAAATTTTTATTTGTTGGGTAAAAAAGCGTGAAAATTTAATATAAGGCTCCTGATATATCGTTCTAATAGCAGTTGAAAAATATTAAAAATACATAGGCACAATTTTTTTTTATAAGCATTTTAAGTTCAAATTTTGACAACATTTATCAAATTTATAATTTATTAATTATTTTGTGGTTAAAAATGTATAAAATGTTTAACTTTTATGGCTAAAGATTGAAAATTTAAAACAAGGCTCCGAGTAAATAGGTTATATATAAATTACTTTATTCACAATAATATCATCAAATATACTTGGTAAAATCATAGGCTGACTGACCGTTTTCGCTCAGAATCGTTTTTCTTATACAATGATATTATATCATTGAATTCAAATTTAACACCATCCATTACAGTGACCCACTTGTAACCTACTGTACAGCAGAGCGACATCCACTTATCCACCTTTTTTTAATTGATATATGGATCACAATTCATAACATAAAGAGTGACTGCGTTCTTTCTAATTTCCTAAATTATAACAAACAATGCACTTGAACTTGTATCATAATGTACAGCGCGTATATACCTGTTTTACTTTACATGATTATTAAATATTTTACAACTAATAATTTAACAAATATTATTTTATATTATCCATATATACCTAATAAATCAATTTATCAAGAAAAATAACAGAAATGCTTGTATTGCCTATGATAGGTAGTATTGGATCATTTAAACAAATCGATGTGTCTCAAAAATATTATTGTCTATAACTTTTGTAAAGTTTACTCAAAAACATAAAAAAAGATGATTTTGTCCATGTAGTTGCGCGTGTGCCAGAGAGAGAAAACAGTGCGCCGACATCCTCTTAACATAATAATAATATTTTATTCATATTACATGGATTTCGGGATTTTTTTTTTTTTTTAATGCCCAAAAACACAATATAATTATTTTTAAACAAACTTACGAGTTACGACACATGGTAATAATTATATTATTGTTAAGATATATTTTTAAATATAATATTATTTATTTATTACGTAACTATGTAGGTATAATCTAATGCTACGTTTAGATATACCTAGTTTTTATTTACAACTTGTGCATAATCTTTATTCTTTAGTGGTTTAGTCTATGACTACCGTATTTCTGTGACTCGCCAATTTTGTTGCACGAAAACCAATTTGCCATATTATATTATTATATTATGTTACGCGTGAGATAGACAGCGAACAAATTAAATTGTTGCGTTCGCCTATAAGAGAATGGCACATATTATACTACAAACTCACACAATACCTACGTTTTTTTTACCGTGTACGATGTAGGTAACATTATTCCTTCTATCTATGTAGCAAACTATACCTATATATACGTACAAGTTTCAAATTAAAGTATTGTATTCAAATAAAATATAAAGCGGATAACTATTATATTATTAGCTTATACGTTGAATTGGGAATTCGAAAAGGGCTCATATCTGAAAATTAAAATTTTTCGAGAAACTCAAAAAACTGATTTTCTTTTTAATTTTATAATTTATTTTCTCTAAAATTACAGACTTATGTAATGTTTTGCCCATGTAATATTTATATTCTTGAAGTGAAATTTGATTAGAAAAGTGATTGATTAAGTTTTCCGGGATGGGCCCTTTTTGAAATTCCCAATTCAATTATAATATATACATAATATGATAATAAGACGAATAAGTATACTGTCTGTTCATAGGTAATTTACAATAACGGATCTGAAGCTTAGTTAAGGAGTTGGCGAACTGGGATCATATAAACTTGAGTATACAAGTCCATAACTGAAAACATTTTTTTTTTTTATTTTGGTGGATGAGGCCATGAGGGGGATGTCAAACATTTTTAAAAATATATTATACTTTAATTTTTTACGTTTAAATTTATTTTTATTGTATTTTGACACTCTTGCCCCTATTTCTATAACAGGTAACTATATATTATTGTATTAAGACACTCGCAATTGAATATTGGAAAGAGTACCTAAAAGGAAAAATAAAAATAATTTGTTTACGAATGAAAAAAAAAACTAAAAACTTCAAATGCCTACGCATAGCTGTCTCGATAAATGTGTCTAAATATTAAATATTTTGAAAATATCATTGTGCATATGTACAAAAAAAGATAAACTAAGTACCTAATAGCGAAATGTTTCAAGTTTCTACGACAAACCTTTTTTTTTTTTAACAATTACAAAAATGTACTGCGGATAAAATACACGTTTGGATATCCAATGTCAGAGTGACTAAGCTTAACTTTTAGTAGTAATTTCTTGTTTTATTGAATTTCTACTCATGAAAAGATATTTTAGATTTTTTTAATATTAAGCTGCAACATAAATTAGTAAATGCTTAAGTTTGGTTGCTTAGAGTTTACCATAAATCATTATAATATGCCCGTCAAACTTATAAGGCTGCACAATCAGATTTTTAAAACTAAAATATGTTAATTCCATTTAAAAGTAGCACTAATTTTCTATTGAACATTTTCGCTATTGTTAAAATATGTAGGTATTATGTAATTTTTTTATTAGTAGTATCATATTTCCTTATAATTATTCCTAACTAGTAGGTAGGTAGCTACATTATGCCGTCTATAATAGGTAATTGAATGTAGTGAAGTACCTACGTAAATATTAAATACATAATATAATATTATGTACATGACTATTGTAGTTAAACCTAATGCTGATTGTGAAACTGTTTCCAGGGATTGGAAATTGTATAATATATAATAAATTATATTATTAGTAGGTAAGTACATATTTTAAATTCCAAACTAGGTTAATATGGTGTGTACAAATGGGTACAACACAATCGCAGAATATATACTATATAATATAACAACAGCTGATATCTGTGATACAATTATATTTACAATTATATTATATTTACCCGGAAACGCGACACCTACTGTGTAAAAATAATTACTCGATAAGAGTTGGTTAGTTCTGTGAGTTTTTCACTGTTGGACGTTTGTACCTAAACAATGTTCATTACGACGATGACTCACGGATTCTGACCGTAACGGAATTCGTCGGCATGAACAACGTGTGAACTTAACAACTTTTTTGGCTTTGTTGATTATAAAATATCATGTCCGTCCGTGGTCCGTCTTCCGTCCTATGAAGATAGATAGGTAGGACACTATACGACATTGCCTCTTGTTGTGTGAACTTAAGTTTCCGGAACGTGTTTTGCGTTTAGCGCCGAGTGCTGCAGAGTTTCAAAACAGGTTTTAGCCGACAACTAAAATAATGTTGTGTAATAATAGGCCAATATTTTGGGTGGACATGACGTTCATTAGCAAGATTTATATTTTTAATTTTTATTATATAAAGTAGAAAATAGAAATGTTGTATTAAAAAAAATCTAATGGAATCCGTGAGAGAAGTTTCGTTCGTTTAAAACAAATAAAACATAGGTAAGTATGTTTAAAACAGTGTAAAATCCAAGCGAATATTGTACACTTTGTACTATTATATATACAATATACATTATACATAAAGCATATACTGTAAATATAAGTTATAGACCTAAGTAAAAAGTATATATAATATTATAATGTCAATTATTAAAATGTAAAAATTAAAAATTAAATAAAAAGTCAACTAAAAATGTCTCAAAATATAGTATATTAGCAATAGTAAAAATAATCAAAGTTTTTTTAATTAACTGGTTAGATAACAACCAAATATTATTTGGTGCTATAATATAAATAAATTATTATATATAAAAAATAATATTAATAATAAATTATTTATATAAATTAATAATTAATTTCGGAACTTGATGACCTAAAAATCTTGAAATTATCAAAATAGATAATCAAATAATCAAATATATGATTATAAATTATAATTGTATTATATTATTATTTATTATATATCAAAAGTTATGTTAAAAAGTAAATAAAAAATGTGTACAATATAAATATGTCAAACTGACAAATAAAAATTATTATCGATAAGTAATGTCCCATACTCTCATGATTTTATCTATTTGGATTTAGGAATGTACAAGATAGGTATGTACTTAGATTTACTAAATAATATTTAAACTTAATAACATGGTCTGGCCATGATACTTATTTTTATTAAATATTTATATTTTTTATATTAAAATATATATTTTATGTATATTATAATAGTACAAAGTGTCCGCGTTCTGCAATCTAAAGTGTTACCCGACCGTACAAAGTGTCCGTATTATGCATTTTAAACAATGTAACCGTATACCATGATCAACTAGCAAGTTTGCCCCATAATATCAATTTGAAAAAAAGCAATAGATGCAAATAGCCCCCCCCCGGCACGGCTTTAAGGGCTTAGCCCCCCAAACATTTCTTACATTTTATTAAGCTTATACAATATTATTATACCACTAAGTCTTCTTTCCTCCCTTGTCAAAAGGACATGCGCACCAGCTATAGCAGTGGCGTACCTCGGTAAAAAAAACCTATTAGATTTTTGTCTTGGGGCTGTTGGGGTGATATGTTTTTATTCAGTAGCCCCACCTTTAATGTTAAAGGCCTTAAGTTAGGACTCCGAAAACTTTTGTATCTTATACACAGCATATGGGGGGAGGGGGTTTATCCCCTTGATCCGCCCCTCGTAAATACGCCACTGGTTGATGGTCAATATATCGAGATTTATTTATTTAAAGATTATTTCGAGAATCCTGATTGTATACATACAAATAACTCATAGAACACTATTATACTATCTACTATAATAGTAATATTAACTATAAATTCAGGGGCGCCATTTCAGTTTTAAAATAGGGCTGCCAAATTTTTTACCAGGCCACATTTTTCTACCACCGGGCCACAGTCATAACAATGAAAATTGAAATGTAGCCATGTTGGAGTTATTTCTAACCTTACTACTTAGGATGAAAAATAATTTAATATTTTAAGTGATACAAGTATAATATCATTATTCATTAATATACATTTTCTTTCTACATTTTTAATATCTGATTATATCTATGTATATCCCTTTATTTATAAAATATTTTTACCTTATATTAATTAAATTTAACTGATACATCGGGCATCGGCGCCAGCATTAAATTGAAGCAGGCCAATATGATGCGGTGAAAAATAGGGCCGCCAATGTATACCCTGCGATACCCCAAATGACGCCCCCGACTATAATTTATAATATATGCAATCCGGAGGGCCCCGTTCTGATAAAATAGTAGGTAACTAACAACATAGTAAAATTATAAAAATTAGTGTACTCATCAATAACTTTTATATAATTTTACTTAAACATGATGAGAACATAATGCAATGACCTAGATGGTGATGGGGTCCCGGAACCAACACCAAGTGGCCCCTTTACAAGGGCATTGCTCCGGCTGCCCCTGATGTTTTTGCGGCACTGGTAAAATGTAAATTTTATTGTTATACCACTTATACCTAATAGGTAAGTATGTAGGTACCTACCTGTCTTCTGTGGTAACATTAGTATACTAAACTATTTAAACAGTAGGTCATATTATTATTATTTTCTCATCAATTTTCCATGAGAATCACATAAACACAACTATTTTTATCGTCTATACTCATATTTTTAATATAATATAATTTGTTTTCAATAATAGGTATTTATTGAACAGAGTTTCAAAATTGTAGAAGAAGAATGTTTACTTATAATATGTACTTGATTTAGGGAAGATCTCTCCCAATTTTCGTCAATGGTAAACTGTTAAGACCTACACAGTTGTCACTTGTCAGTCACGCGCCCTTAGCACAGGTTTCAGGCTGCATTACTTGTATTATATTATTAGTGGTGTGCATGGGCTAAAATTAACTTGATTTATTTATACCATAGAACATTTATAGAGGCGACACTCTCAATGTTAATGAGTCGAGAATTTTGAACGGTCTTGAAATAGTTCGTAACTTCCGTCTTACCTCCAAGTTTACATCAATCTTACCGCATAGACCTTATAGCATAAGGTTCTACGGAGTTGGAGTATGATGCCTTACCGCCACTAAATGAAAAAAAAAAGTGGAGGGGTAAGTGTCGCTTCTATAACGTTCTGTGTTTATAACAAGGTAATCCATGGTTCCCAATAATTTAGGCCTGACGTGCTGGTGACGACATTCGGACCAGACGTTTTGATGTATATTTTGAACCATACGCCTGCTCAACAGAACAACAGTTACTGTCGCTCTCATTTGATGTAAATGTAATGTGTACTTACAATTTTTGTTTTATTATTTAATTTTCAAATTTATTCATATTATTTCCATGTCAAATTGCTGACTGGATATATTACTTGATAAGAATTTAGAAATATATATTTTTTAATTCAATCAGCTTACTCTTAAATATTCTTAGGTATCTTTCAACAATAAATTTCAATAATTTTGAACTATTAATTCACAAGAATGAAACATGGTTTTAAGAAATAAATAAATATAAAGACCTCGTGTAGATCAGAGTGTAGTTTATTATTAGTGATTTGGTAGGCAGGTAGTTATAGTCTTGATCAATGGTGATGTGTATAAAGACAGATTAAGTAAGTATGAAAACATAAATTATATAATAAATAACTGAACCCGTGCACTTCGTTGCCTGTTAAATGTACCAACTCTATATGACTCAAACTTTGTTCAATTCGTTATTTAATATTCGGTGTATGGTGTTCAAAATTAATCTTAACTTTTCCGTTGCCCAGAATACAAATTCTGATTCGCAACAGTACATTATCAGATAGCAATCTACCTCCGGTAGATCGCGGACACCATGCTGTTTGCACGTAAGTGTATGATTTAAACTCTAAAGTATAAAAGTTATACCAAGTTTGTCATATTCTACCTATGGTGGATTAATATAATCAATTAATACAAAATTCTAACCTTACTCTACTAAAATCAGATTAATAAAAAAAACCAAATTTAACCATTTTTATATTAGCCTATCTTCTTCCCAGAGATCTAATCTACACACAAACATTCAATTATATATATATTGACAAAAAATAATAATACAAATCAACAAACATGCCCAATTAACCGATAGAAACCAATATAATATAATACTCTATTATTATTTTAATCTGAAACAATAAACTACATTTTTTATTATTTAGTTTATTTTTTCTGGACAGATGGCGCCACTATTGTTGTTTTTTCATCCATTTTTCCTACTTTTCCGGTTAAGTTTCCTAACATTTTATTACATAAGAGCCTTCTCCTGACAATTACAAATACAACAAAAAAAGAATTAGCAAAATCGGTCTAGCCGTTCACGCGTGATGCGATGACCAAGGAATAGACGTTGTTGTTGTTTTTGGCCATGTCGCCTAGTGTGCACTTAAGAGGCCATAACTCCGGAACCACTTATCGCACAGCGTACAAACTTCACAGAAACCATCTGCATATCAATCTCAATATGCCCCTGAAATTTTTATCGAAATCGGTTTGGTGGATCTTGAGTTATAACATTTATTCAAAATGTACACTTATTTTTATATATATAGATGTGTATTTGTGTAAGTATATAATTTAGAATTTTAAGTACAACTATTTTTTTTTGTACAAATTAGGATTAATGTTTATAATCAAATAGCATAGAGATATACATATCCTAGAATAGGATATTAAGTAGGATGTAGTTGATCTAGAGAAGATTTACCAAAAATGTATGAATATAAAAAAAGTATAAATGTTTACTCAGTATCAATATATTTTAATTTTTCACAAATACTTTAGTAAAAATAATATTTTTTCACATGTTTAAATTCTTTTATTTCGTAATACATAATGCCATAATGGAATTCATGTATTAGGATTTTTTGTCCATGAAGTACGGTATTCCATTATTGCCCAAACGTTTGGTCAAAATGTCAACTCCAGTATCGGTAACTAATAATGTCTGTTCAAATTGTGCCGATAACAATCCATCCACAGTCACGGCTGTCCAATTGTCTGGCCAACACTTGTCTCGCCAACTACCTACAATTTTAGAGTAAACATTTATGAAAAAAAAGCGAGTAGTTATGAAGGAAAAAAATATAAAGTAATTCAATAACAAAGTTACAACCAGGAATATTTACCAACATAAAAAGTAGTTTACAATAGTCATATTTTCATGATGTTACTCATAAATTGAATGTTTATGAATAGGGTTCTTTGAGTTTAGAATATCTGTGAGTTATTAACTAAAAAAGTTATTACTATAGGGCTGTGAATTGAAAGCACAATAAACCAGGGATGTTCTTTTAAAATTTTTTGAAGGTATACTCTGCTACTCAGCACAATTTAAAAAAATTTCAATGATACATTTTAGGGGGCTAAAAAAAAGGTCTTCCATATGCGGAATTCCTAATATTAAGTTCCAGACTATGACCTCGGTAGTTGGTATAATAAAGGAGTAGTGTTAATAATAACAAAATTTTCATTTGTATTATTTTTATTATATTTTATTAATTTGTTTTAATAAAGACACGAATCCCCCAACACAAAAACAATAAGTATTTTTTTTTCTCGCAAATATTGAGACTTGAGTACACGCAATAATATACAGATGATTTTTTAAATATTATTGAGACTATACACTATGGAAACACCACTGCAATAAACATTAACAAATTTAAAAAAAAAGCAAAAATATTACCTTATTATTCAATAGTCAAAATAATTTCCTAATTTCCGTGATTTTTCCGTATTTTGTCAAGATTGGAACTTTAAATGCTTATAAAAAAAACTGTGACTAAGGATTTTTAATATTTTTGAAGTGTAATTGTAACAATATAGTAGGAGCTTTGTATTAAATTTTCAAGCTGTTATACCCAACAAATAAAATTTTATTGACATTCATAGAAAAAATCACTCAACTCAGAATCTCAAAACTAATACAATTGGAAACTGAAAATGTCCCTAAACAGTTCAAAACAAATCAAAATATTTTGAAAATTTTAAAGTGTTTAGAAAATGTGAATATAAGCAACCAGTGAATATTTCCTATACATTTGTTTTTGAGTTACACCAAAAACCAAAATATATTTTGTTAAAAACCAATTTTGCATAAAAATTCCCGTTTTCCCTTAATTTGTATGTTGTTTTTCACGGAGTTTTTTGAAAATATTGGGAATTTTAAATTTTGACCTTCTGAATGCACCAACTAGATTCGCTTTTCAATCAAACAAGATACTGATAATTTTTGGATCTCCATCATATTTTAAATTTAATTGATTAATATTAAAAAAATTATGTGTATTAAAATTGATTCACAGATAATTGGATCAAAATACATTTTTATTTACAATATTATTGCATTTAAGAGACTAAATTCAAAAGTTTGGTAGGAAACATGTTGACAGCCATATTGCTGCACAAAATGTATGAACGTCACATAATTACATTTTTCATAAGAATAGACTAATTTGTTAAACATGCGATTTTATTATTTTATATAGCTAACTTACCTTGTGATATCATAGGCTCAATTGTGAATGTATGTCCAGGTTTCATTACACCGACAGCTTTGTTTTCTGTTATATTAAAATTGTTTATTTTATTATATTAATTAAAGAACAATTCATTTTTTATGAAAATATATTTATAAAACTTACTAGCATAATGTGGGACTCCAGGAGATGTATGAAACAATTGATGAATACCATGACCACAATAGCTTCTTACAACAGAAAATCCGTTGGATTGAGCATGTTTATGTATAATATTACCAAGTTCTCTATATTTTTCACCCGGTGTAACTGTACAATAAGAATAATTTTCAATACATTTAAAATAATTACTTAATAAATAATATATGTATTCTACCTGCTTTTATAGCCTTTTCTAAACATTCCCAAGTAACATTTACCAATTTTTCTGCAGCTTTAGAAACATTTCCTATAAAAAATGTTTCATTCAAGTCACCATGATATCCTCGATGACATACAGTTACATCAACTACAAAAAGTAATACATATTATTAAAGCAAATTTTATTTTTTATTTTTAAAATTATTTTTCAAACCATTGCAAATATCTCCATTAATTAATGCTCTCATGTCAGGTATTCCATGACATATAACTTCATTTATAGATGTACAACATGATTTGGGGTATTTGTAATAATTCAATGGTGATGGATAGCATTCTTTTTCAATGCATGCTTCATGCACAACTCTATCAATTTCATCTGTTGTTATTCCAACATCAATCATTAATGCTACTTCATCTAATACTTCTCGCCCAAGCTAAAAAAAAACAAAATTAACAATAGGGTACCTTTAATTAATTAACATTTTCAATGCTGGCGACGTGTTTATGCGTCATGAGATTTTTGCATTTGGTCACTGACACATCATATGTATTCTTTTCTAACGGGCCACTGACGCGTTTAGACATCAATTTCTTATTTCTTTCAATGTCATTTAATTATTGTAGCTTTTATTGTAAATATCTGAAATTTGAGTATAGGGAACATAAAAAAAAAAATTGGTTGGTTTTTGAAATCAGTTTTTTTAGACTGGAGGGAACTATAATCGTATTATCGTGTTTACTGTATATACTATTTTCATAAATGTATATTTTTATCCATTTATAATAAATATATATTATTTGGTTTGGTGTTTTGACGTGCTTCTACTCAGTTTACACTATATATTATCTTGCATTATACACGTGGCTTCTCGGTAAAATTTGACATGACGCACAAACGCGTCACTGACGTTACACATACAATTACCAATGATGAGTATAAACATCACCGGTGTTGAATGTATTTATTTTTTTTTTATACATGGAATTCTAAGTATCTAAATACCTTGCAAGCAATTCTCATTTGTTCTTGTTCCTCATCGTTTAATACTTTAATGTGCGATGATAATTTTACTGATTGTTCACTTAAAGGTGTGCCATCAGGATGTTCAGCATAATCAGGTTTTTGTATGTGTCCAGGAACAGTACGTGCAGGAGATGTTCTATGAGGTCTTAATGGACCTAAAAAATAAACAATTTTTATATTATTTGATTGAAGATGTATAGTTTAATTAACTATTTCCTATATTGATAACTAATACATAGATCACAATGAATGGTTAATAAGAGTTATAATTAATGCTCAATTTAAAGTTGTTTCTATTTACTTTCTTTTTTCATTGACTGTTTAAAATGTTCTATACTCTATTCAGAATAAAAAGGTACCGGGCGGCCGACTTGTGCACATAGGCGTAGCTACGTTACGGATGCCGAACCAGGTGGTTGACTTGGTGGGAGAAGCATCTGACCACTACCGGACGAAAACCGATTGCCGCCCAGTATCTTTCTTATTCTGAATAGAGGATACTTTAACTTTTCAGTATGGTGTACATCTTATGATTTTTAATATGATAAGTGATAACATTTATTTTACCTGTAAATACATAATCTGGCCATGGATTAAATGGCTCAATAATACCATTTGAATTTTCTGTAACACAATTTAAAAAAAAAAATATTATTTAGATAACAAGAATATGTATTATTAAAAAAGATTATCATTTTTCTTCAATGTTAAGCTGGTATTGCATTGGTTCTTTAATGGTCGATCGACAAATACTTTCCTTTGATGAACACTGACTTTTTGTTGATTGGGATTGTTTGTCAATTAACTGATGTCAAATAGTGTATATCACCATTATACACACATTGACTTAGATTTTCATAAATTAATTAATGAAATATATAACAAGTAAAATAATTAAAAAATAATTTTTAGGAAAAACTAAATGTTTAAATAGTAATCTCAAAATAATATGTTGTCAATTGACAGTAAGACTTTGTATACATTTAACTAAAAAGATTTTTAGTGTAAAATTATTAGATCACCAATGATGATGAATTTAATGTTAAATATTATTAATTTTTGTACCTATAGTTATTAGTTTGTAAATTTTTAATGATGCAAATATGAATAATTAAATCTTAAAACTTTTAAATAGTTAAAAAAAAACATTAAACGATAAATAATAATAATAATTGTTATAATTATAAGAAAATTACACTTACGGCCAGCTTTATGAAGAGCTTTATGTGTAGACCAGTTTCCTTTAAAACACTCCTAAAAAAATAAAACAGAATAGGTAATTATTTTAATTAAAACATTAAATGTTGAACTTAAACATTACATATTATTATTCAATATTATCGAACATTTAATCATAGTTTCAAAATTATAATGATAAGGTTAACATTAAAATTTTATGTATAAAAATCTATATAATAACAATTTAAATTAGGTATCAATATCATCTAAATTGTTGATAACTTTAATTTATCTATAAATCCTCTAAGATATTTAGTATAACTGTATAAGCAGTACTTGAATTGATAAAAAAAGAAGTCGGAACGCATAAAATATACTTTAAATTTGCTAGACTCTCGTTTCCTTTTTTTGTTGTTTGGAAAAATGAATTCATTAAAATCCAATTCAAACACTGGTTAGGTATAATACCTAATTAATGATAGTTACTTTTTTGTTTGATGAAATAAATTACAAGTATCATATTTGAGAAGCGCATCATACACAAACTGTTTAACTCTACTTCTTAGCTGAAATAAGGTTTGAATAAGTAAAACTAAATTGAAAAATGTGAAAATATGGCCTATGCAATATTTCCATAAATATTCAGACGTTTAACGACGGACCGCCATGCAAGGAGTCGCTCTTGTTCGAAAAATCAAGTATTGATTACTTAGCTGAATGCTTAAGACTATTCAAGCCAAACAAAAAATATAACAGATAGAGTATCGGTCACTTATAGCCATTCGGTAACTTGCTGACGACATACACATTTGTCGGAATAGCACCAAATGATGGGAATATGTCCCAAAATGTGGGAAAATAATCAATAAGATTACCTGAGAACAAAAATAGGAACCGGGGATGTCAAGTTTAATGCAGGTGGGACATTGAAGATTTGCTTTCGAACCGCATCCGGCTGTTTCGCATGTTCTATTTGCCAATGACGCGGACATTATAACCGGTAAATCCAATTAAGTTGTTGACACAAATCCTGAGCTTAAACGTAACCAAAAATGTTTGTACTTACACAACTTATAATTATGTTTCGAACTTTCGAAGAGAAAAATTATTTTAATTACCACATGAGTAGGTTGCTGGTACATTCACCGATCGCCATCCGCCAAAACACGATTTCATTTTGATTGCGGCAACGTGAAATCTGATATTGTTATCAGTTTCCAATTAATCAGCTGTACGGCCGTTATCAATCCATTTAGATAATTTTTATTATGATTATTGGTTTATTATGATTTAATATTTATGGTGTTCGTGACTACAAGAAAGTACACCACTATTCCAGTTGTTTATTAACTTTCGTGCCGACCTGTACTGAATATACACATCCGCGATGAATATTATTCCAAGGTTTGGAAAAAATTTTAAAAATGGATTGTTCAACATGAATAAAAAGTATACTACCCCAAGTGCCACTCCACCGAACCCCCCGGCTACAAATCCAAGTGTAACGTCTTCATTCAATTCAAGTAATTTTATTTTAAAATGTATTATAAGCTTAATTCATATTATAAACTATTATGTTCTATTGTTGTTGGCTCGTTTTCAAACCTTTTATTGAATATAATATTTTATGGTGGCATAGTGTACAAAATAAACATAGGGTCCTCCTTCCTAAATGTCCTAAAATAAAGGGCATTGAATAAAATAAAGATAAATGATAAAACTATTAAAAAAAATATATTTAGATTGTTATTATTGGCACAAATGGCACCTATCCAGAATTTAATTGTTAAGGGTGCTTTTAATATTGAAATATGAAATAGGTACTTAATAACTAAGAGAATTCTATTTAACAATTTTTTTACCTACAAAATTATTTTAAGTTTCACTTCACAGACTAATATCATAGACAATTTATTTATTTGATCAAATTTGTTTAATAATAATATGGTACAATAGTATTCATGTATTAGCTGAAGTTGGGTAATAAGTTATTTATGCATAATATTACAATGTAATATTAGGTATGTACATTTATTAACATTTTATGTTATTTTCAATAATTCAAATAGGATTTAATCAATAGTATTGATATTTTCTGTAACAACAAATTATATAATATATTTATTCTATCTTTTCCTTATTATAAGTATTGATTATAATTATTATACTAATATTTATAATCAATGTTATAAGCTTTTCAGAAGTATACAACTATACACCATAATAAAATAATATTTTATGCTATTTGGTCATTAATTAGTTTATTTATTGGTAAGACAAAAACAATTATGTACCCACTATTTAAGTGTTACATAAATATAATATGTACACATCATATTCCTGGTACAAACTATAATTTAATGACTATCATTAACCATAATTACTTTAAGGATTCACATTTTATTTATTTATTAATCTGTACTATTAAAATAAAAGTAAGGTAAATAATAATATAACTATTATAGAAATGTAAATCTGTTTTAAAGTGGTAATTAATTTGATGATACAAATAGTTATCAATAGTACAAAATAAAGTCAACTCTCAATATCTCAAAGTTAATAGTTTAAAATTAAAATTAAGCAAGCAAAAAAAACATGTGTTATACCAGTTTCATGGGGATATTTTTATCTTAATATATTATTGAGAGTCATCCGAGAGTATAACCGATTTAAAGGCTATAATATGTTGGGACAAAAACAATAACATCTTTTAAATAGAATACATTTTTTTTTGAATATATTTTTAGATATTAAATTACCACTCACAAATACAAGAAAAATCATGTGCGTCTGGGCTAAACGATATCCGTCACTGAAAGATGTTCCAGATCATGTCACGTATGCATTATTTTGTTATTAATTAATTTTATTGTTTATTATTTGTCTTCACTTTCACTCACATTTATTTAGGTGCAAACACAGAATACCCATACAATATTTCTTTGTAGTTATTTCACTAGGGTTTAGAATGCTTTGTTTTGTCTCCTTATTATATTATAGAGGTAGTAATATTGACTTTCACATCCCAAATTTGAATGATGTAGCTGACATGGTAAATTTTTTCAGTACATTAACTTGTAGTGTAGATCCTTTCTTTTCATATTTAATAAGTTTAGCAGGATATTATTACTTTCATAGCTGGGACGCTGGGTGATATAAATTTAAATTCTAGGTTCACTTATTATTAAATTTCCTTTCACACATTTATTAAACTACTTCCTCAATGTCTATAAATAGATACTGTCTTGATTGATAAATAAATATTGATAATAAATTACAGTACCATGTACAATGCACATTGTACTACATGTACATTTAATCAGTGGTACTTATAATACGTTCTTATTAGGTACTTAAGTTATGTTAGTATTTAATTGCACTTTCACGTTTCACATGTTTGTAATTCTAACTTAAAACACTTATGAAAAAAATTGTGAGTATTTTCGATATTTTTTACTTGTTACAACTATAACTTATGAGGAACATTGTATTACATTTTCAAGCTCTTTGACGTAAAAATAAAAATTTTATAATGTATTAATAAATTAAAAAATTAAATAAGTAAACATTTTAAATGTCTATATATAGCACAGAAAGAGCCAAAATCCTAACATATGCATTTATTCCTCCGCTCAGAATCTAAAACATATGAGTACAAAAAATATTACTTATACAATAATTATATAACCTCTATGTAAATGGTCTACACTATAATACCTATAATATTACTTATTAAATTATGTTTTATTTTGTGCAGACCTGAAGTATGGAACAAAGTTCGTTCTGTTGTACGAATCAAAGTGGCCAACTATACAATGTTCTTTATAATCTTGGGGTGTATTGCAATGGTTGTTACAGGCAAGAGGGCCCGTGACCGCGGTGAGACAATAATGCAAAGAAACTTGGATTGGCATCAAAAGTACTCAGAAGGAAAAGAAGACACAAAGAATATTGGTGTGTTTGGAAAATAAGTAGTTATAGAAAAATTAATTTTATGTATCCATATTATTTGATTGTTAAACAATGTTTTATTTCTATTAATAGATATTAGCCTATTATATATGTCCATTAACAAAAAAAATGTATAGTTATTAGTTTGTGCTTTTTTATGTGTTCACCAAGTTAATAAAATCATAAATATATTTTTTGATTAAAAATATAGATACCTAATCATTTATTTACATATGCAATGAAAAATGCACCTATTACTTTTATTTCGGCTGTTAATTATTGAAGAATAATAATTAATGTACAAACTACTAAGTTAAATGTTTCAATATTTGAATAGATGATAAATATCCATTAAGAGGATGTCAGCGCAATATTTGTTTTCTTGCTCAGACCCACGAGCAGCATAGATAAAACACTTAGATTTAAAATCCTTTTTTTTATGATTTTAGAGTTATCTTAGAGTAAAGTCATCCATTACAAAAATCATAGAAGATAATACCTATATTTTTGAATGTTTGACATATCAGTTTTATATTTTATTATTATTATTTGACTAAGTATTCGACTTTCAAAATAAAGAAAAGGCAGAAGAGTGGGTACTGCTCTGCTGTACAGTTGTTTAGTTGTTGAGCATGTCATTGTAAATAGTTATGTTATAATGATTTATCATTGCATATGAAATACGATTCTGAGCGGAGTCAAGTCGTTGTGTTCTCCTATAAATAATCAACTTTAATAATTAAAATAATAGGTAACTGAAAAATAATTTGTCATGAATCTTGTCAAAATTTGATCTTTAAATGCATATAAAAAATTAATCATGGCTATATATATTTAATATTTTTGAACTTCTATTAAAGCAACTTATGTAGTCTTGCATTAAATGTTCAAGAAGTTTTACTTAGTCAAATAGTTTTTATCGAAAATAATTTTTAAAAAAATTTACAAAATACTAACATTATATATGGCTATAAATAGCTCAAAAAGAGTTAAAATATTTTGAAAATATTATCATGTAAAGAAAATGATAAAATAAACATTTATCGACAATTTCAAGTACCTACGGTTAATAGTTTTTGAATAACGACAAAATAAGAAAATCGTTTTAGGAGAATTTGTTAATTTATGTGTGAATATCCTGTTTGAATCAATTAATTTGACTTTCCAGTAATTTTTTTTTTTCGTAAACAGGGGAAAACTTAAGAGGATCTTGTATGAACATATCAAATCTTAAATATACATAATACATAGAACAATTTTTATGAATTACTAACTCGAAATAATTTGCCAATTTTCTTGATTTTCATGAATTTTGTCAATATATTAACTTTACACCACCCATAACAAATGACTGGATTTACGCTCGAATTTTTTTTAATTTCCACTAACAAGTGTAGTAACAAAAAATCATGAAGACCGTTGTATTACATTTTCAAATTTTTTGACGAGAAAAAAATTATGGACTTGTAATATTTTATTAACTAGTAAAACTCAAAATTTTCTTATGCCTTTAAATAGCTTAAAAAGTAGTGCGATATTTTGAAAATGTTATGGTACAATGAATTTGCTAATATAAACATTCTATAAAAATGTTAGTTCAAAAACTGGGTTTGCGTAAAAATCCTCAATTTTTGTTTGTTTTTCCTGACGTTTTTAAAATCTATTGGAATATTTTACTTTTGATCGCCCAAACTACCAACAAAGGTTGCTTTTATGTGCAAAATGAAGCCTCTAATGGAATTTTTGAATAATGATAATTTAAAATGTCATTGATTTATTATTATTATTTAGTTTGTTTACTCCGGTTACCGGTTACCTCGAGGAATGGGAGGTGGTCAATATAGAACTATTACCTACATATAATGGTATTTTAATGCCTTAAAAGTCGACAAAAATGTTTTAAAAAAATGGAAAAGTGCATTAAAAATGTTTTCTACTATGCTAAAGAGTAAAAAATAATATTGTTTAAATAAAATAAAGTATGCAAAACACGCAATTGCAAAGGTGCAAACGGAGTTGCATAATATTCGTGCCCATGTATATCATATAATTTAGTTACCTACGTGACCAGCTGATCTGCCGTGTAGGGAAGTTTCAAGTTATTGAAGCAAAATTTATTATATTACATTATAATTAATATTAATATTGTTATCGCCTCTTTAATTACCTATTTGTATTATATGAAAACTGCTGATGACGTTGGTTTACAATCGTTAATGTTATTATCTATATAATTCTAGTAGGTAACTACTACCTAGTTAATTAACTCAATCTGACACGGCTTGTAGGATGGTGGATGGGAAAGTTGTGAAAGATTAGGCCGGAAGTAAATAGACATTTACATTATTCAGTTTTCTATCTATTTATAATTATAATAATATATATATATATATATTTTTAATTGATCTTTAAGGCCGGCGACTATGGCCATTAGCTGATTGAGGGGTTTTTATGAGTGAAGGTAGTAGGGTTTGTAACGGTAGGGTTTTTACATGTGTGTGTTGTGTTTGACAGAATTTCTAATGGAGCACCCGTAGGTTTCTGCCATGCCCCGGTTGGGGGAATGGCGGCATCTTTCTCCAGACAGTCCCGGAGAAAAATTCCGCCCGAAGCCGAGGATCGAACCAGCGACGGCGCGCGTAGCAACCGACGCCTTAGTCCGCTCGGCCACTCCGTCCCCCAATAATATATTAAAATACATTTTATCTTGATTTATTTAGTTTTAAATATGGTCAAGATATTTTCAAATGATGGTATTGAAGTTAAATAAAATTAAAATAAACATATTCGAAATGGACGATAAATGTAAGTAGCTAACTATATTCTCAATTTTTATCTAAGAATTATTATTGTCTGATAATATTATTTATTATATGTTATTAAATAATAACATAACAATATTTTTTAATAGTAATAAAATAAGGTACCTATATTATTGTGTATAGTGGCATTTTAAAAATGTAATGTTATCTGCATTGAGTGTTATGTTGTTATAAAATACCGTCGTAAATCGTGTGATATAGTTTATTTACGTGTGCTAGAGAGATTTGACGGATAAAGCGATTGAGGAGGCATAAGATAATTTTATTTTCTATTTCGCTAGCCTGCGGTTTATGTGGTCCTGTAAACGTAACGGATCGACGTTGTGTAAAATAAAAACGATAAATCCGTATCGGGGAGAGTAGAAAAGAGATAAAAATAAAGAAGCCCCAAACGAATATACTTGGTGTGGGACATTGTGGGTAATAAAAATCTGATAAAATCGAAAGGGAAAAATAACCATACTGATGAAAACGCGTTGGGCAATATCCGAATGAAATCGTCTAACCCTCTTTCTCTGTTATTTCATGCTCAAATTCATTTCTACCACATAAATATTAAATAATATCGCTATACATACAAATATTAAATTATCATCTACGTTGTTTGCAATATTTATTGCTCTAATACTCTAGCCGTAAATGCCTATTTTAGTCTCATAGTCGTACCTACCTACCTACCTTATCGTAGAAGCAAAGTCCCGAAGTTTTTGTCTGTTATATTTATTAGTTATTACCTATACCTGCTTATTACAATAAATTAAGGATGGAAATTGGAAAGTGTGTCATATGTAGGTAATAGGTATGCTTGCAAACTAAACATTTTTGTAATATATTTTGTTTACACGTATTAAATGAATAAATGGATATAGGCTAGCAACAACCAATATACAAGTAGGTTATATACCTATATAGGTACTCTCAATTCCGACAGGAATTTAATTTGGGAATGGCTAAAATATTGAAGGAAAATAGACATAATTTCAGTCTAAAATAATGTGGAGGAAAATGAAAACCAACCTTTTTTTTTGTGGAGGAAAATGGAACCGTCCATTGAGATAGAGTATACCTATACCCACGTTCAGCTTATTGCAAAGATAGGCGTTGTATATTATGATAGGTACCAATGGAAAAACTAGGGGACTTGTGCACTTCCAAGTCTAAAATGAGCACCACCAAAAAATCAAAGCTTTTTTTCTTTTTTATTGTTTTGTGGTCAGTGTTATAGTTTGTACCTATATTATTATATTAACAATATACCAATAAATGCTATATATTTTGGTATTAACTATGAAAAGGTATAAATGGCATGGTACAGCAACGATTTATGAAATAAAACTTAAATTTAAACTTTAATTCAATACTTATTGAATCCAGGTGGGATTAAATAATTTAAAAAACGAACAGATTTTTAACCAATATAATTTAAACTCAACATAAATATCAGGACTTTGGGAAATTGATCATTTTACTATGGACATTTGCTGGAGGCCTCGTTATATGAATAGATGCACTTAAGATGTTGTGAAATTAATATGAAAATGTGGTCGACCAGATCTATTTATAATTTTGAAATGCTATAGAACACATCATATTTTTAATATTGTTATACGTGACAATTGAAGAACAAAAATAGTTCCACAGTATTTTTAAAAAATAACTTAGGAGTCGAATCAGGTAATACCATGTGAAGTTATGTGTGGGGCGTGTGTCGTGTAAAGAACATACCTAGTATAGTAATATTATGTACCTATATAAAACAATATTTGTTATGATATACATAATCTAATACATAAGTAATATAAACGTATCTAAGTAGGTACCTAGTCCATATTTTATTCCATTATATTATATTATTATAATATTATGGGTAAGTTAGGCTATGTAGTAGGTATATTATGTTGCTGAATTCTGTATTTCTGTTCATCGTTTATATCTCCGTTGTTATTGGCTATTTGCTCAGAAACCTATGTCGTGTTTTATATACTTACTTATACACACCGGGTGTCCGTAATAGCCATTTTGACAAAATGCGTTATTTCGATCGATGGTTTTGTTCTAGTGCCCGTTGTCACATTTACATGCAAATTCAAAATCCAATTTCAAACAGAAGAAATTGAAATACTTTCGATGTTAAAAAATACCAACAAAGTAACGAATACAGTTAATGCATAGTTTTTATTATCTGTGTGTTGCTAAATAGGTACATATAATGTTATCATATTCTTTCCCTTACGTAAATACCATACGCGCATATAGATGTGCTGCATATTTTCAATTTCATATTATAGAGGTAGCTGGTAAAAAAACAATGATGTTATTCTTGTTCTTTCAATAAAAATATTCACTGGAACTAAAAGTCATTGTTACTTGTACAGTTGTACCTGATGATGGTTGGTATATATATAAAGTGGTTTCCCAAGCATGAAAATCCTTATGTTTTCGTTTAGTAATAAATATTTTATTCAAACTCTGATTTTTGGAAATGTTTAATATCCTTATAGACAATATTTTTAAATTCATTAAATTGTTTGTATTACTTAATGACTATCCTGTGGTGGTGGTGATAGAAACATCTGTTTTTCAAATTATTCCATTTTTTTACTGTATATTATTCTGTAGTATTTTTTGGAAAATGTTGGTGTATCCACCTGCCTAATTAAACATTTAAACGATTAATTTATAATTTAGTAAAATGTTTGTACTAAGGATAATAGTCCTTAAAAATGGTTTTAAAAAATACAATATAGATGTAATATTGGATTTGGAATTTATTACGCTTGGACCATTTTTTAAAATTATAAATGTTGATAGATTTTAAAATCTCCATATTCCTTATACATATCTTCCAAACTCATTATCATGGACATATCCTAACTCCTAAGTACAGAAAATTGCAAGACCAGGGGAGGTTATTTGGGGGGTTATGAAAGGGTGGTCTTTGGAACCTCCTATTTTTTTCCACGTCTTATTAGGTATTGATCTGACATTACATTTAGAAGCGCTCAGACAGCCGATGCATACATTTTAAAGTACAGTGGTGAGTGGTATATATAATGATTATATATATATTATAAAGGCTCTGGGGAGATCTATATAGATCCATCATCCCCATCTAGTTCCGCAATGTTTGGTATTGAAAACCACCGCCTGATGGTCACCACCACTAACCAGACCGGCGAAATCACGATTCACCAACGGAATTTGGGAAAACCTGGTGCATTAAGTCCGTCGTGGATGGTGATCGGATTGCGACTTCGGACGACATCTGCAGCTGCAGTGCTGGGATATTATTCACGGTCATGATAATAACGTCAATATAGTACTAGAAAGGTATGAGAAATGTCAAAAGTAAATAAGAAGTTATAACTTTTAGAATATAAAAAAAACTATTCAGGGCTCCCCTCCCCTGAATGTGGATCCCCCAAACCCTAAAAATAGGTTTGTATTATAGTATTATGTATAATATATTGGATCCAATTTTTTCTGTTATAGGTATATTCCTGGAGGCCATGTGGCCAACATATTTTATGTTGGTTTTACTTATTACTTATGTTACAATTTAGGTAGCTTATTCGTAAGTATAAAGACAATTTTGCGCAAAGTAAAATAATTTAAAAACTACTTCCAGTTTTGATTTTGATACTTTTGACTACTATTTTCAGAAAAATTATCCACTAAATAATTAAAATAAACTATATGCCTACAGTAGAAAATGGGGGTTTTTATTTGAAATAACAGAAGTTTGTATTTCCACATGATATTATATAGTATCCATAGTAGTACATAAAATCTATAGAATTTGAAAATATAATCTTTAAAGTAAATTTAAAAATATTCCAAAATGAGATTTTGAATAACTATATTATTGAAGAAAAAAAGGGAGTCAATCACCCTGTATGATTGGTCAATAGGTACTATTAGATACTGTAAATAGTCAATATAATATCGTGTATAGGTATCATTTATAATGTACCTATAGGCGAAAACTTCCTAATGCCTGCACGGGCTATCATTGGTACCTAGGTATTTATACTTTCTTAATATTAATTTATACAGCTATAGGTATTTACTTTAATAATTTATTAGTATAAGGTTTTTTAATAAATGTTTTATTATTTGGAAATACAGGAACATTGCAGACGATTAGGTAGATGAAAGTGAATTGAATAATGTAAAAACCGAACCGTTGCCCTTGCGACAAATTTATAGGCTATTGCGGACAATGAAAGAATACAATAAATAAACATATTTTTTCAGCTCCACTTATTTCACCAAGACATTTTATTCATTGATTTTTTGCACGTTTTTATTATAGGTATGATATTTCTCTTTCTATTATTATAGCGTGGTTTATTGGGCAAGTATATGATTATAGGTGTTGCAATGTTTTCAAACGTCTAGGTAGTTCTTATAATTTATAAATGTTTGAGATTTTTCCATTGATTTGTAAACTTAAAGGACATCTAAAAACAAGTTTGCTTAGATTTAAAGCATATCATATCTAAGGAATATTGTGTGGGTCTCACTCTTAAACACTAATTATTCAATGAGATATACAGGCGTTTGAAAATATGCGTGTGACGTCATAGAGCCGAAGACTAAACGGTGGCATATGTTTTACGTATAAAAGTGTCTGGATTAAGACAAAGATTACAATCGTTAAAGATAATAATTTTTAAATTTTATTTATGTACCCTTAAGTTTTTTTTCACACTGTTGTGATTATAGTTTTGATATACTTTCTAGTTTTTTTATGGTAGGTAAAACTATTAGTAAATTTCGTAAAAATTAGTTTATACAGCAATACAACGCGAATCGCGAACTTAATAATTTTACTTAATTATAACTTATAGTATGTATACAATACCAAGATAATATATTCAATTTTAAATCTCACCATTGCGATCGTCTTAAACACATAATTAATATACTTAGGATAATGAAAAAAAAAATTCTGAAATACTGTCTTAAGTTATAAAAATCATTGTGAAAAACAAACAACTTTTACACTAAAACATGGGCGGCTGATAACTCGTCGGCTCAAAGACGTCACGGGGCTATTCATCAACTTTCATTATCTCGTTGAATAATCATTTTTTTAGCTTCGGATTTTTACCAAAATTTTTTTCATTATTTGAAATACAATAACTCACTAATATACTTAAAATTAAAAAAAAAATTAGAGTTGTGATGTCCTTTAATGTGGTAATGTACATACGTCGATCTTTCTATGTAGCTACCTATGTAAACTCATTCGGACACGTGGGACACAGTCTTAGTATTACACCATAGTTTATCACAATATTATACGACACAGAAAAACCCCAATTGTCACAATTCAAAACTTGTATTTCTTAATATAATGTGATATCAAAGTATAATATATGAATGTTGTAATATGTTACTCTATTAATCTACCTTCTGCAAAATTATTAGTGTGAATCACATTTTTATTACCTACCTAAATTTTAATTTTTCTTTTCAGTTTTCACATTTTCTTCCGATAATTTTTGCATCTATCCAGAATTCCGTATTTGTGTAAGTAGGCACTATAGAAATGCATTATATGACAACATGCAACAATTATTACCCACTTTCCAAGAATAATATTATATAAGTAGGACGTAGTTAGGCATTATTATTGTTGTCAACAAATTCGTTTTTATTTTATTGAACCAAAATAATATATATTCGATTTGACCACTTGAAAATTGATATATTTAGCTCAAATGTGTTTATAAATTGACAAAATAATATAATATACATAATATTATTACATATATTTACTTACTTTTACTTAAGTACCTACCCCAAAAGCCCATAGAATCTAGTTTATTATTGCCTATTGGTATTTACCTAGTAATATATTTTATGAGTTCCCCGAGATTTTTACTCTAAAATAAAACAGATGCTTGTTTCTTGAATAATTAATTGTCGAGTGACTTTTGGCCAGATGCGATCATTGACAAAAAGAACATTTATAACTGTTACACAATAAATAATAACAACCATTATTATATCAAATATTTTTTTTTTATCAGCTTAACAATAATAATTACACATAATCAACAAATTAATAGAACACATTAATTAAAAAAAAAACTCTAGGGTTTGCACAGGTCAATAGGTAAACATCATTATAATATAACATATATTTTTAATTATCTTAAATATTATAAGACTATATATCGACTCTCTATTATTTTATATTTTATTGTATTATTTGAATAATTGTAACGTAGCCGGTCAGTTCCATCTCAGTTATGAATATTATAATTACAGTAGTATGGTGTTGGCGATAAATAACACGATGAACGTAATCAATGCCCAATTCTGTAATCTTGGAGCTTTACCTAAAAGTAAGAAATATTTTATGAAAAAAAAAATGGTTAGTATTTATAGAGATCAGTGGTATAACATTTTGTTGTATTTGTTTACCATTTGTAATAATATACTTGCAAAAGCAAATACACTTTCACAAAATCCGATAGTAATAAAGATTGGAGTAACTATACCTATTGGTTATCGAGAATTGTAGGTACTTTTAGTGCTATAGTTAGTTACATAATTATGTAATTAATTCTATACATGAAAGAATAAAAAACGCTTTCTAATGCATCTTGCGTCATTGTTGTACCACCTGTTGCTGTTAACTGCTGTTAATATAACATTTTTAAAAATATGTTTAAGATATTTTACAAAATACGTAAAGTATAATAATACGATGTAACATTTTAGATTCTGAGCGGATCGATTATTAATTTTAGAATGATGTTTGTTTTATTCTTTTTTTCGTGTCTGTCAGCACTTTTTGGGGGAATAAAAATGCTTCGATTTTTTACTTCAGCATATTTTCTAGTTGGTACTTTGGGAGGTCTAAAGTAGAAAATTCCTAGTAGTTTTCAAATGCGTTCTATTTCAAAAGGAAAAACAGAGATTTTTTACGCAAAACCAGTTTCTGACAAAATTGATTTAGTTTTTTTGATGTAGGCACCTTTTTCAAAAACTAATGAATAATAACAGTAGTTACTTTAAATATCCACCCAATGATTATGAGAAAATTTTCCATACATGATCAAACTTTCAAGTTATTGTTGATAAAAAATAAAAAACTAGAAAATGTAATGTACAATGTTACTCATATGTTGTTGTTAGTGGAAATGCCCAAGAGAGTAGAGCATAATAAATCCAACATAATTTTTGAAAACGTTTGAAGTTGGAATTTTGTAATTTCGTTAAAATTATGTCAAATTTGCAAATTGTTTTGTAATTGGAAATTCAAATTCTAATTCATAAACATTTTTTTTTTTTTCATAGCTAATATTTGAAAATTTAATACAAGATTTCTCAAAAGTTTTCCTATACATTTAACAAAATAAAAGTTTAGCGGAAAGTCAAAATAATTTATTATGAGTGTTTAAAGTTAAATTGTTTTTGACATTGTATATTGACTCGTACCTAATCAAAGAATTCTTCACGAACGATTTTCTTATTTTATTGTGATTCAAAAACAATTAACCGTAGATATTTGAAATTTTCATCAAATGATTATTTTATTATTTTCCACATAAGAAACAATTTTCATAATATTTTGGCTCTGTTTGAGCTATTTATAGGTATATAAAATTATCAATTTGTGTTAGTTTTTTAAAAAAAATATTAACGATAAAAAATTTTTCGCTCGGTCAAAATGCTCGAAAGTGAGTTGTTTTAATAGTATTTCAGGAGTATTAAAGATTCATTGGCACGATTTTTTTTATAAGCATTTAAACTTTAAATTTTGATAAAATTTGTAAATAATTTTTCAGTTTAAAATGTATTAAATGTTCTGATTTTTTAGGTAAGGATTGAACATCTAATACAATGTTTCCCTGTTTGTCATAAGTAGTTCATATTGCAACCAAAACAATCTAGAAAATATATTAACACAATTTTTTTATTGATATTTTTATGTTCAAATTTGGACAAAGTTAGATATTTAAACAATGAACAACGCGTTTAGTTATTTTGTTACTACTATTATCTGTTGGTATACTTGATTTTTTTAAACTTTAAGTATATAATATAATCATAATTTTTTTTCACACATCTGTATTATACCTTATCAAATAACTATATAATTATATTGTATACACACTATGAAAATGTTAAATGCAATTTATTTAGCTAACCTGCTATATTAGCATTAGTAGGTATTGTCTAATAGTAAAATAAATTACTTTAATAACAATGATATCATGAAATATACTTAGTAATATAGTGGGATAATAAATTACCGTCTTCGCTCAGAATCGTTTTCGTTTACCTACAATGATTTTATATCAGTGAATTCAAATTTAACACATCCGTTACAGCGACCCCTCTAGACACCTTTTGTACAGAAAAGCAGTACCCCTTTCCCAACTTTTTTTTTATAAACGAACTATTAATAATATTTACAGAAAAGTCACGAGAAGCTCTCTAATAATGATGGCATCCTTACAATTTTTATTTAAGCTTTAAAAATTCTTGACTCTCATAACGTTTGTCAATAATTTTATTATCGACTAGCATGGGGTTACCTTCACCCAGGCCATCATTCAACTACCTATGGATAGGATTTTATAGTTTTGTTTATTGAATGGCAGTTATTAATTATAATAATAAATTATTATTCTGTTGACCCAGAAGGATAAGACAGAAATTAAGTCTTGACATTTTATATGAATTTTAAGGTGAAATGACACATCTTCAACAAAAATCAATGGGTAAAAGAAAAAGAATATTGGAAGAGATTTGAAGTGGTTCTCCTAAAGATATACCTCATATAGACTGACCTTCTCCAGATCCAGCTGAATATTTATGTTGATTTTCAAGTAAATCGGCGGACGGGTAGTTTTTAAAACTACGAGCGAGGAAAAAAGCAACATTCATATGAAAAATAATATAGATATGTTAGATGAAGATAGATAGATATGTTAAACGTGTTATTACCTACTGATTGATATATTAAAGTAAGTATATACCTATATCTACTACAGAACTATCCACACCGGCCCGCTCGATGACTGTCGAGAGCCTAATAAAATGGCTATAATAGTATAAATTATAATATCTTATGAGTTATGACATTATTTAAATTTTAATTATATTATAAATCGTAATTTATTTATTACAAAATTCAGTTGATTATAGCCTACCTTTATATACTTATCAGTTATCAACATTAGGTAGGTACTACTTTTATACACAAGTTTTGAATAAAATTGAACGAGCGATATTCAATTTAATATGGTAATATTATATGTAGATTGATAAGGGTAAAACTTTAGACTATAAAAAAGTTTTCACATTTTTTAGTGATTATTATTTTACCTGTAGAATGTGATGACAGACTCGGAGCGATGACCTGTGCCGATTTTGGTGGTGCGTTGTCAACCAGTTCTATTTCAGACGACGATTTGTACAAGTCGAATTGATAAATTTCACACATTACTTTAATGCGGCCAGTCGGAAATAACAACGTACTAGCTCTAGTGATTAGATAAGATCTCATGACCACCATTTCGGTAACCTTGTCCTTACGTACGAAAACTGTATTGATACGTACTGATTGCATGGTTTCGGCCTGAACAGAATAAAAAAAAATAAAAAAAATAAGAATATTATATGTTAATAAAAATTTGTTTCATAAGTTGTTGTGTATAAACTAAAATTTTTTTTTTAAAAAAAAAGTTGGTTGGGTGGTAAATACTAAACAGTCAATTGTATGTACAAAATAATATATAGGTACCTAATTATTCGATAACTCTATACATTTAAATGAACTATAGGTATCAAAGTTTACTTTTTATTAACTGTACTGTTTGGGTTTGTTTTAAAATTATTGGTAGCTTTAGTTCATTAATTTAATATAAAATATAATAATAATTACTCTCGATTTAATATTTAAATCCATAGGAATTACTGGTATAAAATGTTATGTATTGCGTGGCAAGGGCGGAAAGTGAGCTACTTTAGTTGTAAATGGCGTGTGTGGCACGTGCATTTTACCAGATACCGAAATATTGCCTTAGCGCACAAGCCACACAACATAAGTAGGTATTTATTTATTTTTGTTAACCACAGACCACAGTATATGGACTATAGTCTGACATCTGATTAGTATCTGATATGCAGGTAACTCATAAAAGGGGTATCCCGTGTCTCTAGATCTATTTTTAGGGGGCGAAAACTGAATATTTTAACTATCTATACATATAGTTTTAAATTGCTTATTATGAAATATAATATTTTTATTTTTATAAGTTTGTTGAAAGGGGACATCGTAACCGTAGGTACCTCATCCTATGTGTATTATTGTGTTGTCTGACGTTCGAAATAATACATTTTACTACGTTATTTATTTATTATATTATATTATTATAGCGAATTTACCTGTTATCAAATTTAAAGATGAGAATATTGTTTAGGTTTTTTTGTGTTATTTTAATTTTAAACATGTTATGAATATTTTAAATCTTACAAAAATTTTACAATTCTTAAAATATTCATAACTTTTTTTAAAGTTAAAATATTAATGAGAACTTGCGTCTGGCCCTAAATAATAATCTTATATTTGAATTCAATAACATGTCAATAGTATTAAAAATTACGGAGTTAAATGGATTATTCTGAACATAAAATGTGATATTATGTTAAGCGTTCGTTTGACGGTGGTAACACGTTGAATATAGTTACAATGTCTTCTTGAGGTTCAGTGGCGGACAGGGTCTGATTCAAAAAGAGTTTAAGTTAGGTTAGAGAGATTTATTTTAAAAGCTCAGTTAATATACTCGTAAATCGTAATGTTTTTACAATAAATGGACGAAGTAAAAAATATTATAAATTAAATAGGTGCTTGTAGAACTACTACGCCGTGTGATGATAATACTATTATATGATTGAAATGCATGACAAAAAGCATTTTATTTTTCACTTTGCACAGAAATTAAATTGATTTAATACAGTATGACGTTATATTCTTTACATTTCTTATAAATTCGTTTGATAACAGCAACGACGCAATTACGCAAAGTTTAAAATCAATTCTTGGTGCCGGATTTTCATGAGCAATACTTCGTAAATTGGTATAAACTTCAAAATTAAGATTTATGAAATTCCGGAAAGTGGATCAAATGTGGGTACGTTGTACAAAGATAGAGGAGTATAGAATCGAAAGCGTGTCTTGGGTAAACACTAAACAGCATAAGTCAGTATTTATGGGTATTTGGATTTTACTATATAAAAAGTTTTCAATTTAAAACTTAAATAGGTAACTATCTATAAAGTAATTTCATTTTTATTTAATTTATTTATGAAATAAAATAAGAATAATCATCTTAATAATGGGTAAATACAATTATGTATCTTTTTAATTAAAAAAAATATATATATACCTTCCTATATATAATGTTAGTATTCACAGGAAGGAAAATAATGTTTATAATAACAAACCTTATTGAAAATATAGTAAAAAAAACGTATTGCTTTAGACAACACAAAAGAAGACTAACTGCAAGTCAAAGCGTATCAACTATAAGATAAAAAAAAATAAGTAAGAATTTTATTCGAATGGCTTGCACAAACAATCGTGATGAAATCCTTTTAGTCTAAATATTATATTATATTATCGTGCACTTAAATAATAGGTAAGTAAATAAAATAAAATATAAGTAACACAATTATTAATATAACATAATAATATGTATAGTAATGTTACTCGGAATAACGCATAGGTATACTCATGAAGTAATAACACTCATGTAGAAGTATTATTTGTAGTAAAAAATTTATATTTACTCTGCAGCGTTTGGAATGAAACAAATTTCACGTTTAACGTGAAAAATTAAATATTTTTTGCTGACGTAAATCGTAGAAATATACAATTCACGGGTTTCACGATTAATTATTATTTCGTCGACCATATAACTATACTCGCGAAGAGTGCCAGAACATCCTATATATGGTACATTCGTACCTGTACGGATCGTGGAAATATGTCGAACCGTATGTTGTTGTAATTTAGTTATCATTATTATTATTATTATGGATTGTGGCGATCGGCAAATGTAACAAAATATTCAGTATATAGGTATCGTGTTCGAATTATATTAAAACGTACGAGTTCGGTCGGTCAATCTTGTGTGTGCATGACGTACGGACTACCGGGTAACAGGTAGCAAATTAATGTTACGCTATAATTACAGACGCGCTTTTATCAATGCCGCTGATTTTTTTTTTGTTTTGATTCCCAGTATTTCGGATGCGCTGCAGTGGACGATCGAAAAGTATTTATTTTGCAGGCAATTACAACGGTGCAAAACAATTGCATACCTAACAGGATAATAATAAATAATAATTGTGTTTGTACAAAACTGTGTTCGGACGTTTAACGTTCGGCACCGGTCAAAATGCCACGCTCCAGAGATGTGGTTAAAATATTATGGTAATGGTTTTATTATTACGAGTTATAATTTATAACGTTTAATAATAATTCACACTCCAGCATTTGTTTTCGCGTTTTACCTACGCATTTATGCGGCCAATGGTAACGATGCGTTTCCGAAATGTATTTACGCGCTTTAAATGTAATTATTGTCATACCGCGGTACGGGTGCAGCGTGCACTTGGTTTGGTTTTTGGCTGTCGACTGTAATTTTATTGTCCAACAACAGAATGTTTAACATTATAGTTTGTGTTTGTACACGGCAATAAGAGTAAAGGCGCCCAAAACTATTACTACGCGAAAAATATGCGTTCCAAACGACAATTATTATCTTATTCATGTGGCTCACTGAAGGCGAATTAGAGAAATTAAAATGAGGTGTATTACCTACACAGAAATATAATATATGGTATTGCATAAAAAAAAGAAGAGACACCTCGAAATTGCGTAACTATAGTGGGTCTAGCGCTACAGGTGGCTTAGCCCTCAAATGGCCCACATGCATACACGTTTTCAGACCACCTATAAGTTTTTACTTTTTAGCCACTTCTGGTTAAAATTCAAATTATTGCACAAAAAAATGATTGTCATGGGCAAAATTTGTATAGGGTACTAACTACTGAGTATTTGAGTTGTAGGGTGACTCCTGTTTTAGTGGACATACGATATATTATATTTATTTTATTGCTTACATTTTATTTTTAATGACCGGGAGGGGGTCGTTTTTTAAACTTTTATTTTACAGGACTTCCTATAGTCCCTGTGACTTCTAAACTCTAATGATCATTATGGTAGGGGTTGTGAGGGATTTACATCCCACAAGTTATTTTTAACTTAAGTTTTCTAGGACTCCTGTAACTATTAAATCCTAGATACGCCCCTGCTATACTCATCACTCCGTCTTCGCGCTTGTTTCCGCTAATTTGATATTGTAATATAATAATAATAATAATAATATATTAATGGGTTTACGAAGTTAATTAGTACAGCTGCGTAATTGTCTGTAAACTGAATGTATTGAATATCAATTTTTCTATATATTTAGTATTTACTCTACCTATTGATATGGTTTGCATTTTGAGTTTCAAATTCGTATGAATCTATGCATAAATGTTTAAAATTTGAAATGAAGAAAATGTTTCTTTTAATCTTTATACTTTATACTATACCTAACTACTGACTGTTTCATTTCCTTTAATATTTTAGTACCTACTCGAGATTTTTTAAAAAAACTTTAACATAAACCGTTAATAACGCAAAGGAAATTGATTAAAGTGATAAAAACTTTAGATCGATGAATTTAAATGTAGTATAAACATATAAATTGATCTGTTTTCAATACAATTGTGCGATAAATGTTCTCATTAGCTATACAAAATAATGCAATATTTTCCTTAATTACTTTAGACTTTAGGTACTTATGTCCTATATAATGTATTTACTAGGTTAATTTATCATTATTTACTCTCAAATTAAAAAATATATTTTATAGGTATAAATAAAATATTATAATTATCTAAAGAAAACAAAATACGATTTTTAAAGTTGGTAATTATATTTTAAAAATTTAACTAAATCTAACCTGTTTTTAACTCTCGTTTATATAAGATGATGTTAATTATTTGCAACCTTCAAGGTATTATAAATACATAATATTTACTCAGTCGTTTTTCTTTGACGTTGTTTTTAATGAAAATATTCAATTATTAAATGTATATTATATAATATAGGTATATCTATTACCTCAATAAAAATCAAATTATATATGTATTTTCATTTTCAGTTATTGCCCTGTGGTGATTCTGGTATGTTTATTTCAGTTTATCTTAAAACTATTTGTTACATAAAACATAATATTTAAACAATGTATAACAATAATAATTTATTATTTTAAATATGTTTTACGACTGAAATATTAAAAAAAAACCTATTGTTTTAATAAATGACTGAATTTTGTGACACCTATTATTTTAAGCTTATCTGGGTCTTCATCTTAAAATCGATTAATATTATCTGAAATGTATAAAATAAATTAAATCGTATGCATTATCGAATTATATTTTATATAAATTATGAATTTAGACAACATTTCAATAATTTGAAGGTTATATATTTTTTTAAAACGTTCCTAGGTATGTATTTTTTTGTGAAATCGTTTTTAGTTTTTAAATATCTAATAATACCAATTCAAATTAAAAAAATTAGTTCGATTTCTATCAACTATTGAAAAATTTAACTTAACATTTTTTTAACAACATTATATTGTAGGTAGTTATAATCATGTGTTGTTAGATTCAGATATACATAATGCGTAGTACGTACGTACCTACCTATCTAAAATGGTAATTATCAATTAGCAACAATCACGAAACAAAACGGAACGTTTTAACTATTCAAGTGGATTTGTGTTTCAATGACATAAATTAAATTAAAAATAGAAAAATACCGTTTGATTATTTAAGAACCAACTAATGTTGACAGCTGGATAGCTTTCGCCGGCAATACAACTGACGTTGATTAGATCACCCGCTGAGTACTTCATTCTGTTCGCCTGCAACGTTGGAGGGGACGATGGTTCATCTGAAATAGTTTAATGATGGAGTAGACATTAGTATACACTATACAGCATTACAATGTGTACCCAAATTTTGTTTTAATAAGATATTATATTCATTTTGTGAGTACATTTATTATTATTATTGTACCTTATTAGTTAGTCTTATAATAAAAATATAATAACACGATGATAATATGTTATACACAAATATAACCCAATACTGCACAAAATGCATAACCCAATACCGCACGTATTTATAAAAATATATAGCCTAATTTCACACACAAAAATAGTACAATACCGCATACATAAATTTATTAAAACCAATACAAATATATTGCATAGATATAAATTATTCATATTCCATAAAATCAAAATACTCAATTCATATAAAAAATAAAAATGTGTGTGTAACATAAAAATAATTAAAAATAACATCTATACAGTAGATGTATATAAAAGAGTGACCATATGTCCCGTTTCCGTACCTCTGCCCTGTTGTCTCCCGGGGAATCTTCGGGACACTAAAATGTCCTGTTTTCAGAAGGTAGACCTAAACTTTATGAAAATCAAAAATACATTTTGTGAGGTGGCTGGAACTGATCAACTGAGTACCAGAAACTACTGGGTATATACTTAGGTATATTTTAGTTGGGCACTAGGAAAATAATAATAATAATGATATAAATAAAAATAATTACATTATTTATAAACCATAAACTTTGTTTGAGAATTTGTATAAATATTTAAAATGCGTTTATACAAATCCGAAATTTTTATCAATAAAAAATGTATCTAGATGAATTTATTTAGATTAGTAAAAAAATTTTCTAAGATGAACGTTTAGATACCTTGTAACTATTCATCTAGATAAACTTATCTAGATAAGTCCGAACACTGGCGGTAATGGGTGACGCACAGCATGGCCACTAACCGTTTTCTTTATTAATGAAGTTATTCTAAATATGATTATTGGAATTTTTAAATATAGGTACTCATAGACAATATTTTTGGTTAACCGAGATTTTTTTCCTGTAAACGTGCGAAGGAAAATGTGCGTACTTAGCCAGTAAGCCACCTAACTGCAGAAACCGAGAACCAACTCGACCAGTAATAGCCAGTGGGATACATCACAAATTTAAACAGAAACCAATTCAGCTACAATGGTTAAAATGTTTATACTTAGGATAATAATTATTTCAACTATTGTCCTTAAAATGGTACTACAAAAATATAAAATAGATGTAGGACAACAATGAATAAAATAATATAAAATTGAATCTAGTATTCTAGTATTCATTATACTTGTAACTTTTTACAAATTATAAAATGTTGGTAGATTTATAATATAATTATTAGAATAATGTTCAAATCATCAAATCTCCATATTTTCCTAACCTATATTATCGTTAATTCATAATATTTAATAATTTAGAAACTACTCCTTCAAATTTTGATTTAGATGCATTATTAACATTTTCCAAAAAATAACTTACTGAATAATTTGAATAAAAATATGGAGGTTTTCATTTGAAAAGCAGAAGTTTTTATTTACATGGCACTTATTAAATGGTTAAAAAATGAATATCAGGAACTTACTATCTATTCAAAAATATGACATTGATTACATTTAAAAATTTTAAAAATGAAATTTTGAATAACAGTATTAAAGAAAAAAGGGGGTGGGCATGTTAAATGACTTAAATGTTTCCCCACTATTCTTATTTCTTACAAAATAAAACTATATGAAGTAGATTTTTGTATGAGATATCCGTAAATATAATTGTTTGAAATATTTGTCTGAAAATTTTGATGTGATAAATAATAAATGCTTAACTTTCGACACATAATATAAATTAGCCAATAAAGTTATATTTATTTGTTGTATCAAGACGA
This sequence comes from Metopolophium dirhodum, assembly GCF_019925205.1. NCBI lineage: Eukaryota > Metazoa > Arthropoda > Insecta > Hemiptera > Aphididae > Metopolophium > Metopolophium dirhodum. The sequence goes on along the minus strand of NC_083567.1, from coordinate 14,003,577 downwards.
GTGGTGAGAATTATTTTTCCCTTGTGTATTTTTATTGCATAACTCCGTTTCTATAAACTTCAATAGGCTATTAACCAAAAATCAGACGATAAAACATAAACGTTTTCTGAAAAATATTTTGTACTTTACCACATAATACAATATTGATGGTTGGATGTCATAATAAAATAAAATATACAGTACGTGTTTGACCTCCGTCCCAAGCACACGTGTGTTCCGTATTTCTTAGCTCCCGATAGCAATATCAGTATATACATGCACACAAAAATCAACAGCGAAAAAGGTATGTAATCTTATCTTACTCGTAATTGCAACGCAAAATTACACCGGCCGCCGGTACATAGCGGCCAATTAAACCGATAAAATGTCTACGGATATTTTATCTAATATGCACAACCAAAAACTATCTCAACTGTCATCACCACCAAAAATAAACAACACAAAAACCTTTGCCGAAACAACAGCCAACACAACGTTTCCTAAGAAAGATCAAGCCATTATATTAAATACGATAAACGAAATACCACAAATAGAATATGTTAAAGCATTTAGCAAAATAACACCGCCTAAAAACATCATCTTTGCGTCCCGTATTTCGAACAACAGATTTTGTATATATTTTAGAGACAAAATAACTGTTGACGAACTGACACAAAACTATTCGTATATAACCGTTAATGAAAATCAAATACCATTTCGTCGTCTAGTAAACCCTGCCAAGAGATTTATAATTTCTAACGCACACCCGATAATACCTCATGAAGTAATTACCGAACACTTATTACTAGAAAACATCAAGACATTATCTCCAATAACCTTCCTTAAAGCTGGTTTTCAAGATGAGCTCGCTCACATCAGTAGTTTTAGGAGACAGGTATATATTCACCCCGACGACACAGCAAATGTACCCGGATCGATAATAATCAAATATGACAATACAGACTTCAGAATTTTTCTAACGGACGACACTCTTACTTGCTACGCATGTAAACAAAGCGGCCACACATCTAATCACTGCAAAAAAGAACCAAATACCATGACCAACAATATTTATATTACACAAAAACCAACAATAGATGATGCCCCCACCACGTCCTCATATCCCACACATGATGACGACATAACAGAAGTAAATACTATTGCCATACCTAAAAACAGTCAAAACTCAAATATATTAAGCCAAACAACGACCAATACAAATTTACCCAATAAACAAATCAAAAGATCTCTACCAACATCAAGTTGTCCTACATCTCCAACAATTTCTGAACAATCAAACACACAGCCAAACATTGAGAAACCTAATCAGACCAAAAACCTTGAACATAAGTTATTAGAATCAAAAAAAAACAAGAAAACACCTCAAGATCAAATTAAAAAATTAAAAAAAAGCAATTCGCTTGAAAATATTGCTACAAATGATGAGGACCACCTAAAATCTGCACAAGACCTATTTTCCGAAAACGAAGAAATCAATATCTCTTTTTACCAATTCAAATACATAATTGAAAATTTCTCCAATAAATCAATTAACATACATTCTCTCTGTGAAGAAGCAAAAGTTGACATACCTTCAATGTTAAAAACCATCGAAATAGTCAGACCTAAGATAAACGACCGAGCAACAAAAACCAAACTCACCAAATTAGCAAATCTACTATTCCAAGCAACTCCACAAGAGTTATACTCGTAAAGCCCATATACAAATAAATTAATCAAATTCTCAAATTCTAATGAATGTAAATCAAAAAGAAAACAACCTCACACATAACACAAAACTAATACAATGGAACCTTAATGGCTTTCAAAAAAAAATAAATGAATTAAAAATACTAATAGCCGAGCATTCGCCCGATTTCATATGCTTACAAGAAACCAATTTTACTGACCAAACCCACAAAACTTTAAGGAACTATATATGCTACACTAAAAACAGAACTAATGGTTTAAGAGCCAGCGGTGGTGTAGCAATCTATGTCAAGTCATTCTTTCCTAGCAAGCAAATAAAAGTAAAAACCCATCTCGAAGCTATTGCCATTTCTATACATCTCAATGAAATAAATTTAAATGTATGCAACTTGTATTTACCCAACCAAACTAAAATCGAATTTTCCGACATCGAAAACATAATTAAACAACTCCCCAAGCCATTTATGATATTAGGCGACTTTAATGCACATTGTACCATGTGGGGATCAGAAAAAACAGACCATAGAGGCAAGATAATTGAAAAAATACTAGAAAACGAAAACATTGTAATTCTAAATGACACATCCCCCACCCACATTAACCTAGCCAATGGAACCTTATCATCTATCGACCTAACAATGTGCACATCCTCCTTAGCCCAAAGACTCAAGTGGAAAGTGCTGCCTGATATCTATAGCAGTGACCATTTACCTATACTCACAAACTTCATGCACAGGATAGGGGATACTAATACGAATAAAAACCGTAGATGGAATCTAAAAACACCCAACTGGACATTATTCAGTGATATTATAGAGGAAGAAATTACCAAAATACAATATAATGACCAATCCAATATAGAAAACGCAGTCAAAATATTAACTAACATAATCACCTCAGCAGCAGAAATATCAATCGGTAGCTGTATAAACCATAACCAAAAACCCAAAGTTCCTTGGTGGAATGATGAGATTAAAAGAGCTATAATCAATAAAAAGAACGCCTTAAACACGTACAAAAAAAATAAAACCTTAGAAAATTTCATACAACTCAAAAAACTGCGTGCCCAAGCCAAATTTTTAATAAAAAAAAGCAAAAAAAAACTCATGGAAAGAATTCACAACCAGCATAAACTCCAAAACTAACTCATCCAAGATATGGAACAAAATCCATTCATTGAAAGGTATAAACCGAAACCAAGAAATTCATATAACTGACGAACAAGGAACAACATCAGCTCCAGAAGATGTCGCCGAAAAAATCGGCGCTTACTTCCAAGATAATTTTAGCAACAAAATCTACACACAAGAATTTATTAACGGAATAAAAATACCATTCGAAAACTCACAAATAATCTCAATGATAAACCCGAACAACAGCGACCAAATTGTCTTGAACTCCAGTATAACACTCAATGAAATGGAAACTGCACTAAATAAATGCCAGAGCAAAAGCCCTGGCCCAGACAGTATCCCTTATTGTTTTATTATAAACCTCGGCATAACAGCAAAAAAATTTCTATTGAATATATATAACAATATATGGCACACAGGAGTTATACCTAAAGAATGGAAAAAGGGAATAATAATTCCTATTCTTAAACCAGGGAAAAACAAACATTCCACTGAAGGATACAGACCTATCACACTCCTAAACACAATGACAAAAATTATGGAAAAAATTATAAACTTAAGATTAACATGGTTCTTAGAAAAAAACCAAATACTTTCTAAAGAGCAAAGTGGATTTCGCCACACTAGATCAACAATGGACAACTTAATTACAATAAAAACTGAAATAGAAAATGCATTCGAACATAAACAAATACTCGGAATGATCAGTTTGGATATAACAAAGGCTTACGATTCTGTATGGAGACATAGAATACTAGCTCTACTAAGCAAAATCTTAACAAACGGCAATATGTTCATGTATATTACAAACTACCTAAAAGAAAGACAATTTCAGGTCAAAGTATCACATACCCTATCAAAGACGTTCTACCAAGAAAATGGCATCCCACAAGGATCATCACTGGCAGTCACACTCTTTCTCTTGGCCATTAATGATATTGTCGAAACAATCAAAGTTCCTGTAAAAGCTAATTTATTCGCCGATGACTTTAACATTTTTTGCAGAAGCAAAAACCTAAAAACCGTCCAAGAATTACTCCAAATAAGTGCTAACAGCTTATCAGATTGGTCAAAAAAAACTGGCTTCTCATTCTCTAACCTCAAATCCAAAAGTATTATATTTACAAAACAAAAAAAAATAAAAGATCTCAATATAATACTAGACAACTTAGTTATACCTCACCATAATAAAATTAAAATTCTAGGAATAACATTCGATTCCAAACTCAATTGGATACCTCATCTAAAAAATATTCGTGACTCGTTATCTCAAAAACTCAACATAATCAAAATAATTGCCCACACATCATGGGGTGGTGACAGCGCATCTCTTTTAATGATCTATAAAGCGTTAATTCGATCTAAAACAGATTATGGATCAATACTGTTAAAAAATGCCAAAACCAACCACTTAAACATGGTTCAAACTAAACTAAATACTGCTATAAGACTTTCAATAGGGGGATTCAAATCCAGCCCAATTGAGAGTATTAGAAACATTGCTAATGAAATCCCACCTAACCTTAGAAGAGAAAAACTACTGCTATTATATTGTGCCAGAACCAAAAGAAATATCAACAATCCAGCCATCAAAGTAATAAATGCACACATACAGCAAGCCGAAAAAGAAAATATAAAAATAAACAATATTTTAGAAAGAAAACCGTACATTTTTCCCCCTTGGAACACAACATTCAATGTTAACCTTACTTTAACTCAATTCAAAAAAGAAAACACAATGCCATCCATATATAAAAACATGCTCAACAACATATTGCAAGAACACCCAAACAGTGTACACATATACACTGATGCATCCAAAACAAATGACGGTGTTGGTCTCGCTATGATAATAAACAATCAAACAATAGCATACAAACTTCCACCCCAAGCATCAATATTCACAGCAGAAGCGATGGCAATATACAAAGCTGTAAAATATTTCCACACTGAATATTCAAACCATCAAACAAAATGTATAATACTTAGCGACTCACTCAGCAATTTAATTGCCATCACAAATACTCGAAACCAAACAGATATCACTAAGCTAATACAAGAAGAAACTTTTCTTGCAGAAAATAAAAATATATACATCCAGTTTGTATGGATTCCGGGCCACATCGGCATTCCAGGAAATGAAATGGCTGACCAAGAAGCCCATAATGCAATCACCTCCAAATTAACTGCAACCATAAAGTCCATCACATTTGCAGATGCAAAAAACGAAATTAAACTACACACAAACAATAAATGGCATTCCTACTGGCGAAAACTCAACACCAAACTCAATAAAATAAAAAACAATATAAATCTATGGATAAATCTTGAACTCAGTAGAAAAGAAGAAACCATAATAAACCGTCTCCGAATTGGTCACACACACCTAACTCACAGCTATTTGATGACCAAAGACGATCCTCCACTATGCGACGCGTGCAATGTACTTTTAACGGTCAACCACGTCATCACAGAATGTCAAAAATACAACATGTATCGAAATCAATACCACATATCAGAACAAATTTGTCAAGCACTAGGACCAAACCCACAAGACGTTAAAAACTTAATTTTATTCTTAAAAAAAACAGAATTGTACAATTTAATTTAATGTAACCATGTAAATGCTAAAATACTAACAATGTAATCTAAAATTCATGTACTAATGGCCTAGTTGTCGATGTATATTTCAGATCAATAAAAAAAAAAAAAAAAAAAAAAATAAAATATAGTTTTACAAATAAAATAAATACTTGGAAATTTAAAAAAAAAATACCTAGGTAAGAATTATGTAAGAATATTATGTGTAATCGGAGTAATCAATAACAGTATATTAATAGTATTTTTTTAAAATTAATAATAGGTATTAGGTATATTCTATAAATTACCAAAGCTATTTTCAAAGAATATATTTTCACCTCGTCGTCTCAAACGAAATTGGCCCAGGGACCTCCTTAACATTTAATAAATAAAAATAAAAATAATTAAAAAAAAGGTGGATAAGTGGATGTCGCTCTGCTGTACAGTAGGTTACAAGTGGGTCACTGTAATGGATGGTGTTAAATTTGAATTCAATGATATAATATCATTGTATAAGAAAAACGATTCTGAGCGAAAATGGTCAGTCAGCCTATGATTTTACCAAGTATATTTGATGATATTATTGTGAATAAAGTAATTTATATATAACCTATTTACTCGGAGCCTTGTTTTAAATTTTCAATCTTTAGCCATAAAAGTTAAACATTTTATACATTTTTAACCAGAAAATAATTAATAAATTATAAATTTGATAAATGTTGTCAAAATTTGAACTTTAAATGCTTATAAAAAAAAATTGTGCATATGTATTTTTAATATTTTTCAACTGCTATTAGAACGATATATCAGGAGCCTTATATTAAATTTTCACGCTTTTTTACCCAACAAATTAAAATTTATTGATATTTATAGAAAAAAAAACTAAAAAAATTGAAAACTGACAATGTCCGTAGACAGCTCAAAAAGAGTCAAAATATTTTCAACATTTTATGGTGTATAGAAAATGCTAATATAAACATTCAGTGAAATTTTCAAGTATCTACAGTCATTCGTTTTTTAATTACAATAAAATAAGAAAATTGTTACATGAGAAATCGAGTAAATATCAAATGTTGTAAAAATATAAATTTCAGACGCTCATAAAAATTTAAATTAAGTTTCTTCTAGACATTTTTTTTTTGATAAAGGTAGACAAACTTATGAGTAATCTTATATTACATTTTCAAATCTTAGATTTAAAAAGAAAAATTTTTATGAATTCTCATCAAAATAATTTGCTATTTTTCGTGATTTTTCCGTATTTTGTCAAAATTTGAACTTTAAACGTGTATAAAAAAAAACTGTGACTAAGGATTTTTAATTTTTTTCATCTGCCTTTGAAACAATAACCTAGGAGCCTTCTATTAAATTTTCAAGCTTTTTTACCCAACAAATAAAATTTTATTGATATTTATAGAAAAAAAATTTAAAAAAACTGAAAACTGACAATGTCCGTAAACAGTTCAAAAAAAGTCAAATTATTTTCAAAATTGTATTGTGTATAGAAAATGCAAATATAAACAACCAGTGAACATTTCATGCATCTACGGTCATTTGTTTTAGAGTTACACCAATAACCAAAATCGATTTTGTTAAAAATCGATTTTGCGTAAAAATTCCCGTTTTTCCTTAATTTTTCTTTTGTTTTTCACATCGCTTTTGAAAACTACTGGGAAATTAAAATTTTGACCTCCCCAATGCACCAACGATATTCACTTTACCATCGAACAAGATACTGAAGTCGAAAATCGAAGCATTATTTCGACTACTTATCGTGTACACAGACACAAAAAAAAAAAATAAAAAAAAAAAATAAAAAAAAAAACACACATCATTGTAAAATCAATACATTCATCGTTTCACTCAGAATCTAAAAAAAAAAAAAAACCGGCTTAGAATTTTGAAGTAGGGTCATTGGATTCCCCCCCCCCCCCCTTCTATCACGCCGTCCCATCTTGTATACTTGTATCCCCCATATTACCCATTGTATAGATTATTACAAATGTATATATTCTTGTTTTATAAAAAAAAAAAGAATATATTATATTTAATTTTATTTAAAAAAATTGCGTACAAATATAAGCAAAAATAAAATAATATATACTTTCATGTAGCCCACCCAATAATATATATAGGCTTAGAAACTAGTGCTGGGGAAGTTGTTCTTTATCAACAAACAGTTTGTTGATTTTAACTTGTTAAAATTGTGTTATTTAAAATTATGGAAATAAAACTAAAACAATGTATGATAATAATAGTATAATACCATCGTACATTCTAATAAAGTTATATAATGTTTTTTGTCCTTCCTCAACAACATGTGTATAATACGTACAGTGTAATAAGTTTAATTATTATTTATTTTTTTATTATTATTCAATATTTTAGCATTATTGGAAAATGCTCGTTCACCACAATATTTTGAAATTATTAATGCAACGTTGCATGATAGGATCTATTTCCCCTGTTTTTGGGGGAGACGCTAGAAAAATGATTCAATCCATTAACCGATTTAGTCCGGATTTTTGCAGCTTATCTCAATACGTTTCATTAATCATGTCACTGCAATGTTTAACTGACCCAGTTATTTTTTATTTCCAGAAAATAAAAGTTGCACGAAATTACACCGAACACGTCGTCGTGCACAAGTTTAAATACCACGAAGGCTAAAAAACATTTAGTATGCGTTTCTCGAAGCGAATATTCGACGTATTATGCTATAGATTTTTATGATACCCTAGGAAACTTGACGGGCACTTACAAAAGGGACGAAACATTTTCATGCATACACAAGCGATACGCAGCAAGTCTGAATTTCTTTGACAGTAATGCGTTCCCAAATGTACATCTGAGAGTGTTCAGATGGTTTTTTTTTCACCAAAACTTATATTTTTGAATTAATATTCATACATTATTCATAATACCAAAAATATACACACAGTTCTTTGGTCCATTACTATAGCGAGAAATCGCTCAGATCAAGTTGGTTATTCTACGCGAACAATGTAAAATGTAACTGGCAATCGATTGCTAATTTCTTTTCATATCCACCATGCAGGCCTAAGTATTAAGTTACATTATTATTAGGTATAAAGCCGTAAAGGTAGTAAGGCGTAGTAAATACCTATAATATATTATATAATAACAATAGTTTAATTATTAAAATTAATTCTCTTCAAATATTTTTTAAATAATATTCAATACCTAGCATTAATCATTGCTTAATAATGTTTGTTATTGTTTTTACAGTCTTGTAATAATATATGTACTGTTAAAATTATCCGCATTTTATACTACTCATGAATTATGATATACCCGCGTAGTTTTCCCTACCTATTCTTATCGGAAAAAGTGCTAGGAAAAATATATGACAGGGCTTGATATAAAGATTATTATGCCTTTGGTTAGACTTGTATATTAGGATATATAGTTGGAGGCTATTTTCAATGAAAATCGTAACGAACCATTTTCGTTGAAATAATATCAGTAGTTTTTCGCCAAAGTTTGTTGAAAACTTTTTCATATGGTTTCACTTAGATTTGGTGATGAAATGCATTAATTTTTTTTTTATCGTGTTTCTGATTGGACTAACCTTAAACAACTTTGGGGTTTGATTAAATTCGTTCGTTTTGATTTTTTGAGAGCACGTCTTAAACCGTATGTCTATGCAATCTATCAGTCTAGCAGCCGGTTGTGATATGTTGACATTTGGATGTCCAACGTGGATTAGGACTTAAAACAATAATAATAATGATTGTAAATGTGAACGATCCTACAGACCGATTCCGAAGGGACGGGCGGGGACAATAGAGAAATTTCGCCACCGCCACCTCCAACACCACCACCACCACCTTCAACATTATTACTATTATTATTATTATTATTATTACCCAGTTGGAAACGGGAGTGTAAAGTGATGGCGGCAACAGTAGTAGTAAATACGTATACACATTATACTGTATGCGCAATATACATGTATATAACACATAACAATGGTATCATCCCGGTTTTGTGCTTTAAAATAATATGCTCAAACGCTATTCATGATGTATACCTATATATCTATACATTTGTATGTGTAGTATATACACATATATGCACACATATTATATAGAATATAATATACATATTATAATATTATGGAACAGTGTGTAGTCGTCGAACAACGATGTAATAATTAAACATTTTGCAGAACTGCAGAAGTGTGCGTATTAATAACTTTGGAATTTCCTTTCACGTTGTAATATGGTTTTGCAATAGTAAGAATATAATAATAATAATAATAATAATAATATGATGATGATTATTATTATTATTGCAGGCTTGGCGGGTTTCAGGGGACAGGGTGCTGGGTGCAGTATAATTGGTGTTTGTTGTTCATGCACTTTTTAAACAATAATAATACGATACCAGGTACTGTACCTAACCAGAGGTACATATTAAATCAGTTGTTAGAATATTGATCTTTATAGTTCATGAGCGTAGCGAGAAATATGTATATTGAATTTATTTAAAGAACTGATTTTTTTTTTTTTATGTGGTTTGTCATCTCATTTTGGAGTAAATAGTTTGCCGTTTTCTTCAACTTTAGGGGGTTGGTTTCTGGTACCAAATTCAATCTAGTGGATACTTTGGAGAAAATCGCGGGGAAAGGGGGTGGGGTTTAAAGAAGGAAAATCCTAAAAAATACTTTTCAGAAAATCATCAAAAACAGTAGGAAAACGGGAATACGTAGCACCAGTTTTCAACTACAGTACCTTACAATTTTCGTTTTTAATTGTTGTAACTCAGAAAGGAATAACCGTAAAATTGATATTTTCACTAAATATATTTTATATCCACTAAATATTTGCTGACCCACTCGTCTTACGTATTTGTTCAGAATTGTTTTTCGTATAATTGATTTTTGGTTTATCTTAAATTAGAATTACAATGAATTTGTCACGGAAGAGGTACACTCAAAATCTATAACTATTGTCTATTATGCAGCAAAAACGAGTTCCCTATGTTTTTTTTTATTAAAAAAAAAAATGTTTTACTTACTAGTGACATATGTAAGTTTTGTCTTAATACCGGTGTGGAATAGCGGCGCGTCCGCTGAGACTTCGCATTTATAATATCCCGTCAATTCCCTTTGGACGTTTTCAATGGTTACTTTGTTCTCGTCGGATTCTTGTACCTAAATACAAAATTACATTTCATCAAATTGGCCAATTTAAACTTTTAATCTGTAATTTGTATACATCATATTATATATAATGCATTGTGTCATAGTGTATAGTCTTAATGACTACATTAAAATATTAAAATGTTCATCATGTGTAACATTCCCAATAATAAATAATAAATATATATTAACTATTTATATTTAGGGATTATTATTTTTTAATAAACCATTATGACATTTTAAAATTTAAAAAATATAAAAAAACCGATAACGGAACAAAATAGTAAAATATATATATGTTTTAGAAAAATGTTTTTTTAAAGACTTAATTAAGTAAATAATTAATTATCTATAAAAAGGTTTTGAAAAAAATTTAGAGTTTTTGAAATAATGATTAAATGTTAATTTAATTTAATTAAATCTTACTTTAAATGGATCATCCGGTATAGATGTTTATACCTAGGTACCTAACTATAGAATGTTCAGTATGTTCTTTAAAATACAATTTAATGATTTTTGCAATAATAAACTTTTACATTTTTCTAATGACAAAGCATATCAATTTTAGTTAAAAATAGTTTAAACATTAGTGTCAATTTAATAATGGTAGTACAGAATACAATTTAAAACAATAACCATTAGACTTATTTTATTTGTGTATTAAGCTTATTGTTTTTCTGTCTAATATAACCTTATAAGTCAAAGCCACATTACTTGCATGCTTAAAATTAAAAATAATAAAAGCATTATTAGTTACTATATAATTATGAAGTATATAGTTACTAGTTTCGTTTATACACTATATCAATATAGGATTACATGATTAATATTAGGTAGGGGAGACACGGGTAAAGTGAATAATGTCAATAACACTTAAAATATAACAATACGATTATTGTGTACAGTAAGTCAGTGATATGACACTGTAAACATATCAACACGAACGTTAAATACGTATGACCTTTACCATGCGTAAGAGGACATCGCACCCGCAGGTGATGCCTCAGTCTTAAATAGTACCACATACAAAATTTGCTTTCAGAAGTTCCAATGTGGTGTTTAATAGTATTAATTTAATAGAGAATTTACTTATTATAAAACCTAAAAGTACCTAAGAACATGTTTTTTCAATATTTTAATATTAAAGCGAGAGATATTAGCATTTTGTTCCAATTGTGATATTTCACATACTTGTATCTCGCTTAAAAATATAAAATATTGATAAAAACAGATAATATTCTTACTTTAAGGCTTAAATAGTGATAATAGGTCAATTTACTATAATATTATAACTTACAACACAAAATTGGAACTGCTATAAACACACATTTTCAACGTTGAACGTTTGTAAAACAACGAGACACTATGTTCGGGTGTGGTAGGTAGGTAGGTACTCTCTTAGACACGACTTAGAAAGTGATAAGAAGATTCTATTAAATATAGTTGTACAAGTAAAATAAACCAAGTTTTAAATCTATTAATTCATTAGTGATAAAAATTCTTAACTTTTATACTTATTATTTTTAAAAAAAATTACCGGAATGAGAAATATATTTTTATAAGGAGCTTGATATTTTGCTGTGGCTTAACAAATACAAATTATTTTTATCAAAAAAAAAAATAATCCAGACTAAGTGCAGCATTAATATAATATTATGAATAATATGAAATATTTAAATATATCAATATTTATGATTTTTTTAAATTTGTTCAAACTTATTTTGAGTTAATAATATATTAAGTATTTATATGGAAAGTTAAAGTATGTATTTGGTTGTTAAACGTGGTTCACTTTTCCTATTGTCAGTAAATTTTAATTATTTTGTTATATACTATATTGGTATCTAGGTAGTTATAATAATTATAAATAAAAATGTAGTTGTAATAACATGTTAAAATTGTCAATAAAAAAAATTTGTGGTTACAATAAAGTATTTTTTATATAATATTCATTTAAATTGTTTTCACTTTGCCTGATACACAAAGAAAGTAACTAATGTGTTACATTTTCCAAATTTTTATTTAACTATTAAAATATTCTTATTTTATTTTCCAAAGTCAAAGCATGGTATTTTTACAACTCTTTTAAAGTACCTACCTAAATATGAAAATAAAAGTTATTTGTGTAAAATGTTAGTATTATATTTTGACAACTTAAATTAACCTTTTTCTCTTAGCCCAGGTCTCCTATACTATTGAATAATACCTTACATCTGAACAAAAAAACTTTGTTATTTAATAAAAAATATTTAGAAAAATTTGAAAAAGTTGTTTTTATAAAAGTTTACCGAGTTGAGTTTAAAAATCCATATTTGTGATTTTGTTACGCCTTCTTTGGTCATAATATTTGATATAGTTTCCGAGGTCAATAATCAATATCATATCAACAATCAATATAATTGCTAGTAATTTCACTTGATTTTTGGAGAAATAACGAAGTTGTATGTCTTGTGTATGTGACTATCTTATGATCAAATTTGAGTAAAATTATCAGGATATCCAACAAAAAAATTTAAATCTAAAAACAGACAGTTTGGAAATGTAAAATTACGAAAGGTCTTGGAACTTTACTACATTAATACAGCCATTAATTTTTTTTTTCATTGCAACACCGTTGAAATAAAGTTTTTTATAGGTACTCTTTTTCTTAAGTTGTTTCTAGTGTATAATTGTGTACCTAACCTATTAGGTTGAGTATCTAGCTAGCTATTATACTTAAACATTTCGTGTAATATTCAATATTATGAGCTGGGATTTCATAATACTATTTATATAATGTTAATAATATAAAAGTAGGTATAAATGGTTGGATTAAGATAAAAATAAACTGAATTACTGTTACATAATTTATTGAGGTCATTAAATAAATGATTGTATGCATAAAATACATAGTATTTTTTTATAAATAATACAAATTAGGTACAACAAAAAAACGTTTTCACAATAATCTATACAGTTTCTGAAGGAGTTTTGAATATTTAAATAGGTTAATGGAAAATTTACTTTTACATATATATGTGCAGAAAAACTAAGTGGTCTAAAGCTTTGATTCAATGGATTGCTTCAATAAGTCTTTCTCTTTTTTTGTTTACTGAAAGTGCTTATGCAAATTACATGGGAATTCAAACAATGTTATTGCGGCATAGCTACATATCACGTTATATGGTACATCAGCTGCAGTTCATTTCTAAATAAAGTAAAAAGATTACAAACTTTTCTATTCACTGTTAAAATATTTTTATTGGTTTTTACTCAGATATTTAGTGTTTCTATTATATATTACATACACATTAGAAACGCGTATTAGTTTTAAAATAAAATAAATATTTTTTAAATTAAAGTTTATCTTAGAGCCAAGATACGAATGTATAAAGTATTTTTAAAAATACAACTTATTTACAACTTGGTGTCTGGGTATTTGAAAATTAATGTATTGATTTTACAATGATGTGTGTTTTTTTAAAAATTTTTTTTGTGTGTCTGTCATTACCTTTTAGGACAGTAAAAGTGCTTGGATTTTCTTAAACAGTATCTTTTCTGATAGAAAAGTGAATCTAGTATATTGTTTCAAAGGCAGAAGAAAAAAATTAAAAATCCATAGTCACAATTTTTTTTTGTAAGCATTTAAAGCTTAAATTTTGACTAAATGTATCAAATTTAAAATTTAATAATTATTTTGTAGTTAAAAATTTATTAAATGTTCAACTTTTATAGCTAAGGATTGGATATTTAAAACAAGGCTCCGTGTAAATAGGTTAAATATAAAATACTTTATTCACAATAATAATAATAATTTTTTTTTTATAAGCATTTAAAGTTCAAATAATGATAAAATACGTAAAATGACGACAGTTTGCAAATTATTTTAAGTTAGAAATTCATGAAAAATTTTCTTTTTAAATCTAAGATTTGAAAATGTAATATAAGATTTCTCATAAGTTTGTCTACCTTTATCAAAAAAAAAAAAATGTCTATAAGAAACTTAAATTAAATTTTTATGAGCGTCTGAAATTTATATTTTTACAACATTTGATATTCACTCGATTTCTCATGTAACAATTTTCTTATTTTATTGTAATTAAAAAAACTGAACATACTTGAAAATTTCACTGAATGTTTATATTAGAATTTTCTATACACCATAAAATTTTGAAAATATTTTGACTCTTTTTGAGCTGTTTACGGACATTGTCAGTTTTCAATTTTTTTACTTTTTTTTTCTATAAATATCAATAAAATTTTATTTGTTGGGTAAAAAAGCGTGAAAATTTAATATAAGGCTCCTGATATATCGTTCTAATTGCAGTTGACAAATATTAAAAATACATAGGCACAATTTTTTTTAATAAGCATTTAAAGTTCAAATTTTGACAACATTTATCAAATTTATAATTTATTAATTATTTTGTAGTTAAAAATGTATAAAATGTTTAACTTTTATGGCTAAGGATTGAAAATTTAAAACAAGGTTCCACGTAAATAGGTTATATATAAATTACTTTACACAATTATATCATCAAATATACTTGGTAATATCATAGGCTGACTGACCGTTTTCACTCAGAATCGTTTTTCTTTTATATCATTGAATTCAAATTTAACACCATCCATTACAGTGACCCACTTGTAACCTACTGTACAGCAGAGCGACATCCACTTACCCACTCTTTTTCTTTTAGTATGTCATACTAAGTAGGTAAATAGCCTATACCTGCTTAAAATATAGGTTTTGTCAATTAAAGATATTATGACATAACATTTTTAATTTTTTTTTAAGTAATACATTGTAGTAATAGGTAATATAATATTACTAATAGATAAGTATAGTGTAATAATGTCATAATACATTAGTATAATATTATAATATGGTTTAAGTAATATAATCATAAATAAACTAAATAATTACCTCGCGTTGAATATCTATTTTAGTCATTTTCGTAATGTCAACATTGCCTAACCCAATTAGTCGTTGTTGTAATCATATAATTATGATAAGACCTATTTACGATATTACAATGTAATAATAGACATAATACATTAATAAACAATCTCGTTCGATTACTACAATGGCGTGGTCGAAAAAGGATAATGTATGAGTTTTTTTTCCACTACAATGGTTACAGCATATAGAAGGATAGTAATCGAATAACATGAAATGTATCTCACTTTGAAAGTTTAAAATAATCAACGAAGATGAACACAATCTCAACCTGACAAAACTGAAATAAGTCAGAAACTAGTTCAACCAATGAAACCAAACTGTAGTCTAGGCGTTCAAGAAAGAGGGCCGAGAACAAGGGAAACGCTTTATACAACTATATAGTAAAGATTTTATTTTATAATAAACATTTTGTTATTAATTACTATTGTAAAAATAATTATTAATAACAAAACCACAGGGGAAAGATGTATGGTTATGATAGTGTAATAGATAGTTACGTTCGATTATTACAAATATTGTTAATAATGATTACCCAGTCATTATACTGAGAATGACTGATTGCCGACACTGAAGGTAAAATTTATTTTAATATTTATAAAGTTGATATATAGTTGTTTGTGTAATTCAAATAATTTTGACTATAGGTAGTTTTATCATCATTTTATTGTTTTTTTTTAATACTGCATAATAAATTATATTAATATATGCTTGTATTATTTATGACTATTATGATTTAAGAATTGTCATCAATAATTGCAATATTTTTTGATTCTTGTACATCAAACTGGTCACAATATAAGTTATTACAAATTCACAACAATAACACTTACATTAACCCTATTTGAATTTAAATTAAACACGAAATGGGTTTTCAGAAACGATACATGAATCAATACAAGTGAAAGGAAAAAAAACAATCTAATAAAGAGTTCAATCGTCAAAAATCGAATGAAATATAAAACTGGCTCTATTCATTGTACATATAGTCCAACAGAACGGAGCTATATAAAACTTTTACTTGATTCGATATAGAAGTTGTTGAACACTATAGACCATAATCCCTTCCTTTTGTATTTTATTAGATCACATTTATCAATAGTGCCCTCTTTCTCTCTATAATATTTTCCCTTTGTAGTTTTTATCAATGATTATGGCCGAAAACTAGTTGTGAAAACGAATCGTGAATCTCATCACAATACAATATATTATTGGCCGTACAATTCAACTGAATTAATAGTATTTATGAATTTTTATTCGTAATTTTTTACAGTAGTCAGTAATAGTAAATTACTGCGAAGCTTGTACCTACAAATAAATAATAATATAATATTGTTGCTGAAACGACGGAATATACATTTTTAATTACCAATCATTCGGTTAAAACTAAAATTAAAAATGGGTTGTTATAACCGACGTCCTTCCGTTAGGCACCTACCATACCACAAGCAATTGTGTACCTTTGAATACACCTTTATATGACGTGATAATGCATGCACGATGCACGAGTATATAACCTCACATGTAAATACAATACTGTACATTATTATTTTCTTTTCTAAATAGGCACCGTACATAAAATATTAAAATAATTAATCACTCGTTGTATTTGTTATGCACGTGTGTGTACACAAAACAAATGGCACAGAAATTCATATTTGGCATTAGTTCAATAATAAATGTAAAAACCTGGCATTGTAATGTAAGACTATAGAAGTTATTTTAATGAACCTGTACGTGCACAAATATAATTAAAACTAAACCGCAAACTTGCCCTGGTATTATATAAAATCAAAAGCTATGTCCCCATGTCTAGATGGCGTTATCGATTAATTTATTCGTGCGTAGTGTCTATAACCCACCTATTAATGTAGTCAAAATAAATATTTAATAATGTTTTTTTTGGAATTCATTATTATGATTAGAACTGACGACGATTAAAAACATGTATATTTTGAACCTAATTGCTTAATGCGCAATAAAAAACAGGAGCAATCACTCTGCTGAGTAGTAGAATAATATGTCGAGTGTAGGTATCGTTGAGTAAGTCACTTTAATGGATGTGTTAAGTTTGAACTTAATGATAATTCGTTGCATTTATCCAGGGCTTATTAAGTGGGAACAAATTCTAGAGGAGGACTAATGTCTCCATATAGTTTTAAGGGTTGCATTTATAATTTTATGTATAATGTCTAATGTATTTGTAATGTATAAACAGTGATTGTGTAAGCATATAATCCCACTTTTAACCCTAAATAATGTTCCAATTTGTAATTTGTTTGATGCAAGATAAATCACAAATAAAAATATATTTTTAAAGGGAATTCGCCGTCATAGGTAGGGTTAATATTTAATATTATTATACTTATATATTATTACTTAGTAATATTTAGACTGACAGACTTTCTTCAATCAGAAACGTTTCTCGTTTGCAATGATTTATCATTGAGTTCAAATTTATCACAATATACATTACACAGTGACTTACACTCAATGAGGACTGACAAGGTACACTCGACAGCTACTGTACATCCACTGTTGTTGAGTTGATTATCGAGACTTACTTTACGTATTAGTTGGTTCCCTGGCTATTAATAGGTATGTACGAGTTGATCCCCCTATTGTTGTAGATCAGTAATATAATAAATGTATATGTATATGATAATATGTTGAATGAACACTTCAACCTATTAGCGTTACCTATCCAAGGGACACCATCTGGAGGTTGGCTGACAAATCTCTAAAAAACGTTCTTCTTTTTAGTTTCTTCATATTTTGAAAATCACCATACAGAATTTTTGTTTTAAATATTTTGGGTAATCATCGCCATATAGTTTGTAAAAAAGTAAGTCATAGTAAAAAAAAATTAGCGAATTGCATTTTAATTTGCACTAGGTGAAAATGTGAAACACATTGTTTTTAAAAACTGGTAATGAGATTACCGGTATACTTGTTTATTACTTCTCTCATAAAAACTTATTTTTCTTGGATTAAAATACCTATTATTTTCGTTACCTACTGATATAGAACAATAAAAGAATCAACTCGAACATAGCCACGGAATCAATTATTCAACGGTATTGGTGCAGGTAAACAGGTAGCTGGGAATCAACTCATACGCAGCTTGTACATCAGAACGGTTACCTACTTTATAATTTCATATTTCAAAGCAGAATATATGTTTTTTTATAAATACAAATACAGAATATGAAAACTTTTAACTAATCAGCTAATTTACTAAACTTATAAAATTATTATTTAAGTAATTTATCTAATAAATTATATAATATATATAATATAAAGTTTCTCAATAGGTATACAAAACTACGAAAGTCATTTCTATTTCTCAAATAAATAATTTAATACACTAATAGTATAGAAAAAAATATGAGTAAAAAGTAATAAAAAAAAAAAATCAAATTTCTGAAAATGATTCAAAAATTCAAAATATATTTAGCTCAAAATCAATTGACATTTAAAACTCTTGAACTTACTATACTGGACTATTTGAATGAAATTATTTTAAACTGTTATTCGATTTTCAGTTTAATTCGGTATAATAGATACAATATAGAAGGGGGTTAAAATCATTTATTCTTACTCACATTAACTATAATTCCAGGCATTGGAAAAACACGGGTGGGAGGCGATTCTTTTGGCACGTATCGATAGAATTCTTGATCCCTCAGATACCATTTTATTGAATACAGTGCCGTATTTTCCAAATCGTATGTACAGTTCATTCGCAGTATGGATCCAGATCGTACTGCCACTGGGACGTGGATTTTCAAGTCCCTTAAGCCAACACATTCTGTAAGTCAATAAAAACAATAATATACTACAATGTTCACTTGCAAACAAAAGTTACTATTATCCTCAAAAGTTAAAAGTAATTTAAAATAAATATATTATTATTATTACTTATATCTTTACGGTACACCTATACGAAACAAAGGTACCTATATGCACTGCGCAGGGACGAGGAGGTTTGAAAGTACACACTCCTCCCCCTCCCTTACCTTTGAGTTTCTTTCATTGTAAACGTCTTTGTAGAGCAAAAATGGCGGGGATCGCACAAGAACCAATATAAACCCCACCACTATTGTCACATGCAATTTGCAATATTGTGTGTTTTATATACAATATTGAATATAAATGTATACACATACATAATATATAATATAATATAATGATAATTTTTAATATTTCAAAACAATGACACGTGAGTGATGTGATCAGACTTAATTTTACGAGCGAACCCAATCATACCTTAATTTAATATTTGCCTATGTTATATGATAGTGGATCTTATTACTTCTGTTTATTTTTATTTTGAATACAATATTAGTGGATATAATATATAGGCACTTAATGTGAAACGTATAATTTTCAAATAAAATTTTGAAATTTATTAGTTTTAAAGAATTGTCTGTTGGACATATTATAAGCGATGTAGACATTATAGTATCATATTAAAATTTAAACCGTAATTTTTAAATTTTAATAAGATTGTCCATTGACTAATATGATAATTGTGTACTTGAATTTTAATATTGTGGTTAATTTATGTTTCACACCATTTAAAAATGATGTGCAAGATTTCTTAACTTACACGGTTTGGATCGGAACAAAAATGTAATGTCATAGATATATTTGAATGAGAGTAGTGATCATATTACATGGACACACAATCGTTTAAATAAAAAAAATATTCCGTGTTTGTGATTAATTAAATACTTTGTAAAAATATAATTTTATCTAAAAATTATGCACGCGGGTTAATTAAATACAACAGACACACACACACGCAGAATATATAGCGTGAAATATGTGTATTTAATATGACAACAGCTCGAAAAACCTTTATATTCCGATGCCTATTGTTTTGCGTTGGAACGAAAGTGATTTATAGTTTCGAGATTTATCGTCTATATAGGGTTTCCGATTCATTTTTCCAGGTGTTGGTTTTTAATTTTATGAGCGCCGCCACCGCCGCGGCATGGCGGTTTGTTCCCATCACACTGCCTACCTAGGTATATATAACGGTTGATTTTAACTGCGTTTGACAACCACACAGAAATATATCGGCTTTCGCGCGAGGCCAAGTTTTGCGTTGTGTTTGGGGACGTGTGTATAGGTACTATTAGCAAAGAATGATTTTGATTTTTTTCATTTATATATTTTCTAAAGCTCCGCATGGCCTTGGCATCGCCCGGTGAATTATTACGTTGCGCCAAAACGGTATAAATCATCCGGTTGCAAATAATAATTTATATAAACACATAATGATATACGCCACCACACCACCTTGCGGTGTAATTATCATAATAAAACGCGGCAACGGATAAAGACTGCGGAAGAAAACCACCCCCCCCCCCTGCAGGGGTGCGGTATATACTATCTGGTATACGCATACGACAGCGTTGGCCACCGCCACCATCGCCATCGGTACACCGGATAACTGGTGTCAGACATATCTTATGGTGAACCGTTTTGCGACTTTCGTACGACGTCATATAATACTTACGAACAGTTGGGGTGGAACGATATGCGCAGTGCATTTTTTCTTATATATATTATATACATAATATAGGTATGACGTATATTATATATTATATAATATAAATGTGGGTGGACGGTCACACAAGCGCATCCGGAAAAAAACGATATCATTTCCGATACAAATTTCATAAATTTGAGCCAAAATATAATATATTGTATAGTGCGTATGACGTTAATAATAATATCTTTCCGACGATCATACTGCAACTGCAGCAATAATTTGATTGCTATATCGTAACAATTTAACGGGAAATATAATATAACACACATATAGACGATGATAATATTATTTGTGCTCATTTCCATTGCGAAATGGGGTTTTCTCGAAACACCACGCCCGCTTGTGGTTCACTGCTATATAGCTACCGAGACGGCATTTTTCCGATTAGTGCAATTCCCTATGTACTGTACAGGGTGATTCATCGGTCATGATCATCACGATTTTTGCTTTTGAAAATTATTTATTCATTTAAAATCTGATTTTTAGATTTTTTAAGAATTATTCTTTTACTACCATATTTTTAAACACCTACCTACTTGGATTTTTTCACGCCATTATTGAAGTGTAGGAATACAAACTTCTTATTTACTATAATCTATCAAACAACTGATTTTTTTTTGTAAATGTTGATGTACTTGATTTGAAATTTAAACGAATAATAATTCATAATAATTCAGGACTATTATCTCTAGTACACAACTCCACAAGGCTTAATAACTGAGAAACGACTCGTTGGAATTTCGATTTAGATGCGTCGAGAAAAATTGACCAAGTAACAATTTACAATAAAAAAGGGCCGTTTTCATTTAAAAAAAGAAGTAGATTCTTCTTGAATGATTCGAAAAAATCTAAGTATTGGTAAATAATATGATGAGAGAGAGAGAGAGAGAGAGAGGGGGGAGAGAGAGAGAGAGAGAGAGAGAGAGAGAGAGAGATTAAAGATTATTTATAATCAACTATTTCAGTCATAATCATTTGATGTTTTACTCAATGCTATTTTGGAAATTTTATTATTATAAATGGATACAATATATTATAATATGTATTATATAGATAAATCAGTAGCGTATACAAGAGGGGTTGGTTCCCCAATATGTATTTATTTATTTTGAAGAAATGTTATGAAATGATTTTTAGAAAAAGTCTAAAACTATAATACTGTATAATGGCTTATAAAAAAAATACGCATTATCATTTACACTGATCAGGCACGTATACATACAAAAAATTCGGAGGGGGGGTTGATCCCTCAAAACTCCCCCTGTATACATGCCTGGCACTGGTATTAGTGCACTGGTAATTCGAGTTACCACTCTCTGGCCTATAACTAATCGTCGTCGTATATTATAATACATACCTACATGATGTCCGCGAATAAACGGGTTTACTCTCGTTTTGTGGTTTTTGTAGTTAGTCATCAAAAAATAAATGTCTCTACTCGAGTTCTGAAAACAACGTTTTATATTAAACGCCTTAAAAATGGACCTTAAACGCCAACACTCGATCACCAGAGATCCGCGGCTGTTTAACTACTTTAACTGCTCATTATAATATTATTTTGACTTAATATACTCGTATTTCTCAGTCATCATAAAAATTTCATAAATATATTTTGGGAACCTTAGGTTTGTTTTTTACGTTCATAATATAATAGTCAAACCTTTTAATACCGGATACTCTCCGACGTTAAAATGTTGTATACCTACTCTATTTAGATGTGTCCACTATTCAGAGGGTTCCATTCGTAAAAAGTTTGTAGCTTGTTCCTAAAAAAACCGTCTGTTATTTGGAGGTGTACGTTAAGGGAGGTCACACTGCATTATATATGTATTGTGCGTAAGTACTTACATATCAATAATGCGCTGCACTGATTTTTTTAACTAAAAAAATTAAGCGTAGCGCATTAAAATTAATTACGCATTACTTATTTTT
Source organism: Metopolophium dirhodum (assembly GCF_019925205.1). NCBI lineage: Eukaryota > Metazoa > Arthropoda > Insecta > Hemiptera > Aphididae > Metopolophium > Metopolophium dirhodum. The sequence goes on along the minus strand of NC_083567.1, from coordinate 13,980,574 downwards.
TTCAATTTTATATTTTTATAGTGAAACGAATAAATACTTAAACGAGATAATCGTGAAAATAAAGAAAGATTTATTTATTTTATAAAAATCAGCTTGAAAAATGTACATTTTAATAAATCGTTTATTATATTAACCTGTTTTGCTTATCCAAAAAGTTTGCCTCATTAGGCTGATTAGGGTTGCAGAGATTCTAACTTAATGATTTTATAAAGAGTATCAAGAGAGAAATTATAATAATATAGGCGTATTATAATGGTCCAAATGTTTTTTTAATTGATTAATACAAAAGATATTTTATTCGTTTAAGCTTTAAATATTATGCTGAACGTGTATTATAGAAATTATTCAATGTCAAAATGATTCGCGTACCTACCTATCTAATAACAATATATTTTATGGCGTACAATTTAATATTTTCAATACGAATATGTCGTCTGTATGTATACACTATCTCAACAAAAACACTACGTGCAAAGAACCTAGCTTAGAAAACAAAAAAATTCAAGTTAGAAAAGTTGAGATATCGAAAAGGGGCTAAGTAATTTCTTAAATTCGTTAGTATTTAAATTGTTTATAATAGTTTGTATAGGTATTTGATGAATTGCGAGTCGTCGGCGTTAACCCCACTACCGAGCTTTGAAGATTTCCAAGAAGAAAAATTCGATACCTTTCGATATGGAATAGTTTCGTACCACTCGTATAGTCGTATTCAAGTCTGGGCACCTATGGTACGTATCGCTTGAATATTGCACGCGTGTAACTTATTGAACGCTCTTGAACTCCAATTTCTTCCTAGAAAATCTCGTTTAATATTACCCGATTGCAACCGACCTAGACGTTCAGCGGAAATCATTATGCATAGGGACGAAATCACAGTCCGGTTGGGAGGAGAAATATGGGCGGCGCATACAACGTAAAAGATTAAAAAGTCACTTAAGAGTACTTGAACATTTTTGGTTGTAACTTTTCAGCCATCCAATCAATCTGCTTGCGAGTTCCTCCGTTGATATTTGCACAACATTTGTGATCGATTGATACCCTGTGTGACCTTATGTGTTCAGCCGTTTGCCCCGTAGAGCGGATTAGCAAAAATATTAACGCGGTTTTTCAATGGTACGACTCGCTGGCTCGACCTGTTAATATGCGTTAGCGGCTACTCGATTTTTCTTTTTTCTTTACTTAGCCTCGCGCCACTGACGTCGCGTTGGATGGATAATAATATGTTATAATGAACATTATTGTTGCGATAAAATGTTATCATTTCGCGGAGTATTTGATCTAAAAACGAAACCGCAGAAAACAAGTTGTAGCTTTATTTTAACTTTTATTGTTAGTAGGGGTACTTCGAAGTTCAAGAGTATATAGGTACTTTGAATATTATAACTCTTTTAGACAGGATTACGGCACTTTGTAAGGGAAACACAGTTTAAATTATACGCATGCCGTTTACAAAACCATTAGTCTTGAGTTTAAAAATCTTTACAATAATGTTTTTTGTTTTTTTTTTTAATATTGTAATTATTCTATTTTGTCATTGTATATTATAGCCCCGGAAAAACAGTAATGATTAAAGTCACGATGCATTTAGATATAGGTCGCGCTTACACGGAGCAAAATTGTAGGTAGCAATGTCGTTTACAATATTAGTAATTATTAAATATTAAAATAATGCTAAATAAACTACCTAGGTAGGTACGTTTTATGATAGGTAGGTGGTACCTACCATTTCCCGCGGCGTCGTCGGTTAAAACTGAAAAAAAGGAGGTACCTACCTATATATACGAAACAACAGTTGCAAAAGTTTTGGTCTGACATTGATTGTGTTGTAGCGGTTTGTGAATAAATTTATTTGCACTCCATTTTTAAAATGTTAATAAACTGTACGAGCGTCATTTTCGGACGAAAAAAAATAATAATAAATAGTTTAAAAATGTTTGTTTTGAGGAGAAAAATGGTTCATGCGTGACTGTATGTATATTCCAATCAATCCCGCCGTAAATATTTGTAATAATAATTTGGTGATCAATTATTGTTTTTCGCAATAAATTATACTTCGAGTGCGTTACGATACTAACGAGGTGTATTAGTAATTGAGGTTTTTAATTGAATAATTAATACCTTCCATTATGAAAGTGCCAGGTGAAATGATAATATTTTTATTTTTATTTTTTTTTTTAGAAAACTGCACAAAAAATATAATATTGAAATTTTTATATGACGTTGCTGTACTGTTCCGACATTTCACGTACATCTATGCGAACTATTGAAGTATTATAGTTTTTGGTTTATTAATAATTATTTCACTTCAAAGAAAGCATTTACCCCGGATATTGGTACACGATTTAAAGCCATCACATCCATCGTTATAGTTGTTCATTTGATTACACGATTCGTGGCATCCATTATCGTTAAATTATAAGCCATTATATTATGTTGTACGGTGAGTAATTAGTGCAAAGACGATTTTATAATGTTTACCTAATTTGATAGTTCTAAACGAATAATTACTAAATCATATGATTGTAACTATTATATCCTTGATATTTTTTTTCTGCAGTTTAATAACTACAACACACGAGCATAATACCGGCAGTGTTAAAGATTATTTTTTCGAATTTTGAGTCGTTGTATTAAAAAAAAACTTTCTTTTGGCATAATACAATTTAGCTGTATGATTGGTGGTGATTGTTTGACATAAATACGCCACACGAATACATTTTATCAATTTCGTATCATATAAATATGTAGTTCTGCTGTATAAATATGACGACTTTGGTCTTCGTGACGTACGATCTATCCGTTTGTGAATTCATTATTAAATTGTGTATGACGATACGAGGGTATTGCGGGTTCTAATTCTTTTCTTATTCCTAATCAAGTTTGATTTTTGACATATTATAATGAATAGTTTAGTTTGTAGTTTCTACACTTTCTTTGTTCGCGTACATCGTTAGGTCAGAAAATTACCTACCTTAACGAGAACTGTTCTATTAAATTTTTACTATTTAGGTATACCTACACATTTCAGTGAATTCAACACAAACATTTGGGTTTATAAATTTAAAACAAAAGTTAAAATAACTTTTAAGACATGTACCTATCGCATAAGATATACTATAGGTAATGTTTGTTTTTGGTTTAATGAAACGACATAAATCATTCTCATATCCTTTTTTAAATAACAAAGAAATATGTTATATTGTATATAGGTAGTTTAAAGCAGCTGGTCTCAAACTCTCAAACATGCATAATATTTCTTATCGTTTCGTATTATCCATTAATATAAAAATGAAACTATAACACTATATACAATTTCAAACTTAACAACTATATGTTTCTGAAAACAGTTAAAAAACATTTTATGTTTATGTTCTTTATTTTAAGAAATGAAAAATTGTCAGGTATATTTATAGTAATAATTAGGGTACCTTATGCATCTATAATATAATAATTATTTAATCGGTAGAAAAAAAATTGTGAAAATTGATTAACTCGGCTAATTAAATTAGCAGTATATATGAATATTAATAATAATTGCACTGTAGTCGTACGGTTAATTATATAAACAGCCTTGTATTTTCGATGTTTAAATTTTTTATCGATAATTTAAAGTATGTAACATATAAATGATGTCATATTTGTTGGACAATTACGTTTGAAGTTGATGAATACCAACACTTGACCGAAGTAAGACTATAGAAGAGGTCAGTGGTGGAATAATTTGGTACATATTTTTGGTGTTTCCGATGTTTTTACGGTAGTGAATGATGTATATTAAATTCTCTCAATGACATCCGTTATTTGATACTCTGTTACAAAAATGTATGGAAGGGGTCACCAATTTTTTAAAAAAATTGTTCAACAAAATATTATTAACCTAAAAGACTCTGGAAAAGACTAAAATTCTAAATTTAATATAAACTACATAATTAAACAGGTATACCTATCTCGGTATAAATAACTGAATACCTAGACTAATAACATCGTAAATAGCATAGGTATCTTATATTTAAAATATGTAAAACAATACTTTTGCAACACATAAAAATACTTTGGTACTGCAAGTGCTGCCATGTGTAGCAACACTCCAATTACGTCATTGGAGAGGAACAGAAGATGTTTGTGTTTGGTCTGAAACACGAAACACCTACAAAATTAACTATATGGCTATATAGACGTGTCGGGTTCTTGTGGTTACTACGCTCATTGTATGGATAATGGATTTAAGAAAATATCATCACAGACATACGAGTACGTTAGAAAATAAATCTGCTAGCTAATAGCTAATTCAACCGCTCTATTATAATATCAATTTCTGTATGTTTCATAATTTTTTTTCTTTCATGTCAGTTTTACAGTTAAATACTTACTTATTTTACATTGTAATTGTTTCAAAATAAATTTACCTATCTATTTCAATATTTTGTTTTTCAATCGCTTATTAAAATATTAACTCAGTAAGTGTTATTAAATATGTATGACATGTATTCATTGTATTTATAATTGTGGTATAGACTTACCACAATATGTGCAGAACAACATCATCATTGCTCATATTAAATAATTCATAAATAATATTATATCATAAAAGTAATAATGATAAGGTACCTACCTGTACCTATATATGTATACTGATAAACTTCAAATCAAATCATCCCTCCTTCTATACACTTAAATATAATCAGGCCACTGATAACCCGTTATCACAGCCTTACAAAAGCCCTATTTGAACGTCAGCTTAATCTACTAAAATAAAATAGATAAAAATTCTTTAAAACAGATGTCCAAGGATAGGTATGCCTAAAAGCGCCAGGGTTAATGTGAGAATACTAAAGATTCATAACGACACGATATTCACCCCTCATTAATATAAGACATACCCCTAACGGACACCGAGGATTTAATTTATTCTATTGATTTAATATCTATGTAGTTTAAATATCATTAATGATAATTATTGACCACTCCTTTTATAATCACATACAATATTATCTGTATCTACCTACCTACCTAAAAAAAAATTATGATTATTAATTTGAAATATATTATTTTACTTATATTAAAATATTAAATAGGTAACTTTTGTATTATTAATGACATTAATTGGTTAATATGTTAATTAGTTAAATGTAAGATATTTTTTCTTGCTCAAAATCTCGTGGAAATTAAAGCTTGAAATGGTATATACAAGTCTTTGCGTCATAAAAGTTCTACTTTGAGTTTATAGCATACTATGCTATATTTCAAGTCAATATGCCCAACTTGCAAGACATTACACACAGAAATATATTAAAACTTTTTCCAATTTTCCAATAGAAACTCTACGAGCCAAGTAGAATTGTATTAATTTCGAATAACGATCAAAATAATTTTTAGAAGTTACATAAGTACTAAATATTATGTATACCATAAACAAAATTGGATGTATTTCTTTTTTGTGTTCTGAAGATACTGATATAGTAATTACTAGTAAAAAAACCCACTTGAAAAATTGTTGTTTGAACATACTTATTTATTCTTCGAGAATCTGCTGTAACAAGTCTCATCAATCATTTATAGAGATAAAATAAGTGAAGAGATGATCTCATAAAACTATTAACTATAAACAGCCTTGAAAGAGATTTATATGAGAATAAAATATAAAAGACAATTTCTTGTAAGCAAGAATCTTGGTATTTTTAAAATATATAATATAACTAAAGTTTAAATAAATAAATATACTATATTATAGGTATCAGGTACCAGGTACTTATATTGATATCATATTTATTTTGTTGTATTAAATATATTATCGTATTTTATTCTGTAAATATTCAACAATCACAATTGTATAAGAGGTACACGTACAACTAAATTTTTTTTTAGTTAAATGCCTTGGTAATAATCATGTTATTGTACTTAAGTAATAATTATTACATATTCAATATTTACTTTACTTGCCATGATTTAGATTAGGAATTATTTGTATATTATTTATATATGTCAAATTAAATAATCGTCATATAAATATTTAATATTAATGAGTTGCGTAACGTAATTTTTAGAACATAACTTTTATGTTACATAAAAACGCATATTATAAACAAAAAACCGGAGAAGTCGTTCTGATGTATATTAGATGTATTCGAGTGTACCTCTTCATCGAGTGGGTCAACGAGTGTGGTTACTGGTTACTGATGTGTTTGCATTTGAACTCAATGATAAATTTGTGTATAAGTTGCATACCAAGAACGATTATCAGCGGAGATGGCGTTTCAGTCTTCATTTTTAATAGTTTATTAATATTAGGTATACTTTCATTTGTCCATGATTTATTTGTCTATTAGTTATACGGTATGTAAGTCGTATACGGCAGGACGAATAATTTAATTCCCGATTTTTAAACTAATTACTACAAAGAAATGTTATGTTTTGTTAAAGTTTAATGTATCTATTGTATCTATGCCATTCGAGTATTTTAAACTGAGAAAACTAATTACATTTATGTTGAATATTATATTGTTAATAAGTTATTGATATAATCAGTGGCGGCGCCAGATATTTTTATTTTAAGGGGCGATACAGGGGAAATTTTTTTCTGGTGGGGCATTTATGTATCGCTACTCGATCACCCACTTATTTGCTTATATCATATATTCAGAAAGTATTGCTAAAAATGTTTTGGGTATAATATGCTATATTTCTAAATAATAAAAAAAATAATAAAATAATAAATTAATAAAATGGCTTTATTTACTTACATATTTTTAACATAATTGAATCCAAAGTAGGTATAAGGTATAACCTAAAGTACTTATAATATGTTTTATATAAATTTGTAATAAGGTTATATGACTTGTAACATACGAATGTGTTATATGCACATTCATATTTTATGTTCATTGCAATTAAACAAATACAGAGAGGGTTTTTTAAGTATCTAAATAGCAACATATTGGTATTACCTATGAAAATAAAAATCAATAAATGCAATTTATTATGTTAGCATTATTTATTTTATTTAATTATTATGATTATATTATCTAAGTTAGATAATCTAAATATCAACATATCGTTAGTTATTAGTATGACATGAATATAGACAATTAAAAATTATTAGGATAGTATTATATTATATATTATAGTATTTAATAAAATGATCAATATAAAATGCATTTTCAGATTAGATTAAAATGTTCAATATTAAATTATAGAGGGGGGGGGGGCAAAAGAGGAGCAAAATAAAATGTTGGGGGAGCACTTGCTACACCCAGTGTAGCGCCGACCTGGTTATAATATACTCTTAACTAATATATATATTTAGAACGATTAATAAATTTAAATAAGAATCTATATAATATTACCTACATAATATTATACTCGGTTAAAATAAAACTTAAAATAATAATTAAAAATCTAATCTAGACTAGAGGTAATAAAACGATGAAAAAGTTAAAAGTGTGATGAAAAAAAAAGGTAAGAAATGTAGGTATTTTCTAAATTTAGTGTTGGTAACTATCAGGTGGCTGATCCTTTTTCATATAAAATGTCAAGTCATATCACATGTTATAAATTATGCGCATACCTATATCGGTTATTGTAAATATTCGATTTACAGATTGTGTATAAAAAATGTGTGTATAAACATTTGATTTTCTACACACTTAATACCTCTATACACATGAAATAATTTATATTTATAATAAATGTTTTATTTTTTGACGACTATTCGTGTAATTACGTATTTATTTACACTATTACACAGTCCAAAATGGGGAAGAGCCCACGCCACTTACAGTAGGTTATTGTAATGGATGTGTAAAATATGAATTAAATAGTGATGTAAGTAGGAAATTTCCATTAAAAAATATTATTATTTGTTTTTATTTGAATTAATTTGGTTGTGATGCTGCAGACAACGCAGCAATACTGTGAATGCTATTGCTATACTACCATTCAAATATTAAATTTTATTATTACCTCTGTGTTTATTAATTATGTTTAAAAACAAAATATTTAAACTAATTTAATTTGTACCGTATATTTTTAATATTATGGAATGTACTTAGAAAATTCCACGAATATTACTAATTTTTACACGACTTAAACAAAAAGTATGCTTTATTAATACATTTTCAGAAACTTCTGTTTAGAAATTCCTTGAATATTAAAGTTGTGAATTTTACGTCTTTAGAATTAAATGATAAATCATTGCATACGATGGAAAAAGTATAAAGGCCTAAGGATATTTTATTGTATATTTATAGGCACTGATAATAGTCAGTTATTATAGACTATAGTGTATCACTCTACTATATTATAATATTAATAATTATAACACGATGTCATGTATAAATTATTGTTATTAATTACTTAAAAGGCAATATCAACGTACGGCGTAGAACGGTTTTAATAGGTTCATGGTAATGTGGTATAAAGAACATACAACTGTTTGATTATTTTGAAAATGTACGAAATGACGAAATGTATCAAGTCGCTACAAATAAGAATTTTTTAATTATAACAAAATATCTAAAATTATTATTTTCCGTTTAAATAATATTATATATTTTGGATAAAAATTGAACTAGAAATATCTATAAAAAATCATACCACACTACTCTACATTATATACAAGAAAAATGTATGAATCATAAATATGATTTGTTAATAAGTATAACCATGACAAAAAAACCTTACAAAAAATCAGTCTGAAACAAAAAACGTGTAACCAGCCCAAAAACACAATATGTATTATACTATTATCCATGTTTTCAGGTTGCTGTAAGAAAAATCTTGTATTAAATTATCATATGTTGTTGTTGATTTTTTCAAAAAAAGAGGTTTTTCAAAAACCGAGGTAGTGTAAATATTGTAGGTAGTTTTATTAAGAAAAGTCCGGTATATTTATTTTTACGTTTGACTAATACTTACTTCTAATTTGTTACCAGAAACCACCCACGAAAGTCAAAGTTGAAGATCAAAGCATTTTTCTATTGTAAAAAGTGTCTTCATGCAGAAACAAAAAAATAAAAAACATATAGGTAATTATAAAACTAATTCCTTAATAGCTTTGCACATAATATATATATAGGTACGACACGTAATCTATACAAAACCAGTAATATTTATTCTTTTATGGATAAAATAATATTATTTATTTTACAATTAAAAACTTTTAAGATACGTGAATATATGTGAACTTCGGTATTCATTCCCAGATATGATGTTATGATGGTGTTATTAAAATATTTTCTGAATCATTTAAATTAATTGATGTTTAATAATTACCACGGGCCTTACTGGAGTTTTTAGAAAAAAACCAATGGGTTCGGGGCGTTTAAGCAGCCCTGATTATACTGGGGGCTGAAGCATTTAAAGCGTGTACCTATAAATTTGCGCGCGAAAGGTCTACACAAGTTAATAATAATAATTTGTTTGAATTATTAATTGGACGAGTATATAATAATAGTAATATAAGGATACCGTTTGTATATTTTGTTAGGTAGCTAATTTTGAGTTAAAAAAAAAATAAAATACTCGAGTAAACATAAATTTAATATTAAATACACTTACTTACCGAGAGTAGCACAATACGCACGGATTACAGAAGAGAGAAAAAAAGGTTCGAAAATTCTTCAAGAACGTTATATTTAATTCCCATGGCGTTTGGTGGTTTAAACTCGAAAAGTTTTCTCAGCGGTGAAAAGGTTCCGTAAACTGTTAAGCGCCATTCGAATGCGCTTTCGGCCACGAAGCATTTTATCCCTTTTGATTGTAGTCGTTGGGCAAGCTGAGCAGCTCGATAACTAATGACTTTTTAAGTGAATTTCGGGTCTACATCGATGTATAACATTTTCAGGAACGCAAAGACTTCCTTTTGTACATAAAACGCTTTCACGCCTGCCGCCGCCGTTATTCGGGTTCCGTGATTGCCAGCCAGCCAGCCAGCTGGCTAAGCTAAAGTAATCACTAAAACGTTTCTCATTACAAGTTGTCTTTTATCATGTATTCCCGAAATGGGGTAAGACAATTAAATACGCACCGTATATAAAAGGTTAATAGCTAGATTGTTTGTTGTTTCAAAAAGCTTTTCGTAAACTGATAACGCTTTGTACTTATACCTACATCAGTAATATCGCGTATAATATACACTTAGCTGTTATTATTGTATACAACTAGTTCACTGATCAATATTTTTCTCTTACTGATTATATCATTACAATTTGTTAATTTTATCTTGATTGTAGAAAATAAAAATAGTAAGAAACAGCGAATACGGTAGCGATTTGATTGAATTTTAGTAGTGACAAGATCTTCATTAATTTATGAAATGAGCCAATTAATAAAAATTCTAATTTTAATAATAATTTTAATTTTGGGGACTAAATCGCTCTCCAAGCACCCCCCCCCCCCCTAATCACCCCTCAATCGTCGACTTTGAACATACTCCGTTGACTCCGTCATACTAATGCATAACACGTCAAATTTGAAATTTAACGTTCGGAGAATCTATTTTACCCTGTTGTTTTTGATATTAGAGTGAATTAATTTATTATTAAATTTAAAGGTAAGAATTTATCCAGGGTTTCAAGAAGGATTGTTTTGATATTTTAATTTAAAAACAAGTAATCATAATTTTAAAATTGTAAATTTTGTTTTGCGTTAGGGTCTTAACTATCAGTATAGAGACAACTAATTTTGGTATAACGTCGTCTAAGTTATTGTATCAGTGTAATTTTTATTTTTTGTGACTAATTATTAGTTAATTGATGTTAAATCTATAAAATGTTAAAATGTATAAACATTGTTATAAATATTCTTTAATGTAGAAGTTCAAAACACTTGTTATAAGTTATATTCGTTCAAAAACATAGAAAACTTAATAACGTGTCTATTGTCTGTCACTACCTATCTATATTGTGGATAAGATTGACGAAATATATTTCGACGAGGTGAAATAGCTAGACTATGAACCTGTTTTTCAAACCATCAAAATAGAATTTTAAAACACAACTAATTAACATGCAAACATACATTATAATTTTTATATAAAATAGGTTACATTTTTTAAAAAAAATTTTCGAAATCTATACGTCATTTATAATGCAAAATCACCAAGAAATTAAAACAATTCATAATTTTTGTGGATTTCATACTATTGTTGTACGTGCGTACCTACCCATGTTTACTCTATACCTATGTCTCTATTTTTGGCGTTCAGCTTATATTTTGTCGAATAGTATGAATATTACTCATTTAATAGATATTTTTTAAGAATTGCAAGTTAATAATATTATATTATTATTGCTATGGGTTCTACCTACGGACGTGTGAAAATAGTCATGCCAAATATAGCAATTACACATGCAAAGCAATCAGACTTAACCGAATTGTGTGGGTGTATCAATTTAGAAAACGGGTATAATATTATGTATATTGTATGTATAATAATAATAATATATTGTATTGTAAACAATTTAAATTCAGAAAACGTCCTCGTCCGTCGCCATTATAATTGTGTTCCGCAAGATTCTACTATGGCTGGACAACTCGTGGGTATTCGCGAAAGTCCTGTACTTTTTTTTCATATTAAATTTTTTTTTTTTTCATTCGTTTTACTTGGCCACCGAGTCCACCCCTTTACCCTTCGCCATCCCAATTATACCCAGTCGCGGTGTTTAACCGTGCTGCAGCGCTTACATACCAAGCACGTAATTTAATTTCGCAGTAAACTGATTTATTAACTATAGTCGGTCGTGGAGATGGATGGAATCCCTAAATTTTGACAGCCTGCCTAGACATTGATAACTTTAAATTATCGCTCATGTTGTCTGCCAGATAATATTGTGGTTTAAGCGCAATCATTGTAATTTATGGTCGAATTAATTATCGTACAGTTTTTAGCACAACATTTCAAGTGTTTTGTCTATATAGATTATATTATTATTTATTATAACATCGTACACGCTGTATTATAAAATATTAATATGTAGGTACTTACATCCAATTTATATTGATAATATATAATATCATAATATTTCACTACTCCGTTCCTATCTTAGAGGCGTTTAAGTAATAATTAATAAATAATAATTATGTTCAATTTTATCATTGAAACATAATATCATGTTATAGATAGGTACTGTACCTATTAAATTTTCATTTAAAAAAAAAAAACCTCGATATTAAAATAAAATTGTTCATTTATATTATGAGCATAGTTTAATTAATCTCTCTTTGACTTACAATATTGGAAGTAGAGTATTTTTGTCAAAATTAAAAAATTTAAATGAATATTTTTTTCTGCAGGAAAACAGAGGATTAGGAGTTTATTAATACAAGATGAAAAAAAAAGTCAATTCGCAACATTAGTTTTACAGTTTAATTTAAATTTAAAAATTGATTTATAGTGTTTTTTAGTTAAAAATATGGTTTACATATTCATATTATATTGATTGAATGATTCTAGAAATTCATAAATACGTATGTATACATTTTATATTACAATTTTGTGGTAGTTAATTTATAGAAGCAATTACCTAATTATTTTAAAATGATTATTATTTGAAATATGTTGAGCATTATTCAACTACAAATTACAAATAAGTAATTATAATAAAATAAAATACTAAATCACTAGGTACCTGCATATCATACAAAATAATTTATGTTGGTCATCACTCATTCTGTTATGGAGTAAATAGATTTCTTCAATATTCAACTTTGATGATGGTTTAAGATTCTGAGCGAAGCAATGATGTATTGATTTTACAATGATGTGTGTTTTTTTAATTTTTTTTTTGTGTCTGTCATCACCTTTTGGTACAGTAAAAGTGCTAGAATTTTCTTCAACAGTAACTTTTCTGATTGGAAAGTGAATCTAGTTGGTACTTTGGGGGGTCAAAAGTAAAAATTTCCCAGTAGTTTTCAAAAGCGACGTGAAAAACAAAAGAAAAATTAAGGAAAAACGGGAATTTTTACGCAAAATCTGTTTTCGAGAAAATCGATTTTGGTTTTTGGTGCAACTCTAAAAAAAATGATCGTAGGTACATGCAATTTTGACTGAATGTTTATATAAACAATTTCTATACACTCTAACATTTTCCAAATATTTTGACTTATTTCGAGCTGTTTACAGACATTTTCAGTTTCCATTTTTTTTAGTTTTTTTTCTATAAATATCAATAAAATATTATTTGTTGGTTAAAAAAGCTTGAAAATTTAATAGAAGGCTCCTGATATATTGTTACAATAGCAGTTGAAAAATATTGAAAATACATAGGCACAATTTTTTTTTATAAGCATTTAAAGTTCAAATTTTGACAAAATTTATCAAATTTTAAATGTAATAATTATTTTGTAGTTGAAAATGTATAAAATGTTCAACTTTTGTAGCTAAGGATTGAAATCTAAAATGTTTTTGGTTGTTTGTTGTAACTCAATAAAAATATTAATCGTAGGGACTTGCAACTTTTCGCTTTTTGGTACAATATTATTTGCCATACATAATGAAACTTTCAAAATATTTATAATAATTTTAAAAAATGTATACCAAAAACATATACACACAGTTCTACAGTATGTTGTGGTGTTGAGTTATAACTTATAAGCTAATAACAATAATATAATAACTTACATTTATAAACTCGAAAACCAAATAATTATATTTTATTAGATTTTACAGTTTGCTGAAAAGACAGTTTTATTTTCATTGGGCGATTTTAAAAACTTGACAAACCAAACCTAATGATATTATATTACATTTCTCAACGTCTCCAGAAGTGTCAGGGTAACAAATATCAAAGGCATTCAATGAAATTTACTAAAACTAAAGAAACAATTAATATATGATATTTGATAATTTTATTACTAAATACTCTATAATGGAAAAGGTAACATTGCTTACAGAAAGGAATACTTAGAAAAAAAATAAGGACATTCACTGTAAAAATAATAGTTTTTTGGCTTCGCTTAAAGTTCAATAGTAAACACAAAATATGAATTGGCAAAAACTAACTGAAGAATTGTATTTCATTGTAATACAATTTTTATTACATCAAACACATATTTGTATTCTTACTTATAGTTTCAAACTTATAATAATATTCTATGAAGAACATATTTATGGTTTTCCAAACAGTTTTTAATTAAATATCTTAAACTAAAACCTGCAGTTAGTACTTTAAAAAAAAATTTAAATATAGTGGAAATTATTCTGGAACAAATTAAATTTTAGGAAGTACATTGTGTATCTATAACGTATTGTATAGGCATCTTCGATGTAAATATGTAATGTTTCAAATTATATGCGTATAAGTTATATTAAAATATTGTGGAAGTTAAAAATGTTATATTAAATATGTTTGCAGTCAGCAGATATAGTTTTTTTAAAGTGATTTTTATTGGAAATATTTTGTGCATTATTAAACTACAAGTTACAACTATGCATACGGTATATACTACTACTACTATTACTAATAAAAAAAACTAAGGGGGACGGAGTGGCGTAGCGGACTAAGGCGTCGGCTGCGACACAGCCGACCCGAGTTCGATACCTTGGCCGCGGGCGGCATTTTTCTTCGGGCAAGTCACGGAGTCCGGAGAACAAGTGCCGCCATCCCCCCGCCCGGGGCACGGCAGAAACCTACGGGTGCCCCATTAGAAATTCTGCCAAAACAGAACACACACGTGTACCAACCTAACCAATTTAAAAACCTATAGTGTCCTCCCCCACACCCAATGGCCTATGTTGCTGCGGGGTACCCAATAATAAAAAAAAAAAAACTAAATTTAAAATTCACTTTATTTCCTAGCCGTAAACCATTAAAAGAAAAAATAAAAGAAATACAGTTAACGTCTAAAAAAAATATTTTCACTTCTTAAATCTTAAAAGTAAAATTCGCGCCACAGTTTTTGTATTACTTCCGGTTTTCAAACATATTTTTTGTTAATTCACTGAAATCAACATCTGGAATCTCCGTAAGTACTCGAAACTTGTTATTGTGACAACAAAATATTTTTATTTGTTTTGACCGAGTTTTTTAAAATTTTTTTTTACGTAATTTGTCAGTAAGTGTAGATAATTTTGGTTCTTAAAATCTTATATTATGTATACTTTTGAGAAGTATTAATGCGTTATATAATAGTGAATACAAGAAAAAGAATAATGTGAATAAATAGATTATGATGAGATTAAAAAAAAAAAAATCAAAACAAAAAAAAATCGAATGCGGAATGTTGACATTTTATATTGGTATAATGCCCGACTATCGCTGTCGTAAATCTGTCAAATATCATGCCATTTTCAAGGAACAATAAATTCATAGTAATTTTCGATATAAACCATCGATATGTTTCAAACAACAATTACTATTATTTTGTCTCATGCGCCGAACTCCCCCCCCCCCCCACCGACCTCGTGAAAAACGTTAACATAATATTATACGTATATAATATATATACGTCACATTGACAACCACGTGCAACACACACACACAAGATCGTCGAAAATTAGATATTTTATTACAAGCATGGTCATAAAGTTAATAGTTTTTATAAAAGCAGTTTTAATTCGTTTTGGCTTTTTCAAAACATCAAGTATAATATATTTTTATTGTGGTACAAGGGAATAAATACTGATGTCTTATTTTATAAGCGATTTGCGGACATTGAGAAATCATAGGTAGAGAGGTACCTACCCGGAAACGCAAAGCTGAATCGACGAACTATTATAATATAATTTATAACTGAATAATATAGGTACTCGGTCGTATAACTAGGTAGGCAACTGACGATTCTTCTTCAAAAGGAACTCAAGGTAGGTAGAGATATAATTATCCGTGAATATTAAAACAATAAATTCGTCCTTAATCCGATAAATTTTGTACTTAAACCATTTTCCCTTTCAATGTAATCCAATTATGGAACTTTCAGTGCGGGCCTGCTTTTGTATATTGTTGTACTTATATGAACTCGGGTTTATTATCATTTTGTATTTTGTTTATGCAAACACAGTACTATAATGATTAATAGTCGGTGCCTATACCTACATTATTGTTCGATGTAGGTGTATTCTATAGGGAAACACGAGGAAAAATAACATTAAACCGTAACCCAACGTAATTATTTTGAATGCAATTATTTTCGAAATTCTTAGAGCGAAATCGCGGAGATGTTTTTATTGGCTATTCAAGTATTAAAATAAAAACAAATATATACTATAAGTTAGGTATAAACCATCGAGATACGAGAATTAGCATTTTAACATGAAAATGTCGTAAATTATAGTTATTATTATTTATACTTTACAAGTTTTACATAATATTAGATTTTGTCCGATGAAGACCATGCCATATACCTAATATTATTATACATATAATTAAATAGACTCAAATACTAAAAGGCGTACTAGCTTTAAAGTATTTATTTTTTTATCGTCAATTTTTCTATTTATGGCTCGATTTTAAAATGTTGAGTTTAAATGGGGTGCGATTAAATCGATTTTGTGGATACAGTTTAAACAACAAAAACCAAAAGTTCTGTTAATTACTTTATGGATCAGAGCGGACTTCAGTGGTCTGTTAAATATGAAAAATAATTTTTACCAATATAATTTTATATACCAAGTATAATATAATACTAGTTTGTTTCGTTAAATAAATGTACACAGTAAAGTACTAAAATATAGTTATAGGTTATAGCCTATATAGTTTAGGTTAGATATATACCTACTTACATACTATAATAAGTTTAGGTACTAGATAGGCTGCAAAATGTCTTTTCTCACTACGCTAGAGTTACATTTTTTACTAGGTACTTAATATCGATGTTTGAAAGTTGATTACAGTTATATCTAAGAATAATATACTATTGAGGTGTGCAAATTTGGGTGAGCACGCTTGGTGAATCGTCTTGTTTTACAGCGTGCACATGTTGATCCGTTTGATAACATTAATAGCATACAATAACTTATATGTATATTTTAGGAATAATGTAGACGCATTGGTTGAAAAACGAATGAACGTCTCGACCAAACACGATTCGTCGCACAATATGGTATATAGTTGTCCACGGAAAGCGGTGTCCAAATAGATAATGGGGAAATCGTGTATTTTTCCAACTTTTTTTTTATACTCCCGTCAAGTATATGCTATACAGACAAAAAGTGTATTGTAGTATGGGTGATAGAGTGGAAGGGTAATGGCCATTCGGTGGCATACCGAAGACTTCGGTCGGTCGTTACTCGTTATAACAC
Organism: Metopolophium dirhodum; assembly: GCF_019925205.1. NCBI lineage: Eukaryota > Metazoa > Arthropoda > Insecta > Hemiptera > Aphididae > Metopolophium > Metopolophium dirhodum. The sequence goes on along the minus strand of NC_083567.1, from coordinate 13,963,338 downwards.
TTTATTAGGTATATTATTGCACCGACGATTAATGGCGTATTCTTCGACGATCGCGAGTGAGTTGAACCACGCAGTGGTTGATTATAGACCCTGAGCCGAAAGGATCTTCGCTACGTATAATATATAATTCATAATATTATACTGTACATTATGTACAACAAATATCATAGCGAAAACGAAGTCTTCTTCTGAGGTTTTTCTCGGTATGCGCACGCGTATATCATTTGTATAGGTACTACACTATAGTAATGTATAATGGACGGTAGCCTTTTATTCTCTCTTTCACTCCCACCCTCCTCTCTGTCAATACTCTCTTTATCACTCTCACTCACTCTATCTCGACCTGGAAATGATACATCCAACGACCCAAAAATCGTCGGACGGCAACAAAAACCCTTATAATAAGCTATTATTACGTCTCGTCGAACGTGCATTAAACGAACGTAATAATAAACTCTGTGCGTACAGGAGCCAGTAGGTCGTATTATATACGTATATAATATATATATATATATAATACACTGCTGCCGAGTAGTGCCGTGACTTTGCCGTGCTACCTACGCAGACTTCTATGTTTTATCAGCCGCCGACGGTATAATATGATATAGGTATATATGCGTGCCAGTCGTCTTCCTCTCCCGATTTTCCGTTTCCTTTTCGTTTATACACTTTTCAAAAGCTGCCTCGATATTCGATATATAATAATAGTAATATACTTTTATATTTTATTATGGAAACACATTAATATGCTACCGCTCTTTGTACCACTCTGTATAATATAATATTATACTGCACGACCGATCGTGTACATAGATATATATTTTACAATACGAGTTTTTCTCTCCCCGACCCCTCTCCGCCACGACCCATGCGTCTCGCGCATTGGCGAGTTTTTGTCGAGATACACCGATATATTATATTAATATTGTAAGTGCCTGTATACGCGGAGAAGAGAAACCCATCATATTATATACACGGATATAAATATATATATATATATTATATGTATATAATTGCGATAGGGAAAAAAACTACTGCTACACAAAGGTCGTAGCGCGAGCTTCACATACAAGATTTCGGCATCTGTTGCCGACAAGTGTGTATATTATCCTACAATATATAATATATACATATACTTATATACAAGTTATAAGTAGGTATATATATATATATTATTTGGGCGTGAGGCTCGTATTGTCGCCGCTCGCCGTGTCATACGGCTGGCAAATGTAATAATAATAATAGTAATAATATGTGCCTTTTGATGTTGAAAGCGACGCGGAGGCGGATGTGCGGCAATTGAAAACGCATTGTACACGTCGTTGTCGTCGTCGTCGTCGTCGTCGTCGTCGCCGCAGTCGTTGTCGTGACGTGCGCGCGTGTGTAGCGCAAAAAGTAGGAGCGAAAAAAAAAACTGATCTCTTTCTCTCTCTCTCTCTCTCTCTCTCTCTGTGAGTGTGTGTCCTTTGTGTGTAGCCAAACGCGAGCGAATTGCTTTGTCGGGGTAGGTGAGTGAGCGGGAGAAATATAAAACGATATACTATTGAACATACCTATTATATTATAACTGTTGTACACGTTTAGACACGTGCGACGGATATGAAGTAGGTACGTATGTGTAGGTATATAATATTATTATGTAAGTAAAAACGAAAAACAATGAAATCTAACGAACGACGTGGAAACGTAATTGATAGTTGTTTATTGCGTAGAAGAGCGATTCTTGTAACAATCAAAGTTCGGAAGTCCGGTTAAGACGATTTTTTGCGAGGGATGATGCGCGTTCGGGGCATATACGCGATCACGAGTTCATTGTTTTTTGCGGCTTCATTGCCGTCGTCATGATCAAAGGCGTGCGAAGACTTTGGTCCAATAGGTACATGCTCAAGCTGATAAAGTGTACGCTCTTCAAAATATAAATATTCCTGAATAAATGCTCACCCCAACGGAAATGTGCATACAATGTATGTTACTATGTTTTCGTTCGGATGATGGGCTCAAAGTTTTGGGCCGACGTGAAACAGCGAAGAGTCTCAAAATACAACAGTATTTTTGTTGTTTCAAACATAAGGATGGAATAAGGAATGCTTGCTTAGATATTTTAGTTTCGTTTGTTTTAGGTATGTTGTTGTCTTGTACAGCAGAATGCGTTTTTCGTTATGATAGTATTGTATACACAAAATGTTACTTAATCTGTTTGGATATATTATTATTCCGCAGGACATATTTCCAAGTAACGGCAAGTTTCTATACGGTAAGTATTTTTAATCAATCACGATTGTCTATCTTAACAAAAAAGAAAAGAAAAGAAAAGAAATGTGTGCATATAATATTTTATTTTTTGTGACGACGAAGATGAATTTCAGGATAACGATTAAAAAAAAAATATATATTATATGTTTATTATAAAATGATGATAGTGAAATAATTTTCTCTTCGGGTCTCCGTATCGGTGTCATGGCTGAATGCACAAGGATTATGAGTAACCTACCTATCGGATAATCACTTCGGCACGGTTGACGATAAATTCGTATAATATTTAAAACAAATACATCGAATTTAGCCTATCTTTGCAGTTTTTAATATTATTTTAATAATTGTTTGTTGTATAGTAAAAAAAAAAAAAATCAGCTGAATAATATTTTTTCTCTACGAGACGTCTTAATTTAATCTACGTTAACGGCGAACATTGTTTATTGATTAAACATCAACTGTATTATACGCGTACTAGATTGTAAATAACTTTTTCAGCATTTCATTAGACTTGACTAATATGTATGAAATATTTATCTTATAACAAACATTTATATAAAATACAATACAATTCCATCTAATTGGACTGCACAGTTGCAGTTAAAGACATTGTGATTTATTTTATAAGAGGTATATGAAATCGAAAATTGGGGTTGATTTATGCTGTAGTTATTTAATCTGAAAGCTGTTACTTCATTTTATTTTTGATCTTATATATTTTTTTGGCAGTTAGTTGATAGAAATAAAAGTATACGTTTTGAATTATTTTAGAATTGGTATGATATTTGATAGGTACAAAATATCTATTACCTACGAGTTTTTTTATGAGTGATTTTTTTTATTATTATTTATATAGATATAAGTGGATAATATTACATAATAATATAAAAATAAGCTTGCAATATATCAAGTATAAAGTAATAAATATGAGTGATATTTCTATACAATATGATACATATTATTTATTAATTTGTTTATTATTATTTTATTTACTGGTAGATAGGTATGTATTGCTATATTTAATATTGTTTTAATAGTTTTATCGTATTGTATGGTTTTTATTGTTTTTGTTTTAGTTTTGAAAAATAATTAGGGTTGTAAATTTTCATTAAGTATAATAATATTGTTGTACGAATGCATTTAAAAATATAAAAAGTGATATGTTTTCCTGTTTAGGTTATACATTTATTTAATTTAAATGGATTTTAAAGACGAAACAAACTATATCAAATAAAAATTGCATCTATAAAAGCTTTGTAATTTTCTAAATTACATACTATCTACTGCACCTATGTGTTTGAACTTTTGGACGAAGTTTTTCACACTTTAACTATAGACCTAAAAGCACATCACATGAATATGACCAATTTAGTAGCAACATTTAATAATTTGTGGCTTTTATTCGAGTTGAACGTTGATTAAATTTACATATAATATGGTTGGTACTTAAATATAGTACTATGTTAAAGTAGATATATTATATGTCCTTTTACTATTAAATTGGCGTATAATGTAGTATATGATATGTACTAAAAATATCTAAAAAAAAGGTAGACGATATTTTTATATAAAAAAAAATAATTTACGTTGGTTTTCAAGTGTTGGTGTAAATAGATTTCTTCAATCTTCAACTTTAAGGATGGTTTCCACTACCCAGTGAATTGGATCTAGTTGATATTTTAAGAATAAAAGAAGAATGAAGAAAAAAGACTTATAGTAACATACGCTGACAGATTTCTGGTTTTAAATCACTACTGCTCATAAGAATAATATAATAATGTAGGTAACGAATGAAGATCGTATTATTTTTTTTTGTTATTCGAGATACTGGAAAACTGTACCTTAGTGTAGCTATATTGCCTATCTGAATCGCCGTGTTACAACAATATTATTATTGAAATGTATTGAAAAAAAATATCATATTCATGAGATTTTCATGTGTCAGAAAAATGAACCAAATTTATACATCTCATAACCGAGACTCGAACGAGTCAAACGAGTCAATGTCAGACCAGCGGAAGTTATAATATACTCGGCACAGGTTCAATATGTTATGTTTTGTACCCTGCAATAGCCATTCCGTACACGTGTGGGACATCGATCATAAACTATTTATTTGGAACGGGTTTTCACAGTCAAGAGAAGTGGACATTTATTTGCTGGAATCTTTAAAAAAAAAATGTATATGACATAAACAATAAACAAACTGACTATAAGCTACACTCGCATCACACATGGCACCTCGTGGCCAAATACACATACTTCTAAAATGCCTACAATATTACCAAATTAAGGCACACACATAAACTTTATAGAAACTATCTACGACTCTCACACCGTCAATAAAAGCAGTTATGCACTTTTAAGATATATAATAAACGAACCTGATCCCCGCCTACTAGTCTAATATAATCATATATAATTACCTAAATAATATAATTTTGTACTGTTTAAAAACGTCGTCATTGATGCATAAATATTAAAACAAATAAATAAATACGTAAACGAACACTCGAGCCTTGTGGGTTGATTGTACGTTATTGAGTCGTATAGAGTTATATTTACCATTTATACCACCACACAAATCAATGAAAATACACCAAACCTGTGGAGTTTTTTCCAGACTTCCAGGATACGGCAAGGCAATTCAATGATTCATTTTTATTTCCGATTTCATGCGGTTATGTTCAGTTACTGAAATTATTATCAGTGAAATGGAGTAAGTGTTTCTTATAAATATATTATATATACACCTATATATTTTTTTGAATGAATGAATAAATATAGATCAATTTAACTGAGTGACGATTTCTATAATGAAGATTTTAAAATCGTGCGTGAAAAGGTAAAATCGCTTAATGAGATAAGTATATACTTGGAGAAAGGCGATTTCGGGCGAAAAGCGTTGCACTCGAAAAATCCACTCCAGTGACTTATCTTATCGAATTGTTTGTTTAATATAGTAACGACAATATTATTATTACGAGTTGTTATACAAACTTTGTCGGCGAAAACGTCGGGATAGTACTGTACACATTTCGGTATGATTAATGGTTACACCGCGTATTGTGGTCTGCGGCAAAACGAAAATAAATCGCATATTTTATACACGGAGAAGCGTTCCCCACGGTTGCCGCATGCAAATTTAACTCTGTACAACGTCGAAATTTGAATAACACATCGGTCCCAGCTGCACGTCGACACCGTAGGAGATCCAATCCGTATCCGCAGTCGTGGTGTGTTTAATCAATATAATAATACACCGCCGTTCAATCGCTTATAATGGTTTGCCGGAGTGCGGTCGTCGTCTCCGCGGCATTTCCGTTTGTCGGCAAAACAATGGTATGTGATAATATTATCGTGTACATTTCTGCAGGTACAAAACGCCGCCGATCGTAAGTCGTAGGCCGCGTCGTACGATATATTATAAATATATTATTATACACTCTGATCACCGTATAATGTTATGTTAAACGAGTCTGAATATTCACCGTTCCGCGCGCGAAAGCAATCTTATATCAAATAGGTGTTATATGCGCACCTTGCGTTTTGAATAAAATAACCGATGCCGACGTTATAATCGACGACTATATAGGTATACAGTAGTTGGTATAGGTATAGTGGTTTAAAGTTTTCTAAAACATCCGTATAGTGCAGTCTCGCCGCACAGCCGCCACAGGTATAACCACTCACCGCTTTCATATTTGTAATGTTTATGACAATTATTTAACCTTTTTTTTTGACAAAATTTGAATAACATCACATCGGTGCCAAGGTGCATGTCGACACCGTGGAGATTAAATCCGAATCCACAGTCTCGGTATTTTCAATCCACGGGCCAGATCCAACCCGAGATCACGAAAGGGGGTGGTAGTCTATAGGTTAGGTTACTGCTTAGCCACCCAAAAGTATGCCCCATGTCGATAACAATTTGTTCACCACTCTTTATATGTACAGCGTGTCGGGGTGTACCGTATTTACGGGTTTATACAGTATTTGTTTTAGGTTTAAACACGTATTCAACAATAATTGAGTTTTTTTTTAAACTGGAGGGATGATCGTCCCAATCACCTCCTCTGGATCCGCCCCCTGGACTTTTAATCAATATAATACATCGTTCAATCGCTTTTAATAGTTTGCCGAATGCGGTTGTCGTCTTACGGCATTTCCGTTTATCCAGCAAAAACAACGGTAATATTATGACTGGAATTTCAGGTATAAAATGCCACTGATCGTTGTAAAGGGCGTCGTACAATATAATATATTATTCACTCTTGCATTGATAACCGTAATATGTCCACATAATAATATTATAATAAACGCGTCGAAATATTCACTGTTCAGAGAACAATCTAATATTAAAGGCGTTACACGCATCTTACGTTTTGAATAAAAACATAGTTTATTTTTTGTATTGTTTAGAAGAACATCAATCAAGCACCCTCGTGCAGGTATAACCGCTCACTACTTCCATCATAATATAATTAATAATTATAATAATAACTATAATAACTATTATGACAATTATTGAACATTTTTTTTTCACATCATAATCTGCAGGGGCGCTAATCTAATTTTCATTTAGTCTATGTAATATTATGAATAGCTGGAAAAGCAATACGATAACCGATCAAATATCAACACATGGGAACGGGCAAGATGCTTAAAAATCAGTATCACAATTATACCATTGCAGAATACTAAATGTGTCATGATTTTGCAGGGGATTCGCAATACTAGATATTCGATACTGAAAATATAACCTTTACTAAATATTAGATAATTGAGTAGGTACATTAAGGGGATTCCTTACCGTGATTTTCTGTTTTTGTCTAACACATGCGTGACATAGGATTTTTGACGGATTCTTTGCCAAACATATTAATTGATCTAATGAAGTGATGAGAATTCTAAAAACAGATTTGAATTCGTCGTCAAGTCTACTTAAAATCGACTTTCCCACAATTTTGATTTTTTAAATTTAGCTTCTCCAAAAGTTGAAATACAAAAATGTTTAAATACATTTTTTTTAATATGACGTTTTTCTGGAATTTTGGGGGATATTATCAAAAATGTGGGAAAGTTGATTTCAAGTAGACTTGACGACGAATTCAAATTTGTTTTCAGAATTCTTATCGCTTCAATAGATCAATTGGAATGTTTGGCAAAAAAACATGTCTAAAATACTATGTCACGCGTGTGTTAGACAAAAACAGAAAATCACGGTATCGAATCCCCTTAAAAAAATATTTAAAAATGTGATTATTTCCATGATGGTTATTTATGTAATTTTCTTTTTTAGTATATAAATGGTGTTCAGGATATTTTATTTAAGCGGGTCGCAATAAAATAAAAATCAGTTCATTATCAGAATTTAATCATTCTATGATATTACTACTATAAAGTCCCTACAACAGGGACGTATTTATAATTTCGACATCATCACGGGACACTTATGAAACTCCATCACGAGTTTAAGGAATTTGACATATTTTACTTCACTTAAAACAGAACAAACTTTTTTGTGTTTTTTTCTACTACAAATGTTAACAATATATAATTAATATTAATTATTGAAGGTTTAATTATTTATTTTCACATCATCCCTAACTCCGTCCTCCCATCTCCGACGTGGTCTTCCCAGCGGTCTTTTTCCATTAGGGTTCTCCTCCAGTACCATACGTATGAGTGGGTTTTTACTACGCCAGGCATGCCCAGCCCAAAGCAATCTTTTGTTCTTTATTGTTTCGAGTATACTGGGTTTATGAAAGAGTGTCTCTAGTTCATCATTTTTCCTTATTCTCCATTCCCCACTAAGCATGTCTTTTTACTGGTCCAAAGATCTTCCTCAGTATTTTTCTTTCCAGAACTAAGAGTTTTCTTTCATCAGAAGATTGGAGATTACAGGCATCGAATAGAGAAAACTGGAGGCAAGGATGTATGTCAGGATGGTCCTAGTGGCCAAGTTTACCGAAGAAGAAGAAGAAAGAATTATTTATTTTAATTCTAGGAAAATTGGTTGACCCGAAATACTTTATTGGAACTCTATATGCCAACCCAGTATAGTTCCGGTCAAACCGGGGACTTATGGAAACACTAAGGTTGGTGCCGACTGTTCTGTTATAAAAAATAATTTTAAAAGTATAAATCGTTGAACTTTATATAAATTGTGCCTATATATTATTTAGGACAGGTATTTATATAAATTTGCATCTTTTTTATTGTTTGGTGAAAAAAAATGCCTAGTTTATACCAAAATGTGTTCCATGACTTAACGTTTCCGTATATTATACAATTTTATTTTGCATATTTTTGCATTTTTAGGATTTTTTTAAATATACAGTCATAATTTTTTTAAAACTCAACAAAAAGTGAATTACAAAATAAAATATAAATAATCATTGTTCAACGTTTTATAAAATATGTGAATAGGCAAGCAGATAACTTGTGTAGCTCATGGGTTATATAGTGTTATACAGATGCAGAACAAATTCAATGACAATTATTTCGAAAAATATATGAGCTAATTTCATACACGAAACAACTTTTTAAGAACATCAATTTGTATTGAATTGTTTAAAAAAAAGGCAAAGGAGCTAACGAATACTAATGGCTTTGAGGTAAACAAAAACAGTTAAAAATATTTTTGTGATCATTTAAAAGAAAAAAATGATATTCATATTATGATGAAACTTTCAAAAATATTAGTATTTAGTTTTTTTAGTATATTAGTATTTGTTCAGTTCATATTTTGGATATTTTGGTACTTCGACACAACTACATCTTCATTCTGTATGCATATTTAAAAAATAGGTTCATAGCCAATAGGACATGTAATTATCTGTCGTAATAATAATAATAATAATATAATGGTACCGTTCATCCATGTGTTTACTTTCACACCACTTACAATAAAAATGATAAATAGATTTGGTTTTTAAATTTCCACCAACAAATTGACAATAAAATACATTCAATGTACATTACGTAGTGTTTTATTTAGACAAAAAAAAAACTCATAAAAATTACCACTTCTATGTTCCACCTGTAGGGAGGCAACCAATTGATACGGGCTTATCCAAGTTACCCTACAATATTTAAGTATTATAATGCTGATGGTTTACGACAAAAGCCAGTAAATCAGAAGTATAAACTCATAAATTATATAAGTAAATATAATATTTTAATATTTTAATTATCAGCGGGAATTAACACGTATGCAATATTTTATCTTATTTAATTAATATTTCTACAAGTTATACAAAAAAGTTTTTTTAAATATTAATTAGAGTTTTCCGTTGACATGGCAACCAAAAAAAAATAATTACAGTTCTATAATATGATAATATATTGGAAAATGAAAATAATTGTTGATAAAACTTTCGGGGAGGGTACGTCGGCACGTCGCAGAGCACAGCGACGACGTTTAAAACACCTGAAGTCCTGTCCTGCAAAGTATATTTTTATTGTTTAAGCGAATATCGCATGTCAATATTAATTTTTGAAATATTCGATGCCTAATTATACCTAAATAGGTAGATAAAAAAGTACCGCGACATACAATTATATAATGTTGTACCTTACGATGCTCGTACAATATATATTATTATAATGTAACTCAGATACTGCCTACAGTAGGTTCAACCCCCCCCAAAAAAAAAAAATTAATATTTCTGTACTTTATTTATATAATATATAATATATAGATTATGACCCCCCCTCCCCCGAAATTTACTATACCCCCCCCCCCCACACACACACACACTGATTTCTTTTTTGTGTACGTGCCTGTCCCTAGCTATACTCGATGACGACGACTCCAAAATATAATAATATGCGCACATAATAATAAATACACCTGTCAATAATATTGTTTGGTTTTTGGATATCATTCAAAAAATGGACGCATTGTTACACCGGCCACAACCGGAGGTCGTCGCAAAAATGAATTCAAATCGTCATCCGTTAATATTCCGTTTGCTCGATATCGCTTCTGTGTTAAACGGCAACAACGCGCCGTGACAATCGAATTACTCGCGTTAATGCGGTTTAACATATTATTTTATTACCGCGAACCGAACCGCGGTATACAGATAGGGTTTTAAGGAACCCGTTTCGCGTGAACGATTGCGGGGGCCGTTTGATCGAAACGAAATGTTATCATTATATTATTATTATTATTATTAATGTCGTATAGGATTGCGAGCGTATAAAAAGATTATATTTTTTTAAATGAAACGTTTGTATATTATCATTATTATTAGTATTGTCGTGGTTTTTTTTTTTTACCATTATTATTATATTATTACCAAGTGTGCGGCGGCATATACCGATAAAAAAAAAACCACCGGCGTGTGTCGATGGGTGGGGTACTGGTGAGAGGTGAAGGGGGGTAGGGGGATTTGGAGTTTAGTAGCTACGCAAACGTTTGCCCGGCAACAATATCAATATAATATCTATCAAATCCTTTTTACGCGTCCTCTTGACGGAGGCGGCGCACATAAACAGTAGCACCAGAAACGAGCGTAATCGCCGTACGACGACCCAATCGGATTAATAATATATAATAGTTTAATACAACGTTTTAAACATAATAATAATATAATATATAAAGCGTACCCGCGTTTATCGGTATATTTTTTTTTCCGCTTACTCGAGCCTATAACAATAATATAATAATATAATACCTAACAATAATAACTTATCATGTTCTTGGGGGGGGGGGGGGGGGGGCGTTTATTATGTCGCGTGTGTGGATTCTGATTTATGGGCTTCTCCGTTCGGATCGGCATTTATATTGGTCTCGGAGGCTTCGGCGGCGGCGGTGGAGGAGATATGCTCGGGGGACGACGAAGAGTAAAAGCTGTGTACACAATTTAAACAGCCCGTTTTTTACTATACAGGCAATACGGCCGGAGACCGCGAGTGATAACGGTCAGATTCAGTTTTTCTCGACCACGATACACGTCCATCAAACGTGGTATAATATTATATTATGACTCGCAACTCTACGTATTATAATATATTAATATTATAGAGTTTTTACTTCGACCGGAAAACGGCGATGAGTGTGTGTTGTGACGGCAACGTAAATATTATAATATTTTTCAGTGCTGTTATATTATACGCACGGTCCGTACCACGTTTTTGAATAATGCGTTTAGAACGATGTCTTAGGCCCGACCAATAAATAGCCTTTAATGGTATTTATTGCGTTTTCGTTGACGAAACAAAATTTCAAAGAAAAACTTCTTAATTGCAGGAAATGTTCGAAACAGGAAAACGACTACCTAAAGGTGCATTATAATACCTATATTCATCTATATTTGTGCATAATCGTTTAAGAATTTTTTCGTTTAAAATATCTTATTGGTCTTACTGATAAGTTAAGCTGACGGATTAAATAAATACCTAGTAACTCAAAATGTTTTTACTCTCGTTTTTTTCTAATTGATTTCATGAAGTTGGATATTTCATATTATTATTATAATAGCAACTATACCTACTTTAGAGCACAAAGTAGTTTTGATCATATCTACCATCCAAAAAGATAAATCTTTGTCTACATGCAACTATTCTATATTCTTTTCTAGTATTTTTTTTATTGGTTGAACTAATGAAATTGTTTCGCGGTTGTCCACGTTAATAGGAATTCGATTTTTTTTTGATTTTTTTAAATGTTTCTTAGATAATAAAAATCTTTAATATGTAATAATTACTATTATTTATCTTTAATAAATAATTTCATCTACAAAAATAAACTCAAAAAAGTTTTGGGAAAAATATTAATTATATATTTATAATTCTTAAAATAATTATATTAATTAGTAATGTAAAAGTTTAACAGCTTAAATTATTATACTTGTGTCTTTTTTACGTTTCTTCGTTCTGAATGGAGGAAAAATTAACTTTAAAGTAGAACATTTATCTTTATTTAAAATGTGATCACGTAATTTTTTTTTTTAAATTAAAGTGGAATGTAAACCATTCCGATGCACTGTCGACCAATAAATTATACATTTATCCCTCCGTCCTCTAACTCCTATAAGAAACTCAATCAGTTTAGCAAAAACTAAAAGCTATTTGTTTGGTTGTTTTTATAATTGTTTAACTATCGATATTTGTCCATTACTCTGGCATTTGTTTATCTCCTCTATATACTGCTTTTGTGGTTTTAGTTTTTGCACCGCAATTCAGTTAAAAAGTTGAATATCGATTTAGATTTATACGTAGATATTATACGAGTAAGTGAAAATAATGAGTTACAATGTTGTATACGTAAAATTTACATTTCCAAAAACACAAAACTGTTTGTGTCTTATTAAATAACTTGAAAATTACCATTAAATACTTATTAATATTATTCAAGTTATAATTTATAACTAATTAATTGTGTACTTGGAATCGTATTCATACTTAGTCTATAATAATATATGCGTAATTTAATGTTCATAGTGGTTTATTTTAAGACATTAATGCATATATACTGTTAGACATTCAAATTTCAAATCATAACCATCTGGCTTTGAACAACATTTTAATATAAATTAATTTTAAATAGATTAAAATAAATTAAACTTAAATTGTTCAGTAAGTCATAATTTCTTATTTGAAAAATGATTTAAAATGCTATTTGATGAGACCGGAAGTTAAACAACTCCATTTTCAAACAATTATACAACTTTTAATTATTATTGTACTAGACCATGTTTATATTTTAATATTGTTCGCGTTGAAGTATTTTGCGTACATACATATTGTACATTATTTATTATGTAGTAAATACGTTTTAATTTGGTCTGGAACCTAGATCAATGACGTATACTTATCGAAACTTTTATTGGTGGAACATGTTTAACGTCTGATAAATTATTCGAAAAAATACAAATTATAATAAAATTAAAGAAACTTGGACATTTGGCACCGGTTGTATTGTTTTTGAACCAAAATAAATTATTTCCAAACCACCCATTGTAGTATGGATTTAATGTAAATTAATACAATGCGTCCAACGAATTGTGTATATGGACAATAGCTCCAATGAGACCCGTCGAGCGAGTCCTTGGAATATTGGGAAAGCAAGAAAAACTGCAAGTGCTCCACCCCTTTCCTTGGTCATATAACTTAACTTTCATTCATAAAACATTCGGCCGTTTTCCAATTATTATTAATGTATATTTATTAATTAAAACGGACAAATGAAGTAATTATAAATTCAATTTGATTAAAATTATTATGCGTGTACAGCAGGTGAGACTCGCCAATGCTCTGTTCGAGATAGGCATACATATATTGTATATATATTGCATTTATAGTTATCCTTATCCGAAGCGAATAATTTTAACGTCCACTTTTAGATCCATTTCGCGATTGAAAAAAATTAAATTAGGTTTTGATACGACTGTACTCAATAATGTAGTTTACTTTTTTTTTTTTTTTATTACAGTTTATTTATTATTTTATTTTAATATCAGTCTTTGACGTCGCTAAAAGAAAAATGTCAAAACCTCGTCGAGTATAATTATTCCTACCCGAAAGCGCTAATAAGACGATTGAAATATTTTTTTCTCTTCAAATAATGTTTGAAGTTAAATTTAACAAAATATGTTGTGCATTTAATCTACTACGAAAAAGAGAAATATTGGTTTTCTAACTGGTAAATAATAATAATAATAATAATAATTTTTATTATATAGGTAATATACATGTTTTTTTTTAGAAGTAAGATTTCTTCAACGTTGCGATCGTTATAGTTATAGCGCATAATTTATACGTATCCAAATATTATCGTTCTCGTTTTGCGTCGGTTTTAAAAATTGTTTTAGTTTTTTTTCGGAAGTTGTTTAATTTGTGCCATTTCCTTTTTACCGAAAACACGATGTTAATTCCGTGTTGAGTAATGGGAGGATCTAAGTACTATAATATATTATACAATGGACGACAATTGTCGCTGTTCCTCTATATTTTATTAGTTTCTCTAAATGTTTTAATGTCGTAAGTATTTGTGTACAAAAATTGTTAGCAAAATTTGTTTACAATGTAAAAGTAATTTTAATGATTAAACGCTCTAGCACAACCATTTGTTATTAAGTTTTGGTTTAATTATTCCAGAGGGTCATTTTAATTTCACCAAAATCATTAGACCACATTAGTTACCGATAACGATAACAAAACAGTTAGGTACTACGCGTCGGATTGGCTGAAGTTAGTTACTCGTAGGTACATTATATACATTATTAGTTTAATAAATCATCGTGTAAAATATTGACTTACCGAAGTAACGGTAATCTAAACTAAAAACACTGTTTTAATACGGTTAATACTTTATGCATTAGCATTTTTTTTATTTTTTTTTTTATAACACTGCAGCGTCTCCGCTTGGCTCAAAGTTTACGGGGTACTTGTTCTCGAATTAATGTAAATTATTCTGGCAAATTCCCAAAATATAGGGTATGTAACACTATAACTTATTATGAGGTGGCTTCGCTAACTACAACCCCCGCCGATTCCTATAGTTGTATAGTGGAATGAAATTAGTTTTACGGTGATGTGATTTCTTTTCAAACTGAAACTTTTCCCTCTACTCTCCAACGTACGCAATAAAGCCTTGTCAAAGTTTTATGCACAACCATGTGAACAAAACCAATGCGGTAAATCACATATTAGGTACATACTAATTTATATTAGAATAGGGAAATTCGCGATACGTTTAATTCAATTTTTCTCAAACAAGATGGGTCCTACAAAGATGGCTCTAAATAATTTTACTCGACAGCTACTTGTCTTTATCAACCAGAGCGTGAGGTTATTTAAAATTTCAATTATACATCTCGATTGCAATATAAATGTGAACGACACTTGGGATATTTAATTAATGGAAATTCTCAATTAAAACGAACCGTTTTTCACACAACTTACGAACACTGCAGGTTGTAAACACAAAATTAAATTATTATACCACACATTAAATTATTTTTATCATTTATTGTTTTAATAATAATTAACCGTGCGATGAAACAGTTCTATAAACACGGTAAAAACTCATCTGCTGGTACTCTTTCGTAAATAAATGATGAATTTCCCTCATTTAATGTTATTTTAATCTCTCGTGTATAGAGGAGAAAATAGCATTTATGCAGTATAAATATTAAATGTAAAAACAAAAGGAATCTATACTTTGGTTTTCTAAAAAAAAAATATAGGTACTTGTTTATCTACCTTTATTTTTTTATTTTTCGTGTCGCATAGTATAGGTAGTTTTTTTTTTACAAAACATTGGTATTTAAATTAATTGTATAAGACCTTATAAAATAAAACAATTTTAACTAAACTTTTAATTTATAAACTTTATTGTTATCATATATCTATAGGAGCGGTAACTTCAAATTGTGACGGTTATTTAAAAGACTAAGGGCGAGAAGTAATTAAATTCAGGAATTCCAACTGTTGTAATAAATTAGTTGTTATCGTTTAAAATATATTGCACGTTGTAAGATTACACTTGAAAAATGTTTGCTTTATTATTGGTTAACAAAATATAATTATGATATAAATGAACCATTCAGATTTTCATAATTTTTCCATTAGTAATTTGCTTAGTACAATTTTTTATTTAAGTGCCAGCTAATAATTCATCAGTGTTTATTTCGTTTGAAACATACCTATTTATATATTATGTTGTTAAATTTTAGAAAAATTAAATTAATTCTATAATGATACAATACAATTTGCATATTAAAAATAAATTCAAGCAAAACCAAGACATATGCTGTAAAAATAAATTAGCTATGTATTATTATGGTAATACATATGTTATGAAGGTTGTTGTTTTAGTATTTAAAATTATAAATAAAATACCATAAACATTCTACTATATTATATGTGATTCTAATAAAATAAAATTAAGCCGGGTTGAGTGCTCTTATTGAGTACAAAAAAAGTTATATTTTCCTAAAACATATTATGTTTACTTGGTCAAAATGTTTGTCTTTACATTTTTTAATTAAAATTATAATTAATTGTAAGTTGTAACACTAAATTTGTGCAAAAAACATTTTAATATATTTTATCATTTACCTAGTTTTTGTTTTTAATTGTTTTACTTTGAGTTGCATTTTTGGTAATAGGATATTTTTTTAAAAATAATGTTTATATTATAGACATTTTGAACATTTAAACTGGTTAAACTTAATATTAAACTATTACGAGTGATTAAATTAATTTCAGACGGAAATAGTGACGGCGATCTATGGATTCAAAGAATATTCATCGAATTATGTATGTACTTCTAAACTTTAATAAAATCTATATTTGATATAACTACTATAGACCACAATGATTAAAGAATAAATATAGTAGTGAAAGTGTGAAATAGATTGTACAATATTATATTTTTTGTTGCTAATAAGTAATAACCCAAAATGAGTGTCTTATTTATGTGTAATATACAAAAATTATATTTTTCATTTAAAAATAGATTACAGTACAGTATTATTTATAACGCATTTTTCGAAAAAAAACACTTGTTGGGGCTGTTAAAATCTTCAAAAGCTCCACGCAGCGCAAGTTTATAAAATAAAAATATTACAAATATAATTGTCGAGTTTAGATTGTTATTGCACATATTTTTCACCCGTATATCAACGAAGTTTTAAATATTTGAAGATAAACTGAGTTTTACACATTAAATACAAGGTTGATCATTATTTTAAAATTGAAATACATATACATCCACCCCAAGACTCCGCATTGACCCACCCCGTCTTTCGCATATTTCATTTTTTAATATCAACGTTTGCGCTTACAGTCCAGGAAGTAACCCTAGTCACAATACTTTTCTGAAATTACGTAATTATTATTGTCATTATAGTAATGAGGTTCGTATTTATTATATTTTAATTTTAAATATATTTGAATGTGAATGAAAATCAATAACTCAATTTAAACTCTACGTTTATGATTAAATGAAAATATACAATAATAGCCGTACAATACGTTATAATTTTATTTTGAATAAACAAGGAGTGATGGGTTGAATAAAATATTAATTTTTTATTAAAATTAATGAGTAGTCATAAGTAAAGTATAACTCTAGTTCTCGGTAAAATATAAATATAGACCATGATAGTAAAAAGTTTAGGTAAATATGTACTTGTTTCTGCAGTAATCGGAATAAAGATTGTCGTAAATGTTAACAATCTATTTTAGAAAAAAACATACCATGTTTTATTAATAAAATATTATTAAATTCTTATATTTAATTAAATTTAAAATAGGTAATAGTTGGTTATTTGATTTCAAAGTACAATGTACCATGATTGAAAGTAGTGGTATCGTTATTATACCATGATTAAATACACGACATGATATTATGTTGTAATAACTGTCAACATAATATTAGGTCTTATTAGTTATTAGTTATTACTAAATACTAATATATTACCTACTTGTACTGTAGTTTTACCATGTACAAATAACATTATATGGTTTCTAGGCTGTTATAAACATTTTTATTTTGATGTTTGTTAGAGTATAATAATGTACTATGTGCAGAATATATTTTTCTTAGTAATATGCATACAGCGAAAACTATGGAGACGTCAAGAAATTTTTACCCGGCAGTCCAAATAAAACTCAATAGCCTTGGAATAAAGAAAAAGAAAAAACTTTATTATAAATAGTGGGTATAGATGTACGCAAGAATCATTTTTTCAAAAGATAAAAATCGCATCTGAAGTAATTTTTCAAATTGCGAAGTTCCGTGGTATGTTCATAGTAAAATGTGATGAAAGCTTTTTCGCTGTTGTTTTATTCTGTTTCAATACTTATATACTGCGACGGATATTTCAGTCCAAACTAACCTATATAATGCTTTGTGTGTACCTACCTCTGTATAATTAAAATTAAGAGCTTTTAAACTAATAATAACGACAATAATGAAATCACCAACATACTCGAAGGAATAATATTATTTAATTTTATTCACATTAATAATCACTCGTATATTTATCAGATGAGACAATTAGATAATTGATTAAATTATGTTGTTTGGTCCCCTATAGCCGTATAGATCACTGTGCAATAAATGTCTTAAAATAACGAAAATAACGGTATTTAATTGAAAATATCCTGATGTAGGTATATTATAATATATGTTATGTACAAAATATATAAGTATTAACGCAAATATTGTATTATCATCAAAATTAAAATATCATATTAGTAAATATACGTTTTTGGAAATAAACAAATATCTTTAAAACTTAATAATTATAATATGTAGGCTATTCAAGTGGAATTTATAAGAAATGTATGATGGTTTTACGTTTATGTAAGTTTATTTGGCAGATAGAGATCATTAAAAAATGTGAATACATTTTCAACATTTTAAGTTTAATTTCTTAAAAAAAAAAAAAATTATTATTTATATCGATTGATATCTTTTGTTGGTAGTTCAGTGTTAGTTTTATAATAATATTATTTATATAAATATATTAATATACTTTTGGAAAAAAGTGGTGTACGAAAACAAATTGAATAATGTGAAATTTTAAAATATGATAAATGTAATTTCAGGTTAAATAGTGCATTGACTGAACGAACCATTAAAGAACCAAAAAAAATAAAAATTTGCGAAGTAACAAAGATCTTATGGTTAATTAACAGTAATTACTGTGTATAGGTAGTAATTATACAAGATATATTGTACTTTGCGACTTTAAGTATTATTGCAGACGTGTATTATTATAGCAATGTATTATGGATTTAAGATATTAATATTGTTAACAAATCATAAACAATTCATAACGTTACTATAATATTATAATTAATTAATTACTATTATACACATACGTCTAAACACCTTTAATAAAATATTATATTTAGTATTGTATTGGCATCTAAAAACATACAATAACCACGGGGTTTCAATAATTGTCATAAAATACTCATGGTCATAATATTATTATTATTATTGTTCAATTCTAAAACAGTTTTCGATGCTATACGTGGGCTATATACACGTGGTGATTTTTATTTCGAATAGGAAACGCGTTGATATGTATTTTTTTGTGAACTATAGACTTTTTGAGTGAAACGAAGTCGACGTCATATCGACTATACCATAATATAATACTCACAATGATCGAATGATTTTTTAATCGATTGAAATAATAAATGCATCATAATAATTATGTACGCGTCATACTAATACATAGCCCGATATAAACGGTGTGAATTTACAGTAATATATTATGTGTAATGGTTTATAACGCAAACACGGTTCTGTATAAATCGTATACAATATTCTTTTAGATGTAACGCTGTGGCTGGTAACTGTGTCTTTGTATGTGTCTGCGTGTAATGTGTATATACTATATATATGTATATATATATATATATATATATATATACATATATAAGTATGTTATATATATATCATATAACTATATATTTCATAAACTAAAGTCGCATCCGCACGTGAAAATAAAAGCTCATCTCTTGGAGACGGGTTTTCGCACATTCGGGTAATTTCGTTTCTGATTTATTAGACACCAATAAGGCTGCTGAAAATCGCACGATTTGAAATTTATACACGTATACCTCTATACGAATTCTTATATTTATATATATATTATACATTTATACACCTGATGATATACCGTGCAGGCAGACGAACAGTTCCTATGAGGTTTTTGACTTGTCGTTTTAAATATATGGTTTACTATAACATAATCATAATACATTGATACGTACTGTGTACATTATATATTATGTGAATCTGTAATACAACAACAATAATAATAATAATAATAATAATAATAATAATAGTAATAATAATAATGATAATAATAATAATAGTAATAATAATAATGATAATAATAATAATAATAATAGTAATATTAATAATGATAATAATAATAATAATAATAGTAATATTAATAATGATAATAATAATAATAGTAATAATAATAATGATAATAATAATAATAATAGTAATAATAATAATGTGGCGGGGAAATGAAAACACGTGCGCGGGTGTGTGTGTGCTGGCGTGTTAATAAAACGATATTGAAATTTGTCGGGTTCGATAAAAGAAAAAAAACTTGTCCTTCGCCATCATCGTTTGACAACGTTTCGTAGGTGTTTATAGGAATGGTTCTACCCTCTATAGACGGAGACGACAAGCAATTTAAAAGCAAAATACACAGTGTAATATCGGTGGTGGCGGTGCAGTTATCCTCCGGCGTTATAGATTCGTACATGTACATTTTATGCACACATCTATACATATTTTAGTCACTTTATACATACAGTCAGTATTCATACATAATACACGAGAAGTTTTGCGATTTCCATTTACTTTCTAGCCTTTGTCGCGGTGGTAGTATCGCACGACATGTATATAATATAATATTAATATATAGGTAACATGGAGACACGCACGTGGACTTCGCTATACAATAATAATAATAATAATAGGTAATTTAGTAAAGTCATAAGGACAGGATTTCTTAATGATAAGTGCATTATTTTTGGGCGGTTCTACAGGACAATGTATTCCAAGTACACAATTCGTTGTTTCATAATAATACGTAACAGATGTTATAGCGATCTACCGCGTAAAGGTACCGTTGTTGGGAACAAGCGACGATGTGGAGATGTAAACAATTTACATGTACACATCAAGTCAATTATTAACTTGCGTGGACTGGTTATTTACTTGTATTTTATGAAATTGAATATTTCAAATGCTTCAAAACGAAACACGTATTTTTCAACTGTAAATGTTTATAATAGCGAATAATATTCTAAGTAGTTGGAAAATAATCGATTTGACACGTTTATTTTCCGAGTCCAAAATATTGCCGATAAAAATTATTCAAAGTCTGAATCTTCAAAAGTGTGAATGTCGTCGCGAAAGGACTCGTCCTGGCTTCGTCAGATCGCGTCTGAATATCGGCCGTTTGGGGCTCTCCTATGTATAATAGGCCTACCCTCTATTTCTCCTAACCCTCGCGATAATAGTTTCATTCCCACGGATGCAGAGTCCGTTCACGAGATTCTCGGAAATACCCACAGCCCTATCTCGGATAAGAGTGTGCGTCCTGCATTTTCGATCATATACTGTGTGGTTTTTATTATATAAAATATTACTGATTCATTATTGCAGCGGATCACATGATATTATGTGTGCCCCGACCCCGTTATATTATTATAAAATTCGATATTACAATATTCTGTATTTTAATTTATTTAACAATTAGCTTTTATATAGCTCATAGCTTTTGACATTGTCGTATCACTCTGCCGTATTCTGTAATGTGGTTACTAAGCCCGTCTTTTCATGCACCCTTCCCGCAGGTTATGCGTACGTACTATTGTATATTACCATTCCATCTCATTTCTTAGAAATGATTTCTCCGTAACTTTCATACAACCTCCGACGACAACTGGAGTTTTGATATATTATACATAATGCGTTCTCGTCGTCGGTATTCTAAGAATTGTGATAACTACTTGTCTTACACCTCTGAGGTCAATAGTCGTATAGTAATTTAAGGTAAAATCTCTTATTATTATTATTATTATAATTCAGATAGCGAGACGCCAGTACGCAGCACAGATACTTTAAGAGTGAACCTTTACAATTTTTTCAACAATTTTTAGAAATTCAAAATATATTACATCAAGAAATATTGTTTTTACAATATTTTCTTTTATAGTCTAAAGGTAATTTTCATCCGTATAAAATTTCAATCGTTCTATATATAATATGAATGTGATAACATATTTAATATCAATCACCAGCGATGATCGGAAGTGTTATCTTCCGGGACTCAAACAAATAAAAACTAATTATAGGTCAGTTGGAGATTCGTCACCGGGATCTCATTTATTTCTAATGTAGGTACAGTTTATTTATTGTGCGTGCCTAAGTGATTGGTATTTTGTTTTTATATTATTGTTATATTTATAGTTAAGATAATAATATAGAAGTGTTAAAATGCCAAAAGTTAAACCATCGTTTTCCTATCGCTCGCGTATAGTGTAATGCCTTTAAAAAAAAATTTTGTTCATTTTTTATGGCATTATTGCGTTGAAAGAAATTTTTTGTTATTTTTTAGAGCATTTTATTGTATAGGTTTTAGGGCATTTAAATCCAGTCCCTAGACTTATAATTGTTTTGCTTTATAGATGATCATGATTCCTGGCGGTTTTCGACCAAAAATTATTCAGAAATAAAAAAACACAGGTAATCGGATGTGACATTATTGCACGCGAGTTTCGAGGTTCTTCGTGTATAGGTATATAGACTATAGAGTTTAAAAATACGTCGGCGATGATGCCCGACGTGTCGTAATCCCCGTCCAAATGTCTCGGCCATTAACTACAGTCTCGCGAAAGGGGAAAAAAAAATAATAATGATAATAATAATAATAATAATAACAACAACACTGTGTGCACGGTATAATATATATAGGTGGTGCGTATATAGTTAATAAACGGGGATCGTTTATTTTGACATTCCCTCGGCAGATATTTTCGTCACAGCAGCACCCTCTATTTATTACTCGCTCGCCGTTCCGGTCGGTCTCTGTCCTATCCTCTCTCTCTCTCACCGTCTCTCTTTTTTTTCATCTCCTCCTTATTCTTTTTATCTCATTTTTTTCCCTCCGGTTATTATTGTTATCCCAGACAATCGTCTGTACACGTGTGTGTGTGTGTGTGTGTGTTTGTGTTTCGGTGTATAGGCACGTTTTTATTAATCCACATGTACTGCGCCGTTGTCGTCGTCGTCGTTGTCGCCGCCGGCAGCCATACACCACAGCACGGCATCCAAGCCCGAATCCGAATTAACGACGACTCCTCTCTGGTATAGGTTTTTGTTTTACCGCTCCGGTCGCATTTACAACTACATATTATTATGCTATACAACAACTGTATTATATGATAATATATGTTGTGCTGGGCATGTGTATATAGACACGGGCGGACGACGACGACGGTCCATTTATTTACAATATAATAATATAATACTATACGCATAAACGCGTCTCCTGGCCCCCATCTCCTCCACCGCCGCCGCCGCAGTCGTCGTCCGGTCGATTTTCCAAACCAATTTGTTGTTTTTGGTCGGACTCGGAGGGCTGTTTCGCCGACTCTTATTGTTCATTCTCGGCGGAGGCCGCGGCGGCGGATACGACGGACCGAATCCGAAATAACTCTCTTCTTTTATGCGCACGAGCATAGTATATTAATATATATTATGCGCTTTGGCTTTTAAAGTTATTATAATTTGTACGAAACTATTGTTTTACGACGCAATTTCTCACCCTCCACCCATCCCAACACACACACACGCACCTAATTATTAGTCGAAATGAGGTTTTCGTTGATAATATTATAATATGTTTTATATGCAAAATTATAATGTAAGCGAATATTATTTATAATATAATAAATGGTTTGAGTATAGATGGAAACTTGTAAGATCTACACAAGATATAGGCGTGATGTCTGTATAATCCAGCAGAGTCGGTGTGCTTCTTATTTATTTATTTATTTGAATCGACTCCATCATTGTAAACACGCACAGTCGGTACCCTACCTACGTGAGAAATCAAATATATATTAAAGATATTATTATAATTTGAATCTTCTGTCAGTCTTCGTTTCCGTATATATTAAAATACGATTTATTATGGTCATTTTTATATTGCTACATAAATTATTGAATGTGAAGTAGGTACAGAGAAAAAAATCTTGTGAATTTGTATTGAATGTATTTGATAAAGAAAGATTTTTATAAGAAACTTTGAAGTATGAATAACCATTGAAAAGTAAATATATGCATAAGTTAGAAGTTTTCAGTAGATTTAAAAAAAAAAATATTTGCAAAGTGAATAAATTAAATGATAATAAAGAGCTAATATACTGATTTTGACGTATTTGACATTTGTATCAGAACTACGCATAAAATACTAATTTAAATCAAAAGTAATAATTGTATCATAAATAATGCAACTTACTATAAAATTGTTGTTAAAATTTTTTTAAAACCCAACCGTTGGGAATATATTTTTGTATACATTCGATCATAGATGAATAGAAGTGGACTGAGATTTAAAATAGTTTTGTTTGGATGAATTTATTATATAAGCCGAACAAATAAAAGCTTCATCAAAATACGTGATAAATTAAACATATTAATGAACAATAATAACTATATTATATGCTATATTACAAGTTGTAATATAGTTATAATCTTATACACATCGCTACGAATAAATTTACTATTGTCACACATTATAATTTATAAAATTATATGTTCGAGTTTTGAATTTAATTAAACATCAAAAGCCCATTTAAATCGAATTAATGTATGCGGTGAAAAAACATTGTTATAACCATGCACATTTAGTCTGTTTGTATACGTCAACGTTTAAATTAAAAAACAAACAAATAATAGTGAAACAATATTATGATATTTGACGAGAAATACCGAGGCTTTCGTGGTACAGTATATCCAATATTATGTATTAACAACAATATTTGTTTGATACTATCATTTTGTAATCCAATCATTCGAGTTCTCCAGAAGATCATAATATACTATTTTATTGGTGTACTTACATTTGGATATTGTTATGCCACGAAATTAATTAAATCATTAATAATATGAAAACCACCTATTATTGAACGGAGTTATTTGAGAACTGCTTTACAAAAGAACCTCGTGCACGTGACGCAGGTTTTCAATTAAACGACTATATTAACTTAACTCTGTGAGGCTTTAAGCCACGCGGGACAAACTCATCGTCATAAATCTTATCGAATATCGTGCAGTTAGCAGTGACGTTAAAATTATATTTTGTTTGTTTATTGCACTGTAGTAGGCGGTAGGAATAAGGTAGGTACACTAAATAATAAAGAATTGGTTAAACTGTTCAAATAAATGTTGGATGGTTTTTTTCGCAAGCAGAACATTGTCGGAGGAGGATATATTACAATATCACATACGAGTGTGATTATAATTTATGCAGCGTGTTCGTAATTATTTTAGAATAATTATGTAGATGACACGCCAATATGTTTTAATTTTACATTAATTGTTTAGGTCAATAATAATATGATCGTCCTGCGTGTTAACCAGGAGTAGACAGTGTTGTGGTAGGTATAAACACTATAAACACTACTGCCTATATATACCACATAATATATATTCGCAATATGCATGTAGAACATAAGTTAGAATTATTACGAACCTAATCTGACTCCTCCGGGGCGGTGTGCTAAAACGTTTCCGGAGCGATGGACGACAATGAGTCTTAACGCCGATTTTCCGAGCGATTTACTCTGAATGATCTGTAGAATATTTTGATACACCGTGTTTTATGACCGAGTTTTACGAGCTTTAGGCTCCTATATAATTATATCGGCGTGCGGTAAACTCCAACCCATATATAGCCACCGATGTAGGTAGGTACGGGTTCGAGTTAAGCAATTTGGATCGACCGGAAATGAAAGGATTTATACAACACGCCCCCTCCCCGCGCGGCGCAATCTACATCGCGACCGACTGCAACTACTAATCATTATCCGGCGGCAGTTAGTACTTCTTAGCGTGCTCATTCGTCTGTAATTAACCGAAATGTTCATCGCAAATTATTATCGTGACACGTAATTGAATCAGATTTGGTTCAAAGCCATCGGACACGTCAAAGGTATTTTAATGCGCCTAGATTTGTGTGTGTGTATGTGGTGGGGGGGGGGGAGAAGGTGGTGGATCGCCCGTATTTTAACGTTTTAGCCGTTCTAGGTCTCATTATTATAGTCACTCCTGCATCATTATCCACGTAAGCATAGGTAGATAGACGAGATAGACACTGTATATAGGTACACTGAACTATAAAGGGAATAGATCTATCTGAATGGTATCATACGGAATTGAAATTATTGTTTGTACCCATCGGTTTCTGCGTCCGAGTGAAAACCGTATGAACGTTTACCGACCGACCGAAGTGATTTAAACAAAAAAAAAAAAAATAAGAAAACAAACATAATATTATTATATATATTATATACGACAGTAATAATATTAAAGTTGTAATTTTTAAGTGAATCGCGGGGGCTTTAAGCGAGTTTTATTTAAGTGGTCGAAATTAGTACAAACAATAGTAACAAATTATTAACTACGTAATTGAACATATATTATGCAAACTTCGTGGAATAATGTGTACCTACAGTTTATTAATATCACTTATCTGTAATTGACTTTCAAAAAAATATATTATTTACATATTATCGAGTTTTTTTAATACCACTTGTTTATATGCAATGTGCATATTGTTATACATATTTATATAATATGTACTTATACGTTTATGTTTTTTCTAAGAATTTTCATAAAATATAATACTTACTGTTATTATTATATTTATAATGTGCCCACAAAAGGATATGGTAGTCCTTTTAGATTGTCGTTAAAGTGCATAAAATATTCTGGTGATAAAGAAACGAGAACCGAGCGAAACGCACCGTTGCACTTCAAGACGTATCTTAAAAAACTATAACAGGTACACACACGCGTATTGCACATATATCCTATAAATTATTAATAGAAGATTTTGAATTTTTAGGGTAGTTTTGCTTTAAAAACACCCGCAGGAATATTCTCAAAGTGGGAAAGTGGGAATATCCGACGAGCCACTATGATACGCAGTCAAACCAGCATTAAAACCTCTAGGGGTCCCCAAGTGGCCGATACTTAGCCGTGGTAACCCTCCCCTCCATATCATTGGAAAACAAAAACATACAGTCCTGTATACTTCCTCCTGTTTGAAAATCATAATATTGGCATCATTGGCGAACACATTCATCAATATTGTAATGTTAGGTACCTACTCACTGTTAAGAAATAATATCAGAGTGATATTAACGATGTTACTCTGATTAAATTTGAAATGAAATACTAAAATATCACCTTTTTTAAAATAATTTAGGTAGGTAGTTTAATAGTTTGAACACTTTAATGCTTACATAAAATATAACTTAAGCATAATGACACGCTATAAACACTTAAAATATATATATACTTATTTTTATAAAATAATAACTATGTCATGTTTTTATTTTCAATATTATAACAAAATGTAAATATTTTGGAAATAAATATAGGAATATAAACTTTAAATACTTTAGTTTTTATTAATTCAACAATTGAATTAGTAAAAATTATTCTTTTCTTTCAAAACTTTTAGATGTAATATTAATGTACTAATAAATCGTTGTATTTTTCTCCGTTTAATAACTACTTTAAAAATACATAAATATATTTTGGAAGCACAAGTCTATTTAAACACGCGTTCATGCCTACGTTTTTATGCATATTTAGTTCGATTAATTTTAACCAAATGGCCAAAATCATATCATCAGTAATAAAAATATTTAATACAATAATATTATTATTTTTACTGTCGAGGTCAACCCTCGTCATCATCTTCTGGAGAAATAATAGTATATATTATATTCAATTCTAAAAACACGGCACGGTGTGTGATGCTGGAATACATTATTATCACATATTCACATATGGTATATTATATTTTATTTCCCCATGGTTTGTCTTAAAATGGTATGTAATAGGTTATAAAAAGTACAAATATTATCACTTAATATAATTTTAAGCTGACTATACTATGCGGCCCTTCAGTCATGGATACAGCCATAATAATGATACGAATAGTGTACAATTACAAGTTTTTTTTTTAATTGTAGCAACTATTTATTGTATTATACAATATAGGCATGGATAAAAATTAAAATCCACCAAATTCAAATAGCAATGCATTTTAAAATTATATACTTTTATACGGAATCTGCTGGTGTAAATTATGTTTAATTTACTATTACCTACTAGCTTTTGAATATACCTACTATACAATTTGCATAATATATGGAATCAATTTTTAAAATTCATCGAAGTGACGAATTTTTACGGGTAAATAAATCCATCCTTAAGATAAACATGCACGCATTTTAATTAATATTCACGGTGTTCAGCTAACGTTAATTAAATAGTGCACATATATTATCATATTATTACACAGTATTGAGTATACGCGTATTACATCCATTCTATATATATATTATTATAAGATGCGATTAAATCTGTTAATTCCAAATTTCTCACGACATCCCGGAGAAAAATGTATGCTTTAAGGGTTTTAAATAGTTTTTATTTTAAGCTCTTGTAAATAATTAAAACAGTTCAAAACGATTTAATGTAATTCAACAATATTTAATTTGCAGCAGCAGCAGCAGGAGTAATACATTACATTATATTGTATGTATTTTTGCCAATGTTTCATCGATACAAATCGTATTTGTCGATTGCAAGTGAAAAACCGTTTTTGATGGACCGTTTTGTATCTTATCGAAAGTTGAAGTGTTGAAACCCCGTTCATCGCCACCGACGAATTACAGTAATGAAAATAAAAATCGTGTAAATTATTACGGTGGTCCTCCGAATGTTTACCAAACAGACAACCAAAATAAAACGTGTTATTGACTGTATCGATCGATTTTTAGCTAAGTTCGAAGTAGGTAAATCGACCGTTTGGGAATTCCTCGGCAAATACTTTGAAATCGCACCGGCCGCGTTGGATAACGATAGTATATATTATCGAAGTAGGCCATTTTCGGTACGGCTCCATGCAGCGATACCGTCGGTCGTAAGCAATTTTAGGGAAAAAATTTCGTATAAGAGATTGAAGATATTATAACAATAGATACACAGGATATTATATTTAGAGGGCTTACAATATTCTCGAGGGTCCGAAAATGTTCGCCCTCGTCGGAGGAGACATCGGCTTAAAATATTTTGTTGAGTCTCTTAAATGTGACTTTTGGGAATGTAATAGTATATAATATTTTACTGATCGTCATGGCACTTAACCGTAGTCTGTAAGTGGTAAAGATTTAAAAATAAACAATTTGAATAATATATTATAATACACACTCGTAGCCCGTTGGCATATTAATAAGCAATAAGAACAATAAATAATATATTAGGTACCTACCTACCTATTATTATAAACTTATATACCGTAACTAGAAATTTTGTTGTTGGTGATTGTTATATCAATATTATAGACTGGTGTTTGAATATTAACGGTAAATTAATGCTGGTTTCTATTTTTCCACATACTTATCCAGCACCCTCACATATGAATTTATTTTTTGCAAATATTTAGTAGGTGTTCAACTTGTATTTCGTTCATAATGATGCATATTTTAATATTCGTCAAGTCCTCAGAAGCGTATATTTTTGCGACCCCATTAAATCGTTGTGGCTAATCACAGAGAGCTTACTCAAATACATACATAACAGTACCCACCTAGTAGATTTTACACGTTTTCGAGTCACAAAAGTTAAATCGAACTTTAAAAATAAAAACGATTACGTGACAGGTACATATTATTATTATTATTATCCAATCATCGACACGATCGTATGAGCCATAATACGTATTGCAATCGGACGACGTGCGAGTCACGCGCCTCACAATAAATTCCATAACATATTATGTTGGTATAAAGTCTACACACACACACTTTAAACAGAGAGAATTAGGCACGGTACACATACAATTTTCGTGTTATCGCGCTGCACCGCATCGAACCCGCAAGACGGTAAATTATAACTCCACGATTTCTTTCTGCGCACTATCAATCGAACGATTATCATTATTTTTTTTTTGTTTCACGCATAGTAATAATAATAATAATAATAGTATCATCTCGGGGTAGAAAATCGAAAATACGTGTAGTGAATGTGCAAAGCTCCAAAGTTTTTAACCATCGCGGTATATATACACCGTTGGCGGGAAGGGCAAGCAGATACAGCAAAGATTGCGCTACGCGAGGGAGAAAGCCCCGCAAGTTTTCTTTTTTTCTCCGGCTTCTATGTGACAACCCCGAAACTTATAACTCAGATGGCCGGTTATTCAAATTCAATGTCCGGAAAACTTACTTTTTTTCTCTTCTTTTTTTCGTCTGTTTCATTCCATTCGCCCCCTCCCCACCCTCCCACGCGCAACGGGAGTATCATGTACTGCCATTGTATATAATATAATATAACATAATATACACAGTCACGAAATACCGTAAAAACAAACAGCTTTTTTGTTTCAATAAATTACGCATTTTTTATTACGTAAGTAACTAGTAAGACGATTTTAATGGTCGATCCGTGTTTTTTCCTTCGTTTAATGTGAACAGTTTTAGTGCACACACATGCGAGATGTTCATTTTCCAACAACGTGAGATAGGTTAATTCAATTTCTACCTTTTAAGTTTTCACTCAATTCATCAAATATGTTGTTACATATTATATACAAATATTGATAAATCACTATCTTCAATAAAATGTTTTACAACGAATAGGTACGTTCTTGATTGAAATTGAAAAATATGTCATACACAATATAAAATAAGTGTTGTTAATAATAATATGAATTGTGATATATTTTAATTCGCATAGGTAGTCTTTCTATACGTATTATACCTAAGACCATTAATTCGAGAATTTAAAAAACGTGTAATACTATTGCTGATATTAAAGATATTAAATTTTTTAGAGCGCTTCATATTATAATATTTCCATATGTAATATCTATATAATTTAATTGGTTTTAATAAATTTATATATAAATATTTAACTTTGAAATTACCGCCAATTGATCAGTTGATGCAATCAAATTATTTATCGGTTACATAATATTAAACCCAGTAAAATTGTTAATGTTTTTAGATTCAAACATTTTTAACTAAGAGTAATCGGGAGCTGACTGAGTAAATGATTTTGCCGTAAGCGAATCCTAAAGTGAACCCAAACCAAGTACATGCAAACAAAACACAAACATCCTTCCGAAAAGCAATTTAAAATGCACGGGTTTTGACTTTTGATTTACACAGTGCAATTTCCGAGAACATTTTGGCAATCCTACGTACGTACAGTAATGACTGTCTTGCAAAATTGAAATCCTGTGCAAGTAAATTAATTGGTTTATAGAGATAGAAAATTATTACATAATAATTGTAAATTTGCTATTCTGCTTGATCCTTCCATCCCCATAATAATTAATACACAGAATCATTCGCCAAATAATAAATATAGGTACCTACTTGTTCCTTTAATTATGCATATTTTTAAATTCCGATTTTATGAATTTATAAATAAGGTGTACATAAATACTATAGGTACTGTAAAATACTTTTATAACATTTATTAAGGATAATTCTGAGACGACATAAAATAGTTTTTTTGTCAAATGAGAGCCGTCCTTCCTTACTTCGAAAGGTTAAGCAGGTGAAAGCAGATGTGTTTTTTAAATTTTGTTATGCCTATTCAAATTGCAATTTGAACGACTATAGTTTCTGAATTATTAAACTTTACAGTTCATATATTATGCACTAGATAAAGATAACTGGTTTATAGTATAATTAATTAAAATTATTAAAATTCGTTATTAATCGATTAAATGGATAGATGGTGAATCACATGTATTTTTGAGTTCATACCTAATGTGAACTTTATCAATTACCTATGTAATACAATTAGTATAGTTGAACAAATTGTATTTAGTTTTAGAGTAAAAAGATAAAATGTATCTGAAACATAATTAACTAGGTACTGATCAGCCATTATAAAATCGCGGTAACCTTACTATTTATGAATTATAATTAATTTGTATATTGTATACCAGGTATACTATACCTAGGTAGTTTATTTATTAGTCTTGTAAGTCTCGTTTCAACTTATTAATAATTTATGATCTAAATTCTAGACTATACGTGTCCTTCTTTAATCAATGATGTAGTAAGATTTAATCTCAGTTATAAAAATTTGATATTGTGAATTGTTATTATGATTGTGTTTTAAACCAACGAGGAAATAAAATACCTAAACTCGCTAATTTTACGTTTCATATTTTACGACAATTATTTAATCAATCAAATAGTATATTTAGTATCTGAACAGTAATTTAGTTGTTATTACATTTTTATTGTATTCAATGCATGCCATTATACATTTAGCTATGTATTACGGTGGTAATAATAATGACGAAAATTCAACATAATTGAACTAAAATAAAATCTCACGTCTTGCAAAATGTATAAAACAATTCAATTTTATCTCCCAGAGCAATTAATAATATTAGACGATTTCATTTTATCGTCGAATTTTTGTCTTGAAATCATTTGTGGTCAAAGTAATTTTTACGTGATTCAATCACATTTATTTGCTTACAACATGCATTTAGAATAAAGAAGTGCAGGGCAATAATATTTTTTATGAAAATATTTGACTTTTTTGTTTTTCTTTGTATAAAAATATATACTCTCGGTGTGTCATTGTCAAACGCTGTTAACTCTACGAACTGTCGATACATATTCAACTGACAATCACATAAATAATTCTTCACAATATTGGAAAAATCATTTTATTAAACCACCCACTATACTACTACTACTACAAAAAAAATAAATATTTTGTGACAAAATTGTATTGTCTTATGTGTACACCGCATCATAATATTATGCTACCGTTAGATACGTCACTATAGGAGTCGGTACTAAAACTTATACTAATCTCGTTTATTAAACATAACGCAATTGTGTATAGGTCAAAGGAGCACAAATTCGGGTAAATACGATAATATGACTGATTATTATAGATGTAATGGTTGTTAATACGACAGAGTAATATTTTAATATAATGAAATTATGTAGGTAATTGGAGATCAAATAATATCAGCTATTGTTTTTTCGAGTTACAATTTACCGCTCAAACCAAATACCAGTTTGAAAAAAAAAAATTATAAATTTTAATTACTTACCGAGTATGTACAGCGTGAATAGATATAATAGAGCGTTCATTCCGTTCGTTTTAAATTAAACAATATCTGAAAAAAAAAACGATAAATGAATTCTCTTGTAAACAAACTTGTAAAAGGTACAATACTTCTATTCAAGTAAAATAATGTATCAAAATATTTAGGTATATATTATAATATATATAATAATATGATGTGCAGACTATAGATACGATGAAAATTTAAAATTGAATTTTACATAAAACTGGGTCGACTTTGATGATTTTATAACTACAATATTACATTAAAAAATATTTTTTCTTCAGAGGAGGACTATTGAATTTAACTACAAACAAAATTGCAGGTAAATGTCGATGTCAACGTGGCCGTTAATTTTAACATTTTAACGTTCAAGGCGGTTGTATAGATTTAAACGGGGTGGGTAAACGTATCGCGATAAAATTAATCTCAAAAAATAAATGTAAAAAACGAATAACTGAGATAATATTATTATAATCGTACGCGTCGGAATTGTAGTCGTAAACATTGGTCGCGATATTCGAGAAAACACCATACCTCGACCTCGGTATAATAATAATAAGTATAATTTAGAGTTGTGTGTAGGTGTCGGTCACAAACAGAAACCGACGTAACGTGAGGCAAACAAACAAACAACAATAACAAAAACCTACGTAATGTCTAAGAACGGAATTAAAGTGAAAAAATTAATAATGATTTAAATCCGTGCCGAACACGTTTACCGTTTCAAAATAATATTATTGTTCGTCCTCCGAAGATCGCGTTGGCTCGCCGTGGCATAGTATATTATAGTGTCGTACACAACAACGACAACAACAATGATTGTAAAATAATATTATTATCATAATAGTAAAAAATATAATATGATTTATGACAGTGTCAGCACTCGTCTTTCGTCCGTATAACGAACCCGCGGGTGATGTCGTACCAGATAAATTGTCACATAATAATAATAATAATAGTACTATTGTAATATTATAATATTGTATCACGCGACTCTACGACGGCATAATATTGCTGGACGCGGTTATCTCATAGTGTTTTACCGTCCAAAACGGTTATCGACAACAACAACAATAATATTATAATAGTCTTGTGTATTTTTAATAAGTACCGATTGTTAAAATGTTTCGTCGTGAACGGTTCGTGTGCGGTGGTGGTGTGATGCGACTACAGCGGCGGTCGAACAATT
This sequence comes from Metopolophium dirhodum, assembly GCF_019925205.1. Lineage (NCBI taxonomy): Eukaryota > Metazoa > Arthropoda > Insecta > Hemiptera > Aphididae > Metopolophium > Metopolophium dirhodum. The sequence goes on along the minus strand of NC_083567.1, from coordinate 13,928,973 downwards.
AGTGCGAAAAATCGTATCGAACATTTTTTTTTTCAAGCAAACAACACGTACTTACTACGAACACCCGTCGGAATAACGGTTTCGCCCGCGGATCACGCGACTGCAGCGAGGCGGCCGGCGGTATATAGTGCGATAAGTCGCACGCCGAAACGTCTAATGCCGGTCCCGTCGTAACCAAGTCGCGCGCTCGCAGTCTCCGCGGCGCGCGTTTATACCAACCCCCGCCCACCCCCGCCCCTAACCCTTCACCCCCCCCCCCCCCCCCCCTCACCCCCCCCCCCCCCCCCGCGAGCCGACGAAAGTCCGAAAGCCGCGCAAGCTTGCCCCGCCGGCGTGCCGATATATTATATATATATATATACGCCGCCGTACACCTTAAACCGCCGATACCCGTCCCTCCCCCCACCCCGATATCCATCCCGACCGCAGAGACCCCTCCGCCGGCCGGCTCGGCAAGAGGAGTCCACCCCTACCCCCCTGACCACCCCTAATACGCGACGCGTGTGCAAAATACATCATAACACGATATTATTATCGTTGTGTTTTTATGGTTTTTTCGTTTGCGGAAAAGTTTGGATTTTAATTTTTGAAATTTTCCAATTTTTCTCTTGGTTCTTAAAAATTATAATGCAATACCGTAATATCGTTATTGCGTGCTCGTGCAGATAAGTGACAGGCTTTTGGGTGGTTAAAGCTGTTTCGTTTGATAATAAAAATTAATACTTTTTCTGTATTATTTTCACAACGTTTAAAAATGCAATGTGCCTAGAAAAAAAAACAGAAAAAACGACCAAATTCAAATCAGATCAAAATCTTTGGGTTTTTTCAAGAGAGAATTTCATCTGTTATCACCCCTAGCCACTTAAAATAGGTATTGGCATTGAGTATATATTGTATTATATATATATAACAAATAAATATTAACATGTACATATATTTACATATTAATATAATATACTCAATGGTATTAGTAATATTATTGTTCATTATCATCTGCTGTGGTGAACCGAAAACTTATTTTCATATTGTATTAAAATAATTGCACACAACAATAATATGTTTTTGACTGAATCAGTTATTTTATTGTTTGTTAGTCATATGTGAGACGTATACAACGCTACTATTATTTTAATGTTTATTAATACAGTATAAATTACCAATACAATTATGATTCTTTGCCTACAAAATATGTGTAAAATTATTTTGTAATTATACTCTAGCATATTTTAATTTTGTAATAGGACTTATTGCCCATATATTTGAAAATAAATAAATAAATAAATAATTTCACTGTGAGCTGAGGATTTTAATATCCTAAAAGAATATTAATTAGAAATTTCCCATTTTCAGTACCTAGCCAAATCATGATGGTCATAAAATAACAAAACAAACCCCTATAATACCATTAAAATGTAGACTAGGTAATATAAACAATTTTTACGTGAAATAAGTTAGGCAATAGTATAAATTTACAATAATTTTAAAATGCCTAGATATATAACTTGCTTTAAAATTAAATCAAAAAAACCTTCGTGGGACCTAGATAATATATTTACCTTCAAATTTCATAATAGCTTCACTTTTAAATTCTCTCTAATATTAAAATAACAGAGTAAAATGGATTATTCTGAACGTACAATTTGTCGTGCACTTCGCGTCAGTAAGACGGAGACAATACTACACCCGGGTGTCATGCGGTATTGTCCTCTAAACAAATTAATGTAATTAAAACTGTAATACCCATCTAGGTCCTAGAATATATTATTAGACATCAGTGTTGTAAATGTGTAATAGATACTTCTACCAATTATTGTTTGAGTAAGAAGTACTTAATAATATTGACTAAATATTATTTTAATAGTATAGGTACGTATTTAAATATTATCTACTAACGAGTTGGCATTAATGATTGCGTACATTTTCTTCGCAAAATATGTTTAAATTTACTTTTGCTTATAAATACTTAACCTACGTACATATATCTAATTAATAAGTACTTTTTTTTACAATAAATTACTTAAACCGGCAATATTGGCAAGAGCCTTCGATTTTTTAAAATACAATTATTATTATTTCTATTGAAATAGTATAATGGAATTGTACAATAACTGAATCGGTAGGTAATAATTAGAATTTATTATGCACGAGCCATAAACCCGAAGTAAGTACTTACGTATTGAATAGTAGAAATGTATACAAATTTAGATTTTTGAAATTATAATGATTTTTGTTTGCGACTATAAACGACGACAGAAGCTGGTTTTTAATGATGTACCTATTCCATTATCTATGATATTGATGAAACGGGTAGTATTCGACACAAGAAATTGCAAACGACAAAATATGTCTATCCATAAGTACTGCTATTATGTCTAACGACGTCCAATCAATTTTTAATTTGAATTTTCAGCGTCTAACCTATACGCAAAATGGTTTTCATCGATTTTATCGAAGTTAAATGCATAATGTTTTTACCTATATTATTATCATTGTCACCATCATAATTTTTTTCATTTTTTGATTGTCGCTGTTGCTATAGAATAAATTCCGTCACAACCGAGTAAATGTAAAATCATCGCATTTTCAAAGCAAACTACATGTACCGACGAGATAAGAAATACACCGAAACAAATTTAAATAAGATATGTGTTTATTTTGAGCTTATTAAAAAAAAAATCAAACGGCTATAGTTTTTAATCGTCTTTATAATATAATGTATAGAATATATGTGGGTGGGTACACATAAAACAATAAGAATTATGGTTATATAAAATTGTGCTCTCGCAGCTGTATTCATGATGTCATTTCTATCATCATATGGAAATTTTGCGTTTGAACCCCAATATAATGCATATTCATAATCAAATTACAAATTATAATATTATTCTAAAAGAAAATATCGATCGGATCTTCTCATGCTTGAACTCATAAATACTCTTTAATGCGTCGTGTGTTTGATTATTTTCATATAAGTACGAATGTGATTGTTTTTATTTTACTGAGGTATATTGATATTTAATAGTTTAGGTAAACTTGATTTTTGACATACTTACAACAATATAACGATATAATAATATGTTATAATATAATATTGCGCAATTTGTATTTATTATACTATTACCTATATATTATGTATTAATTATTAGACTTATTAATATTTAATGTTTTATTTTTTTTTTAACATAAACTACAAAGGTTATTATCAGCCTAGATCAAGTTATTTACACCGGATTAATTTCCAATTTTCAGTTCTTTTTTTTTTTTATTAGAGATTAACTTATTACAATTTTATGATGGTCCGATTGTTTCATTTACAAATGTTCTGGATATGGTATTTGAAATTCGTTTTTTTGCATCCGGCAGTGGATGACAATGCGTTTTATTGTCATTATATGGAAATTGCATGATGGACATAATGGAGGTCGAGTCTTTGCCATCAAATATCCGTGTGAAATCCTCGTTGGACCAACGGTGAGCATATTATTTTAATGTAATTTATTTCTTATGGTCTGAACTAATGTAGATAGGAAACAGTTCAACGAAGTAGTTATATTTCTCTCAATTTGTTTTCAACTGTAAATTCGGTCCATTCGGCGGTATTCCGTGGATTGATAATGAATTTATCAATATTTCTGCGTATTAAAGAATAGTGGTTCGCTACTAGTGTTGTTTATTGCTTTTCGAGCTCCTTTGTCAGCCTTTACAGTCCACGTCATTACCTTTTACGTCCACATGAAACGTATATTTTTATTTGATTGATAAATAAGGTCAATAAGGGGACTGATAGTTTAAGTTAGAGGATCAGTTTTTACTTTTCAAATTGGATATTGCACTAAGTGAGTCGGAACAGAAGTACATTTTTGTTTTGTCTGTCACAAGGGCTATAGTATCATTTAAGAGGGGTCACATAGGTACTATATTCAGTCATGTAGATGCCTAAACTGCTATGGTTGTTTAATTTAAACTTAATTCGTATTTTGATACAGCAAACTATATTACGCCGGCTTCAGTCATGGATGAATCGGTGTAGATTTGGGTGCTAGGTTCAGCGGAATTTTGTTAGTTCATTGAACACATTTCTGTAGATTTGTTGAACATCTAACTTTTACTTTATCGACAGTGTCCAACATATTTGGAAACGTTCGAGATAGAGTTTGAGAATAAAATCGAACCTTAGTCGAGTTTCGATCCTATAAGGAATCTATAAAAGGGGTACGTTATATATATAATAGGTGCCATACATCATAGGTACGTTTGGTTAAAAATTCAAATAATGTAATAAGTTCGTTTAAATATTTCCTAAGTTTTGATTTATTAACGGGGGGGGGGGGGGGGGGGGGGCATTATATTTTTAATTTTTCATAGAATTGATAATTTAGGAAATCCAGATTTAGGACAGAGTAACTATTGTTTGAATAAACATGTTGATCAATTGACTGAACTATTCTCTAATATGGTTCAGTATGTATTGAATTTCCTGATAGAATGGTCTTTATTGAAATAGTCAAGATTCATTTGATAATTTCAACTTTATTACAAACTTAAGCAGTCGATTCTTTAATATGAATGGTTGTTGATGGAAAGTATAATACTATACACGATTAACAATAATTTTTTTATTAATAGCTATTTTTAATTAAATACCAACTAGACTGTCTTATTATTTTTAAATCTATAAAGTCTTGAAGATTATTTGCGTATTTGAAGTTTTGGTGGGGCAAACAAAAAAATTGTTTTTATTGCATGTTTCATATCATATTTATTGGAAGTAGATTAGTCCAACGTATAGAATAATGGAGCAATTTTCTGACTCTCAATTAGCTATTTTTTCAGAAATTTGTGTTATAAATTAAATTACCGAGCATTTCCATATTTGTTATTAGTTTTTGAATATCGTACAACTATGTAACTAAAAAACTAAAATCTTTTGAAGAAAATTCATTATTTTACACATAAGTACGGAATACCCAATGAACTTTAAAAGTTTATAATCAAATAATGTGGCTTTACGCTAAACTTTTTAAGTTTAATTGTGGTAAGAACAACTTATGAGAAATCTTCGATTAGGTGTTTTTTGACCTAGCATACAATTTTTCAAAAATATGTTGGTTGGTAAATAAAATGGTTGAACATTTTAAGAGTGGAAAAAGAGCTAAAATATTTTGAAAATGTTACCATGTCTAGAAAATATTGATTTGAATACAATTTGGAAAATATTTCGTGTATCTACGGTATAAAATTATTTATTTTGTTAATTTTTTTTCAGTTTTCTAATGATTAAGTAAAGTACGGGGAATTACTTTGACATCTCTCTCTCTCCCACAAATAGGTACAAGTTAGATCCAATATGTAACTACCCTTGAAGTAGAATATTAGTAAGCATAATAATTGTACTGCTCCAAATGGTGATAACTGACAACAGACACAAAAAAAAAACACACACACAATATTGTAAATCTAATACGTTCATCGCACAAAATCAAAAATGATTATTGATAACCACTTGGTATATTATCATTTGTTTTTAAAGTGATATTTTTTTCTCATGCTGTGTTCATATTGATGTTCTAATGAATATGTCGAAAAATTGTTATTGAAGGGAAATAGAATAATATAATTTCTATGGTTTTCTATTTCAAAAGTTAATATTCCTACATTTAAATTAATAATATATAATGAATTGAACACATAATTTAATTTGATGACCATTTGTTTGATCCAGTTCATTGAACTAGGCTAAGCCCCCCCAAACTTATCCATAGCCCCCCCAAAAAAAAAACAACCTAGGAGATATAAAAAATGCTAAAAATTTAAAAATGCTATATTGCAATGGTCTGCTTGCCTTTAACATATTCAGCCCCCCCCGCCTAATTCAAAAGTTTAAATTGCGCCTATGCAGTTTAACTTAAAAAATCCTGTGAGAATAAGTAATCAAATACACCTACGATGGGTCTCGAAGTAGCTGAACAGTCTTACAAAAGTAAAAATGTTCGAAGTGCTTACTAAGAGTACAATTATTTAAGAATCAAGATAACAAAAACAAGATTTAATAAAATGTAAATGTAAACAGCTGTGTTTTAAAATTCAAATGCCACCATTACTTTGTCGAAAATTATAAATAAACATGTTTTTACTTTTAATTGTATTATTTATATTTTAAAATATTTTATCCGCAATTCGTTTTTAATTATTCTTATAAGATTATGTCTTATAAAAAAGAATTTCTCGCACAACTTTATACATTTTAAAGCAATATAATATTCTAAATGAATCGTGGTTTTATTCTACGCCATGATGACTGACATTATAATATATAAAGTGAGTGTGGCGTCATCCGAATTTTCAACACAAAATTTGCTATTAGACGTGTACTTACCTACTCAATATGAATGTGTAATTAGTATTTTGACATCGCAACATAAAATAATATAATTATTTGAATTTATTTTATTAATGCATTGATGTAGTTTAGGGGAAAATTCGAACTTGGGTATTATAATCATGAAATTAATACCTAGTAAAATAATATTTTTTTTTTATTGATAAATTGATGTCGTGTTTGAAAAATTTGAAATTATATTTTATAAAATATAGAAATAAATCGTATGTATTACGGTTAAACCTAACGAAATAAATAATCACGTAAAATACAAATAGAAAATATAATATAAACTAAAAAGAATTATTAAACCATTTAAAAAATAGTATTTCATTTTAAATACCGATACTTCGAAAAAGTATTTAAAATCATGTGTTTGAGTATTTAAATACTTTTGATCAAGTACTTTACAATACTTTGGGGGGGGGGGGGGGCAATCTATATTCAAGCCTTGGACCTTGCGATGCCATTTTATTTTGTTTGATAACAATATAGGTTGTGTGCAACAATAACCTTGTATGTTTAAGCCAGCGTGTAGGATAATAAATCATAAAACACTATAAGTAGTTTCGTCAGTTGTACTATTTAATATTTTCCGCAATTATAAGCGTTGTATTATGCACTTATACGTAGTCGTATTGAAAACAGCTACAGTATTCGGGCACACAAAAGACTACAGAATAATAACATAAATAAAACCGCACGAGATTTACGGAGTGATAAATGTGTCAGATTTTTAATAGTTTGAAGATGGTCGTAGATGAAACTGCGGAAATCGTATATTTTGCTATAACATATAACGAATTTTGCACAATATAATATTACAATGCACGTGATGTGTATAATTGTACGTAACAATTATTACATTTGTGCACACATACGCACCCTGTAAAATACAATGTACAAAAGTACGTCTTGTAAGATCCACATCAATATTAAATAGTTTTGAAAACCGATTGGCTTAAATTTTAATTCGAGTACTCGGCACAAAGTTGAACCATAATAATATTATACAATATACGTAATACTCTAGTAAATTCTTCGGCGAATTTCCGTACGATAATATTTACTATATACGTAATACTTTGTGTCTCTGTCCAAACAAAACAATTCTCCGGTTCAAAACTTTTCTTCATGTCCAAGTATAGGTAGTAACTAGGTGCAATTAATAATAGAGAAGAATTAATACAACCACAAAATGTAGGTTACGACGTCTAACCATTATATTAATGCAATAATGCATCATCATCGGTTTTCATTGTTCCCCTATTACACATTGTGGTACTGTGTTACTATAATATTCACTAATTACCCTCAAACTCCGCTGCCCGCTTTGCGATAAGTTTGGTCCTAATTACGTTTAATAATTACGTTTAATATTGTACATAGTTATTATTTTAAAAACTCAGTTTTAAGGTCAACATTTTATTAGATTGGAAAAATGGTAAATTCTATGCAAACATTTATAAATCTAAAATATTTAAAATTTAAAGCACTTTATGTTCGTGTATATAATATTATATTATATGTCTTTTATCAGATTTAGCTCCCGACTTTTTATACTTTTCTAAACGGTTCATAAAGATGGGTAATAACTTACATAAATCGAATTTTCTCCTTTATAAAAGAATAGTGTAAGAGCAAGTAAGAACAATTTTCAGAAGACGTAAAGTTTGATGTAGGTACCTACCAATCTATAATGTTGTAATAATTGTTACCTAGTTAAAAAGCAAAATAAATGCAATACAATTTATTAAACTCATATTTTGCAAGTGTAATGATGTAATAAAATTAGTGCGATGGGATCAGCGTAGAAAATTAAGTTGGACGATATATTTCAAAATAATTATGCTCGACACGGTCTTTATTTCTACATATTATAATTTTTAAAATTTTAACTACCAAATGAAAATCAAGAATTTGTTGCACTGTTTGTGGCCTCAATATTGTGTATGGGTCATCGTCGAGTAATGACCATAAGTCCATAAGTCATAACTTAAACCTTCAAAGTTGTATTCTAATGGCTAGTTATACAAATTATTGTATGGTATTATGTCAATCACACTATCCTCTCGTAAAAATGACACGAGTAATAATTACATATTATTTTCACTGTCACTATTATCACAGTTTATATACAACTAGATGGTGGACTGCTGTATTTACTGATAACTAGAACCTACCTCAATGCATTAGGAACTTGTATGAGGAATTTTAAGTTATTGTACAACACCTTTACTATAACTATTGTATCAAATAATATGAAAAAGGTTAGGAATTTGGCGTGAGTGCTAAATATCAGTGATGCGTGGTCAATAGTTTATCATTAAGACTTTCTTTCTCTATCAGTGATGATACTGATTTAAGGTAGGATTTAAGAAACATATTGTTTGAACTAGAAAGTACATCATCTATAATAGTTTTATAGTTAAAAAAGTTACCCACCCACCTATATTCATCCACTCACTTATTAATCACTGTAGTTCACGAAAATTAATTATTATAGACCATATTATAGTTTATATTATACATTTAAAAACTTCCCTGTGACTCCACTAATTTTTCCTCTCGATAGCACATGCAGTTGCAGGACTTGCTAACCTGTCTGGGCATCACTGTTTCTGGTACACAACAAATTATATTCTAAAAATGTAACTAAAAAAGATTACTAGGATAGGGGGCTGAATCAAATTCCAGCTGGGCTAAGCTATAGCTCCCTTAGATTCCTCCATTCTCCGCCTATGGTGTGTCTGTATTCACCAATACGATATGTGAGGGGCCCGTCACAACGTCGTTGCGACTTGCGGCTGTACTCGTATGTTCGCCCGGATGTCACTGCAGTGGCACTACAGTTAGGTCAGGTTATATATATATATATATTTATTAAGAATTAAGATAATAGAAATACGCAGGACCGCAAAACGAGATATTATTCAAAAATCGTACTTCACGCCGCACACAAAGCAAACGATATTGCTGTCGTAACAGCCGAGGAGCGGTTGTGGGTGCGCATAAGTATATAATAGGAGTGACACAGTCTTAGGCTGTTGTACACGTAGCGAGGACGCTTTGTGTCGTTGGCGTCTGTACCCATGTCAACTGAAGTTATTTCAGCTTTATCTGTGCATTGTCCGTGTTGGTATCTGCTGCTGTTCAGGTTGTTAGAGCGGATTGCAGCGCCAGCGCAGTATTATAATAATAATAATATGTATATAGTGATGGTTGGTGGGGGGGGGGAGATGGGTCGTACATTCGGTGTGTATAATAATAATATGTAAATGTGTAAATGTTTGTGTGTGTGTGTGTGCGAATACCTCTAGAGAGGATTTCCTGCAGTGATAATTGGCCGTGTTTTGTTGTCTGCGCGTTTATCTCCAAATAATAACTGTTACTCGGCGAAACGATGAGCGTACACGCCGAGTGACTGATTGATAACCTTGATAAAATATTATCATTATTACATTGTGCATTTGAACACAACGCGCTATCTCCTATTATACTATATATTATAAATCCGTGATGTATGTATATCGCGGAATAATTATTATTAAAATATCTAAACACACACATGCCAAACCATATACCTACCTACTATAATACTGCATAGTGCGGAGACGCGAGACGTCTTCTATATACATTGTACCAGATAATTCAACGACGGCATGGCATATCGTTTGTTTAACCGTATATATATATAATATATATATATGATATGTTTATGTTATGTCGTACGACAAAATATTGTGTGCATTCGAGTTGATATTGCAGCCGACTACAACGCGTAGAGAGGGTTGTTCGTTGGCGTACGCGTAGATTTATAAAAAAAAAAATACGCACTCGTAAAAACTCGTACAGCAATGCAATCGATTTGCGAGTTTTTAAGTCTCCCCGAAATTCGGTGGCACATATTGTACGGATGGTTGGAATTTAATATGCCGAAATTATATCATTACGGTTTTTAGATACTGAGCGAAGCGATGCGGTTTTACAATAATTATGATAATATACCTATGTGTTATTTTGTCGGATTTTCGTGCGTTTTTCCGAGGTGTGTTGCTTTTTATGGGAGAACAAAAGGTTTTTTTTAAATCAGATCTCATCTGTACTTTGAAAAATAAAACTATAAACATGAAAAACAAAAACGCCAAACAACAATATTTACATTGCAGTCATTGCACTGGTTTTTGATGGAATCGAAAATATTTTTTGGTTGCAATTTAAAAACGAATAACCGTAAATACTTGACATTTTCACCAAATATTTATGTTATTAAATATTTTAATGTCCCATTTTCTAGGGACATGATTATACTAGGTATACATTGTTTTAAAGTGTAAGTATTTTTTTAGTTTTGTTATTGGCATCCCTATAAATATTTGTTGCTTTGACGTTATACATTGGTAGATCGCTATTACGACCCCTTAACCTATACAAGTATATAATATTACGGAACTATACGATTATTTCTGCAAAAATTATTTTAACCAATCGTTTACTAATAAAAATAAAATAATGACCTACATTAACAATATAAAACGTTTTGATATTTCCCTATTAAATATATACAGAGGATGACACCATCTCTGCTTAGAATTGCGGTTTTTCGAATGCAATAATTTGTAATTTAATTCAAATTTAACGCATCCATTTCTGTGACCTACTCAATAAAGATATACGTCTTGAAACATACTATACATATAGAAGAGCGAAGATTTTTTTTCTACAGTTCGTTCGATTTGTTTTCTCGGTAGGTAGTTAACTGTAATGAATTCGATTTAGATTTATTTGTATACTTTAACCAAAACTTGTACCAAATTATTTACAACGATGTCGGACCATTGGCGTATATAATATATATATATAAATGTTGTATGGGGGCGGGTCAGTTGACAAATCGTAAACTATGCATGAAAAATTGGCATTTCGTTTTATTTATTTATAATCCCAAAAAAATGTCATTAAAGTGTACGAACAAATTACTATAGACGAGCAGCCAAGCCCCTTTAAATTCAAAGGCCTAGTTATGTCAATATTTCAGAGTATACCTGATATTGTACTGCATCAAATTCATATATTTCCATTATGCGTAGGTATGCGTACTACGCATCAAGTGAAAATGTATGTATTATTATAACGAAATAACTATATTTTTTTTACAAAGATGAACATTATTATATTTTTAAGCTTTTACTTAAATGTATTATTTTATAATATTTTGTCTATTTTAAAAAAAAGGTCATTGGGGGATATGTCCCCCCCACCACCCCTCCACCTACCTCAACCCTATTATACAAGTTTAGCCCTTGTGTCAAACTACCGCAACAGTGAATCCATAGTCGGCGAAGAAAAACCAAATATATATGTATAAGTATTACCCGTTGCGGATCCCACAAGAAAGTTAGTATCTTAAGTAATTTAATAATATGCTAGAAATGTTCCGGACTTTCTTTCTTCTGTTCATTTATCGATAATTTAACGACGCTAATATTTTTACCATCGGTCTCTTTCATATACTATATTATATACGTGGCATACGCGCAACGAAGGAAAGTTTGCAAAGTCCATTACAGTATTATCGCATCTCTTCTGTCACGGTGAAAATGATAGATCAGCTGCTGGTTGCCCCGCGCACTAAATGGTGCAAAATTTCCGGCTACGATCACCCTTAATGATTTCTCATTTTTTTACTACTTCTTTTTCGGCGCTATCGATCTTCCAGCACCGTTATTTACCAACTGAACAATCTGTTTGGAGAAAAAAAATTTATAAACATCAAAACAACTTTTGAACTACTCTCAAAATATCGTACTATATAATATTGTAATCACTGTATACTAATAAAATTATGGCGATAATATATTTTGTATTAATTCAAAATAATTCAAAACCGGTTGACTGAAATATTTAATTTTTAATTTAAAACTGTTTGAATTTGTTATTTTAGTTTTGATATTTTAAAGAAAAAAACATCAACGATTCAATAAAAATAAAATCAAACGTAACACTTTTGTGATATTAGTACATTAATTTGTTATATTAACAATTACTTGTATATAAATATCTGTTTACACGATAATGATGAAGATAATTTATTAAAAATAACGTCTAGGAGATGATATCTATTGAACTCTAAAGATTCAACCTTATTTGATAAACTATATTATAATTAAGAAGATTTCTGGAAAATTCAAAACTTTTTTTTGAAAATATATAAAACATCATTTTTGTAACATCGACAATCATAATTAATAATAATAAATAATCTTATAATAAGAAAAGTTGTCTAAAATTCACATATGTAATAGGTATATTATATAAATCTGCGGTCCGGAAAGCGTTTCCAGACTAATTTCTATACTTTCAAAACCACGAAAAATGCTACAACCCGGACTGCTGGCGTAGAAACGTTAACTGCAGGTACACCTACCACTTACCTAAGTGAGTGGAAACAAGCGTATTATTTTTCTTATGGCGTCGTATACATTGTAACTTTTAGCCAACTTGCAACACACCTACCTACCTACCTACCTACCTATACCTACGAGTTCAGAGTTCAGTTCGGCTGTATCGTTTCGTTCCGTCGTTTCAACCTGCAAACGTTTGTAATGATTTCGAGTAGGACTTATTATTTTCGTAGGTTACTGCTGTCATCCGGTGACGGATAACGACCGCCAACGACGAAGACGACGACCAACAATAACAGTATTATAATATGTTACATTATTACTATTATTATTATTACTATTATTGTTATTATTGTCCGCCCGAAGTCTGTGATGAAAACGATGCCCGGGACTCTCGGTCGGTTCCGCTAAAATAGAAATAATTCCACTGGCGACGATGGTCGCTTTTATTTTTAATAATGTTAATAATAGACGCGTTTTATATTATAAACGAGGGCAACCGTGTGGCAGACAATGGTTTGTTTTTTCTCATTATTATATTTACCGGATGACGATTTTTGGAGTTCATTAAATCAAAGATCAAACACGTTTAGCAAACGATCACACGATAAATAAATATAACGACATACATATATTTTTTTAATTATTGTAGAGTGGCATCTTACATTCATATTATAGTCAAATACAATCGATATATCGATCATGATAGTGAAAAATCACCCTAAAGTTCCAATTGTTTATACATTTGTCATTAGTCCCTACATAGCAACGTTTGCTCATATATTATTTGATTTGGATTTTTATAACAATCTAAAGATATTTTGAACTTGTGAACAATTTTATGGATTATGTCAATATTCCTGAATAATTCTTTTTAAACTATTTAACAAGTTTACTGTCCTAGTGATTTAATTGATCTTGTCACGAACGCCTTGAGTATCATACATGCACTCAGAAATTTAACAACTTAGGCTGATTAACATATAATATGATAGGTATTACGTTTTTTTTTTAGTGTTTCTGCCATGGGAAATTTCCTAGATATAAATGAATAAATAATCTCCAAAAATGTTGAGTATCATATATGATACTTAAGACGAAATTGGCAAGTACAAGTAAAATATTAAAGGCAAAGTTTTACGTGTACCTATCACATATTGCAATACGACTCGATGCAGTCAACTTATTTTAAAACCATTTTGTCAAGATACTCCAGATACTTCAGTGTTTTCCAATACCTATTTTTATAAGCATTAATCATCACTTACCTTAACTGACTTTAGTTTAAAACAAAATGAGCGCTATGGATGGGTTTCGAAAAACTTCATCAAAGTTGATGATTATAATATTATACAGTATAGACGAGATTTGTCTCATTATAAGTGATATTTGGAAAACTAAACACACACACACACACGAAAACCGAGAATCAATGCGAGTGTATGAAAACTTGGTAGGTATATACGCACAAATATTATAGACTGTTACATTTCTTTACATAATAATGGATCTGATGAGACACTATAATAACTTCAGTGGTGTTAAACATTGAACGATGTACATATATTTTTATCATATTATATAAATGTTGTGTATATCTGTATATTAAATTATATGCAACACCTATAATGAGTAAATCATTTAGTTTAGTGGTCATTACTCATTACTGTAAATATTGTATTTGTAAATCGATAAACCATTAAAACATTTAATTGTAATATTCATGCTATTAAGTGTTACCTACCGTTCAATATAACTGTATATTATTAGTTCAGTCACAGGTCATCTATGCCAAAATATCGTACACCATTTGCGCATCAACATATCGAACAGTAAAAGGATATACCTAATATCTATACAAGTATTAAAAAGCCCCTAAGTTGTTTATCACTGAATACTCATCAAAAAAAAACCTTTGATACCAAGTTCTGGTTGAACTTTAATATTTTCAATGACGATTTCTGACAACAACGATAGTTTAAAGTACAATAATTTGGCAATTAGAATTTCCCATATGGCGATCAGAAAAACGTTTCTTTTTTAAATGTTTTTTCAACCCATAGTTCATATAAAATTATCATCTACAACATAATGTTACCATATTACATGTGTGCATGCCGGGTATGAACGGCCACGTCAATAATTTCTCGTAATTGCAATTAGTTTAATACTTGGCGTGCACTCACCTCTCATCGGTATACGTAATATTTGCAGTGTATGATTTATAATAGAAGTGGACGAAATTTCAGAGCAAGACTAAAGTGGTGTCTGGTGAGATAGGGTGAATAGAATATAATTATTGTGTGTGTGTGTGTGTATACTAAGAAATAAAAATGATAACTCGGGAGTTGGTATTCTGGTATTGACGTTTTGTTCAACCAGCTAACTGTTGGTATAACTATATAAATTATTATATTATACAATGTTTCTCGTGAATAAGTGACCAACCAGCATCATATGATAGTATACATAAAGTTATGAAAAAAACCCCTTTAAAGGGTGGGTCCAATTTTTTTTTTAGTTATGTGTGATTCAACTTTTTTTTGAACAAATCGAACCTATTGCTCATTT
This sequence comes from Metopolophium dirhodum, assembly GCF_019925205.1. NCBI lineage: Eukaryota > Metazoa > Arthropoda > Insecta > Hemiptera > Aphididae > Metopolophium > Metopolophium dirhodum. The sequence goes on along the minus strand of NC_083567.1, from coordinate 13,913,619 downwards.
GCTGATATATTTTTTTGAGCTATCTTACAGTGCTATCAACTATCATACACAATCAAACCAGAAATGTACAAATTATTTTTAGAAAATGTATATATTATATATATATAATATATATAAAGTATATAATTCGTACTAATGTTTTTTTTTATTATTCCATGTCAAATTATAATTTACACGCTCAACCCCCTCTCCCCCTTTTGTTATACCAGTATCCTTCATTAAGGGACTCTTCAGTATTATAGTTGTCATTATACTTATTTTGCGGTATAAAAACAACCAAAATCTGAATCCTTACAGATGATTACCATTTCACCCCACATATAGTATACAGTCCACTCAACTTTTACCAAAAGTCAATTTTATTTAGCTTTGGTATAAGAACACGGTTAATACCTATATTTTTTTGTCAAGTAAATATTACTTTTTATACAATATTGTTTTATAATTATTACATCTGTAACAATATAATATGTATGTATACTATACCTGTGTTCAATTCTGATATCTGACTCGGGTGTCCTGCATATAGCTACTAAACGGAAATCAAATAATACTATAATATAATATACAGATCCGAATAAAACGGAAGCCGTTAGTTGAAAGGTCTATATCGGACATAGACACGGGAAATTGTTAGGTCTTGTTTCCATTGTGAAATTTATAGCTAACACATTTTAACAAGTTCGCCTATTGCAGTAACAAATGGATTCGTTAAAATAACAACGTGATCTGGCTCCCTTATATAACCACATTTATAAATCGTAAAATTAAATTATACAACTGCTGTGCTATTACGTTTTTAATAAACTTTTTATGAATAAAGACAAAAATAAATAAACGATATCCGACCATTCAATTTATATATTATATAAAAAAAAACGATATAATTATCATCGATAGCGATATAAAAAACACATTGAAATAGATCTTAGAACAAAAGGACTATATGCGGTGTGCGTTTGAAAGGGTGCAAGTCATTAATATTAATTATGGTCATTTTCATGTTATGGTAGATAAATATATTAATTAATAATTGGTATGCAAACCTATAATATAATAATTATTTTTATTCATATGAAATAATATGACAGCGAATCAAATATACGTCCTCCTATTTACGCGATCAGCGAATGTCACAGCTTAAATGGGAAAATGTAAAATTACTATTTTTAAATTGTTAATGAAAAACCTCGTTTGTAAACTAAACGTTAATAAGCGACTATATCGAGTTGAAATTTAATAGTAATTATTAACTTATGTTATGTATAAAAAAATTGAATATTAAGTATAAAAGTTAATTTGTTTTTTTTTATGAGTAGGAACCTTTACTCTCGCGTAATGCCAACAGCAGCGAGCTATTGTTTTATTTTGCGCCCATATTGCTCGTGTGCGTTCAAATCTTAAATACCAAAACACAGAGCAGACTATATAGGCTGTTCAATATGTATGGGACCGTGAAATTGAAAATACTTCCATACATTCATAATGCAAATTGTGCTTGTACCCGCGTTCATACATATTAAATATACGGTATTGACGTTATAAAGATTTTCATTTCTCTCTCTCTCTCTCTCTAATTTGCCATTTTAAATATTTTCCTACTCAAATAGAACAAACTATACAATAATAATATCGTATTGATCCGATACATTTTTGTTCGTTCGAAACCAAATGACAAAACGAAGTGTCACAAATCGCCAAAACACTAATAATATTTAAACATTTTTAAATCGCATCGTAACTACTGGCAGGGTCAAATGGATCTCATTCGCTGAGATTAGTCCCGCGGGAGTCTATAGATTTGAGAGAATTTTGGGTTATCTTTTAAAATCGGAAACGATCATCAATCATTAATCATAATAATATTATTATTTTTTTTTTTTATTAGGGTTAAGGCTTCGACTACTAGGTCATTAGCCTGTGGTACTGTAGGCGAGGGTACTGTTGATTTGTTTTATACGTGTGTGTTTGTTTTGGCAGAATTTTTAATTTGGGCACCCATAGGTATCTGCCATGCCCGGGTGGGGGATGGTGGCACTTGTTCTCCGGATACCGTGACTTGCCCGAAGAAAAATGCCGCCCCCGACCGAGGTATCGAACTCGACGCCTTAGTCCATTTGGCCACTCGGTCCCCCATTTTAATTCTGTGGAATTCAACATTAAACTTTTTTTTTTTTATCAATATAAGGAATATACCTGAATTTGAGATACTAAATTATTGAATATTCAATATTTATTAAATACGTATTCAATCAGCCGTGTACAAACGCATTGAATCGTCTGAGGAGGTCTACATTGATTATTCACAGACAATATGTTTGGTTTAATAGTTTCTAGAAAAAACAAGACTACTATTATAGTCGGCTGTATAACATAAAAAATAATATTATATCGCTAGACACAAATACTTTAAATGTGGCCAATTTACATTGCTGTTGTAATGTAAGTAGTCCTCAAGGTATACCTATATAGTTAAACGGCACTATATAATTGCTTATTCGAAAAAGTACCAAACAATATTATCTGTAATACGATATTAGATTTACCTCAAGTGTTGTAATTATTGTATCTCCCACCTTTACATATAATAGTATTTGTTTTAGATTCTGAGCGGAGCAAGGAAGCTATTGGTTTTACAATGGTGTTTATTTTTGGATTTTTTTTTAATGCTGTATACAAAAATTCTACCAGAAGGAGTGCTTCGATTTCAATACATATATAGTACCTTCTCTTTTAGCAAATTGGATCAAGATGGTACTTTAAAGAGGTAATTTTCGTTTTTCTCATTAGTTATTTAATGCCACAGGAAAAACTACCAACAAATTGCAAAAAACCGCTAAAAATGGGATTTTAATTTCTACCACTTTGCTTATTAGGAATAAAAATAATAATATTATAATATTGATTCAACTTACAAGCTATAATAAATAATAACCATATAAAAAATCCAGACGGACAAACCACCTCCGCTCGGAATCGTTTTTCTTATACAATGATATTATATCATTGAATTCAAGTTTAATACAATTCATTATACATTGACCCACTGTACAGCAGAGCGAAATCCACTTACTAGCTTTTTTAATAGTATAAGTTGTTTATAATATTACATTGCGCCAAATAGGTAACAAATAATATAATATAGGTAATTGTTTCATGTTTGTTTGTTTTATATTAGTTAATTTATAAAATAAAGTAATTATTATCCCACGAAAGGTGTGTGATAGCTGAGAATACAAGTACACGCGATCGCTAATAAATATTTGAAAAATCCAAGTGTGATTATTCGCGTTTATCGTGTCAATTTGAAATTAATAAATTGTCTATATGCATAACATTTAAAAATTAACCTAACCATTTTCTTTACTGACGTAAACAAAAAATAAGAGCACAAAACAAATATGCTAAATGTAATACCTACAGAGATCAACAATTTATTGCCATTCTGTCGTACTTGTTGTGTAAATAATAATGAATCGTTGAACGCGTTCTAAAAGGGTTTTTTTTTTATTTTTGTAGCAATATTCGTTATTTTCACTTTGATATTACGTTTTATCTATAACGTGTACCGGTACGTGTATTGGTGCCTATAAAAATATTATTTGAAAAAAAAGAGAACTGATATTTCTTTTCCAAAAAAGTTCTAACTTTTATATTATATAAGTTATAAGCTAGTTTGCCGCAGTAAGCGAAACAAACAAGAGAGGTTACTCAAGCGGAATTTCCCGATTGCTTTTGAATTGTGCACACGCCTGTCGAATGGAAGTCGCTGATGATGAAAATGAAAGGGTTTTGTCGACTGGGTATACTCCTTTTTTATGTTTCTCACCAACGTACATAACGATCGACTGCCGATGCTTATGAGTTAAGTTTATAACACCGTACCTATGACTCAAAATGTATAAAAAGGAAAAATTAGCAAATTTAAAAATGTATAGAATTTTTAGAAAAAAGAAAACTCGAATTAAAATCCATTCCAAAAAAAAAAACGTTTGGTAAATTAAAATGTCAAATAGTCTCGAGAAAAATAAAATAAAAACCTTGTAAATAATATATTTATGTGAATGTTAGTTTTCGTCCACTACATTATTAATTTCCCTTTATTATTTAACGTGCCCTGACATTGGCGTGATTGTTTATTGAATTAAATTCCATAACGTACAAAACGTATATTTTACATTAAACTTAAATCATTAAAAGTTTCCTCGCTATTTCCGATAGTAGGTAATATGACATTATACAGTATCATTGCACATTCTGTATGAAAACAGAATTTAATTTGTGTACAAGAACATAAAATGATGGTAAATAATGATGTGATATCGATGTTGACAGCATTTTAGATGATTTTATATTAATAATATGATAAATAAGAGTAGGGTATTGCATCCTCGGCCGATAAGGATCACTATCAAATATACGTAAACCCCATAAGGGCCATTTAGTTCCACCGACCTGGTTCAAACCGGCATAGTTAATTTTTTTTATTTCGATAGACCCTCCAAAGATCAAAACCAATAACCTTCCGAAGTTAATCAGTATAACAACTCGGCATAAGTAGCCACCTATGTAGTATAATAATACCTATTGTAAGCTAATTCGAACCCCTATTTTTTATGTTCGTAAGAAATATTAATGATATGTATTCTATCTAACTTGACTTACTACTTATCACAATACTTATAATTTAATTACTTGTTTGTTATTAAAATAAAACAAAATAAGTACCTACTACATATCTTAATTGTATCGATCTATCCTTGAAAACCATTTTGTTAAGCTTTTGAATATGTAATAAAAGAAAAAAATGCTCAAATAATATTTATGGCCCTCCATTTTTTATTTTTATTTATTACCTTATCTATAGATTTTTTTTTAATGTATACAAATCGTGCCTATATAATTATATGCATGTTGTAATTTATTATAAACATAAAATCGGTCTTAATTAGTCTAATTTAGTAAATTCATTAATAAAGCAATTTTTTTTTTATTTATTATATTGAATTAAAAATGTATCGAGGTTTTATTAGTTATAAATCGCTTTTCACTTTAAATATGTGTTCATATATAGGGATTGGTGTGACTAGAAGCAACATGTTTTCAATCGTTATATTTTAACGTCAGTATTTTAAGCCTGTTGTTTATTGATTGCAATAAATTAATATTATTATATACCTATTATATTTTTGTTGTAAATATATCAAACTATATACAAATAACATGTGTATGCATAGTATTATATTATTTATTTTATAGAAATGGAAATTGATGTTGTTGTAAAATTATGATTATATTTACCTACGTGTTAACAACTGAATAAATAAATAACATTTCGCTTTACATTATACGTGAGTACGTGAAATACTATAATAAATACTTACTTAATATTAGTTTGATATTTCAGAAAAAAAAGCGCTATAATAAATCACAACACATTTTGTAAAAATGCAGAATTGTAGAATTTTCTAAGTAACTTAAATTGTATAAAGCCTACCTGTAGGCTAGTAGACATATTATGTGAAATTTTTTTAGACATATTCTATTAGGAGGACTTGTGATCTACAATAATAATTATTTGGAACGTATCGACATTAAAGACGTTCCAGGAAATATGCGTTTCACCTTTCGTTACTTTACTCTCAGATATGTATATACGTTGAAATATTTTCATTGCAAATAAACATTTAAAATAAATAACATTTTTCTAGATGTACATTTGTAGGTATGTAACAATTTAATTTTATTTCTATTAAAAATATTAGACAATGGTTGAATGATGCATCCTATATTGGGCGATAGCAGAGCATAGTCTAGAAAATAAATACAAAAGAATAACCAGATTAATGAATAACATAGCAGAAATGGTAGAATGTATTGAGCTTAAATTTAAAAAAAAAGTATTTGTACCTATACTACACGTGTATATATGGTGTATTGTCGCCACAAAAATCGATTTGTAATTAAAACTGAAAATTATTTAAAACTTTAAAAGTAAAACAATTTACAAAGTAATATTGTTCTGTGGTTCACATATTATACATATACACGCGCATTTCCTGCAGATTACATCCACTCAGTGGCTTCCATGCATATAAACCTGTCATTTGCATTTGGCATCTGCGCGTATTACTCGAATTGACGATTTTCCGAGACACAGAGGTGCGAACAACAGACATGTCCAGATCGATATTTTCTATTATGCGTACGAAAATGTGAAATTAATTCAAGCGGATCACTAATTCGAGTACGAATACTGAAATGTCATAATTTAGATACAGTTCTCGCTCGCCCCCACCCACCACCCACCACACACACACTCACACACACACCCACACCCCTATACATTCACCCCAATCGCGGTAGATCCGATATTATTATACTCATCCTACATCCATCTGTATATGTTATTATAAAATATATATATTATGTAATGGTTTGATATTATATTATTATTATTGTTATCATTTTAATAGGCATGCAATGCGGTGGCGTGTTAAACAGAGCGAAGGGTTTGTTGATGATATATTATATATTATATACATAAATAGTAAATAATCGTTGGTGGATTAACAGTGCTCTGTTATTAGTAAAATACTATGAAATGGTACACACAGGTATATAATATTGCTCTGGTGTGCGTAAATACCTACTTATTATACCTATAAACTCATCTACGTTGAAATCGGTAGCAATATACGAAATGATCGTACAGTGTCTACTAATAATAAAACGATATTGCACAACAATAATATGTTATTAGGTACCTAGTTGGCACCAATATTATACCACGGCAATATTAATGTATACCAGGCACACGACGGGACGGTGAGAGACGGTGTGGTGGAATGACGGTGAGGACTAGATAGAGAGATATTTCGTAATAACTACAACAACTAATAATAGTAATAAGGAACAAGTAATAGTAATAAGTAATAACATTGAAACACTCGACTCTGGAGTCTGGATATGATATTATGTACGTAATTTAGATACTAGGTATATTATTATGATTGGCAAATTTGCTTCTGCGAACAGAAAACATTGAGGATTGCAGTCGTGTCTGTCTATATTATGTAGTACCGGCATAATAATTAATATATATTTTATCGACTCGGTTACGTCAGGTACGTAGGTGCCTACTACCTAGGTATAATACAACAGTGCGTTGCCCACATCTACAAACTCCACAAATAAGTGCTTGTTAACAAGGGGGCTGGGAAATAAAAAAAACTCGGTTAGAAACGAAGTACCAACCTACAGTCTGATATTGATTTCAAATCTATGAGCATATTTGTATTATTATATTATAATTTATCAGACACCTCTTCATCTATGATGCTGTTGACTAAATATGTAAGCATAATATTATATTGTACTTATGTATAGTGTTGAACTAGAACTAGTTTAATGGATTAAAAAATGTCCATCTGTTTAAATGAATGAAAAAAAAAATATAAAAAAAAAAAATGTTTGTTTACTTGACAAATTTTTGCCCAATAATAATTACAAATCTTAAAATACTAGTAGTCCAAATTGAAGAAAAAAAATTAAACATTTTTCATCAAGGCCAAAATTGTTAAAAAATAATTTCCCATTAAAAATGTTTATATTTCTGACTAGGTAATTCACTATTAAAAAAAAATAATTAAAAATGAATACTATGTACAAATGTGATAAATTTCACAATTCTCGAAATGTAGTAGTTGTAGTAGTACCTACCTACTACTTACTTCTGGATAAATAGGAGTGAAAAACAATAATAAAAAAAAACAACAACAACGACAACAACATGTTTAAAGTGCCATCTAGATAAAATTTCCGATAAAAAAGTTACGACATGAAACTTTTAGAGCATATTCGTTCTACCTCAAAAGCGGTGGTATCACATAAATAACTAAAAAACAAAAACCTCAACGTCGTAAAACTATAAATATGCATTTATTGATCCGCTCAGATAAGAATATAAGAGTGCTTCTATATGGATCCTTACAATGATTTTCGAAAAATATCAATATACGTCATGAACGTTATATGGTACTTGCACCTACCTACTATAATATTATATTATATCAAAATCGATAGGCAGAAACGAATAATTTTCGAACTTACTCAACTTTTCGCACGGCGAACAAAACCAATTATTATGCGAGATAGCAAACTCTACGCATATTATAAAGATGAACGGTGATATAAGATATTGCCATGAGGTTATGAGTGGGTATATACAGTGATAACACGCGAATCGTGATCAAACTTGTTTATATATTGTCATACTTCGGAAGTCTTAACCACTTATTATTTACTCGTACGTTAGGACGTTTAATTATAGATTATATACGTTTTCATGACAGCTGTGTTTGTAAGCCGTTTTAATTGATTTTAACGTTTATTTTACCATGTAAAACACAACATTATTATTATATATTACATCAACAGATTTAAGTTATTCAACTCAATGTACCTATACATATCTGTTATGTTTGTATCGTCCAATTGTTATTTTTGAAACATTAAAGTCTGTGTAAACATAATTTGTTTTATTATTTTATACATATATATTCGAATAATTATCTAGATAAAATTTTGCCCAACTTTGCCTATGTCCTACAATGTCGTTGCTTAATTGAATTCATATTAACGTTAGAATCGACATCAGTCAACCACTGGTCAATCATATATTATATGGTTATAACTTACAACAGTGGCGTATCCAGAATTTTTTTTTTTTGGGGGGAAGGGGGGTGTTGATAATTCATTTTTGACAAATTTTATCTGAAAACTATTTAATCATTTATAATTTCATTATTATTTTACAATATTTGGGGAGGTTACAAACTTACAACCCCCTATCCACCTTCCTTGGATATGCCACTTATAACCAATAGCAACGTAATAATATGCATTGGATACTATAGTAACTATTTGTAAGTTTTAAGTCCTTACAAATAATATTATTATCACATTGCAATAAATTAACTACTTACCTAACTGAAATCTTTAATTTTTATTCATAAATAATTGGAATTTGGAATTGAAATAAAAGTTTGTATTTATTTTCTATAACTTTATGAGTTGTAGTTGAAAAAATGTATAAGATATCTTGTACTACTATTTTTGGGCATCCGTAAAAATTGTTATCAACACTAATAAAATGAAAACTAAAAATTTCGAATATTTTAAAATGCTTAGCTTGAAATATCATTGAGTATAGAAAGCGATAATTTATAAAACAATGGAATGTTTCAAAATTCGACGGATCAAAATATTCAAATTACAACAAAATAACTAAAATAATTGAATGAAATGTTTCTTATAAATATCCAAAAATATCAACATTTGATATTTCAAACGCTTCTATTAATTTATAATATTTATGTTTAATATTGCTTTACGCTAAACTATTTTTTTAAATTCTTGTAATGAAAACTTATGACTTAAGAGAAACATGTATTAAATTCTCAAACCTTGGATATTAAAATTAAATAAAAACAAATTGATAAGCTTCGCGATTTTTGAAGCATTTCGAAAAAAAATAATGTATTCAAGTTCAACAATTTTAAATGTCTATGGTGCAGATTCATCGATCATGCTCACTCTCTTCTTTAATTGGTAAGTGGTAACACAGCAGTTATTAAAAACTTTTGGAATTTATACATACCTAATATAGGTACTTTAAAACTCTTAAGACTATTAATTGTACTACTCATGGTGGTCCTGTGATGAAGCAAACTTCAATATGTTTCGATACTGTAAATTATTTAACGGATAATATTTTTGCACATTTTGACATATCCAAATCAAAATTTGAACGAGTTATTTTTGAGTATTTAACTTAGTGTACTTCGGATAATAGGTGCACGATTATTGGTTTGGAAGACAGGGGCTATCATGGTGATTTTAACAACTATTTAATGTTTATCGTTTGTAAAAAAAAAACTTAAGCGCAAAATAAACCCAAACTTAAACAAATCCATATGAACAGACATATCGAGTGACTTGATCTTCTCCCTCAAAGATACCGTGCTAGACAAGCAAATATAGCAATAATATACTTCTAATGTACAATGTACATATTAGAATATATAAAAATGTTCAAAAAAAAAACTGTAATCGCATGTTATATACATATTATAAACTTTGTATTTAAATGTGGAAAAACTAATGGACTTAGCTGCTGAAGTCTTAGGTAAATAAAAAAAAATTGAAAATGATCAAATCTATCATCTGATAAACAGACGTTTGCACCACCACAGGACACTCTTTAAGTTGGTAGTACAAAAAATTTCAATAATTTTAAAACATGGTTATTAATATAGTAGTCTTAAAATTCCTAAAATCAAAAATTGAATAAATAAATTATCAAATAAATAAATATTGGTGAGCATGATTGGTGAATCACTCTGTATAATATATTTATGGAAATGTTAAAGTTTTCTACGGTTATTATGTTTTGAATTAGCAGAAACCTCACTCGAAGTTGAAGATTGATGAATTTATGTGATACCTAAAATGATGACTGACACACATATATGTTAATATATGATAAACAAAAAAAAAACCACACACACACGTCATTGTAGAAACCTATACAATCAGTGCACCACTCAGATTGTTAAATGTGAAGGTGTATTATACGGGGTGAATATCCACTACAGATATGTAAATAAAAATGCACGTCATATTATATGTAAAATATTTTTTTATAAAAATCAAAACTGGCATTGTTAGGTAGGTATGGTAAAAAAAAGTCGTGATAGCCGGACAGGAACAATGGTTAATGGTCATGACGTAATAAAGTATACTAAAAAAAAAAAAACAAAACTAATTAACTCGTAGTGACTTTCGATAGTATAAATAACCATACGATGTGAGCATCTGTCGTGCACGAATAATTGAAATCCATCACGCTCAAATTTTCGGCAAAATAATAAAATATTTGTATTTACTAATAAATATACATATGTTGCCAAAAACTTGGAATGGTCATAATAAGTTTGATTTAATTATAAATAAGACAGAATTTTCTGATTACATGATAAAAAGTGTATAAAACATAAAGGCCGGAGGGGTTTTCAAATGCATTTTAGACCTATCTTGAACATCGGAATTTAATTTATTCGGGCATCGTTTACACTACTATACCTATATGTATATCGTGTGTTCAAAATAATAACAATTTAAACCCGGATGCCACATTTTTATTAGGGCCCCGAGGGCTTCTAAAACATATTTTTAAGTACGCTATATATATATATTATAGTCCACATCACCCTATTAATATAAAGCATTAGGGGTAGAAATAAAGCTCGGCTGAACGAAATAAAGTAAAAACTTTTAATAACATTTTTAGCCATTATTATTAGCACTTAATAATTGAATCCGAAGGTTTGTTAACTACTAGCCACAGGTGCATTTTCTGAGTAAAAAAAAAACTGACAATTTAAGAGTTTTTCAGCAATGGCAAGAAATGTCTATTTAAACGAATAATCACGCACCGCAAATACACGCGCGGCTAGTACTCTTTGAATGTATAACTCAATAATCTGATTTCCTCCCTAGAATTGCAACTATTTCAACATTTTGTAAAATTCATTAAGAACTATTGATTAATTCGATTTCTTTTACTATGAGAACATATTAAAAGTTTTAAAATATAACCGTAAAATGCCTTAATAGTTTGTTCGACGTTTTAAAAAATAAATTGATTAACAAGTAACAACTAAAGACGATTACTGGAGTTTCCATCGGAAATAATATATTTAAATATAATATACTTGGTTATTTATTTATAAATAAAATATTAATACATTTATATGTAAACAAATTTACACCGTAAAATAGAATTGTACGTAATATAAATAGGTATATATAATGTAATATGTTATGAATGTGTTGCTAATTAATATTCTATATTCTACATTAAATGTCTTACCTGACTCGCAGCTGTCTATGGAACTATGCCGTATAGCAATATAAGGTGACACAGAGTAACTACTCAAAATACGTGAGCCGAAATAATAAAATACACTGATTATTGCTCGTAAAAAAGAATCCAGTTGTTGTCGCTCGCAGGATTCGGTATTGAGAGGTTTTCGCTATTTTGGGTGTTGCGCATGCGCTGGTTAAAGGGACGACAACTGGTTCGCTGACCAGAGAGTCGTGGCAGGCAGCTTTTTCAAAAGGTTTTTGAGCATCCGGGAACTAGTTTTCTCTTTGTAGACCTTTTACGACCATCCCTATTCTATGGTGGAATATGAGAAAGCAACACGCCCCTATTTTCTACCGTTACAAATAGGTACTGAAATAAATGTTGATTTCTTAAACCGCAATTGTATAATACGGATCGTCTCTTTTTGTCGTCGATAGTGGTTTTTCAAGGGTGTCTGATTTCGACATGTGACAATCTGGCGATTATTTATTAATCTGTTAAGTTTTAGTTTACTTGTTATAGCGACGTGTGAGCATATAACAGCCACTACAATACAAAATCAAATCACACGTTCTTTCAAATCTGGCTTTATCTATTTTATAATGAATATAGCAACATAAACGTAGGTATTTGTTATATTGTATAGTGATGTGCATTTTCTGATGAACACTTCTTTACACATAAAATAATTTCGCGTATTGATTAGTCTTGTGTTCAATTCAAATTACCTAAACAATAATTATCTAACAGAAATTTAAATAGCGACGATATAGGTATTACAACGATTATAAGAGTTTTATGCACGATGCACTTGGTCTTGGTCAAGTTTGGACTGCCTAAATCTTTATGTAATCGTTAAGAATAAAATTAGTTTTGACTTTTGTTTCACATTATTTGATTGATGTATTACGTCTTACTGCACACCGACAAAATATTAGGAAGACAATGAATATAACCAATGTATTTTTATAGAAGTTAAATTTTGAACGTTGATGAAATATTGTCTATAAGTGTTTACTTTCTTCCTACGTTGTATTGCCATTGAAAATCCATTGTATTCCAAATGCGCATGTATATTTAATTTATTTCTCTTTTTCAAATAAAATATCAATCAATAACTTTTATGTTGGATACAATAATTAATGTTAAAAACGCAGGACGTTATTACTTGATACTTTTATAGTATTAAGTAGATACCATCTTTATTAGTTATTAGTCTGTCTTTTTGTAAATTTACTTTTATTAATTCATGTTTAAATAATTTCGATATTAAAATAATTTTCTTCGCCATAACTCATTAACTCTTAATAATAATTATTGATTTAAAATAATGTTATGGTTATTAAATTATAAAATTGTAAAATTATTTAGATTCTATAAAATATGTAAAGTTATAATATATTATATTATACATTAGGTAGTTACTTTATTAATCATTTTATCGTAATGAATTTAAAGAATTAATTTTCTTTATATTAATTTTACTCCAACTTGAAAGATATTGTTGCACAAAGAATTATTTAAAAAAAAATGAAAACTAGAAATTATGTAGGTAGGTATTTAAAACAATAATACAAAGGTTTAACGACAATGCAATGGAAACGAAACTCCAGACATAATTTATCACTGTACAAAAAAGACGAATTTAAATCTGTCCCGATGTTAATTGCTCGTAGCAGTGTAGACTATACATTTAATGAAACAAATATTTGCTCGCATGGTATTTATAAAAATATCACTAAAATAATAAAAGTATTTATTTAGGTTACATTCATGTTATTTATTTAATAAAAATTAATAGAAATACTTTACGAAAAAAAAAATGTATATAAACAAGTATCTATAATAAAATTAAATGTTAAAATACATTTATCGCTTCGTTCAGAATCTAAAAATGTATAGCATTAGATTCGATGCTTTTTATTCTAATTTGTTTCCTACAAGCTAATTCAAATCTATCAAGCCGGTAATAATACAAAGAAGGTAAATGTGCACCTTATCGATACAAATAGTAATCGAGAGACGTTTATTATAATGTAGTTACTCATAAATTCTACTTATTATAATATTAATCAAAAACTATTTTTTCTAGAGATAGAAATCCAACAGTGAAGACAAATCTAACGAAATAAACCTGTCATCTTTGATTCTGATAATAAATGCTAAATAGGTTCATATAAATTACCGATACGATTATTTGAGAACATTTTGAGCTTGTCGGGAATTGCCATTGTCGTTGTACTGTGTTGTGTTAGGTAAACTGCAAACATAATTTCTGAAAGGGTACTCAATTGTATTTAAATTACATCTATATCTTAAGCATTTCAAGACGGAAAACTAATTCAAAGTAAAGAAATTACATCTATACGACTTAAATCACTATGGATATTTAATGCATTAATAGATGGTGTTCAGACAATGGATGGATGGATACTTGTATGTGTTAGTGAAATAGTTATCTGTTCGTCAATCGTCACCTCTATATTATTCTACGTGGTAATAATATTATACTACAATTATGGGGAACGGCACCATGATAAGCAAATTATTTTTATTATTATTTTGTTTTTTTTTTTTTTTCATAGAGTTTCTAAAGAATCTGTACAGTTTGATTTATAATACTCGTAAATATTGTAACCAAAATGAGTTTATATGAACATAAAAATAAAAATTGTAGAAAATATTATATAAAATTATTCATCGATACATTTTTATTTGCATAAAATATTTATAGTTTTCATGTTATTTAAAACGATACGATAGGTAGCCAATTTAAGATTTATAATCCTAATTCTTATTTTGGTATTAAAATTTGTATTGTTTATTTCCCTTTTAAATATTCGTCTATTCGTGTACAGTTTAGAATTTTAGAATTTTAAACAAAATATTATACGTCATTATTCAACGGTATCAGAAAATGAAATTTTAGAAATGGCTTGTCAGTTGTCACAACAAAATGTTGTAAGTAATACTTTGTGGTTAATATACATCAGAACTTATTGGGTCGATGAGTATTGTGTTTATTTTTTCAAATCAGTCTGTATATAAGTATAGTACATATTATGTAAGGTGGTAACAAGATTTTTGCCATCAGCTTATAGATACTATCGTTAAATGACGCCTGACGAGATTTTTACTACAAATCTATATTAGATGTGTAATGTGTATAACAAGAAGAAAAAATACGCTTGGAGACGTCTTAAGTCGCAATAGAATATTAGTAAGTGTCGTTGGATAACTGACTACATAGGTACTATTATTATATTATATTATTGTATGATACCAACACGTGCCAAACAGACACACGCATCGAAATATTCAATGCATAACAACCGTAAAAATGATATGCATTTGTATATTTTTATCATGCTGGATATAAATCGAAATTCTAACGAGTAATTTTGAGATTTTTTTTAACTGTGTGCACCGAGGATAATGGGTTAGAAATATATCATGGGTTACATTGGTATATTTTAATAAAATATATTATATTAGAACCAATATTATACGTATTGTATGTTATAGTTTTGTAAAATTATTTTTAAGGCCTATTGTCTTTAGTATAAACACATGACTATTGACTCAGAAACTACTCGTTTGATTTTTTTATTCAAATGCATTAACACTTTCACAAAAATAAACTGCTTAATAATATACAGTAATAAAAGTTAGTTCTCGTTTGAAGAAAATAAGTTTGTACCGCCATCGCAAGTCACTCCATGCATGGTATAACAAATCTAAATAATTGAATCCATAGTCCTAAAGTATACTCAATATTATAAAAAAAATCTTAAACTGAATAAGTCCATTATAAATGAGATGACAAAAATGGGTGTGGGTGTGGGCATTCATAGAAAATCAACCTGACACCTGTACCTATACAGTGTATTAGCGTGTATCAAAAGCAGGCGTGCTAAATATGTATCCCTCGGTTCGTATTTTATGGCCCACGGATAGCCATATTAATGAACAATTACAATGAAATTTAAAAAAAAAATAATAATACAAAATTTTACAATTTTCCTTTTGTGTCAAAACTATATATTAGTAAGAGGTATAGGTACGTTATGTAACTTTTCTGTTTTAAATTCTGATAATTGAATAATTAGTATTGTATAGTATAGTACCTATTGTAAGTACTTAATGAGTTACATTTAAAATTTGTATAAAACGTTTTTTTCAATAATGTTTATGTGCGGCTCGCATAGTAAACTTACTATTCAATATATTATTTGGCCCAGTTAATACTTTGAGTTTGACATGTCCGATCCAAAGAATTGACCGAGTGCTCGTTTAATTCATTGTTCGAACCGTCATATTATCCTCCAGATACACCAGCAGTATCTTCAAGGTACCTACACGATATTATGTAGAAACCCATTGTGCTTATAAAATATATATTATGGTTTTAATAGTCCACAAAAGAATAATATATTATTACGACGTGTTACTCGAATTATATAATCATTTACAGACTAGAATGTTTTGGTGGGTAGTGCGATAACCTTAGTATGAAATTGTTACCATGTTCCGATTACCATTATCGACATAACAATATGATATTATGAAAATCATTTTTACACGTTTGACGCAATTTTATTTACGTTAGTATAAATCTTTACTGATACGACTATTGTCTCGATGTGTATATGTATATTCAGTGGTAATATACGAACAGTGTTTTGGTATCCATTCGTGTGTAGAATTCTGCAGCGTTCTTTCATATTATTATACTATAGAACGTACGGCACAAACGATTTTTTTTTATACATATAAATTACTATTATATTATCATTATTATTATTATATTCAAGACATTGCCCATAATAATAATTTTGATAACATATTTATCTCGCTCGGTTTCTCTCATAAGTTGACAGTATTTTATGATAAAAATAACCCAGCTGAGTGTAACGAACAACACTGATTTTTTTCTAAAAATTATTATTGTAGGGGTCTCCCGGAGCATAATTCAAACGTCACGGTCTCTCGGGCTCCCGTTACTTTGTCCTCTCTCTAAATTATGTAAAAACTTTTTCCTCTGCCTCATGGCTGTCCGCATACAAAACAAAATGGCAAGTATTTTTATTTAGTTTCCTATACACATGTTTTGTACATTTTAACAATGTGATTATTGTGGCAAACTTTTAAAGGTTAAATGACAAAGAACTTTTATGCCAGCTGTTGTGTTATTGGTGTGTATAATATAATATATATACATGTATTGCAATTGCTCTAGGACCAATTATTATTATTTTCTCTCTAAATTACATGAGAGATTTTTAAATGCGTCTGTATACCCGCGATGATATGCAAGTGAAAATTAAATAAGTAAAATTGTGAAAATGTTTGAGTAAACTTTCGACCGGAAGTCAATGAACGCTGGATAGGTAATTAAATGTTGTTTTCAAACTATAGAATAGAACAATAAACAATGAAAGTTCGAATTCCAATTAAATTTATCGAACTATATAATTATTTAGTTATTGCTTTATTATTGTGATTTTGTGAGTATTGAAGCAGTGCAACGCGTCTCCGGTAAAATTTTTATAATAACCTCAGCCTCGGTCGTTGTTAAAACGTCCTGAATTTTCAACAATTTATTTTTATTTTTTCAGGTTTTAAATTTTTCTTGTATTTTTTAAGTTGATAGATTTAGTATAAAATCCCTAGTTTATTATTTAACGTATTTGCATTATGAAAAGACGATACGTGTTTACGTTTTTTCTTTCGAGCCGTGCTTTCTAGTATAATATTTGCAGCAGTAAACCACGCATTTATAAACTATAAGTTAACTATAGTTAACTTTCTAAAAATGTATTTTCGTCAAAAAGTGTATTAATTGTAATTTCTTTGCACATCAGCGTGCACGAGCAGTATTATTGTGATCATAAAATCGGAAATTAAAATTTTTTTTATTATTTATTCACATTAATATGGCCCATATTAATATTATTTATTTACATTTTTAAATTGCATTTCATTATATAGATACCTTGTAAAAAATGAACAACAATACTATTGTATTTCAACTAGGCTATATATTATACAAGTGATACTTTTAACAGTAAATACTTTTTATCTCAAACATATTTGCAAATGTTATTTTTCTACATACTATTTAGATAATAGTCATTACATATTTCATATTTTTTGAAAACAATTAATTTTTTTACTGTTATTATCTTATTGTAAGTTTTACTTTTTTGAATGACAATATAGTAGTAAGAATTTTTGATTGCCAAAAAGAATATTTTACAGATAATTTCTATATGTATATAATTTTAATTCCGAACAAGTGTTAACATATTATTAGTTATTAAAGTTTAGATGAACCGTGAACTGGAGTAGTGGAGTGATACAGCATTATGATACCCAGCAAATGTTTTCCTACCACTCCATTTGTCTAAACCCTAAACACGTTTGTGTTTACTGTTAATATAATCACTTTGTATAGTGTTTAGTATAATACTGCAGTTCTTATTTGTGAGTTAGATGACGATGAAAAAATAATAATAATAACAAATAGCTTAAATCACCGTACTTACAATGTAGAATAATATTTTATGTATGTTTGTGTGTGTGTTCGACCGATCTTGTGTAAATACCTCTATATTTATTTTATCACACTGCACATTCAATATAGAAAACATCTGGAGAATATTTTGTCATACACGCTCCAGATAAATATTATTGTGTACTAACTGCCGTCGTATACATATATTGCATAATATATAATACCAGTGATCCGCATTTAACGTCCATTTATGGTCCATTACTTGACAGCTCGTCTAAACTTTAAAATTTAAATAGGTACTTTATAATGAGCCACTTGTCCAAAATTTAATTTTGAATAGATTTAAATACTCCGAATCATATTCTGCATGGGGACATGTAATTCAAAATGTATTGTTTATTATTGGAAAGGGAAAAACACATAAAAATCATGACGATAAAAAATGGTGTTTAGTAGCCACTTAAAATTATATTGTACTTAAATCATATATTTTCAAAAAGGCGAATGTTTTCTGAAATAATGCGTGTCTTGTGTTAAATGGATCACCCGTATACTATTCCAGATCTATATGTGAAAATATATACATACCATCATATTTGATATTATCATATATATTATATACCGTACCAGTTGTAAGCGTGAAAACTTGTCTTTTATTAACGTAATAATATAATATAAAACATAACCTAATTATAATGTATGAAGTAAGAGGAATGTAACAACATTATAATATAATATATTATGAAATACTAGATACTACAGTACCCACTTTTCTTTACAGTGTGTGTTGATCGCGTATGAAAATATGATCTTATATTATAGATATTTGTAACACAATGTCAAAGATGACTTCTGTTGTAAACGATTTGCATATGATACTTTTTAGATACCTATACCGCACAAGTACAATAATAGTTGTATATAATATATTATGTACTTATACTATATTTGTGTAGAGTGTGTGTATGACTGTATATGTATTCGAACAGAACAATTGTATATACTCTGTTGATTATATAATATGTGAACAAAAAAAATCTGTCGATATCACGACTGAAAATATGCGTGACGGCATGCTGTTGGACGTAGAAGCCCCCTTGGTCACGGTGCACATAGTACTTTGTGTAGGTAAAAAATGCTTTTATTTGTAAACAAAAAGTTTCTCTTCATAATAGTTCTATTGAATGCATCCTAAAATAATACAATTTCAATATTTTGTAAATAGGTTGGGGGGGGGCTGGTGTGACGTTCGTTCCTCAATCCCCTGACGAAGGATTACGACACGCTGGGACACGTCATCACGTCGGGGTGTCAGAGAAATATGTGGACTACCAGCCGATACTCATATTATATCCCTGAATCATACAGTGGTCGCAAAGTTCATTGCTTAGGTATGTCTCAGGAAGCTTCACTACAGCACTTTGCGATTGCTCGGAAGCTGTCTAGAATAATGTCCTGCATCTAAACAACACCTACGAGGGTCTTGGGATGCAAACCTGTGTGATCCATCAAAAGAGTTCAAATTTATTATATTTGTTTGATTAGGTTATATTCTCTGAAAGAGGTACTAGATGCAGTCTTCCGTCCTGAATCATTCAGGTTGAATCTAGTTTCCGCTCCACTCATGAACTCGGTAGAATTTAAAATTAAAAAAATAAGGCAGTTTTCATCAATATAGTAGATTAATGTGTGCAATTTAAAATTGATGTAGACTTGTGGTTATAAAGGTACCATAAATCTACACAAGAGTCCAAATAAGAAAAGTATTCGAACTGTTCACCTTAGTGTTGAAATCCTTTATATTTTATAATACCGAAACATATCACCGTCACATCGTAGTAGATTTTTACCAAAACTACAAGATAGGTTTTCGATAAATCGACTTTCGATACAGACAAATGTTGCTGTCCATATTTATTTTCTAGAAAATATGTAAATATTAACTCTTCGTGGTAATAATATATTTTACTATGAATTCTCAATACCATATTATTATATCTATTTATGTCCCTACAACGGTTTAACATGAATTAACTTATCCTCAAAATGAATATTGTTTACTATAGTCTATAAAGGGCCAATGAGACTAAAAATTAAAAAGTTTTTCCTACAAATATAGAAAGGAGGCAAATGAGTTTAAATTAGTTTTCAAAATTAAAATTGGTCTACATAAAGTATGTTTATTTTTCGCCAGCTTAGAGGTCTAAATGCATGAAAAATCCAATCGCTTAGAGCAGCCTAAAGTTAAAATTGTATTCATGTAAAATGAAAAGTATATTTTTCCAAATATGTTAAAGATTTAATTTATTTCTAGAAATGTAGTAAAGATAAGTATGATGTATCAATATTACTATGTATGCTGAAATAAACGCTTTACTTAAGTTATAACTAGCTTAAATATACTTTCAATACTATTGGATAACACTAAAATAAATACTAATAAAAAATTTGTTACCTATTTATAATTTTTAATAAATTCATCTTTACTTACTAAATTTCTATTTTTTAAGAAGTGTTTTGTACCAACTTACATTCAAATAAAATGAATCACATTTTAAAATATTAGTATTTTCGATTTGTACCCATTTATAGATAGCAACTACCAGTTATTATACTGGTTCAATTTATGGAAAATTAATTTCATGGAAATAATAAAAATTTAAATTTACCACATGGCGCACATCATGCTTATAGCACCGGCCGCCGGCCAGCGATTCATGATATTATGAAAACGGCGTCTTGTGGTCCTACACAGTTTTTTATGAAAACATTTTTTTCAACCAAATGAGGGGGTGCGCCTCCTGCACCTTCCCCGTGGATCCACCACTGGTGTAACTGTGTAAGTACAGGCCGCGCGCCGCGTCTCGAAATGGTTTAATTCAGCTCGTAATAATAAATTTGTTTATTACTATTGTTGTTATTTCTCGCCACTGATATTGTGAAGGTAAAATGTAGTATTATGCGACGTCGTCCTTATCGTCTGGCGAGTCGTGACATCCGACGACGACCGTAAAATACGTTCGTAACAAACAAACGCCATCGACGATATAACATCGTTCCATTACGATATAATATTATGTATATCACAGGCCCGTACACACTATACACCATAGAGTCCGATAATACAGTTTGAATAGGGAACGCCGCTTCTATATTACTCTATGCTACACACCCGTCCGTATACATATTATATTGTGCGATGGCGATTTTTTTTGGACACGGAAAGCGACGTATCGTATTTGTATATTATAATATACACACACAATACACACGTAAGCGCAGCTACCTATATCATAAAAAAAAACGTTTAAATTAACATTACGCCGTTAATTTGTTTTTTTCGCTTACAATGCGCGTTAAACTCGTAACTCACTGCCGTGTACCGCGAATTGCACTACCCACTGCCAGTGATAAAAATCATAGTACATAATAGACTTGTCGGTTGTCTGTGGGTATATTGTAATATTATCATGTGCAGCTTTGTGTTTTTTTTAAATCAACCGCGCAGAGAAAAAAAGGACAGATTAATCCTTCCGCGGGTAACCTGCCCCTTATATTATGTAGATTAAACTGTATCGTTAGAATATCGTTTAGTATATTATTATATATAGAACGGGGAAAAAACCAAAGCCTCACCTTAATCTCCTAACGGCTAACCGCAATACCCCATTTAATTTCCGTTACGATTTTCTTATTAGGTAGGTACCGTAAGTTGTCTCCGATTGGTTTTCGTCTGTCGTTATTGCAAGTATCCATATACGTCATCCGTTTTCCGACCTCCCAATAAAGGTCAGCTGGTGGATCAACGACTCCGCGTCCGACCGACTTCCGATCCGAAAACTGCAATTTAATGTCGCCGCGTGGTCCGCTTTGCGTTCTGTAATCTCTGTTAATATCATGGCCTGCAGACTGTCCGACTCTCGTTTCCAGACGACGGACGCCGGGGGAATACACGATAAAAAACGTCACAGTTCAATAAACATTCGTGTGGGATTTTTTTTTTATCCGTACCCCCACCCTTATCCGATCACCAACGGTATATAGTTTTGGATACGATGCGATCCACATGACTCAACCTAAGCTAAAAGATCCGACGAGATGTTGTGCGATTATGTGGGTATGGCGTGTTGTAATGATATTCCCAATGCGAACTGCGTGTCGGCGCAACGATTGCAATAATTTCATACCGCTGCTCTCGTCCCGTTCTGCACCTGTTGTCACCCAGCGGTTTCGCGCAGAGTTTGCCGAACGCATTACGAAGCCCTCCTACATCTCCTCATCTTCCTCGTACTATATTATTATTAGCATACCGCTCACCGGATTTCGAATTTATTATAATCTGATGGACGAAGTTCTTGCGACCCGCACCCACTTGGTTCGGCTACTTTGGAGTTTACGAATGCATCACGCCGCCGCATGCAAATGTGTACGTCATCGTGACAACTGACAAGTACCTATAATATTATAATGACGTCGAATCTTCATCAGATTATATTATTACTACAGTGGCGGCTATTTCTGATGATGTATTTTATGTATTTTGAGTAAACAAATCAGTATTTGTATTATTTGCCACCACGTGCCAAATATAACGATGACACTTACGGGAAATAAAATAACCAACACAATAAGATGGACAAAAAACAGTTTTTAGTCATTCATTGCCATTACTTTTCAGTTACATGCAGCTGTGTCAAATTAAAATCATGCCGATGGAATTAATAATTAGATATAGTTTTTAAAAGTAAAACCAAAATTCGTATTGTGCTATAAATTAAAATTAAAATTAAAACAGAAACGCGTAATATTATGCAAAATGTTAGTAAACCAAGTATAGACATATCCCAAACACCTACTTTCTAAGCTTATTATACATCGCTATTACAATAATTTATTCCGATATGTTAGGTTATCAAATTTTGATTTTACCTGTACAAATTGAAGCGGAGCTTTATAACTTATAAGTTATAACGCATCGAGGTCGTTCGATTCAACCTTCAACATTGGTAATCGCGTTGTTTTTTTCAATGCAACAAAGAAGAAGATAATACATAATATATGGCTTAAAAGTAATTACCATTAACTATTATAGAAGCAATCGGATATCAGAATAAAACCAATAGCTATTATAGGTTTCCTTTGAGGAGTCTGTATTCGGTCCAGTGAAAGAACGTGCCGATTCTGCGTATCATCCCGTATGCGTGACTCCCTGCCATCGAGACCGGTTCTCCTACGGCAGAGTGTCACGCGGAGAAGCGCAGAAGAACAGAGGACTTCGTCGGGTCGCGGCGTACCCTTTCACTGGCAGAGTATAGATATGTCCGTATTGCTTAGTGTTCACTGAACGATCGCACGATTTCACGGGTTTCCAAAATCTATTTCCTCGTGAATTCCTATTCATGCACAACTATGTGGCAGAGTTAATATTTTAGGACGGAAACCCGCCCGACTATATGCGGCAAATGGTTATTAGAGGACACACCGAATCATGCCTGATCTGAGGAATCACGTGGTTTCTTCGATAAATGAGCTCTTGAATTCCGATGATCGTCACGTGCAGGGTCCTGGTGCTTTCTCTTTCTGGCGGATGTCATTGTGCCAGCGTCGACAATGCGTTATGGAATATTAAACCCATAACCACTAAAACGGCTATTTAGAAGTTAATTGTTGGATATTGATGGTTAATTTGGATGAAATTCAACGCTTTATCTGCTGCGAGTGTTCGTTGTTGACGGTCCATAGCTGGTGGTGTCAGCGTCAATGATGTGGCTAAAAGTTGTATGTCCTGATTGGCTGCTTAAGTTCTTTAAAACGGTTTTATTTTTTAGGGAGTGTTGGTCCTGAACCTACCTTAATAATTACCGATCGTTTAGCACTTCTAATCGGCTTCTGATAGGATGTTGTTTTTTACTTTGACGATCTATAATAAAATATTGGTAGTTGGTACATACCCCAGCCCTATTTCATCGCTTTCACTCTGGTTATTTTCTATTGTCATAGTAGAATGATGTCCCGTCCTCGTCCATTATCACCGCTTAGTCCCATTACAAGATCCTGACTAACGTAATATGTTGATTGTTGATTGTTATATTTAAAACCATGCACGAGTAGTATTATTTATTAATTATAAAGTTAAAACAAATTCGCACTTATGGGAAAATCGTAATCACATAATTCAAAACTATTGTTAAACACTCTAACCTACCAAAAATGTGAAATAATATCTAATTTTGTTTTATTAATAGTTAGATTTAAGGTGAAAATACATTATATATTGTCGTGTCATATAACTGAACTATTCAACTGATACGTAATTGTATATATATTTGAGATGTCAATAAGGTAGGGTGCAATAATTTGATAAACAAGTGAAATACGATACCTAACTGTATAAAGTAGTAGGCATATACTATCGAGTATCATGTAAATATATATTGCATTTTTCTGAATTACATCATAAAAACCGTTAATAATCTAATTATTTTCCTAACTTATTTAAATATATTTCACTTGTTTTCATGAATAATCTGAAAACAACAATTAAAATCTGGTGGATTATTTAACAAGGATAATGCTAAACCAAATTTATTAAAATCATAAGATAGTCGTTTATACTAGAAATATGGTCGTTTTCGACTGAGGATGCAGGTGCTTAATAGACGTCTGACTGTTTGAGTCTTAACGTTTGAATATATTTATACTTATGTTTTGAATCACTGTCAGGAACCAAGAATGACAAGGCCTAAAAAACATAATAATTCTGGCTAATTTTACACTCGAAAACTTAAAAATGTGATTCTGTCTATCGGCATTAATTTAAAATACTTTCTAAAATAAGAAATTCTTAATTACAATGATGTCTACCGTTTACTGTAAATTGTAATAAATTCACATCATCCTTAGGTAATGTAAGTTACGTAGACAGCATAATGTATAACACAGGCGGACAATTTTACAAAAATGTAAATGTAATATCAGGTCTTTCTTTATTTTGTTATACAAAACATTTTGTTACATTTTATAAAAAGCCGAACGCTGTAGATTTAACGTGTTGAATATTTTTGTCACGTCACTCATATTGATATTTTCCGGTTGAATAATCGCCAGAAATTTACAACGATTCCCGTAATATAAATCTCACTCAGTTACAGTTATTCAAAGTATCCAATACAATATTTCATATTTATAAATGTATTTATATCGAAGACATTCAATCAAATCCAATTAAATTATAGCTATTTAAAACTATTAAGTGTACAATTTACTTAATGTTAATCACATTAAAAAAAATAATTTAAAACTATATAGTTAAATGTATTTATGAGCACGAATTATTATGATTTTATATAATAAATCTTTTGTCCGTCATAATTTTAAAAAATCTTTTCATCAAAATATTTTTCAAGTATAGAATTTCCATGAAAATGAGAAACATGCTTGTATATCACAGAAAAACCTAAGGGAATACACAAACATATTGAGAGTTCTATTTTGTCTCGGGCAATATTATTTTGAAGTCGTTTTGAATAATATTAAAACTTTCTGTCAAAATATCAAAAATCCGGTTGAAAATGTAAAAAAAGGTGCACACCGCGGAAGAGTTATATTTATTTCTGAAATTGCCTTTGCTGTATATTATTATTTATAACTATACATTTTAAAACAATAATAAAGAATCATAACATTCATAAACGATTCTGATAAGCAAGGCTGGGCATTAACGAGTTAAAAGTTAAAATTAAGTTAAAACATTAAGTTAATTTTAACTAAATTAATTAACCCGTAACATTTTTTTTCAAATTAACTTTTAACTTAAAAGTTACTTTTTTTCAAGTTAACGTGTTAACTTGTAGTTAATTTTATTTCAAGTGTCTAAATTAAGTTAATTTTCGTCCGAAGAATAATGCAAATTTTTGAATGGGTTTTTGCTTTGATGTATTATTTTAAATTTCCCCAGTAATTTTCTTGAACGTAAAGAAAAACTATCTAATAAACCATATTATGTGTCTGGAATTTTTTATTTTTGCAAATTAGCAAATTTTAACTTTACACTAAGTTAAATTACTTTTTTTTCAAAGTTAACTCTTTACTTAACGAGTTAACGAAAAAAATACGAGTAACTTTTAACTTAACTTAATTTTATTATTTTAAAATAACTTAACTTAACGTGTGTACCACTTACTACATGACAAGGCAATAACTGTTGCCCGCGAACTGTTTTTAACTGGCACATGCTACATTTCAAATTACTTTATAAAAATATAAAATATTAGTATTTTTCTGTATTTTATTTTATTATATTTATAAAATTATAAAATTCGTATTTATATCATACAATGTAGACATGAATAATTGTTATCTAGTATTGAGTATAGTCTTGTTATTATATTATTTTTAGGGGAATAGTTAATATATAGCTTTTTTTTTACTTTTTTTGTTTTCCAAGTTCTCAGCCCGATAGATTTTCGAACTTTCAAAATTGGCCCTCTAGTAGCATTGGGTTACCCATCCTTACTATATAATGTTAATAAAATAGTTTTTAAAATTAATATTTTCGAGATATTTAAATATTTTATATACCTACTGTTCGAATATGGTTCAACAAATCTTTTATTAAAAGTTCTATTTTCAATACTAAAAATAATAAATTGTAGTCAAATATATCTAAAATTACAAAATGTCAATATTTTATTGAAATGTTAGGTAAACATTTTTGTAATCTTGTGAGTTGTGATCAATGTTAATTATCCAAAACATAACACAACAAATAATAAGTAAGACAGTTATAAATAATTTTTGTGCAATTTTTTAAAACTTGTTTAAGCTCTAAAGATTTATTGTTTTATCAACACACACAAATACTAACGATTTATAAATAGCTACTTGAAATTCAAATACCTTCATGATGTTAAAAAAATTAGATTTTTATGAACTTTGATGGTAAAAAATAAACTGTACTTTCGTGGATAATTATGAAGTTCTTAATTGATCGATATAAAAACTCGGTATATGTATAATTTAATTGTTACGTTAATTCTAACTTTCAAATCACGTATTTACGTAAAAAATTATTTGAAATTAACCGTTATCTGTGTACAATATTATAACAATTTTAATTTATAAAAAAAAAATTTTTTTATCAGATGTTTTGAGAATGCGACTATAATTAGTAACTATACGTAATATAAACATGTATATCACTAAATTATTCATTTCTTTAACTTAGAATACTACTATTAGTTGTATATATTTTAAGTACAGTGGAAGAATATCATGTAAGGCGTAGGTCATAAAAATAAAGCTAGACAATTTGCTTTTCCTGAAAGAACAATGTAGAAAAGTTTACAAAAGTTTTTACACGGTAAACAAAATTTTGGCAACTTTATTAAAAACTCAAAATACATTGTACACTCTGTTCGAAAACTTTTTTTTTAGAACTTTATAACTGTTTGAGTCAAAATCAAGCCACGCGAAAAATGTGTCCGTTTGAATAGGTATATTTATTGTATACAAACCAATTGACAATAACTCCCTCCCTCCCTATATCATATCAATGACATGCAACTAAGTGTGTACACAATTATTTTCTCAGTGTATATTATTATGTTTGGGATACATTGGAGACTTGAAATATATTATATCTTAGCACTTAGGACTTAGTTTTCAATGTGGGTATACAGTACGATTTATCAAGCATTTTCATACCCATTTGTTATTTCAACAACAAATTTATTCAAATTCTGATTTTTGGATTATTTAAATATGATTGAGCACAGTATTTTCAAATACTTCCATTTTTATGTCATTGAAGGGGTATCCTGTGGCAATACAAAGTATTTATTTTTTTCAAATCAGAACCATTATTTTTTTCCTGTAAATTGTTAATCCGATATCTTTTTGGAAAATGTTTTGAATGTATCTAAATCGAAATTCAAGTTTGTATTATATTTTTTTTTACTTTGTTAACTAAATAATAAAGAAAAAAATTATAGATCCACAATAGTAGATTTGAATGATAATACGGAGGTTGTGGTGGTTTAAAAACTTAAATACCTAGTTAATATCTATCAGTGTTTTCTAATTTTTATAAATGTCTTAGTATAACACATACTAGATACAATATTACATATATTTTATATGCATTTTTAAGGACTATTCTCCTTAGTATATACATATTAATAACTCAAAAACTACAAGTTCAAATTTTGTTTTATATAGGTACCTACATTAACATTTGCAATAAAACCAACTACTTTATATAATTTTAAGAATGATGAAAAAGAATGATTATTATTTAAAAAAAAAAAAAACAATGTTTGATACTCTTTAAAATGTATCAAAAATAAATCCAAAAAGTTGATAAATGGACCACATATTATTATGTGTATATGTACTTAAAAATACCAAAAATTGGAATTTTATTAAATTCATTATTAAAGGGTAAAATGGAGGGTGTGCAGTGCACTCTGCACGGTTGGCGAATCACCCTGTATAACACGTATTTTCTATACAGTTTCATAAATATCAAGACACGTTGGTGTCGTATACATGCAATACCACTCTCTGACGGATTCAACGTTATATTTCAGTACATGCGTATATAAGGGCTGGGAGAAATGGATTTTTATTTTTACAGAGTGTATTTTGAAAAGTAAATAATTAGATGGGCAGCTGGCACCATTCCACGTCCATGACAGTTCACGTAAGGTAAATAAATCGTTTTTCATTGTAATTCTAAAATCTTAAGAGTTAGAGAGAAGTCGAGAGTAGCATCATTTGTATGCGGATACCTACCTAACCTATACATATTACAGAAGACACTAGGCTGCCACTCAGCCAGTTTTAACAGGAAATATGTCTGCATAATTAACCGTTTTATAAGAGAAAATTGTCGCAAGAGACATATAAAGGCTATATATGGACTGTGGGTATATAGAGAGAAAACGAGTTTCATCATTGAGCGAGAGAGACAAACTAAAACTACAAACTACAAACTAAAACCAGAAATGGAAATATTCTCAATCGTCTATGATTGTCACCAATCCATAATTCGTACTTTTCATAAATGACTAGCAATAACAATAAACTAAGCTCCTCTAAAAACAAAAATTATTAAGAAGCTGCAAATTGTTTAAAATCTTAAACTTGTGAATAATCTTAAATAACAGCTCTTACCGTAAGATCAATATTTTCACATACTTTGTTTTCGAAAATCAAAATACTTGAAAACAATGCAAACTATAATCTATTATATATTGCACATTTAATTTAATTATATTGTACTGTATATACTATATACCAGGTACGCGAATAAAACGTTGTAAACTAAACCACTAAACGTATAAAATAAAATACTTACCAAAATATTATGTACATTTTCAATTAATTATAAATTGTTTTTAATTTATTTAAATTCTATGATATTGCAACAAAGTAATTCACGTTAAGGGAATTTGTGCAACATACATTTTTCATACTTCAATGTTTAAACTTTTAACCAATTATAGTGAACGGTAGAAAATTAAATTTACTTCCAACATTTTTATTTTTATTTTGAAATTGTATAATATGCGTTTTTTCTATATATACTTATCAAATATTATCGTTATTAAATACTATAATATGTACTGACAATTATAAAATAACAATTTATAAAATATTTACATATCCAAGCATAAAAAAATATTAAAATTTTAATATTATTAATATGTCTATTATAATATAGTCACCACATATTATAGTATATAATATAATAATACTAATAATTTTTTTACTGCCGGAAATAATTCCAATTACAAAAAAACACAGTTGGACAATTTGTATATGCAACAGATATGTTAAAAGTATACTTTTTACCTATATGTGTCTATATAAATATTTGAGAATTATATAATATTAAAAGGACGTAACACCCGCATGTGTTGTTGTCTTTATCTCTGTCTTACGAAAGTATAACATTGTTCTGTGCGAGACGACTTTACTCCCTCTGTATTTATAGTCAAATTACCAAAATTCCACAACACATAGGGAAGATCTTTTATCTGCGTGGTAGTGATTTCATTTTTGTTGATAGCTAAACTCACAAAAACCTAAAGTTCCCTAACTGATTACTTTAAATGTCTTTATGTTATTAAAATAATAAAAACACTACAACACAGATAAAGTAAAGATCTTCCCTATCCGGTGTGAAATGTTGGTAATTCTACTATAAGTACAGAGGGAGTAAAATTGTACCGCGCGAAAAACGGTTGTTGCTATGTTGTAGTGTTGTACATTTGTAAGACGTTGACAACACACGCGTGTGTGACGTGCTCTTAAGTATACATAATTAGAGAATCAAAATAAATATATATATTATGTAATATAGTATAAATTTGTTGCTTCACACAGGATTTGTTCTTTTCGCCGTGATAATCGTATCAAGTTTAAGAGGGGGTTGGAACGCTCAAAAATCTTAATCAAACATTACATGGAGATTATACAGTGTATTTTTTGACCACTGATATTTTAAAATCCTAGTAAAAAAGTATAAAAGTATAAAAAAAGAAAACTAAAATCATGGACAATATTTAAGAAAAAAATATATCAATGATAAATTAACGTATTCCCAGCTTTTTTCAATTTGTTCCTACACTATAACCTTACGAAATGAATCGAATGTGATTTATGATAAATACTGTAACGCTTATAATATGACACGGGTAAATATTTGATAAAATAACGTCATTAGGTCACCTGATTAGCAAATCGTGAGAAATTAGTGACTGGAAGAAAGACAGCCGATAAAAATCAAACGCTTAATAATGTTAAAAAAAAAAGGTCACCGATTCATCCTGTCAATTTTAATTTCACCGACTTCCAAGTCATTGTTGCAAACTGTATAATAGTTTACGATTATCACGTCCGCAGTCCACACAGTACCCATATACTTACAGCTATTGTTATTTTATAGCCAGACATAAATAATTAATGAGTGGCTTTTTTTATCGAATCCGAATTTTCGAATCCGAAAAGCGAAGAACCTTCGATTCGAATACAAGGTCGAGGAAATCGACTAAGCGTAGATGTTGAAAATATTTTATACTACGTCAATACAATTTTTCAAATGTATAGTATTATAGCATTGATATTTTTTTTTCTACCGTGAAAGCAATATAATCAAATCCAAAACGAATACCTTTGTTGCTGGCTATATCAACTATAAATACGTCAGAAAAAATGATATTGCAAATTTTTTTTAAATATCAAAGTCCACAGTTTTAAAAATTTTCAATAGGCCGTTGTGAAATTGTAGAAATTATTTCCAATTGCACATAGGTACATTTAGTGAAACAAATATGATATAGCAATAACATTAAAGTGGGTTGAATCTCGTAACAGGCATTGATGCAGAAACCATTGTAGATTTTTTATTATTATTAAATAAAGCATCGGTGTCTATGACCATTGCCTGTATTGAATTGAAAACGTTCACACTTTATCTAAAATTACATTGGGTACATATACGAATAACAATTGATCAATTAGACTATACTACTATAGTGTTAGTAATAAAGGTATGCATTTTATGTTGTCCGGGTAAAGGGTATTATAGATTTTGAATTTAATTTTTCTATACTTTAAAAAACCGTTGAATCAAGAATCATAATATATAATCAATCCATAACAAATGAACAGGTCAAAACTCGATTAAAAATTGTATTTTTAAGAACTTCTATCGACCATCAATGATAAACAGCACGTTTAACCTACAGCTTTATAAAAAGAGATATTCTGATTTGCATTCCTAATAAATCTATAATGTTTACCATGTGATATGAATAACTCTTTATTAGATAGTAAATCATATTAAGCTAGTTATAGTTTTAAATCAGCTATAACTTTATAAGTATTTAAAGTTTAAAGTTTAAATGATTGGAGTCTGGAGACATTGGAGTGTATAGTAATACACTCGGGTATCCCGCAATATGTCTGTCCACTTCGATCATCTAAACTTTAAATATAGGTAGTATAGGCACTTATAAATTATTAATAATTGATTCCTCGTCTGAAAATTGATTTGAATACATTGAAATACACAGCTGAATAATATTTTGAATAGTAATATGAAATTAAAAATATATTATGTTGTCATTCAAAAACAAATAAAAACTTAAATCATGATAACGATAAAAAATAGAAAAAAAACGTTTTTCAAAACTTAACCTTGTCTTGTAACGACTTTAAGTTAGGCAAAACGAACGAACCACCTGATAATAACTAAACAATAGACATCATGATCATTGTATTTTAAAGTACCTATGTCAAGAAAACCTATCAAACGTTCACAAAAAATATTTACTGTATCAATAATAATCGTTGTAATTGTAGAAATAAATAAATAGCACACCTGCTGATATTTCAATAAATAAAAAAAATTATAACAATAGTCGTCACCATGTCAGATTAAGTCTAATGACAACAGAGGTTATGTCATACTGTATATCTATTTACATCTACGCCGTAATCGGATGCAATCACGAATCGATATATTTACGGTATTTCTCATTTATACGAATAACACGGCGCAAAAAAGTTTCTTTTCGAACCGTTTTACTCGAATGGCATTATTCATTCAGTTAGTACTGGAAATAATAAAATGATTTTGTTTCCTTGACTTCTTTATCAGAGTTTTTGGACCTGGAAATAAACTTTCCCTTGTAACACTGACGACATAATTGAAAATTCATGGCTTGTGAATAATAAATGTTACTTCCGCCCCTTTGCCTGCCCACCGTTTGCGGAGCCGGCTCTCTTAACGTTTGTCCGCCGACTCGATTATCTCACACACTATTTTGACACACGAGACTATTGTTTTGACAAAAACTGATCGCGAAACGCCATAAACGTCATAAAAAAGGATATATTTGTATTTTATTATGGCACAATAAAATGTCTTGCCAGTGAAATTCCATCGACGTCGCTCCCATTGTTACATTATCGTTTAAAAACGTTTTATAACGAGCTCCAGTTCGATTCTGATTCTGGTCCCCGGGGGCTTTTAAAAAAGTATAATAATATGATACAAAAGAATTTCAATATCTTTTAGAAAGTTGGAAGTCCTAAAAAATATCTCGGGGGGACGAGTTATTAAAATAATTATAATTTTAATAAAAACTTAATTGTTTTTATAGAAATTGAAAAAAAAACAAACGGAAACTCACAATATTTTCCTACTGCCATCTTAATAATATTTAATATTCACGGACTATGCACAATTTTTTGCCAATGAAATTGATATTTTGTTTCAAAGAATTAGTTTTAAACTTGGTGTAAATATTTGAATAACGTTTACATTTGTCGTGCAATGTCATGTATTTTTAAGTCTAATAATTATTACTTAAGGGGCCCGCTATACTGCCGTCAATTTCAACTCGAGAGAGCTTACATTTTGACAAAATTAAAGTTAATTTACGTTGTCCGATTTTGATTCTGAAAAAAAAATTGTACTCGACAGAAAATTATCTATAGATTGTAAAGAAAACTTTTAAAAATTAATTCTAATAATATTGCGAACCGTAATTGAAAACTTGGTTGTATGAATATTTTCAAATCATAATTAAAATTAAAAACTGATTGTGTTTTGTACTTTCGTACTATCTACACAGACATTTTTTCTGCTGAATTCAAATAGTTTCTTCAGAACCGAAATCAGACAACGTAACTAACTTTAATTTAGTCGAAACTACAAGTAAGTTGTCGTAAAAATTCGTTTCGTGAATATTATATTGTTATCTTAATATTGGCTTGCACATGCGCGTACGAAAGTGACATCCGTCGGTGGTTTCAACCGGTGCGCGATGACATGCTGTGGTGCGTGTAACAATATTAAACGATCGCCAGGAAACCAAAAATAAAACTAATAATACAATAAGTAATAACTATTCAATCCACCAGAGAACAATTACTATTGTATAACCAGTGATAATATGTATATATCTACTAATATCGTATATTCGTATATTATATTAGAATTTTCCATTAATGGTAGTATATGTTTGTAATATATACAGTTTGAGTTTAAAATGTTTACGATGTTGGATTTTCATCCGTAAATTAACGAAGTTTCATTTATCAATTTTTGATATTCTGTTGTAATTCAAAAACGAATAATACTAGATACTTGAATTTATCACCAAATATTAAAATTACCCTTTTCCATATATGGTCATATTTTTAAAGAATGTTGTCTCTTTTTGAGCTATTTATAGCCTTAAAAAATTTTTAAAATTTTGTAAATTATTTTTAAGTTAGAAATTCATAAAAGTTTTTTTTTGATAGCTAAGACCTGACGGGATGGATTCGGTTGGGCGACCCTTCATTGTATTTTTATCTCTATTGGTGACTCATTCCTGCCACGGTGCCACATTTTTAAACTCGTCACAGCTGGAAGTTTGTGATGATTTCACTAGTTCTGATAAATCGGTTTTTTAGACTTTGGTTTAATATAAATTAGTATTTCGCCAAATATGTAACTTGTCTGCTTTTTTCTTTCTACCATTACTGCTACTTTTCATTTTATATTTGGAGGGGCAATCCAACTCAAACTCTTTATTTTTTCTACTGGTGTACGTTAAAGACATACAGTTATTATTCTATTTTAGCTGCAATAGGCCACATAATACATATACACTCTTCTGGCATGTGTTTACTATTGTCACTCTAAAAAGCATTTTCTCCATACTATAATACTATAGGTAACTGTTGAATAATATAAAAATATTGTGAATATAACATTTAAAATTTAAATATCATGTATTTATCATGAATAATTATATGTAATTCACAACTTGAGTGACATAAACATAACATAAAATGTATGAATATCAGTCACTGTCAAACCAGATCTGTGTTGTTACTTGTTACTTGTTTACTCCATGAATACAGTGAATTGAACTATTATCAAGCTATTAATGATAATAATATTATCCAGAGCATGCTAAAGGCTTTCATTGATATTTTAACTTTAAAGCGAATTAAACAAACATTTAAAAATAATTTTAATATTTAATTAGGTATATAATAAGTCACTTTAAAATTAAAATATTAATACCCTAGATAGTTTTATTTCTTTTAAGTTTAATAATAGGTCAATTCAACACAAAATTGGTTCTACTGAACTAAAATTTTCTCTCGTGCCTACGTATGTAGAATGGAAACAGCACGTCAGCTGGTTTGTTTTTCTTTGATTCATTTTAAGATCATCTACTCTTTTAGTAGCAAAACCGAACCAAGAACATACACGTTTATCGGTGGAAAACTATTGGATTTTCGAGTGAATTTATATTTTTCATGATTGACGCAATGTTTACTAGTAGACACGTTATCGGATTCATATTCCATTATAAACAGACATGATGCGGTATTGGACGCAAAGGTTTTTTTTACATAATTTTTTATATTTCGTGTGTCAATGAATTTCATGATAAGGGTATAGTTCGTTTTGATGTTGATTTGATTTTGAAAATACCATTTCTATCTATTCGCATAACCACGATGTATCGGTTCAATATAATACGTATAATTGGTGAAACTTGCGAAGAGGAAAACTGCGAACTGCGTCGGTCATAGCTGGCAACTGCAGGTTCGTCAATATCAAAATTAGTTAAAAATATGTGCTCATTTAAAATGGCCCAGAATCACTGATTAATTGTATGTAAATACACAATACTATTGTAATGATGGCGCCAGACAATAATATTATAACGTATATTATGTAAGTGAAAGTTTAGACATTATTGTTGCAATTATAAATCAATAAAATTTCATAGGTACCTAATGTTTAGTACAGAAGATATGTAAATTTAAGTGTCCACACTCTAGAGTCATCATTTCTGAGTTAAAATTTTTCTGAAAGTATTTTTTTACATAATTTGATGCTGTTGCAAGACAACATTTTCTTAAAACATATATATTTTATTATAATTTTTGTATTATTAATATAAAGGCATATTTATTTCAGCATAGATATTTCTGTATTAATATATTTATTATTACTAGTTTGAATTACAACATACATTTTTAATTTCATATTGCGAACCAGAATATTATTCGGAGTATTCCGATAGATAAGAATCAAATTTCGGGGTAGTTAGTTCATTTTAAATTATAAGTTGTATTTAAAGTTAAGATGAGTGAGATAGAATGGCATACGCAGAGCTACTCCTCAAATTGTTGGCCCATTACTCGCTCATCACAACTTTAAATGCTTATAACTAATTGATTACCTACTAGTTAAAACTTCAATTTTTAGGAAATGAAATATTCTAAAAAATATTTTGCTTGGGAATATAAAATTAAAACGTACATAGTCACTTAAAAAAATAAAAATAAAAAATGGTAAGGATAAAAATTGTAAACATCATGTCTTGCAATGATACAGAAACAATATTTTTAAAAAATTTAAACTTTTCAAAATTAGTGTAGAGACGGAACGGATAACCTAATAATAATAAGTGTACATTAATATTACAGTTTTATTATAGTATTTTTAGGTTCCATAGACAATTAAAGTTTTTAAACAATCGTCTAGCTATATAATAAACTTGTTTTATGGGATAACTATTTAAATTTAAATATAATTTTTTTTGCCTATAAGAACTACTATAATCGTAAAAATAAATATTAAATACAATGAAATAATGTAGGTTACCACTGCCCACATACTATGTAAATCTTATTGAGGAGATGACCAAAGTTTTGACCGTTAACGACATCAGTAGATTTTCTGCCATGACAGTGCTTAACGACAAGTTCATGCAAGTTGAAAAACAATTTTGCCATGTGGGGAAGACTCTCCGACTGTTCTTCAGACAAATGACCCGGAAAAAAACCTTATAAGAGCTATACACAGCAAAGTTTTTTTTTTAGTGATTTCTTTTATACTTTTACTTATTTTCCTACCTATTTGTTTCAAAATGTTTTATAACACTGTTCAAGTACCTTTTCTACTTTTCGACCGGGTAGATTGTCCATTTGAAATCAATGGCCGTGTGAATTGGGTTACGACATCAAGAACTCGTACTTCCAACTTTACATAGCATAAATATACCATATAGGACATAGGTACTTAACTTTAAATGCTTGGTGAAGACAATAAATTCTGTTATCTTTTACATTTAAATATCAGTTCAAAAACACGCATTACTCGATGATTAAAACGAATTCAAAAGTATTACATCGTATTCCACATAGAATTGCGTAAATTCTAAAAATAAAAAAATTGCCTATAAAATATGTCTGTTTTAGAATAATTCTCAGTGTGGAAATTACAAAAATAACTTCATTGGTTATTTAGCGATTCTATGAATATTTTTTATCAGCTCGTAATTTAAAGCCTACATTTTAAGTAAGCCGCGTACAAAAGTTTTGTATAAGCGCGTTAATGATAATAATTTGTTCAAAACGAAAATGTATTAAGTTAATTGCATTTTATTTAGTTAAAAGTTTTATTCAGTTAGTTTGTGAAGATAAAAAATATGATTTAATATTATCGCGATAAAAAAGTGTACACAATATATTATGTTCTCTCGCGTTATGACGCGAAATCATAAATGTAATTAAAATAATAAATGTCATGTTTCCACCGCAGCAGGTGCGTTTTGCGGGCAAGGTAATTAATTGTGCAAAAGAGGTTGTCAATCGTACTATAGTCGTGTATAGGAATAGCAGCCACCCAAGTACGAACCGAACTAGATCTCGATTAAATTGCAAATTGAATTCGTGCAAGTTTAATGGATATAATATATAAGCATCTATATGGTGAACAAGTTCAAACAAATTTTAGAGCCTATGTCTGAAATGTTTGGAAAAGTTTTAACGATCTGCGCTGTATAGTTTATAAAAATGTGTGCGAGTGGTTATAAACTTTAATGTACAAACTTCTTGTTATAGTCTGTGAAAAATGATGTTTTACACTCTATCGTCGTGTGACGATGGTTAAACAATAATACCCTTCCCGCGGTTCCAATGAATAGGTTGAAAATTATTTTTACAAATCTTAAGTATAATTTTATACATGCCGTATACACGTAAGTATACTACGCGTAAGTATACTTACTCCTTACATTAATT
The DNA here is from genome assembly GCF_019925205.1 of Metopolophium dirhodum. Taxonomy (NCBI): domain Eukaryota; kingdom Metazoa; phylum Arthropoda; class Insecta; order Hemiptera; family Aphididae; genus Metopolophium; species Metopolophium dirhodum. The sequence continues at coordinate 13,875,058 of NC_083567.1, read as the reverse complement.
ATTGATTATACCGAAGGATTTTATTGCCATACAATTGAACTTCGATATAGTATAATAATGATAGTGGTTACTGGTTAATAGCGTTTCGTACTTTAGAGTGTGATTTTTTTATTATAATCCATTATGCTTCCGAGCATATTTATGTTTTTTAAATTATTAAATTATTATATTATCGGGGAAAAAACAATTGACCATACTTTCCAATCCCTATTCAGTATATTCATATTGTTTTATACTTTTATTACAGTTTCTGTTGTATGTAGATATAGCTCATTATTATAGCTAAATATATGCTGCATATTATAAAAGCATTTTTAGTTGAAAACAGGTCATCCGAGTTTAATCTATTTTTTTGTACTGATAGAAATGTATGCATGACCGTCATAATTGTCTATTTTCATTCAATCTATGAGATAAATCAACTTTAGTTTTAACACGCATAGCTGGTTTTTGTAATACGACATGATTACTTTGTTTTGTAAAATTTTACCGTATTACTAAGAATTGATGAGTAGAACTTTCTCGAAGTTCACGACCCTTCTTGGGAAACTAAAAGCTTTACGAGTAAGGTGGTTAGTTAAAATACTAATTAGGAACAAAGAAAGTTGCGTATAAGCAATATTGACAGCTAATCAAATAAGAATTACAATATACATATTATATAAAACTTTAAAATTACTTTACTTTTCTAGGTGTAGTCAAAAATCGATAAATGTTAATAAAATTATAAGATAAATAAACTTAAAACTGTTTTCGGTTTTGTATCAGTGACATTCTGTTAAAATATTTTTTATTAGTGAGTTGAACTCCACGGGTGATGCATAATATAATTGTGGGATCTTCTTTAGCCATTAAGAAATCGTAAGTTAACTTTGTACCTATGGCCAACTTTTAATATATTTAATACTGACTCGTTTTTTCTATGTTAGTTATTTGTAGGCCACTTGACTGTTTTGTTTGTTTAAACCATGATGTGTAGCATGTTTTAGATTGCATTATTATATTATAGCCAAAACCAACAGATATTTAAAATATCGAGTAATTTTTTATTTTTTTAATCCGAAAAAGATCATTAGGAAAAACTAATAGAGGAATTCAAGCGAGACATAACAAAAAAAAAAGTTGTTTGATAAAGTGAAATATTATTAGGTACTGAAATGTTTATCGAGTATATAAAAGTTTCATGTCAAAGTCAAAGTTCCAACCTCAGCTTTAATATTATCGAGCTTTAATCGATTGGTTTAGCTATCTTATTATATAATAAATTATGACAACCTATGTAATATTTTTTGATATCCAAGCATGTCAGCTTTCAACAACGTAAAGCTTCGTGTGTCCATCGAAGTTAGCTATATAATTTTGAAGGTACTATTATCGTTTATCTATATATAATGACTTTCAAAATCTCAATGGCACTTGATAAAATAATAAATAATATATATTATGTAGGTTATTAATACACTTGGGCAATAACTAATATTATGTAGACTTTGATAGGCGTATAGTGCCTAAGAATTTAGAACCATTTCAATACTTTGGACACTGACATAATCAGGTAGACAGATAAACAGAGAGATTGATATAGAAATAGAGTGAAAGATAGAAAGAGAGGGAGAGAAGGGAGAGAGAGAGAGAGAGAGAGAGTGAGAGAGATAGAGAAAGATCGGGAAATATAGTGACGTGTGTAAAGCAATGATGTCGTAATTCATATAAATCGTCAGTACTCGGTGACCACCGACACCACCATGATAGTGGCCACTTTATTTTGGCAAACTAACCATTTTCCAGCCCTTCGTCTGCGATGGTATAAATTACGTAATATTATATACCTATAAGTATCTAATCTAAACACGAACCAACCCCGTCATAACTATATGTATACATATATGTATTAAATAACTGCAGCAGGGTAATATTATGTGTAAAGGTACGACGGTGAATAATATCGTCAATAAATTATATTATCGGTGGTGGCGGCGGCAGCGGTGACGTCGAACATACGATAGAGAGAGAGAGATTGCCGGTTGGGGTGCTAAGGTGGGAGGGTTGACTGTGAATTCAAGCAATGACGACGACGACGACAGACCCGAAGAGAAATCCGGGTCATCACGTAGTATAGCGGCACCGGCAGCGACTGTATACTCGTGTACCACCGACCGGCACCTAACTTATGTATATAGATATATATATAGAACCACACCTAACCACACCCGACCAACACCACACCCGCGAACTTTGGTGGCTTGACGGTGGAAGTGGGATGGTCTGTGGAGGGGAGGGGGGGGGTGCGAGGGTGAGAGAGATAGACTGGCCCTCGTCATCCCGGATCAGACCGCCACGGCGCGAACGTGTTGTCATAGTACAGCGGGGTAGGTGCCATCTGCCTATACATATACATGGCATACAAAGAACAATGCGTGCGAGCGGACGAGCGGCTTTTCTTTATTTTCGCCGTTTTGCCTCTACCCGATCCCACCACCCCTCCCAAACGCCGAGTCCGAAGGTTCTGATGCCGCCGCCGCCGCCGCCGCCGCCGCTGCTTCTGCTGCTTTATATTCACCATCCATCCATTAAAACCGTTTCACCCGGTCGTGTTGCCGTCTACTATGCGCACAACTACGATGACGACGACGGCGACCTCGACGCGAATTCTTCGCAAAATAAATAACGCCGTCCGCTTCATCGTAGTCGGGTCACGCGCATATTTTCCACGGACGCGATAGGCAAAAGACCGCCGTCGCCGTCACGTCTCTCCCGCGCCGTAGCCCCGTCACCGTTTAACATAATATATTTTATAACTACCTGTGCGTGTATATTTATTATTGAAATATTGCATAATATCTATACGTATGTGTGTGCGTGCGTGTGCGTGTAATATTATATTGTACGGGGACCTGAATCGTCGCCATGCCACCGAGGCGGACGGGTGCAAAATTATATAATTACGAGGGTGTGCGACTACCACCCCGCACCCTAAAATCGTGTCTGTGACTACGTGACGCCGAGCCGGTCACTTCGCTCGGCCGACACTGTTCGCCTACGTCGAGAAAATATTTTCCAAGCCAAATACATTGCACATTTGCACGGTATAACGGTGCGCAATGCCGGCGACGGTTTGATGTGCGACGACGGCCATTGCATAATATTATTATGACTGGTACACGACAATTATTATTTATAGATCCGAAGACCCTTTTTATTTCCAGCCGATGTGTGATAATATCCGAATTATTGGTTTCGAAGCAAAATGTTTCCGTTACCAAAATATTATAATATTATAACCACATGCGTAGTTCGTGTGGATACCCACGCAGGGTATGCCAGAACTCGACTTCCATAAACGAAGTCAAATCACACACGAATATAATAATATGAAATTTGTGTGCCAAATAGATTGCACAAAAATTATCAGTGTGACATAAAACAATAAAATTTTACATGATATCATGTACGCGACGTAACCACAAATTATGTACAAAACAAATACCGCGCGGCATATTTCCGCCAGTAGGCGGAACCAATAATCATTATTATATAATGTAGTATATGCATATTGCACAATATGTGACCATAATTATGATATTATTATGTACATAATTTTTTTTGATTAGAAATAGAATTAACATTAACTTATAAGTTATAAATAAAAATAATATAAATATATAATACATTTGTTGATCAAGATTGTACGTTTCGCACTTTCGAACCTCGATATATGTATTTCTAAATGTGATATGTACCTGAGAATTTAGAGCTTTTATATGACATTATCTAGATAGGTATATTACTTAATCAAATTGTCAGATATAGGAACATATTAATTAAAAATTGAACTCTCAAAGGTATTTACCAACGGTAATAAATTCCCCGTATAACAGATATATAAGGTATATTATGATACGTAATACCAGAGCAAAAGTATTGTTATTAAAACATTTAAAAAAATTGATATTTTAAATTGAAAGTTTCAACTATTAGTAACACAATTTTCAAGAATATTTTCACGAATTAATTAATTAATTGGCTTAGGTATACTGAAAAAAAATTGTTTAAGAAAAAAAATATAAAGTATAATTGGTGATAAATAAGAGTGTAAAGATTATTTTAATACTCCATTGACAGTGAAGGCATTTAAACTGAACAAATAACAATAATTTTTTTTTAAAGCCAGAGTTAACGGTATTTAAAAGTTAAAACAAATATTTTGATGGAAAGTAATTTAAATAACAGCTTTTAAGTTGTTTGTGTAATTATCATAATATTGAAGTTATTAAAGGAGAACTTTTTAATACCATTGTACTAAAATTATGATTATTTAACGTAATAATAAGCGCTTCTAAATAGTTAATTTAAATAGAAGCTACTTGACCACCCATCTCTTATGTGTGTTTATATCTAATAAACTTTGTGCGTGAACAAATATTTTGTTTATACGCTTACATTTGGCTCGCACAACAAATATCAGCGGTCAATTTGGTTTTGTTTTACGGAGAGGGTGATGACAAAAACAATGTTATGAAAAACCACTGAACTTTTAAGAATTATAAAATTGTGTAGAGTCTCATATCTAAACGAGCTGTTCTTCGTCATTTCTTTAAGCAGATTTAATTTCGCATGAACGGTTCGCTCGTAGCTCGCGGCAAAATGAAAATTGTTTTACCCAAGCATTAAGATATATCTTCAAAAAATAAAATAATAATAAAACAAAAATATAACTTGGTTTTAGTTTTTTCCCTTCTTTAAGGCATTATAGCGGATTTAAAGTTATGCTTGCAGAAAGTTATTTTCTTGACAATACTTAACATTCCGTTTCATACGAAGATTTATTTTATTAAATTTTCATGCCCACAACATTTTAGAGTACTATATGTAAATAAACAATTATAAATCTCGAAAATTGTACTCTTTAATACTTTAATAAAATGTAAATATTTTATTTTATTTTATAGTGCTGATGTTACTTTTAAAATCGTCGCGCCGAGCGTTGTATAAAAAAATATAATCCGTACGCTTTTGGTAAATTTCACTTTTGAAGATTTCGAAAATAACAACCGCCTGAATAAAGGATTAAGTCCTGGCCCGCACGCAACGAAATCGATTTGATTGCACCTGTATTATTTTGATGATTGTAATTACAAACGTAATTTCGGTCCGTAACGGTCTCAGCCTTGGCAAAAGCCGGTTATTTAGAGTCAAATTAATGTTGACTTTGCCGAGTTGATTAAAACGTAGTATAGCTGACCGACTGTATTATGTGTGGTCCGACAACGTTAAACAAAATAAATGTTACAATTTAGTTTATTAGTTCGACCCATTGTATTTATATATATTAGTGTAGCACCACCGTGTAATTCTATCACCGTAGTGTTCAAAAATACCGAGAAGAGTGTTGGTCTAGACCCTCGCGGGTCAATAACACAAAATTCGGTCGGCGTGTATAATAATAGCCGTACGATATTCTATCATAAATAAAACCGCGCGATATGAATAAAAACGGCCTTTTCCTCCCACTCGGATTTCCGTATAATATATACTGCTTAAATGCTACGACATAATAATAATATAATACAACTCCAACGAAATTACCGCCATAAAACGAAACCCATAATGTGTCGATGTGCGGCGGTGATACGCGTTCGATGTCCCCGGCGAAACATTCGTCGGACGACCTCGGATGTGTGTTCGGAATTCGCGAGATATCCACCCCCTCTCCCTATTTTCTTCTGTTCGCCGTCGACCCTTCGATTCCAAAAAAAGGAAACGGACAACTTTACTCGTTATTATCGTGTTCGCAGTATTGTGTTTTAGTTTTTAACCACGCCTCCCCCCCCCCCCCCTGGTGACGCAAAAATGTTTAGGTATAGAATCGGACGTCGTCGCGCTCTTCGTATACCCATCATCTCGATGTACATCCGCGAGTTTGTTCGAATCAGAAAAGTTCCTTTTTACGGTTCCTTATAGCGAAGTGGTCGTCAACCGTCGCGGCCAACGAGGTTATGATATTATTATATTATATTATCGTTACATACCTACCTACCTACTCAGCTGTGCAGTATACACGATACGTGACCTTTTACAAAATCGACAAACGAAACAGACGAAAAGGACAACAACTATTATTATTATTATTTGCTTACAAATGTTGCATTTGTGTTTTCGATAAAGCCCACGACCGTCCGAGTGACGTAAACAATTTTAGGTATAGAATCGGACGCGCTACTTAGCTCGTTCGTCGTAGCCATCATCTATGTAAGATATCATATATATGTATACGTCTGCGAGTTTGCTGTAGAAAAGTTCCTTTTTACGAAGTGAACGGCCAACGAGATTATCTTAATATATTTAATTAATATCATACTCAGCTACGGCCGAAAGCGACCTTTGAAAACAACGAGTTTAAAATAGTTTTTTTTTTTTGGTCACTCCGAAATAATAAATCGATGTAGAATTAAGAAAAAAAGGTGGGTAAGTGGATGTCGCTCTGCTGTACAGTAGGTTACAAGTGGGTCACTGTAATGGATGGTGTTAAATTTGAATTCAATGATATAATATCATGGTATAAGAAAAACGATTCCCTAGGATATTACCAAGTATATTTGATGATATTATTGTGAATAAATTAATTTATAAATAACCTATTTACGTGGAGCCTTGTTTTTAATTTTCAATCCTTAGCTATAAAAGTTGAACATTATACAAAATAATTATTAAATTATAAATTTTGTCAAAATTTGAACTTTAAATGCTTAAAAAAAAAAATTGTGCCTATGTATTTTTAATATTTTTCAACTGCTATTAGAACGATATACCAGGAGCCTTATATTAAATTTTCACACAGTTTTTTACCTAACAAATAAATTTTTTTGATATTTATAGAAAAAAAAACTAAAAAAATTTAAAACTGACAATGTCCGTAAACAGCTCAAAAAGAGTCAAATTATTTTCAAAATTTGATAGTGTATAGGAAATGCTAATATAAACATTCAGTGAAATTTTCAAGTATCTACAGTCATACATTTTTTAATTACGACAAAATAAGAAAATCGTTACATCAGAAATCGAGTGAATATCAAATGCTGTAAAAATATGAATTTCAAACGCTCATAAAAATTTAATTTGACTTTCTTGTAGACATTTTTTTTTGATAAAGGTAGACAAACTTATGGATAGTCTTTGGGTTGGGCCTGCCGGGTCCAATTGTGAATCCAAACCATCCAAGCACCCACTGAAGACCACACAAAAAATGTCATCAAAATCAGTGCAGCCGTTCAGGAACTGAGTTTGAATATTTACACACGGACAGAAGAAATATATAATATATTAAGATTGTGTATCTTATACATTTATACGCTTTCTACTAAAACGGTTAATAATTTGGTTTAATGGACCGTACTTTTATAATATATAATATTATATAAAATATAATGTACTATAATTATTGTAATGGTGGAAAACATATTCTTTCAATATTATTCAGTAACCATCCTCACCCTGTAACCCGCAAGAGATTTCTGCGATTCGCGTGGTTAAAATATACCCGCTCGCGCTTCGATAACTGGATTAGCGTGTCCAAATAATATTTTAAAGTATTCAAATCCCGAAACGTTATTTTATTTATTTAAAGTAGATGATTATTTAGCATAATATAAAACCAACAAATTCGGCGTATTCAATTTTCTTGGTTAGAAAAAAATATAAAGATGGATGTGCGTGGTACGTTGAATAACAAATAACTGTATACATATTGTATAATAATATAAAGACCAGCGTCCGTAATTAAATATTGAAAAATAAATACAAATTCGTTTTAATTTAACAAAAAAAAAAATGTCTCATCATACACAACCAAAAAGAAGAAATTATTATATTGACTGAACAAACTATTGTCGGATATAGAACCGATCAGGTTGAAATCGCGTATTCCGGTACGTCATAGTCAAATTTATGAGTGCCGTGGACACTATCATTTATGATAAACGGTTTTTGGATACAGAGCAGAGAGCCACTCTGAAATGTACTACAATATATTATGTCGCTATTATTAATCTTTCATCGTGTGCTGACATTTTTTTGAAGAACCAGGAATTTTCTATATTATAGTACTTGCATGTATAGTGGATAATATATGAATAGTATTAGGGCACGGCAATATGATGAAAATGTAATATTGAAAATATTATAAATAGAAATAAAAGTCATAACGCATGTTATTATTATTATGTTAAACAGTAAGCACAGAACAAAAATACATAGACGCAAATTTATATATTATTTCAGGGCTTGAAACCGTTATCAATTTAATCGTGTTAGCGGTAACCGAAAATTTGTTGGATACCGGTTACCGATTTTATACCGGTCCTGTTGTTAGCGGTAACCAATCACCGGTACTATATTCAAAATTACAGGTTACCGTTAAGTGATAACCGCTTCCAAAAAATGTCGGTTACCGGTAACTGATTGAATACCGGTTTTCTAAAAAAAAAATTGTACTATACATTTGTACCCGTATACTTAATACAATATTCGAGGTGCGTCGTCTTGGCACCCATAAATCGACAAACCCCCCCTAACATATCTCATTATTTTGCACCCGGAACCACCAGGAGTCAACCGATCGGTTCCGCACTGATCTCAAGTTTTTGTACCCGATTTGTACCCATTTGTACCCTCCCTAAAAATGTTTGTACTTCTCTCCCTTTTACGTAAAACCAGATCCCCCGTCCGGGTGCTGTAACGACGTCATACTGGCACACAGCGTCTTTATTGGATACGCAGTGCTTGGTGTATTTCAAAATCTTTGTTTTTCGGTTTACCTAAATGTAATAACTCATCGATGGTAGTAATTACTAGTGGTGGGTCGTTACTGCTGTATTCGGTATAATGTAACGATTACATTGGTGGAACGAGAAGAAACGAGTACATTTATCGTTCCACGTTCGTTCACACATTCAGTACAAAGTTATCAACTACAAAATGGTCCCCATCAGGGTATATCGATATCGAGTCCATACCGAATACCGATTACCGACGATGGTCGAATAGTAACGAGTTCTCACGATTATAGACATAATATAATATATTGTATGATAAATATAATATAATGTTGATATCTTTAAACAGTATAATTATTAAATACTATTATTTAATTTTTAATTTTTATACATTTAAATATTTTAGACTTAGGTAAGTACCTAAATTAATTTTGGAAGTTCCAGTTTATTATTTTTATTATTATATTTTTTTTCGAGGGTAAAGTGAAGTAATTTTTGAATCGGTACTTATAAACTTATTAACTCTACCGATTGGAACGATTCTACAAAAGGAACGATGATTTCCACCACTAGTTATTACATTATATTACTATTGTATACGAGTATATAAGTATATTGTTATTTGACAAAATAACTTTGTTATATTTTAATGAATGAAATGTTAAATTCTCAAGTTTTAATACAAAATCACATTTTGGATATAGCATCAATCTACTCCATTGAAGTATAGAACTACTTTAAATAAAACTGCTGACCAAATAAGAACATATTAGTTTAAGTTATTTTGTTATTTTTTGTCTGTCATAAGCTCGAGCAAAATAAAATGATATAGTTTTGGAAGCAACAAAATTAACATTAACGTCTTCAAATGTATATGTAGGTAAGTGGAATCGAATACATCATGTTAATATACACTTATAAAAACATATATAGTTTAATTTAGTTCCATATACATTTTTATCAAAGTTAGGTTCCATATAAGTAATAAGTTATAAGTATAGTTAATTTGATTAGAACTTGGCTTTAATAAAAAAAGTTATATGGAACTTAACTTTAATAAAAACTTATTAGGAAATTAACTTTAGTAAAAACTTATTTGGAACTTAAATTTAATAAAGAAAACTTATTTGGAACCTAACTTTAATAAAAACCTATCTGGAACATGACTTTAATAAAACGTATATAGAACTTAACTTTAATTTGACTGGAACTTAACGTAATAAAAAAATTTCTTTGTAACTATAAGCTTTAATAAAACTTTTACGGAACTTAACATTAATTTGACTGGAACTTACCTTTAACTAAAAAACTTATTTGGAACTTAATTTTAATTTGACTGAAACTTAACTTTAATAAAAAAAACTTATTTGGAACTTAACTTTAATTTCCTTGGCACTTAACTTTAATAAAAACTTATTTGGAACTTAACTTTAACTTCACTGGATCTTAACTTAGATTTAACAGGAACATCACTTAAATTTAACTTGTATCGAACTTAACTTATAACTTCACTGGAACTTAAGTTATTTTGTTGTAATTTAAAAATAGTAGGTATTCGTGAATTTATTATTTTTATATGAATAATTATTTTATAGAAAGTACTCACATATAAGTCGATCAGAAACTATTTATACTGAATGTTAATAGTAATTGTCTATTAAAATATCTATTATTTGTATTAATTTGTTAACAATAATTAAGACTTAACTTAACTTAATTAAACATAAATGGACTTAACTTTAATAATAGTTATATGGTACTTAAGTTTATTAAAAACTTATATGGAACTTAACTTTAATTTGACTGAAACTTAACTTATAACTTCACTGGAACTTAAGTTATTTTGTTGTAATTAAAATTTTTTTTGGAACTTAACTTTAATAAAAAAAAAAAAAACTTATTTGGAATTTAACTTTAATAAAAAAAACTTATTTGGAACTTAACTTTAATTTCCTTGGGACTTAACTTTAATAAAAACTTATTTGGAACTTAACTTATAACTTCACTGGAACTTAAGTTATTTTGTTGTATTTAAAAAACTTATTTGGAACTTAACTTTAATTTGACTGAAACTTAACTTTAATAATAAAAACTTATTTGGAACTTAACTTTAATTATAAACCCTTATTTGGAACTTAACTTTAATTAAAAAAAACTTATTTGGAACTTAACTTTAACTTCGCTGGATCTTAACTTCGATTTAACGGGAACTTCACTTAAATTTAACTTGAATGGAACTTAACTTATAACTTCACTGGAACTTAAGTTATTTTGTTGTAATTAAAAAACTTATTTGGAACTTAACTTTAATTAAAAAAATGGCAATTATCCCAAAGTGATCATTGAATAATAATTCAATGATGAATTTAATAGTTACATTCCCGATTACATTAATTATTGGATTATAAATTAGAATAAACTACAGGTTCCAGCTTCTACTACAACATTATTTATGTTTTAATTTTTAAAATGCAATCTGCACCTTGAGCCGGTGATTTTACACGTAATACAATAAAATTGATACTAGTGATGGGTACCCGATTGTTGAATTAAATTATCTACACGTTTTCAATAAAAAAATATCTATGAAGTATAAACATCCGCATTTCTATTAACAATAAATTCTTAATTGTATGAGCTATTCAATTACATAGCTATACATAGCTATACATATAACATATTATTTTTTTCGAAAAAATTATTTAAAAAAACAAGAATAATTCCTTTTTTATGTCACACGGGTTGATCTAGCTACTGACTGCTACGACAACTGTGCATAATCCATGCATATTACGTTTTAAAAACGTCCAGAAAAGCGTTTGTTTTAAGACTGTGTGTCTTGATAACAACTAATTTAATTTAAAGTGTAAAATAATAATTATAGTAAAATATATAATTGCAATACCAATATTTAGCCATCTAGGGTATAAACCACACTAAAAAAGGTGTAAGTATACTAATAAAATACATGAGGTGTATAATGTATTTATGTATATAAATTATAAAATATAAAGATTGATAACATTATATTGTTTTAAAAACTTCGCGCAAACCTAAGGTGATACCTGGCGTATAGTATATGCAAAAAGGTACGTTTTAAACTTGGCGTGGTGAAACGAAGACGGCCTTCGGACTGTTCGGTCTCGCGTATTTTATACATTCCGCTTTTAGGATTAAAGTTATAAACGCTTTTACGTCACCAAGTTAACAGATTGTCCGTGGCAATAGATATTTAACATAAGTCTTAAAGTAAAAATAAAATATTAATAATTGAAAACAAACTTACGCGTAAACATCGAATCTTCCGAAGAAACCTAGCTAGAGTGCCGCCGTCGCCGAAGAAACAGCTATCTTCATCTCGCTCCGAACTGAAACTTGAAAGTATCGAAATATTTTATGAAAACAACCTGATCATAACGAAATGTGTGAGTTTGTATTAAAACTTATATTATTATAATATATACGGCTTCACGAACTGTCCGTCTATATTGACGGCTTATTATTTTTTTGTTCACTGAAATTATTAGAATTATTAATCGTCGCCGACGAATGTTGACAATTGACGATTGCCATAGATATTATTAAAAAATATATAATTTACTATGATAAATCCGTAGAACTTACATATTATACTCAGTACCTATACAGTCTGTTGATAAATCGTATGCACTTTTACAGAAATCTTTGTGATCAGCAATGTACCTATTCCTATGTCAAATTTAACTATGTAAAACTGGTCCGCAAGTTTATTGACAGTCTATTATTCGAATGCATTATCCCGCTAGTTTCTCTAGACACAGTGTTTGAGAAGTTATATTTATTTGGTACCTAATTAAATTACAATATGAATTTTTATAAGTTACCTCTAGGTACTTGTGATTTGTTCAAAACTCGACTACCAGTTCTTAAATAAAGTAGTAATTAATAAACTAAGATATAATAGTATGATTTAAGAATAGTTTTAAGAAGTCATTATTTATTAAACCATTATTAGTAGCTACGAGCGTATAATCATTTATGTAGCTAAAATAAATTAAACATAATAATATTATTATAGTTCATACGTAATGGTAGGCAGTGTTTATAAATACCGGTAATTGGTTCTTAACCGGTTAAAAAATATTACGTTATTATAACGATTTATGTTAGCTGAAAAATTGTCTCAGTAACCGGTAACCGATAACCGGGAGTGCAAATAGGTTTATAATAATGGTAACCGATTATAGGTTCCCCAAAATTCCAGGAAATTACCGGTTTTTAGTTTCAAGCCATGTATTATTTTATAACGTAATACATCATAAACAATTCATTACAACATAATATTATGTATTACCTGTTGTTGATGTTTCTGTAATAATTATATTATGTATGATTAAAATCTTTTGATAAGGTCCTTGAAGATTCAATAGCAATACTAAATTGTAAATACTATTAAACATGGAATAATCGTTATCCGACTATTGTCTAACTACACAATAATATAATATGCCTAGGCTTATAGGAACATATTATTTGATTTACAGATAGTTTCTATCAACATAATAGATAGGTAAATGTATCAAATATTCATCATTTCATCATTTCTTAAATATATACAATAAAACTATAATATTGTATTCAGCACATTAATATAATATAATACAGGCGAAAAAATGTAAAATTGGAAGTATTTTATTGGTAATCTCTTCTCTATCTCTAATATAGTTACTTATGAGGTGACTGACCTGCTAGACACCCAAACAAATTCGTTGGCTATATGATTAGCATGGACGCCCGAAATTTTTAAAAATTTTTTTCACGTAGTTTATTACTTATATTTGTTTTTTTGGTGACAGTAATGAACGCTGTCCGCGATCCGACGCAGTCGAAATGCATACCTTATGAGTTATGACGTGACCCGGTCGTCGCACATTGTCCGCTATCCGACGAAGTCGCATTCCTTACCCGGATAACTGAGGTGACTGCCCTGCTAGACACCCAAAAAACACGGCGGCTATATGATTTTCATAGACGCCCGAATTTTTTTAAATTTTTTTACACGTAATGTCGCGTTTTTGGCGGCAGTAAAGAACGTTGTCCTCGAACAGACGCAGTTGGATTGCATACCTGATGCCGTGACCTGGACGTCCCACATTGTCCGCTATCCGACGGAGTCGGATTGCCTACCCGAATAACTGAGATGACTGACCTGTTAGACATCAAAAAAATCGCGACGGCTATATGACATAATCGGGCTACCACGTCAAACCGCGGTGGTGACAACCTTATCACAATTCCTTATCACCAGACCTCCTTATCACACACTAACCTGCTTCAGACCGACGACCAGACCAAAAGACCACTGCAGCTTCTGACATCGGTTAAAACTCTTCGCCAACTCAGGAGGTTTGGGGGTCTCCCCCAACGACACTCGGAGATCTAGTAATATTATAAAAGATAGACTAAATAGTATAATACGTTTAATCAACGACACGTCATAAACCACAATATATATTATAGACTTTGGTACGTTTCAAATTCAAATGTACACTTTCGTGGGAAACTAAACATGAAAGATATTAAGATAGTTAAATACAAAAACTTGAACAAGTGTCACTTTAGAGTTGCACTAAGGATGCTGTTGACACAATAGATTAGATGATTAATGACTGGATTATACAAGTTGCAGAGACAAACATAACTGGCCAAGTTTTTGTATAAACCAAACGCTTCAAAAGTATAAACAGTTTCATTATTTATTCAACTAATTACGTGACAAAATCAAATACGGCCAAAAAAAATATTTTCATACGATTCTCAAGATTTCAAAAACATACAATTAATATACAATTGAACACTATATGCATATTGCACGCCGAAACGCAATAGTCTGTCGAAGAGCAATAAAAATCAAGCAATATATATTTTAATGACAATTTTTGGTCGCAAAAAATGATATATTCATATGAAAAAAATCATTATAGTAAAAGTAATCATTTTAGTAATAAAAATAATTTAGATACATTTTTCTTAGAATAATTTCTTAGACAATATTATATTTTATAATAAAAAACCTTTTTATACATCAATTGATTGTTTAATTTAATAAACATTTCAATAAATAATATAACATAAAATAAAAATAATATAAATCCGTTGTTTTTTTTTCCTAGGTAAAGTGTACGTTTTTAAGTTCATTTTGAACAGATAGATATTATATACTTAATCGAATATTATAACGAGTAAACCATATTTTATAATGATCAATAGAAAACCGAAAGAACTTCAAAGAAGTTATCAAATAGTATAATAATTTACTCTTAACCTTTTGAGAACATTGAATATCATATTATAATATAATATAATAGTTGGGCCACGTTCTTTAAAATGGCAAAGGACGAATCAATAATTGCATTCAAAAACAGATTTTGAACGGATCTGTTGTACAATTCGAATAAAATATAATGTTAAAAACGGATGCTCGCTAACACTATTACGACTAGCTCGTTATTTTATTTTTTTTTGATTTACAAGCAATAAACTATAGAGAAATTTGAAAACGACCATGCTCAAATGCCACACAACACATTGTGTTCAAATTTCGATCCACGGCACGGTGCTACTCTGTTTTCCGCAGGTTTTTTTACTACCAGAAAACGTGATGACCTGGAAAAAAAACAAACACAAATCACTGTAAACCCGAACGTCTGCGGTACACACATATATACATAATAATAATATGTCTTACGCACATTCGCTCAACATCTATAATGTATGTACGGCGCGTTGTGGTCGCCTTTTCGCTGTCGGTAAGTTGTTTAGATACGAGTGAGATGTGATGGTATTGGTTTAATCGAGTCTTTTCTGTAAATCTATAGTTGGCCTCGCGAATGTGTCCGGTAAAATGTTATTATTATATCGTACGCGTTATAGTCGCTTATATTGCAACTCTCGATACAAACGCCACGAACGATCCGACCAGGACACGTCATACGATGTTGGGCGTTCCAAATTGAATTGTCTCCCAACTCTGATTTGAATAACATAACATTTTAACAAGACTTTTTTTTTGTGGCGCCCCAAAAAGTAGTAGTTCGTCTTAACTGATAAGACCCCGTGTTCACGTGGAAACGGATCGGCCTGCGTGTATCTACGACATAACGCGGACAACGATGATTTGAGCACTCATAATCGCCCGCGCGTTGTGTGCACCTATTGCACAAAATATTATACAATTGCCAGCTCGTCAACGTTGGACGTTCCATCACACTCGGTTCGGGTCCGATCGGGGCTTGTCGACATTTCGGAATTCATTATGGTAATGGATATTCTTTTTTATAATAATATCGTTAAAGCACAATATTACGGATTATTATATTTATTTAAAATGATATGACGTCGTTGCAAGTGTTGAAACCCCCGGGCAGTGCAGCAGTCTCAGTACTCTCAGTACAATCTCGTTCACCAGCGGCGGCGGTATCGCGACGCATACAGACTTCTTGCGCGAACTACTTCGCTGGCCAACCCGCGCCAGTCCATATTTTATATATTATTATTATTATTTTATTTATTCACGGTGGCGGGTGGCGGGTGGGTGGAGTGGGGTGTGCAGCACTGCTCGCCGTCGTATATTATATATAATGTTATTTATTATAATCGCGGCGCACGGCCGTTTTTTTTTCTTCAGTCATGCAAACGGATTTCCGTTTATGTACGATATTATTATTAATTCAAACGTTACGGGCAAACTAAAACAACAACAACAACAACAAACAGAAAAAAAAACTTTAAAAATATATTTATGTAGATAATATAATATTATTGTACAATCTTGCAGACCTTGGATGATGTGTTTTAATATTATATGCTCTAATGACTACAATATATTATTATTATTATTATTATTATATAATAACGAACAGCGCACATTCTTTCCATCGTGATCCACGTGATACTTAAAACATGAACGCGAGCAACAACATTTTAGTTGGATATACATATATTTTATTCTGTCCGTATTTTTAATTAAATTACAAACAACTTCGTTTGGTTAAATAGATATTATCATCAACGATAGTTTTAATTTAAATAGTTTAAAAAGTATATAAGATATTATTATTTCATTTAGTTTACGTCCACGTCTGAGAAGAATTAAAACACGGTGTAGTAACAATAATAATAATAATAAAAAAAACATAAAAAACTATGTTGAAATTATCTCGAACACTTTAGAACGTGTTAAGCATAATTGTATGAAAGTTTAAGTATAAACCGTTATTATTGTTGGACATATAAATACCGAACACTAATAAATTATAGATCTGCATAAAAATGCATCACGCTCAAACAAATCGCTTACGATCAAATAATGCATTGACATGATTTAAGTATAGGAGTTGTTGTATTATAATACGCTACATAAACAGATTAATAAATAGGACGTTTTATAAATTTTGAAGTTTTTAAACCAAAATAAAAAAATAAAAAGTAACTAATAGATTTTCGTAGACAGGTACATAGGTAGGTATTATAACTTTTTTTTTGATACAACACGTTTGGCAAAATGTTTGTACAAGATAAAAAAGGTAACATGATAACGGAACACATATTGTAAAACCTTTGTATGGCCAGCGAAGCATTAGTCGCATAATTTGCAATTATGACTTGTTGACCCTTGGGTTAGTCACGTTCGTTTGATCAACTTACACGGAAATTAGGGGTTGCTATTTTTTTTTCGACACTTTTGGTCTCAAGTTTGGCAGTTTTGTTAAATTCTTTACTGATTCTCCGGATATTTTAAAACAAAGAGTAACAGTAATTTCAAACTTAGGCACAAAATAGTATGCCTTGTAATAATTTGACACCTACACCGTAAATCCTGTTAACAACTATGATCGTCTATCATAAAAAAGAAAACTATTCAGTCAATTATTAAACAACAAATATTTGTTAATTTACTTGCCCATATTTATAAGTACCTACCTACAAATAATATTAGTCAAAACTGAATAGTTATATTAGGTACGGTAATTCTGTAAAAGGTACCTATAATTTGTTTTAGTAGTACCTACACTAACAGAGAGATACACTATCTGAGACGAAGTAAGAGATTTAGCGCCCAACTCCCCAAGGTTATAATAATATTTATCTCCCCTTGCCACCTGAAAATAAATCAATAACAGAAATTTGTTAGATTTGAATTATAATCAACTTTTATAACTTCATGTGACGTATAAATGTATAATCAAGAGTAATTTGTATTATAATATATGAAACTTTAAAAAATAAAGTAATAATATGTTCTTTAATCAGAGTCCCGTGTTAATATTTATTATTGATAAATACATTGATTTCTTACGTTAAATCTGATTCAAATTTTAAAATTGCCAAAGAGTTTAAACGCTCTTTGTTTGTTATTTTGTGTCTTAATAGTAATTTATTATTATTGAATTATTTTACGATTAATAATCAATTATGAAAACCAATAATAATTTGCTGACTTGTAAACGCTGTGCGTGTTATTTCTTTATCATAATAATAATTGTTATTTTTACAGCACTAATTTTTGCTGTTCTTATAAAAATTTGGTTTAAATTTTTTTGAACCTATATGATATAAATAATTGATAATTATTAATATCGATCATAAAACACAATGCCAATGTGACACACTCGTATACGAGCGACGTCAGAGTTTACTGCCACCCATAACGCACAACACGGCTTTAAGGCCCACACTCTTAATAATTGCCTAAATTTAAATTATAGCACCCAACATTTCAAAAAAATGCCGACACTGGTGGTACTTTATGACTTCGAGTATACCGCAAGCGTGTAAATCAACTTTTGTTATCAAGATTTTAGTGCTGATATGTAGTAACCATAGTTTATAGAAGTTGTAAGTAAATTATAATATTGTGATAACAAGATTTCGAACTTTGTTTTATTAACATTTTTTTTTTAAAATTATTCAATTTATGGTTATCGATGTAAGCTATAAATTAGTTACACAAGACTCCACACGAATTAAATATCAAATACCTAGCAAAACAATATAGTTGATTATTTTTTATTATTAATTATTCTGAAAATAAAAATATCTTATCTTATTAGTTTATTAAATTGAAACTAATTTAAATAAAAATGTATGACTGAATTATTTTTTCCTAATAATATGAGTAAGTATTATAGGTAATCAAAGTTCAACAAGCTTAGCTCTTACGGTGAGTACAATTTATTATTCTGTATGTGTAATCTTTTAACTAGTATACAGGGCTCAAAACTTGATGCAATTCATATTTATAAGAAATTAGTTTGTTTTAAATCTCATTTTATAATAATATAATATGTAGGTTTTTTGTAGAAAGTGTTTGTTATTTTATTCGGATATTTTTATAGTGATGGATAAATAGATTTTCTAACTACCTAACTTACTAAATATTTATTTTTATTATTGAAAGATTCAATAATTAAATAAAATTTAATATTTTACAAGCATACGACAATTTTGGACATTAATTGCAAAACTGAGACAAAAAATGCAGCAAACGAGATCAAATTAGCACCGTGTGAAATGTGAATTCGGTTCCATTGAAGGAGGGTCAAAAACAATAGTAGAAAAATTAAAATTAAAACATGTCTGTGAGGAATAAATTGATATTTCTAATTTATTAAATCCAATTAACTAATTTTATTAGAAAATTGTTATAGGCATACCTGACTTTAATGACATTTCAACGTGTCTGTTAGTTTTTGAATTATTATTTTTATTTATATACCTTCCTGCTATTTAAATTAAAAATATAAAAACGATTTTTATACGTTTTTAAATTCAGATATTTTTTTACCTAAAATCCATAACGCACGCGTGTACGATATATTATATATATTATATTATATATACATAATATAGATGGTTATATAATAATAATAATAACATTACGGTGTACCTAAATACACATTATTATATTACTATTACCTATACAATAATATCATATACTAACCTCGTGCCATAGCTGGTACCTACCTAACCGGCGACCGTAAAATGAAATTTTCTTACGAGCACTTTTGGCGGAGGCTGTAATAATTACCGCATTATTCAAATAACGTCAAAAACGATACACAAACGCGGCGGTGGTGCGGGGGGTGAGGCAATCGCAAAAAGCTACCGCCCGTGACGTATTATATGCCTACCATACGTGCATACATATAGTTACGTATGTATACACATTATATACATATATATATATATATGAATACAAGACACGTACATATAGTGTATATATATATATGGATACGAGACAATATATATAAATATACGCTCAGGCGTTATAATTTATGCTCAAAAAGCGTGCGGCGGTGATCATTAACCGGGCCGAATGCCACACGCACGACGACGCGCGCCCGGTCCTCCTTTTCGCCTCGCACGACCATTGCGGCGGTATATATAGGTATACACCAGCCCGGGCCCGGCCTCCGAATGTCCCGGAGAGATCGCATAAGAAACCGTGTCGTAATAATTAACGCGGCCAATTAAAACGCTGGGCGTCCGCAGTTTGTTTTAACAAGAGAAACATTAAACTGTGCACGGGGGCGTGTGTGTGTGTGTGTGTGTGTGTGTGCGCGCGAGTTACACATATTTATATAATAGACGACCGAGCGCACAAAGTAGATTAATAACGCAAACACCTCTGCGAGTCGACCGTGTCGCGGTGAAATGGTGACGAGGGTTGTTGTTACCTACCTACCTCCCCCCCCATATATATACGGGAGAAAAGGGGTAGTCGGACGGGGCAGATTATTCGCGAGCGTTTAACATTGTCGAGGGTAACACTGCGTGCCGCTGCATGTATATAACGTGGCGAGGAGTTTTGGATGCCCCCCTCCCCCGCGGCCACAGTGACGTTTGGCGTTTTTTATCGTCATTAATTATTACGAATACTATATAATATATATATATATAAGTAAAGTACCCGGTAAATTTAGTTTTCTATGATTTTTTTGATTTTTTTTATCATACCACGCGTATCCTGTAATATTATATTATACTGGCTGATTTAGCGCCAACTTCGTTGCCCGTAAAAAATGACAACTGGCAAGAAAACTGTGATTGTGCAACTCTGTTTGGGTGTAACTCGCTGCCACACAGCCACTTCGGTGGGCAATCCAACTACCTTGTGCGAAACCATATCAAGTATGAAGTAGGTAATCCACCTGCGGTGGATTTAGGACACGCCGATGGGTGGCTATAAATGCATCTGAACCACCTTGGTATGCCTAATGTGCGAAAATTCTATTTGATGCATGCTTGTATCTAATCTGCCCGATCGACCAATGGCCAAAATACTAATTTATACTAATTATTTCTTATATAACCAATAGCAACCCTTATTATAAACAAAAATGTGCATCGTAAATCTCAAAATCTTTGTTTGAGCACCTCCCCGGGTTGGATCTACCGGGTCCAATTGTGAATCTAAATCATCCAGGGAACCACTAAAATAAACACAAAAAATGTCATCAAATTAGGTTCAGTTGCTTAGGAATGCATAAAGCACAGACAGACGGACGGACGGACAGACAAACATTCATTTGTTTACTTATTATATATAGGTTCTAAGAAAAAAAAGTATTGCAAATATTGTTAATTTTTTTGATGATACGTACTACGCATTATTCTGTGCGTATTGAAAAAATTCTGATTTTCAAAAACCAAACGCTAAAATTCCTCCCCCCCCCCAGAAACTTTTTTCTGCGTACGCCCATGCCCGGAGACTTTGAGTTTCTTACGCGTCGTCGTTTCCGTCAGATTTTAACATCTGCCCGATGGGAGGTTGTTGGTGAAAAAGTATATAACTATTTTTATAACTTTGAGGATGTTGTTGCCAAGAAATTATTGTCACAATAACAATTATAAACTTTTATAGTTTTAGGTTAACAAACATATGTTTAGAGCACCTCATATCCCAGCTGCGTCCGTCAACTTCGTCCATCCGTCCGTTTGTTACCAGTACATAGGTAGGTAGTTCTGATTGTTGATATTAATGTGTTTATTTATTGTCCATAGTCACTGTATGTTAATTATATATGGAATTATAATTTATTGCGTTGTATTAAAATACGTTTAGAAACCGAGAATTTAGCACGCCCGCAGAGTGAACTTTCCTAACTTGTTTTAAGCTTAAATATATAGATGCGTGGGCGTGTATACAAGATATAACTGGTTTGTGAGTGTGTGTTTGTTGTGTAAAGAAAATAATATTATACCTGCAGTGGCGTAGCAACGATTTTTCTTTGGAAGGGCTGATAATGTGTTTACTAGAGTTGGTTAAACTAGGGTCTCCCAAAAGTTTAGCATACTGATACCGAGCTCCGAGGTTTTATTTTAGGTTTCGGATCCTGTACGGTTATACAAATTTGTATTTATAGTAATTTTCATAGACCATAGAAGTAATTTTTAATTTTCTTAAAATTTCGGTGGGGGGATACAGTCCCCCTCCTTAGCTATAAGCCACTGTATACCTGCCTATTTCATGTTTTTTCTTATCGCTAGCATTAATTGTTTATTATATTCTTCCTCTGTCAAACATAAAGACGTAGAATGAAAAATTTAATAGTTTAATCCCATGTAACTTTTTAGTTTATTTATAAAATTACTTTTTTTTCAATCCAACGGTAATAGGTACGACGTATCAATTGGCTCAATAACAATATTATTTTAAAAACAAAACCAGCTCACTTAAATTTATCTGTTATCTCCATGAAATATATTTGACTTTTTCAGTTACAATTTAGCAGGCGTGTTTACTATTGCAATTTAAATTGTACGAGTTCTCCTATACAATACAGACCTATCAGATAATGGAGACAATGAAGTATGAGTAGGGTACGTCTTACAAATTACAATATTTTTTTAAATGTCCACGTGTGTCTTGCAACAAAATTAGAGGTAAACGGACGTTTCGTCGTCGTCAATTATTAATGTAGGTCTGTGAACCGGGTATATCAAGAATTGACTACTCATAATCTTTTAAATTAATTTAGTAAGTGGTTACCAGTTTTGATCATAATTACCACCCCCTTACACGACGCGACACATGATATAGTTGTGAATTGAGGTTCAAACTACGCCGTGTCGTGTTTTGTTTTTAATGATCGTATGTCTTTGTTCTGTGCGTTTCCTATGCTTATACTAAAATGCAATACCAATGATACTAAAGTCCTTATCAAATATATGAATATAATGTACCTGTTGATATCATTTCATCATTTTATTTTAGTTTTCTACACTTAAATTTAACATAAATATATTCAACTATGGGGTAGCGTTTGGTTACTGTGGTATAGTGTGATAAAATAATGATGTAACATATTATAATATAACCACGATGTAGAGAAGATAATATCTTCACTACGTTGTGGATATAACTTAATGGAAACACGTGGTTCCATTAATCAGCTAATCAGAGAAAATTATTGTACACAATTCGAGCTTCATTAGCTTTAAATAAAAATAAAACACAGGGAACGTGTTTCGGAGTGAACAGCAACATTACTGTCCTTACTGTATACCTGTCATTACTTATCGTTCCACTCAGAATCTAAAAAATATCGATTTAAATATGACTGATGATTTAAAATACCGGGTGACCACACATCCTACCTTAATTTTTGACGGGGACCAAACGTCTGTGGACTCATTTTATTTACGTGTACGAAACGGCGGGGACAAAACGTCCGCGATCCAAAAACTAGGCTACTTTTGTCAACGATAATACATAATATAAAACAATGTACGTCGGGGGCGGGGGGAGATAGTATTGAGATAATCTGATAAGGTAAATGGAAAAGTAGTTTTCTACTAGTTATTTATTTTCTATAAAATTCGGTTTCATGAACTGGTCTAAACGATAGACCCCCCCCTCCCCCACCCAAGTCTATTGAAAACCGAAATTTTGTCACCGGTGCAGTCCCGCAGCGCGATGCCGGTGCAAACGTGCTCGAACATCGCAGCATTGATTATAAATACCTACTATATTACTATAATACTAGTATGTATAATCAACGATCGTATAGGTATAAATTTGCGTACGTAATGTATTATATTATTAAAGTGCCGTCCCGTGTGGCATGTACGGCTATATAGTAACGACGTCGGCCGTTGCCGTTCACGTGCAGCGACCGACAGACGGCCAGTCGAAATAATACGAACGAAAATCGATTTGACCAAATCGGTCTTACAGAGGATATTATTATTTTGTAGCCCCCAGTTTAAACCGATTTACGCGTTTACTTGCGCGCCACACTTCTCCCCCTCTTTCGAGGACCCTCGTCGACCCCCCCTCCCCCTCCCCTCCCTTCTCCTCCCGTCACTGGCGTTCCGTTTGAAGACACGATCCTGCAAGGATTACGGAAGGAAATCATTTTATCATTATGTACGCGCAACCTAACATTTCACCCTGAACCCGGTCAGGTAAAAGGTATGGCCATATGATACAGCTGGCACTTACACGATTAAAAATATTTGCGAATAACGAAGTGTGTGTGATGATGACAATTTTATTACGTCGTTGAATTTTTTAGTTTTTTTACACTCGTCCGATCAAACCGTCGGCGTGTGAATTCGTTGTATTTATTTACTAGGTAGGCCGCACCCGATTTTCTTGTTGTATTTAACCTAACCGACCGTTTTTATCGTATTTCAACGACAACGATATTATGTTGCGAGCGCATATTACCTGTAGAGAACAAAGGAACGGGACACCGAGGATTACCACATGAGAATTTAGCGATAATAAAAAGAGGTTATAAAACAGAACCCATATCCTCTTCCTGTCTCTTCCTCCTGACCGCAAGCAACGTCCCTTGTTCCCTTGTTATCGTCTGTTTCTCTTCCGAACTCCCACCACCCAACATCCGCGAAAAAAAAAAAATAAAAAATACCACGACATTATAATACAGGACGGGTATGTAATCCTATCCATCCATGTATTATATTATATAATATTTTGATATTAACAAGCTAATAAAAAACCGACCAATCTTAACGAATTTCTCAACGATATTACTTTTCAACGTTCTGAACATGTGTTGACGATAAATTATTACTACCTAAATTTTAAGTAACGATATTGCTCTATGGTACCTATACTTCTGTACATACCGTGCTCGAATAATGTATGGAACGTAATAGAACTCGAATTGCTTATATTTATATTTTATTTTTTTCATTCACATAAAAGTTATGTATTCGTTATGAGAAAAATGTAAAAGTTATGCTGCTGGCGTTACGACAAATAGTGTTGCCATGCTTTTTATGGACAATAAACTACCAGAGAGACTCAGTATTTTAGGAAAAGAAAACCGTTAATATTGTAAAACATAAAACACAAACGCGAAATGTCTCTAAAAACTCTTACAATATTTATCAGTCCATTGTGATGAATATTGCCAAAGATAATAACGAACTAAAAAGAATTTACATATTGAATTAATACTTTATTATAATATGGTTACTCGAACACCACCCACTTTTCAAAAAACTGGCTTCACAAACTTTCTTCTCATCATAATATTACTATACATTTTCAAATTCTGATTCCTAACGCATTTATACTTCTTTATTTGAGGATAGCGCCTAAACTATAATACAAGGTGTTTCAAAAAGAATGTACCGATTATGAATGACTGTAACTTTTTATTGAGAAATGGTACAGAAAAAGTAAATATATTTCATGAATTCTTACATTATTTCTACAAGTGTTCAATGTGGTCACCGACCAAAACAAAACATGAACAATATGGAGGTTCTATTTTAACTCCTCCACATTGACACCGTGTTGATCGCAACTTGCTGAATCGACACTATTCACAACACTGGATAGGTCGTGCAGATAACCAGGACCAGCAATTAACCATATCAATTCCAAAAACACCAGACTTCACACCATGTGACTTCTGTCTGCAGAGATGTGTGAAAGATAAAGTCTGTGTTCCACCGATGCCTACGCATTGAAAGTTGAAATACACTGTAGTATTGAAATCATATATTTTAGGATAACTGTCCTTAAATGGTTCATTATTATAATGGAACATTGTGATAGTAACAATTGTTTATATTATGAATTTGTTAGGTTGGACAAATTGTGACCGCACAAAGTTCATGCGTATTGATATCAATCAATTTATCAAAAATGTGATTAGTCGCTACGCCTATTTATTCAGTTGCTCATATTTTTTTAGATTGGATGTCATACTATTGAATGACCTGTCTCCTTTAACACCACTTGATTTTTTTTCTTTACAATAAGTATACAATATATAAGCCATTGTACAAGGATTGGTGCTTTAGACGTGTTATATTATACGTTGTGGAAAACAAGTTGCATAACTAGGGGCGTCGGAGATTTCCCCATCGAAATTTGAAGAAGATTAAAAATTATTTCTATGGTCTACGAAAGTTATTGAAAATACATATTTGTATAGCCATACAGCCCGCACAGGAACCGAAACCTAAAATTAAACTTCGACATCAGTATGCTAAACTTATGGAGGACCCTAGTTAAACCAACTCTGTATCGACACAGTATCAGCCCCCCCCCCCCCCCCCACAAAGAATAACCCTTGCTATGCCACTTATGTATACGCAAGTGGTTTTTAGTCAATATTATTCTTGTGACTGACGTTTTAAAATATTATTCTACGCAGTTATGTACCTATATTGCCTATACAATACGCCGTTCTCTAAATACTATACATCAAACAATATACTCAGAGGCGACCGGTTGGTCAAAGCTCGTTTTAGTCTATCAGCTCGATGGCAGACAGTGATCGTTATAAATGTGTAATCAATATCTATCATTTTCTATCGTCGCATTTAAAAACGATTATCTGAGAGAAGGTCAGTTTACCAAAAATGTTTAGCGCAGCATGAGAGGTTTTATGCATTATTAAAGGCAATATCCGATTGAGTTAGTGACGAATTCCGTCGGAGCGCGTTACTAGTAATCAGAATCACCAAATATCCCTACTCTAACTTACTATCATCAACGCTATGTGATGAAGAAAAAATTCACCAACATTTTTTGAAATATTTTTTAGTTTTACCTTAAACCTAGTTTTAAATATAGATATTCTCAATACAACTACTTAATCAAAAAAAAAACTTTACTTACTTGAGTCCATAAAAATATGAAGAGTTTTGAAAATTTTTTCACGTGAGATTTATATTACATCAACAGAATCATGGTCTTGAAAACTTTTAATTATTACCAACAATTCTTCCGTTAATTGGTTTTAAATATTATTTTACATACATATTTTTAATCATTTTATAAATAATTCCATAATGCAAAATCACATAGTTATTTTATTTTTAACATAAAAAGTTTTTGTGTGTTTCATGGGACCTTTGATTTCTGTAAACTAATTTAACCCAATATTGTCATAAACTATTAAAACTATTAATTAATTTAATACGTTTTGAACTTTTGTAGTAAGTGAAGCATAAATAATCAATATCTAATAACTTATATATTCTACTAACCAAATCACTAATTAAAATAACAAACACTAAAACACTACCAGGTATCGGTATCAACAATAGTAATAAAAAATTGTATTTTTGAGTTGATTTAAAAGCATCCATGCATTTTTACCGTTTGTTAAGAGTTAACATTTACATTAAAAAAAAATCATTCGTGTGGAAAATAGAAAAAAGATGTTTTTGTTTATAGTGTTAAAATTTACATTTTTGGTTTCACAATACCATTAAAAAAAAGGTGGATAAGTGAATGTCGCTCTGCTGTACAGTAGGTTACAAGTGGGTCACTGTAATGTATGGTGTTAAATTTGAATTCAATGATATAATATCATTGTATAAGAAAAACGATTCTGAGCGAAAACGGTCAGTCAGCCTATGATTTTACCAAGTATATTTGATGATATTATTGTGAATAAAGTAATTTATATATAACCTATTTACGTGGAGCCTTGTTTTAAATTTTCAATCCTTAGCCATAAAAGTTAAAAATTTATAAATTTTTAACCACAAAATAATTAATAAATTATAAATTTGATAAATGTTGTCAAAATTTGAACTTTAAATGCTTATAAAAAAAAATTGTGCCTATGTATTTTTAATATTTTTCAACTGCTATTAGAACGATATATCAGGAGCCTTATATTAAATTTTCACGCTATTTTACCCAACAAATAAAAATTTATTGATATTTATAGAAAAAAAAACTAAAAAAATTGAAAACTGACAATGTCCGTAAACAGCTCAAAAAGAGTCAAAATATTTTCAACATTTTATGGTGTATAGAAAATGCTAATAAAAACATTCAGTGAAATTTTCAAGTATCTACAGTCATTCGTTTTTTAATTACAATAAAATAAGAAAATTGTTACATGAGAAATCGAGTAAATATCAAATGTTGTAAAAATATAAATTTCAGACGCTCATAGAAATTTAATTTAAGTTTCTTCTAGACATTTTTTTTTTGATAAAGGTAGACAAACTTATGAGTAATCTTATATTACATTTTCAAATCTTAGATTTAAAAAGAAAAATTTTTATGAATTCTCATCAAAATAATTTGCTATTTTTCGTGATTTTTCCGTATTTTGTCAAAATTTGAACTTTAAATGCTTATAATTAAAAACTGTGACAGGATTTTTAATTTTTTTCATCTGCCTTTGAAACAATAACCTGGGAGCCTTCTATTAAATTTTCAAGCTTTTTTACTCAACAGATAAAATTTTATTGATATTTATAGAAAAAAAAACTAAAAAAATTGAAAACTGACAATGGCCGTAAACAGCTCAAAAAGAGTCAAAATATTTTGTAAATTTTATGGTGTATAGAAAATGCTAATATAAACATTCAGTCAAAATTTCATGTCCCTACGGTCATTTGTTTTAGAGTTACACCAAAAACCAAAATCGATTTTCTCGAAAACAGATTTTGCGTAAAAATTCCCGTTTTTCCTTAATTTTTCTTTTGTTTTTCACGTCGCTTGTGAAAACTACTGGGAAATTTTTACTTTTGACCCCCCAAAGTACCAACTAGATTCACTTCCCTATCAGAAAAGTTACTATTGAAGAAAATCCAAGCACTTTTACTGTCCTAAAAGGTGATGACAGACACAAAAATAAAAAAAAAAATAAAAAAAAAATAAAAAAAAAAAAAAAAAAAACACACATCATTGTAGAATCAATACATTCATCGCTTCGCTCAGAATCTAAAATCTAGTTTTTCAACATTGAACATAATAATATATATTATATATAATATTAATAGGAAATCACAAAATTTTTAGTTTGTTTTGTGATCTTAAATTGTTACAATTGATCGCTAATATACTTTATATTTTTAAATAATATTATAAAATATATTAGTTTTAATAAACTACTTGTGCCTGTTATATAATATTTTATAATCACTTGTATAATACCTCATACCAGACACTTTCCAATGGCCAGATTCTATTTATTTTCTGGTGTTATTAAAATGTATTTATTTATATTACCAATTATACCTATTGTTGTGTGGTAACAGAGCTACAGAATACAATTAACACTAGCGAATATAATATTGTTATAGTGTTTTTTGTTATTAATTAATATAAAGTGAATGGCCAATGTTTTCCTTGGTGACTGATGAATCGCGTAGCAAAAATATGTCTCTCCCGAACAAATCATGTCTACACTCTACCTCCTATTAGGATATATTATAGTATATACACAGAAACTGTACCTACACGTTTTAATTTAATTCTGAACTATTATTTATATCTATAACGTATGCTGTACAGTGTACACATATTGTATGATATGTGTTATGAAGGCACCACGTGTTTGTTCCAATAAAAAAAGTATAATATGTTTACTTTTTGGTTAAATGTTTACATAAACAGCTATTAAAACGACTCCACGGATTTTATTAACAGGCTATATTATATTCAGGACAAAAACGACGTATTTCGTTATTCGCTACTCGTTTATACTACTCGCCGAACGTTGTTTATTATTCATTTTCTCGAAAGCCACTCTGTGTGTGTTGTGTGCGTTGTGCAGAGTCCGAGTTCGTGACTTCCGTCCTTCCGGTTGCGCATCTCTATCTGTGCGTGCACACAACGGCTCGCGTGGACTATACGGCGGTGCGTATATATAAATCACTCGACGATTATATACGCGACGGCGACGAGGACGACGCGAAAAGGCGTACAAGAGAGAAGAAAGGGTATTAAATTTTAAGGTGATAAACCTCGACCGGGTCGTATTTGGAACGCGGTTTCCGAAGCTTCAGCAACGAAAATTTACATGCCGAAATATGTATACACGAATATAACAATAATTATAATGATATTACGTGAAGACTGCAGCAGCAGCAAGTCACTCCCCCCCTCTCCCACTCACTCTCTCACCCCCTCTCTCACTCTCTTTCACCCTCACTCTCGACGCATCTCTGTGTCTCGTGTCTCTCACTCTCTCCCTCTCCCTGTGTCCAGTCTCTCTCTCTCTCTCTCTCTCTCTCTCTCTCTCTCCATCTCGCGTCCTTCGCAGACGACAACAATGGGCGTGCGGCGCGTTACCGCTCGTGGTCCGCACTCGCACTCCTACGCGGCGTAAGCGCCATCGGTAGTGCACCAGTGTATAGTCGTATAGTATAGTACAGTAATTTCCCCAAACCGATATAGTGAGCGGCCATTGTTTACTGGTCACAATTTGCATGATAAACAACTGGCGCGCTCGGTTTTTGGACGCCGGGCGGATTTCGGTGTACGCGCACCATTTCTGCGGACGACGTTCTGCCCAGCGCGCGCGGTTAATACAATATAATATAATATATACACAATAAATCGCCCGGCAATTCGTTAAACATTATGAAATTAATATTATTATACATAATGCCCGGTGACATTTTGTTTCGAAAACGGTGCTAGTGTGTGTGTGTGTGTGTGTGTGTGTGTGTGTGTGTGTGTGTGTGTGTGTGCGTGTGTGTGGTGCGCGCATTGTATATATTATAATACACACGTATATACACTGATACACGCACCATGTAACATAATAACGAGTCGCCGACAAAAGTTAGATACACCGAACCTATACCACCAGCTGACACCCCCCCCCCCCCCCCCCCAGGCCGCGAGATCAAAGTGCAGGAGAAATTTTTGTTCCAATGTACAAGACTGCACAATCATTTTCTCGGTCAGTTATTTTTGATGTTCCGAAAGAGAGTTTGTAGAGGGTATTCGAAGTTATACATCTACTTTGAGTTCGAAAGTATTATGAAATAGTTTAACAGTTTCGAAATCTGAATGGAATATTCTTATAGTTATCTGAATAACGCGTATAACGTCGTATATAATATAATATTTTCCTTAATACACGTTAAGTGTACCTAAATGTTTGTCTTATAATAACTCAACGTTTTTATGCTTTCTCTTGAATTAGTTTTATAAATTATGCATAAACTCCAGTCGAGAATTAAAATTAATAAAAACAAATATTATATAACATAATGTTGAAATGTAATTTATACTTTATAGTCTCCTGGATGTTTTTATTGGCTCGGTATAAATAATCTCCAAAAATGAGTAACATCTGCTAAAGCTAAACTGTAAACTTAATATTCAACTTATTTGACAATAACAATTTAAATATAAATAATATGATGAAATAAAAATAATAACAATGACAGTCTTACCAAATATATATTCAAATGAAATATATGTATTCAATTATAAGTAAATACATTATTAATATTTATTTATAACTAACACATATATATAAAAAGCTGCTAAGTGGATGTTATTATCATATTTGTATAACATAATATACTTTAGAAGTTTCAAGTGCCCACTAATAATATTTTTAGTACCTATGTAACACAAAACTAAAACCATTCTTCTCCGTTAAAATATCTAATTTCATCCAAATTTGAACTTAAAATAACTATAAAAAAAACTGTGTTTATGTATATTTTTAGATTTTTCGATAGGTACAGAATAAACTACTTAGGTGAAACCTTGTTTTAAATATTTAATCCTTACCTATAAAAGTTGAACATTTTATACATTTTAACTACAAAATCATTTTTCAATTGGTGTTGTAACAGGTATATCAGCAGCCTTGTATTCATTTTTCACACTTTTTAACCCAACAAATAACATAATTTTTTTGACATAAATAGAAAAAAAAACTAAAAAAATTGAATATGAACGTAAACAGCTCAAAACGAGCTAATATCTTATTAGGTATGGGAATTGATAAAATAAACATAATATGGTGTAAATTTCAAGTATCTAGAGTTGTTCGTTTTTGAATCACAACAAAATAAGAAAATCGCTACATGAGAAATCGAGTGAATGTCCATCTTGTAAAAATTTGAACTTCAAACGCTCATAAAAATTTAATTAGACTTTGTGGTAGACATTTTTTTTCGGGAAAGTTAGACAAACTCATGAGTTTGTTTGTTAAAAAAAATATTTATTAAATAACAAAGTATACTGAAATAACTGTAACAATTGAATGTATAGATACTTCTTATTAAATCATCTTTCTATTTATCCACCCTGCAGCCTACACTCGGTCATCATGTCTATAGGACCAACGGGCATGCGTAAACTGCGCCCAAATGACCTTTTTTTTTGTAAACTGCGCCCGAATTTTTATCTATGTTAAAAAGGTATAATGTAAACTGCGCCCAAATTTGTATCCATATTAAAAAGGTATAATGTAAACTGCGCCCAAATTTTTATCCATGTTAAAAGGTACTTACAACTTAAGCTGTGCGTCGTTTGTAAACTATATAAAACTTTTCAATTATTACAGTCACTATGATTGTGTACTTTTGCAATTATATCACAGAAATTATATTGTTGTCTAAAAATACCAACACGTTATCGAATAGTTATCGCAGTAATACGGCATCTACTGATGGCTTATCAATCACTACATCCGGAATGGTACATGTCGTATTCAGTTTAATCAGTGAAGTCACGATGGCCGAACAATTTGTTTCGCAGCGCGAAAAAAGCTTGAAAATAATTGAAAAATTTAAATTTCGGAAAACTAATCGGCCTCTGAGTTACATATATTAAACTAAATAGTATAAATGTACCCTTTAAATACCAAAATTCTAAGACAAAAAATAAACGCAAAACGTTACAACATTTTGTACTTTTTAAGATTATATATTTTTTTTAATTTTTAATTTTATTCTATTAATTATTTATGCTATAATATGGCTGTAACGAATCATATATATTAAAGATTGTAATTTTAGATTAGTAATTCTGTAATTTTGTTTAATTTTGCAAAAATATAGCTATTCAATTTTTAAAAGTTTAGCCGGGCGCAGTTTACATATTATGTAACATATGTCACCATTTTACATTTGATAAAACTCGAGGGCAGTTTACATATCACCTTTTTACTCACGATAAGAACTCGGGCGCAGTTTACATGTATGATTTCGTGTTTACCTGTACGTTGGGCGCAGTTTACAATCGCCGGGACCAACTTCTCCCTGGATAATATCTATTGTCTATTTCACTGGTCACCCCCCGTCCACGTGACAACATAGCAATATTACCCTGTTAATTTACCTCATTTCACTTTGACTGAAGTAATACTATGACAATAATTAATCAATCTAAAAGACTAAAACATGTTTTTTCGTTATGAATACTCAAAGAATTTTTTTTCCAATAGTTGTAATTATTTAGTGTCACGGACACGGTAACGGTTTAATCGTGGCTACATTATACTTATAGTAGGTAGTTGATTCCTATGTTCGGCGTGTTTCGTTTGTTAGTGTAGTGTGGCATGAAGTTTAGGTATGTTACAGCCAAGTAGTGGAGGGTAGGTGATTAATACGGTGATTTATTCAGAATTTAATGAATTCGAATACGATTATTCTGACCAAGTTTATAACACCAACTTAGGTCTCGTAATAATTATAATTATATTCCGCTTCCTCGTGACATCTGCTAGTCATAGCGGGCAAACATTTTAAAATAGTATAATAATATGCAAACATGTTGCTCCAGGGAAACATTCTTATTTTGTGCTTGAATATTTCAACAGCATTATGCATGGTATTCTCAACGTTCGAATCTTATTCCAATACAAAATTTTCGTTATTTTATTCCTTAAAAACGAATAGCGTCATTATGTTTACTTTCTCACGACAGATGATGTATAAAGTTTATCCAAAATAATACTAAGAAAACAATTACTATTATTAATAATATTATTGTTATTATTCATGAATTTATTTATACTTGCAAACTACTTGCAGCATAATAATAACTTGAATTTCTATAAGAATTCCTACAATAATTTATTAAGTGCGATGATTTCTTAATATAATGCAGACATTTTTTAAATTTATTCTCAAAGTCAGTTATATTAATACCATCGTTAGTTGATTAAAATATAAAATAAAAGTATAACGATAATGATAATATATGGATACCAAAACAATTTTAACTTTAAACATAACAATTATGACTCCCGGTGGCCGGTGGAACAAACGTCGATTTTTGAATGATATCCAAAAAACAAATTATTGGTACCTAGGTATATTTATGGTGTTAAATAATGCTAAAATGGGATACTCGATTATACAATAAAACAATGCTTGGCAGGACTGCGTCGCACCATCCCGTAAGTATTATCTAAAATTATTTTTATTTTTCAATATTCTCATTATGTCATACTACTGTAATAATTTTTAATTATTATTATTCAATTTTTCTGGCCATTTTTGATACCATATCAATGGAAAATAATGAATAATATTTAAAAAAAACCTTTTTTTTTGTATAATATAGAAATAAAAATGGTGGACACGTTGATACCGTTCTGCTGTACATTAGTTATCAAGCATGTCGTTGTAAAGGCTATGTTGTGTTTTAATTCAATCATTGTGTACGAAAAACGATTCTGAGCGGAGACGTTGTGTCAGCCTACTATACTTGTATATAAATAATCAAATTGAATAGTTAAAAAAAAATTCACAAAGATCGAAAATATTTCATGGCTATAAATAGCGTGACTTTTATTCCATTTGATAGAGGCACAAATACTTGTTGGGAACCTTCTATTAAAATTTCTTATGTTTGTTATGAAAAGAAAAACTTTTATGAATTTCTAACTGAAAAATTATTAACAAGATTTGAAAAATATATCTGGCTCAAAAAGAGTCAAAATAGTTTTACATTTTTACCATAGGTATATGGAAAATGATAATATAATTATTTGTTGAACATTTCAAGAATCTAAGGTTATTATTCGTCTTGGAAATAAATAACCAGACATCATTTTTTTTACTCAACACGGGACATCAGTAAATTTGAAATTTTTATAGTAAAATCTTAATGATTTTCTTATTTTTGAAACAATTGAGAAGATTAGCCATTTTATAGAGTTTATTTTTGTGAAAATCTTGACTTTTCATCATTTTGTCTTCATTAATCTCATGATTTTTAATATTTTTTTAAAAAAACCTGTTTTTGTCCGAACGGTTGGTCCCCCTCCACGGCTAATGTGTATATCCTCACGGGACACCCTATATTTACATAAAAATACATATCGGATGCAATCGGGATATTTATTTTGTTTTAATATCCACTGAAAATAGTGTTTCCTACCTACTATAGGCAGCAATCGGGTTAGATAAAAAGGTAAAAAGTTACTTTAGGCCGCAATCAGGCGATGCCCCTTATTTTTGTATCATTTTTATCCATGGACTATGACCTACGGGGGCTTACAGCATAAAATGTTTATGTATTTCAGTGTAAAATATACGTATAAGTATACCATA
The DNA here is from genome assembly GCF_019925205.1 of Metopolophium dirhodum. Classification (NCBI taxonomy): domain Eukaryota; kingdom Metazoa; phylum Arthropoda; class Insecta; order Hemiptera; family Aphididae; genus Metopolophium; species Metopolophium dirhodum. The sequence continues at coordinate 13,839,473 of NC_083567.1, read as the reverse complement.
TATCTACCAACATAATGTTTTTTGTTGTGATGAATGAATACGTACTCTTTTTTTAGCAAAATAAAATGCCCTAGATCGCCTTTTTTCAAATCGGAACATTTTTGGTTCTTAGGGAGGTTAGATTAGGGCAGCGCGAGACACAAATCTCGAGCTGGATCACGTAATCACGTTAAAAATACAACAAAATATCAAAAAATCGATAGAAGGAAATTTGTTAATTTACCGGTGAAAATCCAATAACCAAAAAATTTTTAATTCAAACACACGTAAAAAATTAATGTTCTCGCATTATTTAAATACAATACATTAATTCGCTCAAAAATAGGTATACGAAAATTCATTAAAATTGTAATATAATAAATTAACAGTTTGATAACCTTAGCAACCAAAAAGTTGGACCGTATTCGCTCAAAATCATTTTTCGTCTTAGGTAATTATAGGTAAATAATATAATATAATACCTACCTAGCTAAGACAATAATTTATCATTCAATTCAAATTTAATACATTAAGTACAGTGTCTACTCAATAATTACGAGATACATTCGACAACTAACAATGAAATGTAGGTATGATTAACGACGGATAAACTTGTACCTATGTGTATATTTATTTATGCATTACCCGTTAGACTGTTTATTCTTTGTAGATTAAACAATGTTTTTATTTTTTTATTATTGTACAAATATTTACTGAGGTAATTTATTTGTCTTTTTATTGAGGAGGAACATTAATGTGCTATATTATAACCTTAAACATAATATTATACAACTAATCACTTTATTATTCAGAACTTTCTTCCTCTCTTCTGTAATAAATACCTACCTAGTACTATCTGTACACAGTACCTACAATATGTCTGATAATATTGATCTGTAATTTATTCATTTATAGTCCTATATAATAATATGCAATCGTAACATATTTTTTATTTATTTATTTTGTTGATTAATTGTAGCCTAATTTACAAAATTAATATTATATATTTAAAAATATATCAGTGACTTTAATATCATATTGATAAATTACAGCTTCAGCTTTACGGGCAATTCAATATTTTACATTTACATATTACCTATATACTTACTTGTTTTTTTGTTCAATCACATTTTTTTTTAGACTATAATTTTATTGACTACCTAGTTTGTGGAAATAACTCTCTTGATTGTTTGAAACCGTACATAAAGAATAGGGAAAATTGAAAACTTAATAAAAAAATTGTTTACGGAAACTAAAATATACAAAGATAAAATAAAATTTGATATATAGCAATAGAAAGCAACTATATTATACGTACCTTGCAGGATATATAAAGTGAAGATTAAATTACGATCGGTGACATGACTTCATTTAATATACTAAGAAGTTCTACATTATTTATATATAAATTATATAAATAATAAATATTATAATTATTTTACATATTATTTTGAATAGATTATTTAGAATTTTGTATACCTCAATAAGCCATTGAAAGACTTTAATTTTTAGGTAGTGCATAGTAGAACCATGGATGGTTATGCTAATTATTTTTTAAAAAAAGGCTTTAGAAATGAAAAATTTAAGACTGTAATATACAAGTATCTATACTTTTTCGGTTGGATACTTACCTTTCGATGGCTGAAACTTAGATTCACTCCTTCAACACATCATTAATGTAAAATCACAAATGGTTAAAAAAAAAAATAATAATACAAACATTACGTTTGAATGATGTAGGAAATGATAGGATAACTAATGTATTGCGATAATTAATTCAGTGTCTATTATTATAAATGTTTTACAATTATCTTCAAACATTGAGTGGCTATTGATCTAAATAATTAAATGTGTTTTCAAAAAATTAAAAAAAAATTATTAAATACGATTTTTATAAAAGAAAAAAAAAGATAGCTTTATTACGATAAGAGAAAAACTTAACATATTATACGTTATACTATAAATAATTAATAGGAATGTTTTAACGTAGAATTTGTATTATATAAGTACCATACTTACGTAGAAATTAAAATAATAATTAATAAATGGTGATATTATTATTATCACCAACAACAGCTGTTTACCTTATTCTACCATTTCTACATCACTGAGACTTACTCAATATGCATACATTGTCAAAAAAAGTACAACCAGTCTGTTAAAAAAAATCACACCATCCGATTAGAAAATTCTCATTTATCAAAAAACAAAACATCTAATGAATAACACTTAACACGGTACATATATCCCTCTAAATACATTTAGGATGTTCTCCATTTAATAATCAAGAAAAAAATTTAAATGAAAACAAAATATCATGAACCAAAATGTATTAACTTTTACAACAGATGGTGTTTATTTTAATTATGTAAAATTCGTTTTCGTCTAATTGTAGAGTCAATTAATGCGTTAACGATGGTGTCCTGCTCCTCATTCTGTAGGTTACATTTGACTGTTCTCGTCAATTCTTGATAGCTACGCAAAACAGTAGTTTTAAAAACAAAATAATAAACCCGTAGTTTTTGTAAGATTTGATTTTTTTTTTTTTTTTTAATAATCACATTTCAATACTACAGTTGACTAATATTTGTAACAAAGTATTTTTTTTTTTTACAGAAAAAATGATTATTATTCATATATTGTTATAATATCTAGTGGACAACAAACCGTTTAATTTTAACATGGTAACATTTTATGAAAGTAATCCGATATGTTTTGCATAATTAACACACAATGTGATAAATATGATTTAATTTATATCAGTAAAAATTCAATGCCGAATGATTTATGGTGAATTTGAATCAAATAATTATATAAATGCACAACAATTCATCAATATTTGTTCTTTAAAATGTAAACATAGGTACAACTCAATTATAATAAAAAATAATATGTATTTAGTATATATTTAGTATATACTGTTCATAAAATGAACAAAAATAGTTTTGATGGTTTGTAAGCTGATTTATATTTTATTTTTACAATGATAAAGTATATTATTTACGGTTTAAATTTTAATATTAGGTATAATGTGTGTAATATTTGTAGAAAATTTGCTAAGTTAAGAATGAATAACTTTTCATTTGCGTTCAATGTAAACCTAGTACAACCACTTCAAAGATTTAAGTAATGTAGAAACCCAATATTTTTTTTTGTTTGTAGTTGAAACACATGTACAATTGTAAAAAGAAAATGTATTTAATTTGATGACAATTTCTCATTAGTTTTCTAAAAATAAGTACCTACAATATCTATACCTAATATAATCGTGTAAAGGTAAGTAACTTAAACCTATAGATATTATTGAACCGTTGAAATATTCAAATGATATAAGATAATATAGAAAGTAAAAATGTATAATAAGAATAAAAAAAAATCCCCGTACAACATTTAAATCTCATAAAGGATATTGTGAAAAAAAGTATAATAATTAATTTGTATTTTAATATTCTGAAATACAACTTACGCAGTAACGGTGCAAATCGTATACAAGAATCAATGATTCATTGTGATCAAACAATAATCATCAATGATGTTGAAACAAAGTTTCGTTAAAAGGGTTTCCGTTGAACTCAAGTTTAAAACATAAATATAAAGTGATCTTCAAAAACTATTTTACGCCAAATCGTTAATCTGCAAATATTGACTTCATTAAACTCTATTTTTGAATGAATTCTACTGGCCTTAGTGTACTGGAATTAAAATTAAATATAATAAACGTATCATGTCAATTGAATGTATTTTATATGTAATTTAAAATTCACTTTTTATGTAAAACGTAAATAATATTGAAAATTGTTTTTCTCATACCTACTATAATATGCATACCTATATTATTATATAGTATATTAAGTACCATTTCGTTAACTATGATGATTGTATCGTTATTATATTATTATCTTTTATCTAAAGATTTTAAAAATTATTTTTCGAAGAAACAGCTTTTTTAGTCACCCTGTATGAAGTAAAATGATTAAATTGTTTGTTGGTCGATTGTTTTCAAGCATATTATTGTAAATATAATGTCTAAGAATTCACAAGTAAGACTCAGAGAATTCCATATCTGAAGCACTAGCTCTAGAATAAGAAGTGGCCGTACCAGCAATGAACGCTGAGTCCGATGTACCTTCGCCAGTTATGAAATCAGCTACAATTAAAGTATCTTTATTTACCGACTGCGATAAGAACGAGTGTTCGGTTAACTGCGACTCATCGTTCCATTTTAGTTCAGTCTTATCAGTATCGCCCCTTAAACTGAATAGGTCAGACTTTAGTTGTTTTAAACGCTCCTCTTTCTGAAAAACAAAAAAATAACACTAATTACCAAAAGTGATTACAATAATTTAATGGCCCTCCCATTTAATTAGGATCAATTGGTATATTTAAAACTAATTTTGGGGGACGGAGTAGCCGAGTGGACTAAGGCGTCGGCTGCGACGCAGCCGATCCAAGTTCGATACCTTGGCCGCGGGTGGCATTTTTCTTCGGGCAAGTCACGGTGTCCGGAGAACAAGTGCCGCCATCCCCCCCACCCGTGGCACGGCAGAAACCTTTGGGTGTCCCATTAGAAATTCTGCCAAAACACAACACACACGTGCACCAACCTACCCAATTTAAAAACCTACAGTGCCCTCCCCCACACCCAATGGCCTATGTTGCCGAGGGTTACCCAATAAAAAAAAAAAAAAACTAATTTCAAAAAAGAAATATAAAACTATATTATATAATGTTCAAAATACGAAAATAATCTGTTTAATTAACAGTTTAAAAAATATTTGTACCTATATGTTTATTGCAGGATAGGTTTTTTTTTTTTTGGTCGTAAATCAAAAAAAAATTATCACACTAAGGTTTTGCAATACGCCAACAGTATTTGAGTATTTGTTTAAAATCTAGTATTTACTTGAAAATATGTTTCTAGGTCATTAAATAGTTTTATTAATTTATTACCTATATGCATTAGGTAGTATGCTTTATATTTATTTATTAATTTTACTAACAATATCCAGCTAAAAGCTCTAATAGATCTAAATATCTAATAACATTAATTATATTAATGTACCTATCTATAGGTGTACAACACATAACATGTTAACTTAAAATAATTTTTGAAATTATATTCGTCAACAATATTCAATTATATAAATAAAAAATCTCATTATAATAAATTAAGCACTTTGCCCTAGTTTTAAAATGTGTAAAGATTGTTTGTAGCGATCACTGAATTAAAATCTATATTATGTTGATTATCAGTATACCTCTTTTATTTTAGCAGCAAGTTGTTTATTTTCATCGATAAGTCTCTTGTACTTATCTTCGTCTTCTTTTGACATTCCAGCATCGGGATTGTATTTAGATTCTGGTTTGTCGTGGGGATCCCGAATCACTTCGATCACCTAAAATGTACGTATTTTATTCATCTGCCACAGTTCAATGTCCATTTTTTCTTACTTTTGGTACGAATATCAGGGCCATGGAAAGGAAGCAACAGAAAATAACAGATAACGCTACAAAAGCGAAACTAGCATCTTGCTGTGATGCTGTCACCATAATCACGGGTGTAGTTATCAAGCAAGTAACGACCACATTGTAAATTGACATTCCGACGTACCGTGAATCGTTTATCTGTCTTAGTTTGACACTTCTGGTTTCATACGAGACAAAAAGTCCGAACAGCAAAAGCAACCCTTTGTAGCTTAATGTTAAACCTAAAAAAAAAAATCATAGTGAAATAAAAATATTGGTGTTTTCATTTATTGTATGAAACATTACTTTAAAATAATGAATGGTCGTTGATCATTGATTAAGATTAATGAAACAGGTTCGGTTAACACATTTAAAAAACCCATGATAATCCAAATGGTATTTTAAGAATATAATTTTAACTTTTAACCAAAATATTAGTATTTTAGTAATATACATAATGAGACACAAACAATGTGAATCACAATAAATTACAATAAAATAATAATTTATTACTTAACTTCACACATTAATGTAGGTACTCTTTTTAATCATTTATGCTCTAAAAGCACTTAAAGCTACTCCACAAACTAGCGACTAAACACAGAAAGAAAAACTCAACGGATCTATCGATACAACTTTTCGTCTAGTTACGAAAATACTTAAAGATTTTATTGATCTTCATTCTTCTCATTTAATGTCTGACAATGGTTAGGTACTAATAATTAATAAAGTTATTTTAAGATATGCCATTTAATTCCTTTCTCAATACTTAATATTTTACACGGGAACGCCAATACTATATTGTCATCCATCACAATCATTATGTACAAAACTATTATAACAAATATATAAGAATTACAATCATAGGTAGGTATTTACTTATCGATTTCTTAAACTATAGAGTCGTATCATAGGCGTGCGCACGGGTAGGGCTGATTGGGCTTTAGCCCCACCTGAGATTTTTTTATATGTGGGTGGGTTGGTAACTTATGAAGATATGACTAAAAGTAGGTATAACCCTTTTAGTTTTTAAACGTTTGTGTTTACCCGAAAGACTTTACAGGACGATTCATTTAAAATTGAACACTCATTATTTCAAAAAGTATAATTGTTTAAGAAAATATTTTTTATATAACTTCAAGTCAAAACAACACAACTTTGTTATTAAAAAAATATATTTTAAAATATTTTTTAATTTTTAAATTATTTTAATGATAACATAGTTTTAATTTCATATTCCAAAGCAGAATATTTTTCTAAGTATTTCGATACATAAAATTTGAATTTAATGCGAGTAGTTAATGTGTTATAAGTATTTAAAGTTTAGTTGAGCGGAGTTGAGTGGTACGGGGTTACATCCCATAAACTAATTGCCTTAAAGTCGATTTCCCATGAATAATTTATAACAATAAATAAATATTAATGTTAATTGATAATTTTTTATCTTATATATTATATTTTGAACGTTTTTGAACGTTTTTGAATAAATTGTTTTATTAGATTACATTTGATTAAAATTTTAAATCAATATTGATGAATTTTGTATGTGTGAAATAATGAAAACTGATTGTTTTCATTTTCCAGTCACCAACAAAAGCGTCCACTTAAAAGTCTGTAGTGAAAATGTCTATAATTTTTTTCTTGTGTAATTATGACAAGGGGGTAGGTGATCACATTTTAGCCATACCTGACTCAGAGGCCTATGAGTCATATATTATATTGTAAACGTTTAATAAATAATCATACAATCATATTATAAAATGTTAGTTTCAATGTAGACTTAAAACTTACTGAGCCAAAAGTTGTGATTTTCACTCTTGCAATGCTCAAGTTCTGGTCTTATTTTTATGTCATCGTTGCTATTTAAAGGATTTTCCATAGGAAATACTTGTATATCGCGCTTCAATGGATCCATACATTGCCATAAGAATAGAATCGCAACATCGACGGCCAGTAAAAATATCACAATAGAATACATTTTCCATGGCTGCAAAGCTTTCTAGAGTGATAAATTATTGTAAAATAATTATAATGAGAATGAAAAAAAAAACTACAACAACTTTATATTATTAATTACTTTACCCTAATTGCGTTTTTCTTTTGACTCGTATGCAGTCTGTGCACTCTCCACACCTTACTATACATAGCTCCATAACCCAAAGTAAATCCAATTGACAACACCCAAGTTTTTATCTGGCATATGTTTGGGAAAACCGCCGGTGATATAATCTGACCGTCCAAGCCAAATAAATAAATACTGCTCAAGCTCAATACACAGCCGGACAACATAATTGTGTTGCAAGCCGGATATGATTGAGCGATAACTCTGAGGAGACGTCATCAATAAGTAGTAATTAATATTAACATGATTGGTACTCAATATAGGTATATATAGACAACATTAAGTTTTATAGACTTTGGCCCACGATTTTCGTTCGGTACATACCTTCTGTGATGATTGAGGACATTAAATACAATAAGACTAACTGCTCCAAGTATTCCGATAGTTGTAATTACCCACATACATATCAGTAATGGTATCGATAACGTGCGCAATACACGGCGAATCACAGTTCTGTCTTGCGGAACTTTTCCACCTATTTGAAATATATAATATTATATATGTACATTCTTACATGTATAACACGAGTAACTATAAATAGATAGTATAATATATAAATATATAGTTATAACAACGTATTAAAAAAAGTTCGTTAAATGTTTGAAAATTAAAAATCTTACTGAAGTATGCATACAATAGTACCAATACAATTTAATTTTATTGGCAATATAATATTATATGTATATTCAAAATTGTTTAAATGGACCAACATGGAAAACGAATTAAATTTTTCCTAAATAAAGAATAAGTACAATTAATATAATACTAACCAATCCATTTCTCTTTATCGAACCATGTTAAGTTATCAGACTGTGTATCATAGTAACCAAGCTTAACGTATTTTCCTTCAATAACTTGTTCAATCTGCGTTAATGCTATACGATCACCTTGTGAACTAAAAGCTACGTAACCCTAAAATTGTATTTTAATTATACATTTTTTATTATTTTCCTATTTAAAAACTCACTGATATCCCGAGAAACTGGGTTGAATTTATAGCCGAATAAATGTGGTCGGCGATTTCTTTATTGTTGTAGTTAAAACTGGTGATTGATTTTCCTTGTTTTTCCAGGATACCCATAGTTTTATTAAAAGCTATTGTATCAAAATAAATATTTTAGTATTTAATCGGAATAATTACTTAAATCTGTTTAATACCCAACGCTACAGCCCAGACAGCGTCGTATGCTAAAGGTGCTTCTTGGTAACCTTCGGGATAACGGTGTCGATCAATTGCATAACCTCCCGATCTTAAAACATTTTCGAGCCTTTTACGAAAGTCTTCAGAAGTCTAAAATAATAATAGAAGATAATATTATTGTGTTTATTACTTTCAACATGTATTATGTATAAGAAGTTCGAGCTGTTTTTGTGGATTTTATTAAAAACAAGATTATACATTTGAATATAAGCAGATCCTGCACGGCATTGCCTGTGACAAATTGAATGGATTCACCCCTTCTTGAACTCTGTCAAATGGAAACTCCATAGATTTTAGACACAGTTATTTAGGTTGAACTAACTAAATATAAATTACAGGCGTATAGAATTATCATAATAACAATTTTCTTGCTGAATCTTTTGACGAACATTTTATGAAAATCGGTCAAAAACTGTGGATCGAAAATTTTGCATAAGATTTATCCGTTGTATGTCTATAATTTTATATAGTAGTTAAATATATTTATTAATGATAGCTGATCCTGCCCGCGACAAATGCATAATAACGTCAGTGGATTTGTCCTATTTTAAGCTCCGTTAAAATATGTAAGCTACACATATTTTTAAGACATATTTTTATAATTGGCTATTGGGTAGTTTCGACCAAATATAAAATACAAAAATAATATCCAATTATAATAACTATTTTATTTCCTGCAACCAATAACAATCATGTATAATAAAAAAAAATATAAATTTAAATTCATTTTTTGTAGGCCAACAACTAATCCCTGTGTGAGGCCCTCTTAAAAAATTTGCATCGAAGTGCATATCCTCAGGTATATGATTACCTATGTACCAAATTTCATAACCATGAATACGATAAAGTCTATCACAGCTGTGGACAACAGCGCACGCGAGTGCCCAACATTGCCATTTATAGTCATATAGATAATATTAATATTATATGATTAGTTTTATTCAGTAGGTCAGTAAATTCATGTTATACTAGTAAATTAGTTAAATATCTTGTTTAGATTTTTTAAACTGCAAATTTTTTGAACAGATTAGATCAAAAATAAATTTTTTTTTATGTAAATACATATCCAAACGTTAAACTGATATCAATGATCCATAAGACATACCTACCTAGTATATTATTTTGTCTTAGTTAATCTGCAGCTGATTAATATATTCAATCTTATACATTCACTTTTAGAATATTTATAATGTAATTCATAGTATGCATTCACTTATGAATAAATACATTTTAAATATTATATTGGAACAAGAATTATTAAAAAAATACTACCATGCCGGAAATAGTCTTTTGGTTAATGTTTTGATTCCACATAAGAGCTTCAGTGGTGATGTGACCTTCAGCTGCAATTCTCATTTCTTTTTTCGTACATTCAATTCCTTCTTTTTCCAAGTTGACTTCAAACCAATTGTCTTCGTACCACCCTACATATTATTTATGCACGCATATTTAAATAGCATATCTTATGAGCAATGTAATTTAAAATGATTCAAAGCGCATACCAATAAAAAACCACACGTAGGCTTTTCCATATAACTGCTGTTTGTACATCTCACATAATACTTTTCTGGCAGCAACAACGTAAAATAAACCAACAATGATCCTGGCGTCTTGTCTGCGCAAGTTTTTAACAGCATCACCTGGATCACTAACAAAACTTTGTCTGGTAATTATTTCAATGCCATTTTGTTTGCATCGAGTCTCGATATCCTCCACTGTCTGCAAATAACATTTTAATTTTGAATTCAAATATCCAATATATACTAATTACAGGTATATTTTTAAAAATACTCACAGAAATAAAAACTTCTTCAGTTTGCTGAAGAATCGCAATTCTATACCATTCGAACTTTTTCATCAATGTGATTCTAGTTGGACTATGAACGGTGGCTGATGGATGCGTTCTAAACAGTGTGGGAAAACGATTTCGGTCTGACAATGCTGGTGAACTGGCACCATAACATAACTGAAAAAAAAATATTATTGTAAAAATAATGAATATTTATACCACTCAACATAATAGATACAACATAATGAAAACAATTTAAGAAAAACATTGTTTGTACGCAGGTATTTAAAAAAAAGTGCAATATATGTCGTAATAACGTCATAAGGGGCTTACAAAATATTATTTTTTTAATTTACATATTTTCTGAATTTTGGTTTTTTTTTAATTACTATACAATTATTACAGTTGGTATTGGTTAACTCAAAGTTGAAGAGACCGGCCAAAAAACTCGAGTTAACCAAGTTTGATTGTACAACGAAAACCTATAATTAACAACGCGTTAATTTACGCGGGATTCTAACTTAAAATCATGCGTCATAAAGATAATTGTTATAATTTACGACCACATTTAGTTTATTATAGGTACCTATAGAATATATTGAGTGAACTATTTAAAAACTTGTTACATGACTTTCAGAATTATTTGTAAATTACGATAAATTAAATTATGGTTTTACTTTAATAATAGCTACCTAGGTAATAAAAAATGTTTCTCTAAAAAGATGTTGCTCTTTGTCACACTATTTTTATATTACATTTTTATTTGTAAGTATTGTTCACACTCAACCAATAAATTTAAATTATTATTACCGTGTTATTAATATTAAATTTTATTTTTCGATATCAAACATAGATAATATACTATGGTTATATTATAATTGATATGTACTATGAAAACTTTAGGCACTTTGTTTCCATTGTTTTAGTGTAAGTGGCTAGAGCTCCTTAACCTCCTCCATAATCCACTGTATTAATGCGTAAATGTAAAATATAAAAAATATTTATACATATGCATAAAAATATGTTGATGTATGCATGTTGGATCTACAACATTGTTTTTCATTTCAAAACTTACAAGATATATACGCGTATATATAATTATTTAACTTTAGGCAATAATGATTATTTCGTATTTAGGTATTTAACTGTTAAGACGCAATAATGCAATAACTAAATTTATCGTGTTGTCACTCAGTTAAAAAAAAATTATTTTTGTTTTTACTTACAACAACTAAATTCCACATTTTTGCCGCTTCGGCAACAGTTGTACATACAGTACTGCATCCTGCTAATAACATAAGTTTTTGAGGTTTGTTATACAGCAGATCATACATAACCGATGCACCAAGTCCTGGATCACACTGTTAAATAAACAAATTACAATTTTTTTTATTTTTTTTTTTTATGTTAGGCATATATACGACTAACATTACAAATGAAACAATTTAAGAAAACGTTTGGTTTATAAATTCAAAGTTAAATTGAGAATAATAAAAAAAAGTTCATTTAACTCTAACAGCAACAGAAAACAAAATGTTTGACTTGAAATACTAATTAATACTATTTAATAAACTTATAAAAAAAAATTACGGCAATTGTTTGAATTTTATACATACCTACAGTGATGGTATAAACAAAGAACTAGTAAGAAGTAAAACTTTAAATCTTTAGTTCTAAATATAATATAATAGGTATTGTATGTTTGTATTAAGCGTGTATTTTGTTGATCTTTTCACTAAAACCGCTAGAATATATAATTTGTTGCCTATAATAGTTTATTAGAAAACGAATTTATTTTCTACATTTATTTTAAATAAGTACTTATTATTAGAAGTTATGATACAAAAAAAAATTAATTAAAATTATAAACTCAAATTTTTAATAAATAATAATCAAACAATAAATTTAAGATTAATTCTAAAAGCAAAATGTTTAATCTTATTTTTATTATTCTTGTAGTAGATGGGCATCAGTAAAAACCATAAATTAAATGTATTCTATTGATAACTGTAGCAGTCTTAGATCCTAATATAAAATACTTGGTAGGTGTACGTCTTACTTCGCTATCATTCCAATGCAATTTCAGTTGATATCCGGACAGAACGCTATTCTTGTTCACATCTTCCAAGGCTAGCCTAACCGCAGGCTCACAAGCTTGACCTCCTTGCCATCCGCCTTTGCCACCGATCGGGAATATACCTCCGATGTGTAACACCTTATCGTCCTCTTGTATTGAAAACGGAACATCAATTAACAGCACGAACACGATAACCGCAAATCGAATCATTTAGCCGACGGGACAAACAGAGACGATACCGATTTGTCTACATAACGTTGGTATAATATTAAAATGTACAAGCCATGACGTCGAGCTCGGTCAGATGTCCCACTCCGTGTCAGTGGATTTTACCGGGGTAAGGACTTTGGTATTGATTTTCGCAAGGTCCGTGGAGCGCTGGTCTCCATGCTGTCACCCCTAACATGTGGTAAAATGGAAGAAATAATTTTCGCTATTTACTTCTTATGCTAACTGATCGTTTGGACCAACTATGATTGTAAATGTAAGTAGGTAAAGATTAATAATTTCAACATTGCGATAGGACATGCAAATGTGTATGATAAGTTATTAAATGCAAACAACATAACGGTTATAATGTCAAATTCCATAATCTAATCATGAGGCATTTTAACTTCCATAGATATCTATGTATGATGTAAAACAATAATAGCGTGAATTTATTATATTCATTAACTATTCGTCTATAATTGATCATTATTAATAAACAATATGTTTCCGGAAAATATTTCTCCACATATTTTGTATTATACTTGCTATATGAATGTAATATGAAATTTAGAATATAAATTAAAAGTAAAAAATGCAGGTATGCATAGCTTCTTCAATAATTATTTTCATACGAGAATTGTTCACTTATATATTTTGTTTACTGTCTATGCCCACTTTAGTCATTACTTGTCTATATAATGTTAATACTGTATGTTGTATTAAGCTTTATATATTGATATCAAAATATCGAGAAGAATAATTTAAGTTTTGTAACCCATATTGAAATTTATATTTTGTGAATACTGAACTTTGAAGTGACAGACACCTACAATTTATTAAATTATAATATGTGAAATAGTATACACTATACATGGTGTAACAGAAATACCTGACAAACGAAAAATGAAAAATTGATACTAGTTAAACGTAAAAAAAAATTATGAAAATTATATGGATAATAATTAGATAATTTACTTATGCCTGTAAATTTATTACGTTTCAAGTTAATTTACTCCAAAAAAATATTGAGATAGAAAATTGTAAAAAATAAACTACATGACTTAAATAAACATTTTTACCATCAACATTTATCTAAAAAATTGATTTAGACATTGGCAATTATCAATTTTTTGAAAAACAATTGAGTAAAGTTTAAAACTTTTTATTTTCAGCATAAAACAATTCAAATAAAAAATACTGGTAACTCAAGCGTATTGGAGCGTCTATTAATTGTATGTAAAAGAAATATTTTTAAAAGTTATTTTATTTATCTGGTTATTCTTTATACCTTGTATTCTAAGTTTTAACTCATAGTATTTTACACAATATATATTATGTTATAGTTGAATAACTATGTGAACACATAAAATCATTAGTCAATATTTAAAAAAGTGACTTGAATAATTTTATAATAGTTAATGTTAAAATGAATAACCAACATGTTTCAAACACTAATCGTTATCCGTTGGTAAAATGAAAATAATATAACTCTGTTTGAAAGTGAATAGAGCTAGGTAGTTTTCATAAACAATAATTAGAGGGAATACATCACAAGGACATATTTCTGACACATTTGACCAATTGATGTAAATATAATATTATCCATCTTAAAGAAATTGCAAAAGAAATAACAATGTACCCGAGAAAAACATTTTAAAGGTAAAACACACAGACTTAAGAATACACAATATATACACTCGTGAAAACAAACCCACCTTTGTCTGTTAACCACTCAGACTGTCAAAAAAGACTACCTATGTATTCAAAAATATTGAGTGGACAATATTCGTATAGATCATAATTATATTATTATATGGGTATTATTGTATACCATTAGATACTATATTATTGTGCTGGCAAACCCACAGACTACAACAGCAAGCTTGCAAATGAATAGAAAGAATAAACCAATGAACTTGCTCTGTTGTATAGTTTAATATTTTTAGTGTAATATTTTATAATAGTTATAGTATATTATTTTAATATCATATTATATCTGTTAATTATTATGCTGTTATAAACGTATAAGCCAATACCAAGTGTATCGTATAATATTATAATATTGCGAATAGCTGATATTCTTGGTATAAATAGCTTAAATAATGTAAATAATTTACAGAGATGACTGCATCAACAATATAAAATTGGTAGCCAGGTAGGTACCTACATACAATCTCGTATAGTATTTAATGTATATAGGTAAGCAGTGGCGTAATTGCGGAGGGGCACTCCCCCCCCAGAAATGTTTGTGGGGGAAAATGTATCATTTTGCCCCTCCAAATAATCGACATTTAAAAAGTATTCTTAACAAGACTGTTAACATAATATTATTATAATATTAAAATATTTTTTTCCTCAAATTACTTTATAAAAGTTTATATTTATTTTAGATTTCTCTTGTTGAATAATATTATGTTGATGTAGGTATTGTCAGTGTTACTGTTATTGCAATAATCTCATTATTCGTGACTATTATCCGTGATTTGTGAACTCGTTATTATCTTGAAATCGCGATAATGACTACAGGAACGGCCGAACGGGAGGTTAAATTTTTTTGCCCCCCTAGATTTTATCCAGTTACGCCACTTTAGGTAAGTATTGCCGTACGACAGAACGACATTATTCGTTTATTTTTCAAACTCCAATTATTATGCACACGTCCTAATAACCGAGCTGAGTATAACTGCAGAGCATGACGTTTGCTTGTATGGCATAATATTATACGCTTTTGCTATAGGTAGGAATCTTCAATCTCGCAAGACAATACAACTAATTTATGTACCTATACTAACCTATATTCGAGTATGCGTTCACAGGTTACCTTCGATGTTTTACTAAAACAATATGTACACTCTATACATGCAAATTTTCAACCGTTTTTTAGATCACCAGTGATTGGACACGATTTAACTATGTTTATTAAATATAGTTGTGATTCGCCTTAACCAAAATTAAAGAAATCGTATAAAAAATGTAATTTTAAAAAGCGAACGCGTCAACATGTATGTATATAATATATTCCTTATATCCATTTCAATTTCAATTACAATAAACACACACAATTTAAAATGATAAAATTGTATAGCTATTTATAAAGAGTATATATATATATAAATATATATATATATTTTAATTTAATTTATAATTTTTGTTATAACTTACAAACATTAAATATCACAAGTATTGAAAAAAATCCTTTTATAAAACAGAGATAATTTTGTTAACTTTAAATTATATAATAATCTGTTGATGGACCGCGCAATATTAAAACTAATGAAATTAATTGTGAACTGCTAAACGTAATTTTGCTATGTTAGTCTAACAAGTGAGTGGGTACCGTCTTCTATTAACAATGTTTATGGGCTTCAATTTTAAATAATAAGTATTTCGTTTAGTTTTTTATCATTGAAAAATTGAGAATTTTTTAGAAATTGTTTTTCAGAGTTGATTTATTTTATTTTTGATGTTAAAGTCATTGGTTGGTAATAATATAAAGAAAGAAAAATATATTTCTAAAATATTTGAATTTAACAAATAAATTGTTTTAGATCATAATAATATAGGTAGTGCTTGTCATTATAATTTTAAGATATAGCTTATAAGATATATTTTAAAATTTGGAAATATTTTCGATTATTCTGTACTTACTTACTATAATTTTTTAATTATTATTATAATTATTATATTTATTTTTAATTTAACATGATTACAGTACAAGTGCTACGTCCAATGTCCATTTATGGTAGTAAAATCACTGTTGTATTATTGTGCAAATACTCGTGAATCTACTGACAATAGTAATTTTTTTAACATGCCACTCGAGAATGTGGCATTGAATTACTTGACCATTATTTGAAGTGATTGTGTTTTTAGTTTCTAAAACTAAATATGCAGATTACTGTTAAATATATTATACGAGAATAATAAATAATATAAATGAATGTAATTACAACAGTTTGTTAAAATTTCTGACGCTTGTATACATATTTGGTTAGCTAGGTAATATAAGTTCTTCAGTCGTGCGATCACTTTTAAACCAAAATGATAACATATCTAGTGATCAATATTTATTTAAGTGTTTGTTTATGTGAGCTAAACGTGGTATACCAGTGGGACAAAATAGATTTGTCAAATCATGAAAATCGCCAAGATACGGAACATTCCTATATTCCAGAAAACAATCTTGTGCACAGAATGAAAATTTGGAACAACACGTTGTACATGTCCATACCCAGGTTTAAGCCAGGGGTGCCTGCCACATTGTGCAAAAGTTACAGAGGTACTATACAACCATTTCCGACGATAAATATTCAGATTGTAGGAAACTGTATTGGGATGCAAAACGTCAAGGACATCGAAATAGATCATTTAGGTCACTTGTGGGTGTTGGACGTGGGCATGGTTTACGATCTAGAAAAACCTAATTACACTTGCAATCCAAAATTGCTTATACTGGACATCGGTACGGGCAGAATAATACGATCGGCGGTGATACCGAGCAGTATGTATACAATCCAAAGCGTACTCAGTGGTATTTCGATTGACTTGAAATCACTCACCGCTGTAATAGCTGATATAGGTCCAAATTCTGGGTTTATTGTTTATAACTATGATCTTGGATATTTTCAAAAATTTCACTGTAAAATATTGTCCAGCGTTAAGGATTACAACGAAGCAATTTTAACGATATCTCCGATCGATAATATGTTGTACTTCACCACCATAGAAATGGACAGTCTATTCACAATTCCGTTGAGCGTATTCAATGCGCCGTTCCTCAATGACATAAGTCATTACGTTAACAACCATGGACTGAAAACAGACGTATCGACTGCTATGATCATGGATACGACTGGGAACCTGTATTTAGGCATGACCAGGAAAGTAATCGCCTGGAACACATTAAAAAACAATTTCGACGTCAAAGATTTGTACATACAAGAAGTGAGACTTGATTGGATTTCAAGTTTTGCGTTTGATTCAAACGGATATTTGTGGATCATCTCTTCAGCATTCAGTGATTTCTTAGATGGATCAAGTTCGAAAAGGATGAATATTAGAATATTTAAAAGGTTTTGTGGTACAACAGCCTTCGCACTTCAAAATGTACAAATGTCTGTAAACGACACTCTCCCCATTAACCATAACTCTGTCGATACCAAAACTGCTTCTTCTATTTGTATTTTAACTTTAATTATATTATTGCAAATTGTATTGTAAAAATGTAACACACCAAAAACAGATTTATAAATATAACAACTATATAGGATAATCATAAGTACGAGTTGTAAAGTGTTATGTAAAATGTTAAAGTGGCGTTATTATCGACTGTTAAATAAATGTATAATAATTTAAATTCATATATTTGTAATGTTACCAATTTAATCTATTCTGTGATGTTACATCCCACAATTATTAAATAGGTAGGAACTAATCAAATTAATTAGATAGGTAGATAATATTATAATATACAGCCAATTAAAGAAGCACATAACTAAACAAGACAATTTTATTGTTCTTAAAACTAGAATTCATATTATCTACATTATATTATACATATAACTACCCAATAGAATCAAATAGACGAGTCGTTTACTATGGCCGAGCCATATAATAGGCATCTATATATCTATATACATGATCCTAATTCCAATTTCCGGATCCGGAATGAATAAATAATAGAATAAGTACCTGCAAAAAAGTAAAAACTGTATAATATTTTAATTTATGCGTTTTTCGCTTAAACCACCTATCAAGTTTAAATTGTATATTGACTTTTTAGCTCCGTGGTCGGTACTATTACTGTAGGTAATACGTGAGTACGATGATATAATATGTATAAAGGTAGACTAGGTAAACAGACATTGATTGAATAATATACATAGGTAAACCCACGCATATACCTACATATTATTATTCAATCAATGACTTAGTGATTATAAGTTATAACATAATATAACATAAATAGATACCATTATAACATAATATAACATAAATAGATACCATTGACGGAATTATATAGGTAATTATATAGGTATTATATATACCTACTAACTAAAAATGTTTTTATTTATTTTACTATTTTATAAGTGTCGGTACCGGTTTTTCTAATATTCCGAAATTCTATCAAATTTGAAGATTGTATTTTATATATTAGTTGTTACCTACCTTAATTATAATACTTTCTACTAATCTACTGCCAGATATCTATTCAGGGGGAAGGGAGGTTGATACGGTGTATTATATCAACAAAAATGACTTCAAAGGAAAAGTCCCACACTTCATTGATATGTAGAATTTTTATAATTTTTTTTTTTATCTAAAAGATGAGAACATTTTTTAGATCAGATCAAAGCCCGAATTTTCATTTTATTTTAAATAGTACTAGAAAAATACGTTTGATAAATAACAAATATTGTGCATTATTAAAATATAAATGTTTTAAATAATAATTATAATTTTAATTAATCGGGCTTTAATCCAACCTGCAAACTAGCTGTTCTCTTTTTTCAAATAAAAAAATTAAAAAAAATATAAAAATTAAAAAAATTAACGAAATCTGACTATTCAGCAGGGCGTGAGAGTAGTTCTTGTAAGAGATGTTTTTGTACTATAAACTCATTAGCTCCGACGCCCTTAAATAAATTGAACACACAATAATTCAATCAAATAATATAAATACCATGTTTATGAGATTGAACTCTAGTTATAGCTATGATAAAATTACCCGGGTAAAAAACATGTAAGTTTGTAACGGGGCCCATTGAACATTATTGTGCCGGGCCCAATCATTAGACAGACCTACACTAAGTTAAACCGTTCATCTAGGCCAGTATTTCTCAACCTTTATTTCAGGGCTTGAAACCGATTGAAAAAATTTCGATTTCGGTTTCGATTTTGGATACCGGTTTCTAATTTTTTCGATTTTGGTTTCAATTTTTCAATACCGGTATTACGAAATTTCGGTTTCGGTTTCGATTTTGGATACCGGTTTCTAATTTTTTCGATTTCGGTTTCAATTTTTCAATACCGGTATTACAAAATTTCGGTTTCGGTTTCAACTTTCCAATACCGGTATTAGGAAATTTCGGTTTCGGTTTCAATTTTTCAATATCGATATTAGGAAATTTTGGTTTTGATTTAGGTTTTGTATGCTGGTTTCTACATTTTTAAAAACGGATTTAAAGCAGACTTTAAGTTATAATTATAAATAGTTTTATTATACTTAAATACCTAGTTAAATACTTAATATGATTTTTTAATTTTTGATAAAAATAAGAGCAATATTTCAATAGGAGTGATTTTGTAAAATAGGTTTTATACATCCTTCAACAGTACATATTTTGGACTCATTTGTTTCATTATTAAAAGTGAAAAATAAACGGCCAACAGGATTGGTATTCTTTTTACCCATGATTTCTTATGTAATTAATGAAACAACCTGATGTAGGTAATAGGTATCTTTATTCATAGTAAATAAATCATTTAGTAAAAATAAAATTGAAAAAGTTTTTGTCGCGGATGGACTCGTAATTATAAAGTTGCAAGTTGTACATAAAAAAAGTAAACCGATAAGGAACTACACTATAATGAACGACTAACACGCTGACTGCACTACTGCAAACACAGTACGAAAATTTCAAAATATTCTATATCGAAATATATATTATATAGGTACACTATACAGTGTATGGGCACTAGGGCAAAATTAAAAATACAGTTATTTTTAATAACTAAATAATTCTTAAACAATATTATATATTTTAAATTTATTTTTATATTAGTGTTATTATTATTGTCTCTGCTCCCCACGGCCTACAGACTGCAGTAGCGGTGATGGTCGTACGATCACTCACACAAATTAAAACCTGTGCTATTTTCAGTTTTTCCTGGTATTGTACCTCTATAAATAATTGATTCTAGCAGTAATTATTATATGATTTTCTTATTATTTATATTTTATAGTTTGATTGTAATAGTATTGTACTATTCAGTATTTAATAGCTTAATACTATTAAATAACAATCTAATAAATTAATAGACCCATATACGGGCCATCATCTGTCAAATGTGCTGCCCAATAAATAATTAATATCTATTATTAATATTATTTATTATTCATAACTATTATAATAAAAGTATAAAACAACTATAATAATTTTTCAAATAATGAAATGGTTATCAACATTTTAATCATAATCCCATGGGTGTATCAATGCAATTTACGTATTTACGTACATTTTAAAATAATTTACGTTAATTAAAAAAAAAAGCATTATTTAAAATATTAAAATTAAAAAAATTGAGTTATAAGTTATAACAACGGTTTCCAATTTTTTCCGATTTCGGTTTTGAATTTATATTTAATACCGGTATCCAATTTTTTGCGGTTTCGGTTTTAAATTATAATACCGGTATCCAATTTTTTCCGATTTCGGTTTTGACTTTAATACCGGTATCCAATTTTTTTCGGTTTCGGTTTTAGATTATAATACCGGTATGGCGGTATCCAATTTTTTTCGGTTTCGTTTTCGATTTTGATTTCGGTTTCGGTTTTTTAACGGTTTATACCGATTTCTGAAACCGGTTTTGAAATCGGTTTCAAGCCCTGCTTTATTTTTACGACGACACCCTAATTTAGACCTGTTATATACCTATTCTATACCTCATATTATATAATAATTATTATAATCTATAACTGTTTACATGACGTAATCATAATTTATAATAATATGAAAACATTTTTATAATAAAATAAGTTAGGTAGGTATGACATCTATTTTATACGGTGGAAACTTGAATATATTGAACCATACTTATAAATATATAATACATGGGTTAGGTTAACCTATTATATTTTGGGCACCATATCCTGTGATAAATATAATATCATTTAAAATGAATGTACTTAATAAGTGCATTACTATTAACAGAAAATGTTGATTTATTTATAAACAAAACTGAATTTCTAGTTTCTACACAATTATTCAAAATTATTCATAAGTTTTCGCAAAATCTTTGTATTTATTTTACTTGTAATTTTTAATGGATCATAAAACTTGATAATAATTAATAATAGTAATAATATTTAATACTTAGTATATTTTTGTCAATACTAAAAATTTGTACATTTTAGATTCTGAGTGGAACGATGAATATATTGATTTTACAATGATGTGTGTTTATTTTTTTATTTATTTTTTTACTTACATATTTTCGATATTTTTGAATTTCTGTAAAAACAACTTATGAAAACTTCTTATCACACACTCAAGCTTAGAATTAAAAATGTTATCAAACCTAAACCGAAAATAAAACTAAACAAATTCAAACATTATAAATACCTTGATAAATACCTACCTTTATATGAATCTGAATATTTTAATAATGACATAGTACAGTAAATTGTAATACGTGACTACGTGTTTGATATTTTTAAATCACTGTAAGAATATATGTTGAGGAACACTGTAGGTATTAAACTTTTTAAGTGACAATAAGTAGACTATGGTTTCAAGACGAAACCAATTACCTGCTTGATTGTCTTAACTCCACTTTTAATGAGAAAAAGTGACCAGGAATGTCATACTGCTGCCAGTAACCAGTAACCAGTATGACTGCTCACCGTCGTGAAATCATACACATATTTTCAGATAAGTCAAAAATACAAATGTAAACTCAAAATAAGTCATGGCATATGGCAGAAAAACTTGGTCTCAATTCCGAGAACGAATATAATACAGTTTTTTATAAGGATCCAATTTCAAAATACTTGATAAACCATCATTTGGGACCTACTTAATCAATTGATTATGGATAACAAATGATATTTCTGGATATTACCTATATAGTCTAAATGTAAATAGCAACAGATAGGTATCTAAATTTATAATATTATCATTATACATTTTACGGTAATTGTCGAAATAATTATCTTGATAACTATTACAACGTACCAGAATTATTGTTATAATTACTATCAGGTTTTAGGATTATTAGTACAATGTCATCTTTTTTTTCATATTATCACTCGTATATACATGTAAATATAATATGTATTTATACATAGTATATAAATAATATATATAACCATATCTGACAATTTTGTTCACAGTATTGATTTATATCCTCGATTTTATCTCATAACTTTTAACTCATATGTGTACTAACATGATGTCCATATACCCACCTGGACTACAAAAAGCATACAATTACAATAATACAGTGCTAATGGCCCAATCGTCGAAACACACTAAAGATTATTCTTAAAAAAAAATTGTACAAGCTATTTGGTCAATAGACAAAAATTTTATCAACGTACATCGAAAACATATAGTAAACGTCACATGTCTAGGTGCAAATATAAGGATACAAAGATCCAAAATAATTTAGTTTCTGAGCGAAGCGATGTATGTATTGATTTTACAATGACGTGTGTTTTTATTATTTTTTTTTTGTATCTGTCATCACCTTTTAAGATATTAAAAGTGCTTGGATTTTCTTCAACAGTAACTTTTCTGATAGTGAATATAGCTGGTACTTTGGGGGGTCAAAAGTAAAAATTTCCCAGTAGTTTTCAAAAGCGACATGAAAAATAAAAGAAAAATCAAGGAAAACGGGAATTTTTACGCAAAATCTGTTTTCGAGAAAATCGATTTTGGTTTTTGGTGTAACTCTAAAACAAATGACCGTAGGTACATAAAATTTTGATTAAATGTTTATATTAGTATTTTCTATACACCATAACGTTTTCCAAATATTTTGTATTATTTAGCTCTTTAAGGACATTTTCAGTTTGCATTTTTTTTAGTTTTATTTTCTATAAATATCAATAAAATTTTATTTGTTGAGTAAAAAAGCTTGAAAATTTAATAGAAGGCTCCTAGGTTATTGTGTCAAAGGCAGATAAAAAAAAATTAAAAATCCTTAATCACAATTTTTATTTATAAGCATTTAAAGTTCAAATTTTGACAAAATACGGAAAAATCACGAAATTTAGCAAATTATTTTGAGTTGAGAATTCATAAAAATTTTTCTTTTTAAATATAAGCTTTGAAAATATAATACAAGCTTCCTCGTAAGTTTTTCTACCTTTATCAAAAAAAAAAATAACTACAATAAACTTAAATTAAATTTTTATGAGCGTCTGAAATTATTATTTTTACAACATTTGATATTCACTCGATTTCTCATGTAACAATTTTCTTATTTTATTGTAATTAAAAAACGAATGACTGTAGATACTTGAAAATTTCACTGAATGTTTATATTAGAATTTCCTATACACCATAAAATTTTTAAAATATTTTGAATAGTTTTTTCTGTTTGAGATTCTGGACATTTTAGTTTGAAGTTTGTAATGTGTATTCACACAATATAATTAATTAAAATTATTTTTTTTATCATGTTTGTGAATAAAATTATTTATTTACTTATTTATAATTATAAGAAAATTTTATTTTTACATTTTAGAATTAAAGAGAAAAGTATTAAAAATCTTTATTAATTATACTATCATAGTTTTCATATTTATCTTATTTATAGTTAGATCGTAATTTAAGATTTATAAATATATGACTAATTTGTTGTAATTTATTGTTATACCTACTATTGCAGCAGTTTTAGAAGGATGTAACGAGACAGAATTAATAGGAATAATTATTCCTAAACGAAACAGTCCGCGCCATCTAACGGACATAACAAGTATCAAATGAATAGGGACCTAGCCGACCAAGTTATGACTTTCCGACATTTTACTCATCAATACTTCGAATACTGATCGCGTTAAGTGTTGTGATACTTAATATCTTCATATACAATACTGTTCAATACCTTTTCCTACCAGTATAACAACATTTGTATGGAACAAACACAAAAAAGGGCGTCGAACCATGAAACGCACGGACGCCGTACAGAGCGCGCGGCGATGCACGCGCTCCGAGACCAGACAATTTTATATTATGACTTTCTGACACGGAGAAAGCACAAGTTGATGTCATCAACACAATAGTAATCAAAAGCATTAGAAACTACATCGATATAACCTAGCCGCCCACTTTGAGGCAACACGCATCACGCGGAAACGTAATGAAATGTGGTCACTATAACTCGGCACACCAACCAGCGGCAACCACATATATACAGGCCAGATTGCAGCCTACGTTAATCGTTCTCGTTCTCTCATAGTATCTCGAGTCATTACTATTATTTTCTTTTAAACAGTATATTAACTTAAAGTAGCTTCCCTCCACACCCCTCTTCCAACCTTGACAGTGTGAGTAGTGGTACGCCCTGGCAGCGTACTGATCAAGCTACTCACGCCTAAAGCACCGAAGAGGGCTCCCCCCTCAACACTCTCTGAACAGAGTCGGTAGTGGTACGTCTTAGCAGCGTACTGTCTGAGCTACCGATTCCAAACAGCAGCGGTCGTTGTCCGTAACCGCCGACCGTCGCCGTCACCCGCAAGCGCACCGTCAAGACTGTCATCCGACGTCGCCGATCCGTAGGTGCAGTCACAGGACGTGCTGTCATAGCAGCCACCACTCCGCGCTGTAACTAACTCGTTCACGCTGTCAAGGGAAAACGGATCACCGTAGGAGGGAACCAGAGTTGTGCATCGAGGACGAGTCAAGGCCCGATAGCCACATCCTGTTCGTATACGCCCGCCAAACACCACCAACCGAGTCGGCTGTTTTGGTCTGGAGTATTCAACTGCCCGATCCATCAACCCTACGGCACCCACGTGAGTCATACCACTCGTCAATAATCAACGTATCAAATATTTGTAGCTCAACGGGCAAATTATATCAAAAGAAAATATTGTATAACCCATTTAAAATTCCATACCGAAATATCTGTAGCTCGAAGAGCACTTGTCAAACTAAAAGAAAAAACTGTATAAAATAAATAAACTGTTTTATTATTTTACGTAAGAATAAAGAACCATCATTTAATTACACAAAACAACCTGCGTATTGCATTCTTACAAGGATTATTCGTATGGCACCAGGTTATCAATATTTAAAAAAATCGACTTGAGTCAAAATCATAAAAAAAAATTTGAAGGGAGGTGTTGGCGCCCTCAAGAAAATGCGTTTTAGAAAACCAAATAAAAATGTCGAAAAAATTGTATTTTAGGAATACACATTACAAAGTACAAACTAAAACGTCCAGAATCTTAAACAGAAAAAACTAAAAGAAATATTTAGTCCATGAAAGAAGGATTATTCATAGGGCACTAAGTTATCAATGTTCAAGTATATACAAAAAATTCAACTGGAGTAAAATTACTAAAAAAAAAATTTCAGGCTCCCTAGGGTGTTGGCGCCGGCAGGCAAAAGCATTTTAGAAAACAAAAAAAAAATTATATTGTGGGAATACACATTACAAACTTCAAACTAAAATGCCCAGAATCTTAAAGAGAAAAAACTATTCAAAAATTTATTTCATTAAACAAGGATTATTCAAGAGGTACCAGTTTGTCAATAATTAAAAAATTTGACTAGAGGTTAAATCATAAAAAAAAATTGAAGGAGGGTGTTGGTGCCAGCAGGCAAATGCATTTTAGGAAAACGAAAAAAAAATTTGAATAAATTTAACTGTATGATTACACATTACAAAGTACAATCTAAAATACCAAGAATATTAAACAGCAAAAACTATTTAAAATATTTATTTCATTAAACAAGGATAATTCGAAAGGTACCAGTTTGTCAATAATTAAAAAATTTGGCTAGAGGTTAAATCATAAAAAAAAAATTGAAAGAGGGTGTTGGCGCCCGCAGGCAAATGCATTTTAGGAAACCAAAATAAAATTTTGAATAAATTTAACTGTATGATTACACATTACAAAGTACAATCTAAAATACCCAGAATCTTAAACAGAAAAAACTATTCTAAATATTTAGTTCATTAAAGAATGATTATTCATAGGGCACTAAGTTATCAATTTTCAAGTCAATACAAAATCTTCAACTAGAATTACATTACTAAAAAAAAAATTGAAGGAGGGTGTTGGCGCCTGCAGGAAAAATGCATTTTAGGAAACCGAAAAAAAATTTTGAATAAATTTAACTGTATGATTACACATTACAAAGTACAATCTAAAATATCCAGAATCTTAAACAGAAAAAACTATTTAAAATATTTATTTCATTAAACAAGGATTATTCAAGAGGTACCAGTTTGTCAATAATTAAAAAATTTGACTAGAGGTTAAATCATAAAAAAAAAATTGAAAAAGGGTGTTGGCTGCATTTTAGGAAACCAAAATAAAATTTTGAATAAATTTAACTGTATGATTACACATTACAAAGTACAATCTAAAATACCCAGAATCTTAAACAGAAAAAACTATTCTAAATATTTAGTTCATTAAAGAATGATTATTCATAGGGCACCAAGTTATGAATTTTCAAGTCAATACAAAATATTCAACTAGAGTTACATTACTAAAAAAAAAAAATTTAAGGAGGGTGTTGGCGCCCGCAGGCAAATACATTTTAGGAAACCAAAATAAAATTTTGAATAAATTTAACTGTATGATTACACATTACAAAGTACAATCTAAAATTAAAAAATTTGACTAGAGGTTAAATCCTAAAAAAAAATTGAAGGAGGGTGTTGGCGCCTGCTGGCAAATACATTTTAGGAAACCAAAATAAAATTTTGAATAAATTTAACTGTATGATTACACATTACAAAGTACAATCTTAAATACCCAGAATCTTAAACAGAAAAAACTATTCAAAATGTTTAGTTCATTAAATAATGATTTTTCATAGGGCACCAAGTTATGAATTTTCAAGTCAATACAAAATATTCAAGTAGAGTTACATTATAACTAAAAAAAAAAAATTGAAGGAGGGTGTTGGCGCCCGCAGGCAAATGTATTTTAGGAAACCGAAAAAAAATTTTGAAAAAATTAAACTGTATGATAACACATTACAAAGTACAATCTAAAATACCAAGAATATTAAACAGAAAAAACTATTTACAATATGTATTTCATTAAACAAGGATTATTCAAGAGGTACCAGTTTGTCAATAATTAAAAAATTTGGCTAGAGGTTAAATCATAAAAAAAAAATTGAAGGAGGGTGTTGGTGCCCGCAGGCAAATGTATTTTAGGAAACCAAAAAAAATTTTTGAATAAATTTAACTGTATGATTACACATTACAAAGTACAGTCTAAAATACCCAGAATATTATACAGAAAAAACTATTTAAAATATTTATTTCATTAAACAAGGATTATTCAAGAGGTACCAGATTGTCAATGTTTAAAAAATTTGGTTAGAGGATAAATCATAAAAAAAAATTGAAGGAGGGTGTTGGCGCCCGCAGGCAAATACATTTTAGGAAACCAAAATAAAATTTTGAATAAATTTAACTGTATGATTACACATTACAAAGTACAATCTAAAATTAAAAAATTTGACTAGAGGTTAAATCCTAAAAAAAAATTGAAGGAGGGTGTTGGCGCCTGCTGGCAAATACATTTTAGGAAACCAAAATAAAATTTTGAATAAATTTAACTGTATGATTACACATTACAAAGTACAATCTTAAATACCCAGAATCTTAAACAGAAAAAACTATTCAAAATGTTTAGTTCATTAAATAATGATTATTCATAGGGCACCAAGTTATGAATTTTCAAGTCAATACAAAATATTCAAGTAGAGTTACATTATTACTAAAAAAAAAAATTGAAGGAGGGTGTTGGCGCCCGCAGGCAAATGTATTTTAGGAAACCGAAAAAAAAATTTTGAAAAAATTAAACTGTATGATAACACATTACAAAGTACAATCTAAAATACCAAGAATATTAAACAGAAAAAACTATTTACAATATGTATTTCATTAAACAAGGATTATTCAAGAGGTACCAGTTTGTCAATAATTAAAAAATTTGGCTAGAGGTTAAATCATAAAAAAAAAATTGAAGGAGGGTGTTGGTGCCCGCAGGCAAATGTATTTTAGGAAACCAAAAAAAATTTTTGAATAAATTTAACTGTATGATTACACATTACAAAGTACAGTCTAAAATACCCAGAATATTATACAGAAAAAACTATTTAAAATATTTATTTCATTAAACAAGGATTATTCAAGAGGTACCAGATTGTCAATGTTTAAAAAATTTGGTTAGAGGATAAATCATAAAAAAAAATTGAAGGAGGGTGTTGGCGCCCGCAGGCAAATACATTTTAGGAAACCAAAATAAAATTTTGAATAAATTTAACTGTATGATTACACATTACAAAGTACAATCTTAAATACCCAGAATCTTAAACAGAAAAAACTATTCAAAATGTTTAGTTCATTAAATAATGATTATTCATAGGGCACCAAGTTATGAATTTTCAAGTCAATACAAAATATTCAAGTAGAGTTACATTATTACTAAAAAAAAAAATTGAAGGAGGGTGTTGGCGCCCGCAGGCAAATGTATTTTAGGAAACCGAAAAAAAATTTTGAAAAAATTAAACTGTATGATAACACATTACAAAGTACAATCTAAAATACCAAGAATATTAAACAGAAAAAACTATTTACAATATGTATTTCATTAAACAAGGATTATTCAAGAGGTACCAGTTTGTCAATAATTAAAAAATTTGGCTGGAGGTTAAATCATAAAAAAAAAATTGAAGGAGGGTGTTGGTGCCCGCAGGCAAATGTATTTTAGGAAACCAAAAAAAAATTTTGAATAAATTTAACTGTATGATTACACATTACAAAGTACAGTCTAAAATACCCAGAATATTATACAGAAAAAACTATTTAAAATATTTATTTCATTAAACAAGGATTATTCAAGAGGTACCAGATTGTCAATGTTTAAAAAATTTGGTTAGAGGATAAATCATAAAAAAAAATTGAAGGAGGGTGTTGGCGCCCGCAGGCAAATGCATTTTAGGAAACCGAAAAAAAATTTTGAATAAATTTAACTGTATGATTACACATTACAATGTACAATCTAAAATACCCAGAATCTTAAACAGAAAAAACTATTCAAAATGTTTAGTTCATTAAATAATGATTATTCATAGGGCACCAAGTTATGAATTTTCAAGTCAATACAAAATATTCAAGTAGAGTTACATTATTACTAAAAAAAAAAATTGAAGGAGGGTGTTGGCGCCCGCAGGCAAATGTATTTTAGGAAACTGAAAAAAAATTTTGAAAAAATTAAACTGTATGATAACACATTACAAAGTACAATCTAAAATACCAAGAATATTAAACAGAAAAAACTATTTACAATATGTATTTCATTAAACAAGGATTATTCAAGAGGTACCAGTTTGTCAATAATTAAAAAATTTGGCTAGAGGTTAAATCATAAAAAAAAAATTGAAGGAGGGTGTTGGTGCCCGCAGGCAAATGTATTTTAGGAAACCAAAATAAAATTTTGAATAAATTTAACTGTATGATTACACATTACAAAGTACAATCTAAAATACCCAGAATCTTAAACCGAAAAAAATATTTAAAATATTTATTTCATCAAACAAGGATTATTCAAGAGAGACCTGTTTGTCAATAATTAAAAAATTTGGCTAGAGGTTAAATCATAAAAAAAAAATTGAAGGAGGGTGTTGGCGCCCGCAGGCAAATGCATTCTAGGAAACCAAAAAAAAATTTTGAATAAATTTAACTGTATGATTACACATTACAATGTACAATCTAAAATACCAAGAATATTCAACAGAAAAAACTATTCAAAATATTTAGTTCATTAAAGAATGATTATTCATAGGGCACCAAGTTATCAATTTTCAAGTCAATACATAATATTCAAGTAGACTTACATTGCCAAAAAAAAAAAATTGAAAGAGGGTGTTGGCGCCCGCAGGCAAATGCATTTTAGGTAACCGAAAAAAAATTTTGAATAAATTTAACTGTATGATTACACATTACAATGTACAATCTAAAATACCAAGAATATTCAACAGAAAAATCTATTCAAAATATTTAGTTCATTAAAGAATGATTATTCATAGGGCACCAAGTTATCAATTTTCAAGTCAATACATAATATTCAAGTAGACTTACATTGCCAAAAAAAAAAAATTGAAAGAGGGTGTTGGCGCCCGCAGGCAAATGCATTTTAGGTAACCGAAAAAAAATTTTGAATAAATTTAACTGTAGGATTACACATTACAATGTACAATCTAAAATACCAAGAATATTAAACAGAAAAAACTATTCAAAATATTTAGTTCATTAAAGAATGATTATTCATAGGGCACCAAGTTATCAATTTTCAAGTCAATACATAATATTCAAGTAGAGTTACATTGCAAAAAAAAAAATTGAAAGAAGGTTTTGGCGCCCGCAGGCAAAGGCATTTTAGGTAACCGAAAAAAAATTTTGAATAAATTTAACTGTATGATTACACATTACAATGTACAATCTAAAATTAAAAAGGTGGATAAGTGGATGTCGCTCTGCTGTACAGTAGGTTACAAGTGGGTCACTGTAATGGATGGTGTTAAATTTGAATTCAATGATATAATATCATTGTATAAGAAAAACGATTCTGAGCGAAAACGGTCAGTCAGCCTATGATTTTACCAAGTATATTTGATGATATTATTGTGAATAAAGTAATTTATATATAACCTATTTACTCGGAGCCTTGTTTTAAATTTTCAATCTTTAGCCATAAAAGTTAAACATTTTATACATTTTTAACCACAAAATAATTAATAAATTATAAATTTGATAAATGTTGTCAAAATTTGAACTTTAAATGCTTATAAAAAAAAATTGTGCCTATGTATTTTTAATATTTTTCAACTGCTATTAGAACGATATATCAGGAGCCTTATATCAAATTTTCACGCTTTTTTACCCAACAAATAAAAATTTATTGATATTTATAGAAAAAAAAACTAAAAAAATTGAAAACTGACAATGTCCGTAAACAGCTCAAAAAGAGTCAAAATATTTTCAACATTTTATGGTGTATAGAAAATGCTAATATAAACATTCAGTGAAATTTTCAAATATCTACAGTCATTCGTTTTTTAATTACAATAAAATAAGAAAATTGTTACATGAGAAATCGAGTAAATATCAAATGTTGTATAAATATAAATTTCAGACGCTCATAAAAATTTAATTTAAGTTTCTTCTAGACATTTTTTTTTTGATAAAGGTAGACAAACTTATGAGTAATCTTATATTACATTTTAAAATCTTAGATTTAAAAAGAAAATTTTTTATGAATTTCTAACTCAAAATAATTTGCAAATTTTCGTGATTTTTCCGTATTTTTTCAAGATTTGAACTTTAAACGTGTATAAAAAAAAACTGTGACTAAGGATTTTTAATTTTTTTCATCTGCCTTTGAAACAATAACCTAGGAGCCTTCTATTAAATTTTCAAGCTTTTTTACCCAACAAATAAAATTTTATTGATATTTATAGAAAAAAAATTTAAAAAAACTGAAAACTGACAATGTCCGTAAACAGTTCAAAAAAAGTCAAATTATTTTCAAAATTGTATTGTGTATAGAAAATGCAAATATAAACAACCAGTGAAAATTTCATGCATCTACGGTCATTTGTTTTAGAGTTACACCAATAACCAAAATCGATTTTGTTAAAAATCGATTTTGCGTAAAAATTCCCGTTTTTCCTTAATTTTTCTTTTGTTTTTCACATCGCTTTTGAAAACTACTGGGAAATTAAAATTTTGACCTCCCCAATGCACCAACGATATTCACTTTCCCATCGAACAAGATACTGAAGTCGAAAATCGAAGCATTATTTCGACTACTTATCGTGTACACAGACACAAAAATAAAAAAATAAAAAAAAAAATAAAAAAAAAATAAAAAAAAAAAATAAAAAAAAAATAAAAAAAAAACACACATCATTGTAAAATCAATACATTCATCGTTTCACTCAGAATCTAAAATTTGGCTAGAGGTTGAATCATTAAAAAAAAATTGTAAGAGGGTGTTGGCGCCCGCAGGCAAATGCATTTTAGGTAACCGAAAAAAAATTTTGAATAAATTTAACTGTATGATTACACATTACAAAGTACAATCTAAAATACCCAGAATCTTAAACAGAAAAAATTATTCAAAATATTTATTTCTTTAAACAAGGATTATTCAAGAGGTACCAGATTGTCAATGTTTAAAATATTTGGCTAGAGGTTAAATCATAAAAAAAAATTGAAGGAGGGTGTTGGCGCCTGCAGGCAAATGCATTTTAGGTAACCGAAAACAAATTTTGAATAACTTTAACTGTATGATTACACATTACAAAGTACAATCTAAAATACCCAGAATCTTAAACCGAAAAAAATATTTAAAATATTTATTTCATCAAACAAGGATTATTCAAGAGAGACCTGTTTGTCAATAATTAAAAAATTTGGCTAGAGGTTAAATCATAAAAAAAAAATTGAAGGAGGGTGTCGGCGCCCGCAGGCAAATGCATTTTAGGTAACCGAAAAAAAATTTTGAATAAATTTAACTGTATGATTACACATTACAAAGTACAATCTAAAATACCCAGAATCTTAAACAGAAAAAATTATTCAAAATATTTATTTCTTTAAACAAGGATTATTCAAGAGGTACCAGATTGTCAATGTTTAAAATATTTGGCTAGAGGTTAAATCATAAAAAAAAATTGAAGGAGGGTGTTGGCGCCTGCAGGCAAATGCATTTTAGGTAACCGAAAACAAATTTTGAATAACTTTAACTGTATGATTACACATTACAAAGTACAATCTAAAATACCCAGAATCTTAAACCGAAAAAAATATTTAAAATATTTATTTCATCAAACAAGGATTATTCAAGAGAGACCTGTTTGTCAATAATTAAAAAATTTGGCTAGAGGTTAAATCATAAAAAAAAAATTGAAGGAGGGTGTCGGCGCCCGCAGGCAAATGCATTTTAGGTAACCGAAAAAAAATTTTGAATAAATTTAACTGTATGATTACACATTACAAAGTACAATCTAAAATACCCAGAATCTTAAACAGAAAAAATGTTCAAATGACGTGGAAAAAAAAATTGTTTGAGAAATCAGGGTGAATTAACACTAAACAAAAGAATACGCTGGAAGCTAAATACTGCAATACATATTAACTACAATCCAAAAACTAGGCGTTGTTTACATTATAATAATGCGAACAGTTATTATGATCAGAGTTGTATCACGGTAATATATGTGTTAGAAAATGTATAAAAATGAATGTAAATTATAAAGGATGCAAAGAAATTAAATGAGAAAATGTCCTGCACGGACTCTACTATGTGATTGTAATTTATGAAGGACATAAAATGTTTAATTTAAAATAATATTGTGTTTGGTGGGTCCACAGTCAATATTAAATTACAAACTATAAAGTCTAAATGCAAATCAAAACATAGTCAGATATCTTTTTTAATCTTTGTAAATATGTGCGGAAAAAAATTAGATTTAGTACAATGTAAAAAAATGTGGAAAGGAATCCCTGAGAATTCGTTGACAATAGGATATTAAAACACAAAATCATATATTAAATTAAAACTATTGATTTTATACATTTTCTATTTACAAAAACTCATAAGTATTGAAAACCTTATAAAACCCTAATAAAATAATA
This sequence comes from Metopolophium dirhodum, assembly GCF_019925205.1. Classification (NCBI taxonomy): domain Eukaryota; kingdom Metazoa; phylum Arthropoda; class Insecta; order Hemiptera; family Aphididae; genus Metopolophium; species Metopolophium dirhodum. The sequence continues at coordinate 13,805,005 of NC_083567.1, read as the reverse complement.
TTTTGTTATATTTTAAAATACATTTTATAATTTGTTGTGGTAAAAAAATCATTATTTAATGTTGGCTGTATTTAAGTTTTTAATAACTATACTGGTACAACTCTTGCTGACAGTCTTTAAGACCGTGTTAAAAACCATGATAATTAGTCCATCTCATTTCCTGCCCTATCCTAACCTAACCAAATTTTTAATATTTAAATATTTTCTTTCATTGTTATGTTTACAATATCGAATACCTTGATAGTTAGTAGGAAAAGATTATCGCAAAGCTCACGACCGGTGATGATAGTCGTCTATCATTACCATAGCTTCAACTAACCATAGGTTTACCTAACTAACCTTCTTATGACTCATTAGGACACTTTGAATAAAAATATCCTGAGTTGCAGGTTGCTGAACTTAAGTGTTTGATTATCATGTTGATCCTTAGATTGTTGACACCTTAATCCATGCCATGGATGAAGCCAATTGATAATAAAGATATGGATAGTCCACGACTATGTTAAATACATTTGAGGCCGCGTTCCCGCGGAAGGCAATTGAGGCTCCTTTATATTGATAGTCGATACTCGATATAGGTATACTTTATTTGGCCTCAATTGTTCCCCTCGAAGATCACTGATAAGACCATTATGTTATATCTTTATTATCTATGATGGAGCCATACCCAGCTCACTCGTGTTAACAGTGTGGGTCTGGGCCTCATACTCTGATATTAAAAGCCCAGCCCACCGTCATATTATTCTCTATGCAAAAAGTAAATTTAAGACAAATTTGTAAATCAATGCACAGTCTCTCTATTGTACTAATATTTGTGATTTCATTAATTTTCAGTATTTTGTATTATTAGATTGGGAAAACATAAGACAATATAATTTACACAAGACTGTGGCTAACACAATCATACTTTGATAAAAGTATATGATAAAGTACCTTCTATATTTGAATTAATCGTTTTTTTTTCGGGCACTTTAACTACGGTCCCTCAACTTACTGAGGCAACCTTGAGAAATTAATTAAATCCTCAAACATAACTCTTATTTCAAGAGTTTGTAACTAATACAATCATAATATAATATGAGTATAGTACATTTCGTAATATTTTTTTATAATATTTACTGTTAGTAAAATATTAAGTTTGTATTTCTAATATAATATATGTTATGATATTTATGGACGACACTTGCACCATGGCCCCTCGATATAATAATGTGGCGACCCGGCGCATATCTTTTAGATAAATGATTAAACACTTAATCAAGTCTTCCAATTTTTTTTAATTTTTTTTAATTTTTTTTTTTTTTTGGGTTTTTCCAGCCTTTAAGATCATCCCTCAAAACAAATTTCTCTCCAATTTATTTTATTTTCTGCTATTTCTATCCAGTTTGCTCCTGGATCAACCTCTTTAACATCTTTAACATCTTTCCTCACACAATCTCACTCAATCCTTTCGGTTCTTCCCTGAGAACTGTGTTAATCATAGCGTCTTTTTTCCTCCAGGCGTGGCCTGCCCACAACAGTCTTCTTTTTTTGGTTTCGTTTGAAATACATGGTCTCTGAAACAAGTTCTGTAGTTCTTCATTGGTTCGAATTCTCCACTCTTGGATTCTTGAGTGGAAACAGGGTACGTATATACGTCTTAAAATTTTTCTTTCAAATGTGTCTAGTTTTATTTCCTCTATTTTTCTTGGTGCCCATGTTTCTGACCCATATAGGACGACAGGACGTATTAATGTCATGTATATTTTTATTTTTAAGTTCAAAGATATTGATCTCGATTTTAGCAGCAACTCTCCCCGTGGCAATACGTCCTGTCTGTTCTGTTTAGTTTCATATATTCTGTCTTTTTATCATTTATTCTGAGACCAATTTAGTCTTCCAATTTAGTAAACATTTATATTTTGTAGATAATTTGAAGAAAAATTTAAAATTAAAGAGAGACTGTGTGAATGAACCCAATTTTTGGTATGAAATGTTTATTTGAACACCTGTTATAATGAATTATATTAAACTTAAGTTAATTTTTTATAATGTACTATAGTAAACATTTGAACATTTATTACAATATACGTATAGTATAAATAGATTTCAAGTATGATTTTTTTATTTTTTTTTTTTGAAATTTACCCACCTACTACAATAAAAGACACTTTATTTTTATATTTTGAAGCAATATATGTTTTGGATTATTTACATCTATATAAACTAAATTTCAGACCCATAGTTTAATATTTAAAGTTTGTATGATCGAAGTCGTGGAACCAAATTTTATCAGACTCTACTAGAATGTTGTAGTTAAATTAAACTATAATAAGTATGTGGAATAACAGTACCTAACCTTCTATGATAATTTGTTATGAATATAATATTTTAAGTAATAGCTCAAATTTAGCACTTTTACGGTACTTAATACATTTTCCTAATATTTTAACAGAAATTATGGAGCTAATAATATAGAAATTATATTATGTCACGGTCCATAGTTCATAGTTTTGTTTCATTTATAATAATAATGCTTTTTAATATACTTTTTCATAAATTAATATTTATTACAGTATTGGCTTTTATGATTTGTTTGAACTATTAGTAGGTACGTATTTTTTTGGGAAGGTCCCTATTATTACAACACCGTTTCCAATATGCGTTTTTTTTTGGTTAGTTAATATAATTGCATGTTTTCATGATTTCTTCGTATTTATGCTTATTTTCTTAAAATGTTTTTATATTTTCGGTTCATCCGTTACCTACCTACATACCTACCTACCGAGTGTGTAAATAAAGAATTTTTTTTGTAAATCAATTTGAATTATAATTTATTGATTTTACAAAATTTTAATAAAAACAATTTCATTCAGTATTTTTTTGAATTTTAAGTGCATATTTTTGAATATTTCAGTGCATATAGTTGCCTGTTTTTAGTGCATACATGCAGGCAAATATTTAACACTTTTTCATTGCATTAAATTCACAGCCCTGCTAATTACTTTTACTTCCAATCATAATACCTACCACAGTTAATGTTAAATGTCAAATTGTCAACAATCAACTGCTTCTTCAACTTGATAACACTAGTAGGATGTCAGATTTTTAGCGCACCATTTATTTCTCTCTCTGACCCAATCATTTTAGTGTTTTCTTAATCGTACATATGGTATGCTACGCGTGGGTCAAAGATGGAAAACAAATAGTGCGCTGACATCCCAACCGGCAACAAGTTTACACGAGTGAGCTGGGTATGGCTCAATCATAGATAATAAAGATATGGATAGGACATAATGGTCTTATCAGCGGTGCGGTCTTCGAGGGGAACAATAAATTGAGGCCAAATACACTTATATCGAGTATTGACTATCGACTATCAATATAAAGGAGCCTCAATTGCCTTCCCCTCCGGGAACGCGGCCTCAAATGTATTTAACATAGGCGTAAACTATCCATATCTTTATTATCTATGGGCTTTATCCATAGCATGGATTAAGGTGTCAACAATCAAAGGATCAACTTGATAATCAAACACTTAAGTTCGGCAACCTGCAACTCAGGATCTTTTTATTCAAAGTGTCCTGATGAGTCATAAGAAGGTTAGTTAGGTAAACCTATGGTTAGTTGAAGCCAAAGAGTCAATAAGACCTTTGCAATTCAAGATCTTTTCCTACGTATTCGGCATTGTTAACATAACTATTCTACCTTTACACTTTTTCTTCCCCCGTCTCTCACAGCTATATACAGGTTCAGCCACACTCATTCCACACCTCTATATGATCGGTATTCTGTCTATCAATCTCTTCTTCAGTCTTCTCGTCTATCATTTCTTCCCTAAATTAACTTCTATAGCCACTCTCACTATCTCTTATCATACAGTGACCGAACCACCTAAACCTATTCTCTCTTGTTTTCACTACAATATGTACACTACCCTACACTACCCTTAATTAATTAATTTCTTATTCTATCCTCTTTTGTACCTTAACACCTTACTTATTATTCTCATATCTCCTACTCTCACTCCACTTACCTACCCTAACCTTACATTTCTTTTTCATCTTTCCCTTTCATACACCAAACATTCTGAAATCCTGTTGACCCTTTCCTTATCTTCGCCATATCACACACTTCCTAATTCCTATTCACTCAGTCTCTAGTTACCTACAAGGTTACAAGTCATCGTACTTGATTATCGGTGAAAATATTTAAATATCATTGAGCGAATTCCCTACTCGAAAGAATTGCTTAAAAAAATATCATACCTCACCAATTTTCTAATTTTGAACACGACTTTATTGATAGCCCGAATAGTGTTATACCAGTATAGTTACAATACAAATATTGAAAATTTTCGGGCAATACATCCCCTGATCAATTAACTATGATAAAAAAAAACCTACTGAGAAATAATTAAATACATACCCCGTGACGGAATCAAAATCTGCTACGAAACTTAGTCTTCGAAACACTGAAACGTTCACACATTTCAATCTGCTTATGATATATTATTCCAAGTTTGAAAATGTTCACTGACGAATACCATTTCTGAAATAACACGCGTCTTATGCAGTAAAATGTTCTACAATATTCTAAAGACCTATGCGTTACAGTCTACAGATATTATATAAACCTACCAATAAATACCTAATTCAAATTTTTATTACACAGAGCTTGTATTTTTAAATGTTGTATTCACGGATTTATTAGTTTTATTTTTATACCTAACAAAAATTACATTTATTCACAAGTCAGTTATCAACTAGAACTCGACTACGAGTAAGAGAGCGTTTGGATTGTTCGGACTACCTAGGTAACCAATCGATCGATTCTAAAACAGAAACTTAACCTAGGCACAAATAATATCACAATATCAAATAGTGAAATGTGAAAATTTGAAGAAAATTTCCCTTAGGTATATATAGGTAAAGTATATATATGGTCCTAACCGATGGATGATGGATATTTTTACATTATCTTCAAAAAAACATTTATTTGTTTCTACTAGACGCAAATGCGGTAAATTGAATTCAAATTTATAATATAGATAACGGTTTTTTTACTTGGTAACTATTAATTTATTACTTGGTTTATTAACAAATTCTAATGGATATAAAATAGTAATTGAATAAAAATAGTTTTATTGATCCCAATATTTAAAAATAATGTTTCGAATAAAATAATAAAAAAAAATTAAGAAATACCTATTAATTAATATGTATTAGGTACCTAAATAACAAAATAACTAAATAAATTCGTAGCTTAATAAAATGTCCAGAAAAATTAAAAGTCCAATTTAAACGAATATAAAATAGAATTTAGATAGGTGTATAGGTAGTGTATTCATTATATTTTGAGTTTCATTATAGCATAATATCAGTCAATCAGATGCTTTTAATATTTTAAAATAAAAAACTTCGACAGTAATTCCATATTGGCAAGTGTTGTTTTCTATAACTGAAGACCGAAGTTATATTATCGAGCATAATGGGTACGTAAAAAAATAGAAATATAATTAATAAAAATTACCTTTATTTAATTGTATTTAATTTTTTTTTAAATAGTTTTTATAATATTGACTTCAACCCTTATAAATGTTCTTATTTCATTTTTTCAATTCGTTGATAATATATGAAACGAATTCTTTGCTTGGAAAGCAATTTTTAGAAAATTCATAAAATGCAGTTTATATTTAAATCCGTGGCCTAATTATAAATAATAATTTCTGAGGCATTGATGCTGAAGAGTGAGGGAGGTGCACAATCAGCTGAACCGAAATCTAACATCTTAAACACTTAATATAAACAATTTTTCACACACGCGTCATGGTATGAAAATAAAAAATATTTATAATTCATATTTATACCGATTTTCTACCGATTTATTCCGATCATCTATATTAATAATAATTATAAATATATAGCAATAACAAATCATTTTTGGGTAGCGGCCATAGAAAAGAATACTAAAGGTCATCCCGCCGGCCCAGTCCGCCCCTGGTTCATATTGTAACCGAAAAATCTAAATAATCTATTATAAACACAGTTACTTTTTACAGATATTATAAGTTAAAATTTGGACAAAATTACATATTAAAACCAAAAATAACGATTTTAGTTATTTTGTTGTAGTTTAAAAATAGTAAGTATTCGCGGATTTATGAAACTTTTAGAGTATATTATTATAATTTATAGACACGATGACACTTTCAAATGTTATTATTTGGGCAAAAATGACTTTAACCTACTATTGTAGGTGCTAATGTCTAATAGTAAAATAAATTACTTTAATCTCAATATTATTTATTAGTTAACGATGTCTTTGCTCAGAATCGTTTTTCGTTTGTTCGTTTTGTATTTTAATAATTTATACATAGATATATTATTATTACTAATAATTATAGTAGTTGTGTTTGTTTTATTTCATTAATTAATTTAATACTATACCAATAAATTATATATTAATTAATAATTTTTGAAACATTGTGTTCGAAAAAATAAAAATAAATGTGATTTTAATTAGAGTCTTGTAACTACCTAAATTTAAAAACTAAATAAATATAATAATTACAGTTGAACTTTTAGGGACATAAATATAATAGGTAACACATTCGTGTATGTAGTATTACACTATTTATATAGATATATTTATATACCTATACGAGTATATGAGTAGGTATATTATTCATAAGTGCGCACACGTCAGGATAGGCAGTTGACCATTCCGTGAATATACTTTTATGTGTACATGGTTATACATCCCTAATCCCTATGATATAGAATATAGATATTAGGTGAATAATAGAAGTTAAGTATGTGACACTAAATTAATAGTTACCTATAACTTATAACGTTGTATTTGGAAAAAAAATACCAGCTATTAATTAAAATTGTATCTTATAACTATTATCAGTTATAAGTCATAACATATATTTCTATAAATTAAACCAAAACAATTATATATTTATATTAAGTACCCTGTATAGGTATGCACCTATTAATTATAATTATTCTACAAACAAGGACTGGAAAAACGACGATGGCGTTTATATCTCGCGTATTTTATACATTTCTAGTCGGGAACTAAAATATGCGCCTACAACACTTGGATAGCACATTTTTCGTGACATTAAATATTTGTTTTAAGTCTTAAAAGTAAATTTAAGCCCCAAAAGAATATAAAAACAAACTTACTTTAATTATCGACTCCTTCGGCGGAATCCGTGACGTGTGTGAACTGCAACGCCCATGAGGAAACGCTCCAAAATACAGAACTTAGAATATCTTCTTAGCTTATTGAAATTTTAGAATTTTTAGTCGAATGTGTCTTCTGCAACGACTTTGAGATTTGCCATAGATAAATAAATAAATGATAGATATTATACTATGTACATCAATATGATGAATCCACGGATATAATATAATGCAACTTTTTATATCAAAGAGTTCCGTGTTAAGGAACAATTTGTTCATTGAAATTTGATATGACAATAAACCAAAATAGTTTATAATTTTGATTATAATAATATGATATAGGTATTATTTAAATTATTATTTTCGTTTATCAATTTAATTATTGATTAAGGTGGTGAATAGATATCAGAAGCACAAGAATATTTTTTTAAGAGCATATATTGTATTTTATGAATTATTAAATAAAAATGTGATTACTAGATTTTAGAGTTAACATAGAGCCATCAACGTATACAGTAAATTCATCAAATACTATAATACCAACTAGATTTCTAAAACTCCAAGTCTATAATTATAGATTCTGAGCGGATCGATGACTGTATTAATTTTACAATGATGTGTTCTTAATTTTTAATATTTTTAATTATTTTTTCTTGTGGTCTGTGTAAACGATAAGTATTCGTAATAAAGATTCAATTTTCATATGTAATATTATTTTATAGGCACTCAGTATATGTAATCATATGTTTATTTTTAGTTTAGTTTAGTTGTAGGTATTTAGTAAATAATAATAGGTATACGAAATTGTTTTTTCGAATAGCAATTTATTGTTTGTATTAGTACCTACACCATAATAGGGAACTAAAATTTTGTAAATGATGTACAAATGTAATTTGGTGTTTTAAGGATTTTCTAGGATTATTTGATATGAATAATTATTTTATATAAGGTACTTACATATATGTAAGTCGATCAGAAACAATATTTATACTGAATGTTAATAGTAAAAATCCATTAAAATATCTATTATTTGTATTTATTTGTTTATAGTAATTAAGACATAAATATTAGCAGTAATCTTGTTCCTTTCACAAAATGTTTTTTAATTATTTTTAATTTAATTTACATTTATACGTTTGGCATTTATCCCAAAGTGATCTCTGAATAATAATTCAACGATTCAATTTAATAGTTACATTATATGGATTATAAAAACTACAGTTTCCAGCTTCTACTACAACATTATTTTATGTTTTTAATTTTTTTAATTCAGTCTGCACCTTGTGTCGGTGATTTTACACGTAATATAATAAAATTGATACTAGTGATGAGTAGGTACCTGATTGTTTAATCAAATTATTTACACGATTTCTATAAAAAAATATCTATGAAGTATAAACATCCGCATTTCTATAAACTATAAATTCATAATTGTATGAGCTATACATGTTACATATATTTTTCGACAAAATTATTTAAAAAAACAAGAATAATTCCTATTTTACGCCTAATTTAAGTCTAAAAAGTAAATGTAAAATAGTAGGTAATAATATGAAAACAAACCTACTCGTAAACATCTACTCTTCCGGTGAAACGTAGCTAGAGTGCCGTCATCGCCGAAGAAACAGCCATCTTCATCCATCTCCATCTAATCATCTCACTCCGATGAACTGAAAATTGAAAGTATCGAAATACTTTATGAAAAAAACCTGATCATAATGAAATTTGCGAGTTTGTATTAAAACTTACATTATTATATGTACGGTTTAACGAACTGTCCGTTTATATTAGTGGTTTATTATTTTTTTGTTCACTGAAATCAAAATATACAATATATTATATTTATAATACAATAGTACCTATTTACTGAAATTATTAGAATTGTTAACTGTCGCCGACGAATTTCGACAATTGACGATTGCCATAGATATTATAAAATATAATATTTACTATAATAAATCCATAGAACTTATATATTATAGTATTATACTCAGTACCTATACGGTATATTGTATGTTCTTTTACAGAAATCTTTGTCATCTGCAATGCACCTATTCTGGTTTTCTATTTCAATTATAGTTCGCATGCCAAATTTAACTATACAAACGGGTCCGCAAGTTTATAGACATTCTAATACATTCTCCCGGCAGTGCCAATAGACACAGAGTTTGAGAAGTTATATTTTTTTGGTACCTAATTAATTTACAATATGAATTATTATAAGTTACCTATGTAGGTACTGTCACCATACATTACAGTAACACACTTGTAACCTACTGTACAGCAGAGCGACATACACTTATCCACCTTTTTTAAATTTAGTGTTATAATCTAGTTTAGTACCCATGCAAATTTTTCAATTTTCGGAAACCCATGTGTGGCAACCAGTTTTTAGAACTAAGAAGCTTACGATTTTTGGTGTTTTACGCACCCGTAAAACGCTTAAAGTTTACGGGGCTCAAGTATAAGTAGTATAACAAATTACAATTTTTTTTAACCCATCCCCTCCCCCTTTGAGCATGACATAGATATGGCTGAAAAAGAGTATCAACATTCCGAAAATTTTATAGAATCTGCTTATATATATATTATAATATAATATAAATAATTGTAGTTTTATATCTACGGTTATTTTTTAAGAATTAAAAAAAAGAGTTAAAAAACAAAATCATTTTTTTTTAAAAACTGGTTTTACTGTATAATCTCAGATTGTTTTATAGCCGTGGTTTGTAACATGAACTAAGAAGATCCTCATGGTTCTTACTTCTTGGCATTTAGTTCATGATTTGTAACTATTGTTATCTTATCATATCTGGCAGTTTAAGTGATAGTGTGATATCACATAACATTAAGACATAACAATAAGAGACACATAAGTCTGTGATTGTGTATTGTGTAATGATAGGACGATAGGTACACAAATACACATAAAATATACCAATGCTAATTTATACACCAGCAATTTTCATTATTATTTTAAATTTAAATCGTTGTGTATCCCGTACAATTCAAAAATATATAACTAAAAAAATTATACAAAGCTATGAGTGCATTAAATCTAAAAAATGTCAAACGAGATTTTTCACAACTCAATTACCGACCAGATGTCTGTCATCCAAGTCTAATCAACGAATTGAAGAATATTTTAGAAGCCACAGGTAGAATAAATTAACATCTGCCATAAAATATAAGTGAAAATAATAGAACATATTCAATCAGGTATTATTTATTTTTTCAGGGCTTCGACAAGAATATGATACTGCTATAGCTAATTTAAATTCTCATTCGCTCATCGACATCATTCAACATGTAATTATTGTTACTGTACAATATTATTGTTGTTTATTCAATTTGTATTGTGGACGATTTACAATTTTTTTCATTTTTAACCTATAGGTTTGCAAAATATGTTATTCTGATACATGTAAGAAGGAAATGGTAGTCAATTTTTTAACATTTCTATCCAAAGTATATACTGAACATTGTATTGATGATGCAGTGAAAAATACTGTTACAAAGTAAATATTATATTTTTTAATTGTAATGACTAAAAATGTCATGAATTTTTAATATTTTGTTTTTCAGATGCTTAAAATTGTGTCCATTAATATTCCAATCAGAATTATCCATTGCTATTTCATGTCAGTTTATATCAAAAATGGAGAATAAGCAGAATTTATCTGAAACAGAATATTTCTTAAAAACGTTAAATGAATGTTGTGAAAAATTTCCAAATTTTATTTTAAACTGCATTGACAAAGTCATGGAATTTTTTGAAGTTAATCTTCGTCGATCATATGAAATATTAGTGTAAGTAAAGATTTAAAAATAACTTTTTCAATTAAAAATATTGAACAGTCTTGATAATATAAATTGAAGAAGACAAAAAAAACTTATTTAATAGTACCTTTAACTTCTACCATTATTATATAAACTAACTTCATGTTATTAGGACTGTTAAGGTGGAATATCTGATTGAGTTATTAACCAATTCCGCAGGAGTGCATTACTAGTAAACTGAATTATGAAATATTCTTACTCTAACGTCTCTAACTATCATTGACCTGTAGTTATTTGACGGCGTGCCGGCAACTGCCACAAAACAAAAATGAAAACACCAAATCTTAGTTCCTTCTCAAACCACTAACTCAATAGTTAAAATATTTTTAATCTGAAAAATGATACTGATTGAAAATAGTGATACCTGTCATTGAGTTTTTTTTTTTTTGTATTTTAAATGATAAAAAAATATTCAAGAAAGACCAATTATTGACTAAGAGGTAAACTTGAACACTCTTACACTCTTAACTTATAAAAAAAAAAAAATGATGTCAAAAATCAGCCAACGACAGTATACCTAACAACATGTCTAAATTATATATTCAAAGTTACAGACTCCTAATACTAAAACTATATAGTATTATTTTATATTGACCAATGGAAAGGAACTTGCAAAATTTCCATTTTTAAACTTAATTTACTGATGAAAAATTTCACCAAAATGTTTTTGAATATTTTTTAGTTTCATCTTAAACTTAGTTTTAACTTAAGGTTCTCCATTTAACGACATACTTAATCAAAAAAAGATTAACGGATATTCCCCTTAAGAGGACAACACACGGGCGTTTGTTGTCTCTGTCTTACAAACGTAGAACATGGCAAATTTAATGTACACTTTAAAAATGGTCATAACTTGCTTCTAAATAAAACTATTAATAAAAGACTCCAAGATGTCCTAGATAACAATCTTACTTTTAAATTTTATGAGAGGTAAAATCATTCTAGTTTTAGAAATTATTGAGTAAAATGTGCTATGTGAATGTACATTTTGCTATGTTGTACATTTGTAAGACAGATACAACAAATGCCTGTGTGGCATCCTCTTAAGTATGTTCTTTTATAATATTTAATATTAATACTTACACGGTTTGATCAGAAATGTGCATTAAATTAATGTGAATACTTATATTAATGATTTCATAAAAAAAATATAATACGTACCTAATATTCCACAAGTTATTTGTAGCACAAAATTTAGTTCACCAAATATGATATTTAATTTATATTTTTAAACTGCAATAAACTACAATGAAAGCAATACTTCAATATTATTATTTAAAAAATAAAAATAAATAGAAATTTAATGTTTAGTAGGCAATTTAAGATTGATGTATCTAATTTATCTAAAAAATGTTTATAATTAATTTGATTTATGAATTTTAGTTGTGAAACCTGTCCTACACAAAAAATATCAGCTATCAGATGCGTTCATGAAAGTTTTCGCTTTTTTCTTACAGCTTATAAAAAAAATGTTTTTCCTGAGACTTTGCATTTTTCACTTAATGCATGTTTTATGAACTTATTAGATAGTGATAACTTACCTATGGAAACTCTTTTCAACTGTTGTCTTTCAATAGTATATTCATATATCAAAGATAAATCTACTCTTGAATGCTGGAAGGTAAAATAGACAAGGTAAATATAATAAAATATAATAATAAGATTGTGTGTTTTAGATTTGTTTGGATAAACTTTCAACACGATCAGATTTGATTAAGTTAGGATTTTGTGTAGCAATATTAAATACTTTTACTGCTGAAGAATTGACAATGATTGAACCAAACAGTGGGAAATCAATTTGTGCTAATTTATATAACATTATAATGGAAGCCAGTATTAGGTAATAAGTCCTTTTCAAAATGGTGTACATATAATATTTTGTTTTATCATGAAATTGTATTTGTTTAATTTTTCAAGAAACTTAAATGATAGCAGTATTTTAATATCTTCAAGCCGAGTGTTGGTTGTATTTTCAAAACGATTATGTACCAAAAGCAAAATTGATATGCAAAAAGATCAAATTGAAAGATTAATTACTTTCCTTTGGATACGCCTGGATCATTTTATAGATGGTGTAAGACATTCTGCTAGAGACGCTATGATAAATGTAATAAAAATTAAAGGTATGTACCTACTTCTAGACAAATAAAATATATAGATTACATTGTTCTTTAATTGTCAATTTTTAAAATGTTTTTATTTTCATTTTAATTCATTTTTAGATGAGTTTATATTAGACAATGTATTGAATCGGTTATCCACATGTGATAAAAATTCTAAAGCATTTTTTATTGTTTTATCAATAATATCAGATAAAGTTGATTCTAGATCAATTATTAAATATTTACCAAATATTTCTGAGACTTTAATACATTTAATGGCTTCTAACAATTCAGTGAGTTATAACATTTTCAAAATAAAACAATTCTAGATCACTATTTTTCAAATTATTAATAAATAAATTACTTATTATTTGAATTTTGTTAAATTATTTTTAACCAAAAATAGTGATTTAGGTACTTTGATAAAATATAAAATGATTACATCATTCAAAATGTAAAATTATTATTTACAGGCCATAACCGTTTATATACATCTAATGTTAAACCATTATACAATAATTGAAAGTAAACTTTGGTTTGACTATTGGTTGCATCCATTATTTAATAAGACAGATAAGTTAGATACAAAACATTTTGAACAAATTATTACTAAAGCTGTTGAACTAACTCCAGATGTTTCAAAACATATATATGAGTAAGTTTGTGTCTCATCCTTAGATCATATACTATATATGTAGTCACTCGATATATGCTTGTGTATTAGATTTGAAGCCAAAATAACCGAAAAAGCTAGTGCCTTGGTTATTACTGCGTATGTGTAAATTACTGATGATAAATTAATATTACGTTATCACTGATCAGTTATCAGACTAAATATAAAAATATAACTAATCAGAATTACGCGCATGAGCACAAACAGTTGGGGCTCTAGGTTATTCTGTCTTCAAGAATTAGCTCGATGGCTACATTCATAGTATAATATGATCTAAGATCTCATCATAGGTGTACTGATAAATTCATTTTTTTTATGTTGATATATTGCATAGATTGTAAAAATGTAAAAAGTGTACTTTCTATGGTGTAATTATAGATGTCATTAATATTTGATTTTGTTGTATGTTTCAGTTTAAGTAATCAAAATGAGTTGTCATTAAAAATATATTTGATTTGTTTCAACATAGAGAAAAAAATGTATTTAAAAAATCATGATGACAGAAATTGGATAAGTCAGACCAATATTGAAACAATAAAAAAAGCTCTTCATAATAATGACGAAAATGTATATTAAAATTTATTTTTTAAATTTGATCAGTATACTTAATAATTTATAAGTCTACTGTCTAATTGTTGTTAAGTAATGTTTATTGATGGTTATAATATTATTTTATATAGATCCGATTTATTGCTATAAATCTTATTTTGGAATGTCAAAAGAAAACTCAACCATTCACAGATAAAGAATTAGAATTGATAAAATACTTTATTATTTACAATATAAAAACAGAAAAGCCATCAATTAGACAAACAAATTTGAGTTTTGTTAAAAAAGTTGGTAAAATATAAAATACTTATAAATATAGATGTTTAATAAGTTTTATTTTATTTTTTATTTCAGACACTTATAAGAATGAATGAGAGTCAATTTTCAGTTACAGTTAGAAATGACAAATCTTTAAATTCAAAATTACTAAAATACTACACAGAATTCCAACATTGGTTTTCCAATTTTTGTTTTCAAAACCTTTTTTCAGATGCAAATTTTTGTAGACGCAATTTTTCTCTTGAATCATTACGTCTTATTCAAACATATCTAATACCAACTGGTATTATTGGGCTAAATGAATCAAAAAATTTCTCTGTAGTTTTAAATTGTATATGGGATACATATGAGCAAAATAAAGTATTAGCCAAAGATATATTAATTTGCAACAACCAAGAATTAATCAAATTGGTAATTAATTATTAGTAAATCACATTTTTAAAAATGTTGATCATAAACTTTGATTTTTTCTTCTAGGATAATATAATAATTGAAGATATGCTTAAAACATCTAAAATATTAGCATCTAGTACTAGCCCACCCGATTCCATAACAGCAGGATATTTATTAGAAGTAGTTATGTTTTTAAAACATAATACAAAGTGAGTTTTAAATTATTAAATTAATTGTTATATCATTCTTTTTTATATATGAACCACATAGAAATTTTACGTTTTGATCTACAATATGAGTAAACATTAGAGTTAATTGATTAGTAAAATAAAGATAATGAATTAATGTTGTATCCTCTTAAGCCTTTCTAGTTTCTAATAATTAGTATTTAGTAAATTATATTAAAAAAAAAAAAATGAAACATAATATTCAATATTAAATTGATGATCCCAAATCCTGATAACTATTTTGCTACTAATTAAGGATCAAGTAATATTTGATAGATAATTTTCACAACCGGAAATATCAACAATAAGACTGTCTGCTATGATATATTATACAACTCTGTGTTTAAATATATAATTAAATAACTAACATTTTACCATAAGAGGGCGCTACACCCACATGCATTTTATCTGTCTTACAAACTCCTAACATACAAAATTGTACGATAAGCAGATCATGTTTAGCTCTGTTACTTTAAAAATTAGAGTGAATTGACCTCTTATAAAATTTAAAGGTAAGATCTAAAGAACCTAGTAAATTTAGTGAAACCTTTTATCTAGTGAACCTCTTAGGTTTTTTTTTA
Source organism: Metopolophium dirhodum (assembly GCF_019925205.1). Lineage (NCBI taxonomy): Eukaryota > Metazoa > Arthropoda > Insecta > Hemiptera > Aphididae > Metopolophium > Metopolophium dirhodum. The sequence continues at coordinate 13,789,186 of NC_083567.1, read as the reverse complement.
TATTTTAATTTTGAAGCAAGTTATGAGTATTTTAAATTGTTTGTGTATTTTAAAATACTCATAACTTTCTTTAAAATTAAAATATAAAAAAAACTTTATGAGGTTCACTAGATAATATTCTTACTTTTAAATTTAATAAGAAGTCAATTCACTCTAATTTTTAAACTAACAGAGTTAAACATTATCTGCCGATCGTACAATTTGCTATGTTATGTGTTTGTAAGACAGAGAGAACGCATAACATCCTCATAACACCCATGGTTTAATTATTGTATTTATAATATTATAGTTATGAAGAATATACATATTACATTATATTGGACTTACTGGATGACCTTAAAAAAGAAGTTGAACTAGCTGAAGAAAATCTTACTTTGGCTTCAGGAAAAGGACCAATGTATGGATTAATTCACACTATACGACATTTGCTAAATACTATTAATTGGCAGTAAGTTTTCTTTTACTTCTAAAACTGTTAAATGTATTAAAATAAGTAATTACATTTTTTAATTTTATTAGTGTATTATTGTATAAGTGTATACAAATTGTGTTACTATAATAAATATTTTTGCAGGAATCATAGTTTAAAAAACAGTTGGACCACTTTCATAGAAAAATTATCAAAAACTTGTTTAAAATGTGAAAAACTTGTATCAATTGTTGTAAATGATTCATCTCCTGAGGGCATTATTCCAATGGATGGTAATGTTTTGACGTATACTTATGTATATTTTTATCTATTAAACCTAATATTACAAAATTTCAAATATAAAAGAATTTCAAAAAATTAGATTTATATCAAAACGATTGTCAAGTAACTTCACAAATGGTTCTACTTTGCTGTTGGCGTACGACAAAAGAATCATCATTATTATTGGCAGATATAGTCAGTATTATTGAAACACAAGATACGGACTTTAGTAATGCTCTGATAACACAAATATGTTCATGCTTAACTTTATTACTTTCTGAAACTAAACATCGAGGTGCATTTGAACAAATATATGTTGCATACTTAAAAGTTTGCTCTATTATGTGGAAGTATGTATTTTTTATAACATATTATATACACTTACAATTGTAAAAAACTAATTATTAATATTATAACTATAATTTAAAATATTTTTTAACTCCTAAAATGTTCTGATGTATTATAAACTATGATATACCAAGTGATTCACCATGCAGGCTCACCCCAGTTTTTTTCCTATAATAATGAATTTATTCAAATCACTATTTTTTCAAATGATAACCAGCCTTTTTTATCTTCAAAAACTACTTGTTCAAATTTTAATTTATATATATAAATATTTTCAAAAAGTCATCTGCTTAAAAATGTACAGGAAGAAAGGGTGATTGTAATTTGAAAAAAAAAGTTCACAGGGTATTACTTTATAATGTTTATAAAAATTAGAGTATTGGAAAATATGATCCTTATAAATTCCTAAAATCAGAATTTGAATAAACTTATTATTAAAAGAAAAAAATGGATGTGAGTTTGATTGGTGAATTGTCATGTATTTTATATTATGTATAATAATGAGTTCCACAATCTGATCTCGATATAGATTTCATCGTTTATTGGGAGAAAAAAGAAAAAACCAAAACCAAATCTTATGTTTTTAATTGTAAATTTACCTTTTATTTTAATCACTGTGTTGTGGATAATTGAATCGCCTTAAAGTTTTTAATAGTTAACAGCCAATTAATTAATGTGTCTAACAGTCAGTAAATATAACATTCTTTTTTTTACACTTTTCAGTGTATCGTACATTGGGTCTCCCAGTGTATTATAAATTATAATTGTTTACCAACATTTCAAGAAAAAAAAAATATTAATCAATAAAATAATAAACTGTTTACTTATTTTTTTTCATAAGTTTGGAAAATGTTTGCAATAAGAATATGCATTAACTTAAAAATGTCCTCATCAAACTAAATGTTTAAAAATAGTTAGGAAATTGACAAATATTAAATAAAAAATTTGACTCTTTCTTGAAAAAATTTAATATAATAAACCAAATTTCAACATAGAAAATATTTGCAATTAGCTAGAAATTTACCAGTTAGTAATGCTATGTGATTATAAAAAAAAACTCACCATATATGTATATATTTAAAATGATTATTCACATGTTTAATCTAAAAGACAACTTGTATTTGTAAATTTGCTTAGGTCTCCTACATTATACAAAATTCCTTTAAGATATCTTGAAGATGTGTTAACAGAGATCAAAACTGGATTGGGTGATTCGTTCTGTGTTACAAGAAGGAGTGCCGGAATGCCATTTATCATTCAAGTAAATACTTGTATATTAATACATTTAATACATTATAGTATAATATTATATTGTGTTCAACTTTTCCAAGGCTCTAATCTGTACAAACCACGATAAACGAAAAAATGTTAACTATACAATGGAAACATTGATAAGTATTTGTGAAAATAAGAATAAAAATGAAGATTTAAAAGTCGGAGTAGTTCATGCTCTGAATGTTTTAAGAGCATTATTTCGATGTTCACAGTTAGGAGATCTGGTTGGTCCTTTTGTATCTAGAGCAATTGACATATCTATAGAATTATTTAACTCATCATCATGGCCAGTAAGTATAATATTTCAAAATTTCATTATTTTTGATACCCTGCAATTTAATTGCATACCTAATGTTGAGTAATGTCAACAACCTTTTTATTGGATAGTCTAGTCCAACCAATTTGTTACCTCTTTGGAACTCTTTATTTAATTAATTTTTTAAACATTTTTACATTTTTATAGATTCGTAATTCTTCTACATTATTACTTAGTGCATTGGTCAATCGTGTATTTGGTGTTCCACGATCATCTACTGAAATATCTTGGAAAAATCGTATGACTGGTCGAGAGTTCTTTCAAAGGTATCCGGAGTTATATGACACATTTTTAAACGAATTCAAAAAGTTTTCACCAATGGACATGAGGCCTTCATTGTATCCAACATTATTAATACTCGCTAGACTATATCCAACGCTTAACGAAGCAACTGATTGCATTTTCCAAGTAAATTTAAATTTTGATTATAAGTTATATTTTATTATATTGAAATATATAAACATTATATTTAAAAATCATCATAATTGTATATTATTCAGTTGATCAATTACACAGTTCATGTTAATTATTTTTAAGTTGTCCATTTACGTTCCATACATATTTAAATGTGCTCAAAGTCCAGTTATGAAAACTAGAATGTTAGCTGCAATATCAATTGCACCTCAAGTTACACAAAATAAATTAGTTGAACATCTTTATATAACATACAATGTATTAATTACCAAATGTTTAAAAGAAAATACAACACATGGACTTTTATTGCAGGTAATTTAAATTATTTTCTTTATACTTATTAATTGATTTTGATAAAATATGTTTACATTTTTCTGACAGTATAAATTTGATTTTAGATGTTTAGTTTGGTTAAAAATCTACCAAAACTTGATGATTTTGATAAATTAGTTTCATTAACTGGAGATCTTATAAGAAACTATAACCAATTCATCAACTGTTCTTATATTGTTCAAGAAGTTTTCTTAAGATGTATTACATGTCTATGGCTTCAACTTGATGATGTACAGTATAATGATTCTGTTAAACAATTTTGTACACTTACGTTGGAATCTATTACAAAATTAGTTCAAACTAACACTATTGGACGATCAAAATATTTAGAAAGTGCTACATTATTGTTATTTGCAATCAGTCTAAAAGCTCAAACTGACTTTTCAATAATTGTTTACAATATTATGAACAACAATGTGCACTGTGAAACAGTATTTAAAATGTTAGGTGTTATTTTATCTGAAAAACCTCTAGAGTTTTGTGATGATTTGGATAATTTTAAAAATCTGTATTGGGACCGCAAAGTTTTGATGGACCAACTAATGGCTAACAAAAGTCTAATGGAGCTAGTCTGTCAACAGTGCACTATAGTAGACACATCAATTGATATGAAATATTTGGTTTTATCAAAATTTACTCCAGTTCTGCACATGTATTTCAAAACGTATGATTCAATTGAGAATTTTATTTCAAAATTGTTCAATCTTAAAAGAGACTCTGAAATTTCCCAAGCTTTATCATGCATAAATGGATATTTGTATTCACAAGTAAGCAATAACATATTACTTATTTTTTATCATTTCAATGATATTATAACAACAATTATTTTTAGACATCTTTAGATCAATCTGTGATAGAAAAACTAACAAATTTATTTGACAATATATACTATGACCAACGATCTGATGAGTGCAAAAATGCTTGTATTGACATAATTGTTGATCACTATAATTTACTTATTAGAAGCAACTCAATAGACATGATTGTTTGTAAGTGAATTTCTTGATTTTATTCAATATTCATATAATTGTATATCATTTTTTAATTGGCTTTGCTCCTAGTTCTAAAATTATGGAATATAATAATACATTATTCTGAAGACAACAGTGAAGAAGTAAGAAATCATGTGTGGCGTTTGGTGAATAAAGACACAAACTGTACCAAATCATTTGAGTTATTATTTGACAAGTTTGCGGAACACTTTGAACAATATCCAGCTGCTGTTCTTATAGCTTTAATATATTGGTCTTATGTAGATGTAGAGTTGCCTCAAGATCGTCCAGAAGTACATATATTATTGTTTCTTACAAGTTACCTATTTAATATTATAATAAAATATAAATTTACTTTTTCTTTGTCAGGGACAAGTGTTTGACGGCGGAGACACTAGTGAATTTAAGGAACATACAATTCGAAAAGGTCTAGCACTTAACATAATAATTTATCTAACAAATAATAAGCCACAGTCAATCAATTTGGAAATAAATAAATATCTACAAGAATGGATAATTGAAGAATGGACAACTGATTCTGATAATAAACCAACAGTTCTAAATTTAAAGTCTGTTGGAGATTTCATGAATTACGCTAAAAATGTTTATTCGATAATCAGTAAACTCATGTGTCTTAAGTTAACAAATTAAAACCTTCTAATAAATACTATGTAATACTAATTATCGTGTTTTAAAAACAATTATTGGTTACCACAAAAAAATAAGTGTTTACCATGCACAATAGTAAATATGAATGTACAATTGTAGTTAGGTACTTATCGTAATATTTATAGGTCAGCATAATAAGGAATTATTTTTCCTTCATTTAACTATGGAGAGTGTAGAGCAAATTTATAAGGCTATGATAGTATCAAGAAATTCGTCAACCAGTGTGAAAATATAATGGCACCGGGATGGCAGGATCTTTGCACCGTGTCGACATTGATATAGTGCAAAGATTCTGGTGTATTTTATTTTAACACCGGTATGTATTGACAAATTTCCTAGTGCGACTCTTGTTGTAACTTGTTACTGTTTGATGGTTGTTATTTGTCCCAATTTAATAATATTATCACTGATCAATGATTTTACCATAGCTATGGACAATAGGAATAAAAACGTGTACAAATTAGTAAAACTTTGGGTCTTGGGACAAACCATGAAGTTACTATAGTAATATATACACATATAATTATCATGTGTCATCTCTCAATCTCTGTTCTATTAAGACAGCTGTATCCATACGTATTTCACAAGGGCATGATGTGAATTCCTTACTGTATGAACCATTTTGTGGGGAGGGTAAAATGCAAAAAGAATATTCATTGGTGGCTGATTTATTATTTAGCTGATAAAAAGTCATATGTCATACTTTACCTAAATATTGAATACTCTGTATGATAATAGTGTTAAATGTTAATGTCGGTTGGTGTGCTCAGAAGTATAAAAACTGAATCTAAAAATTAATGAAATAATATTGTGAAAAAACGTATAGGTACTGTGGCGTCATCAAGCGAGAATCGTAAACGCCAAAAATCAAATTCAATACAAGTGATGGCACTGCTGTTATGGTCATTTGTCCGAGTCAACTTAATTTGTACCTTATTGTATAGAAAAATAAGTGGCACTTGGCAAACATACAAGGTAGTGCAGAAATAAAATATTGTAAAAATTTGTTAAGTAAAGGTACTCTCATAAACTATTAATAGATATTGTTCTTTTGCAACCTCACACCCTGTTTCATGGGGGTTACTATGAATTAATAGTTACAGTATACAGGGGCTATAGTCGTAAAAAACCAAAATTTAAAACAAGCCAAGGGTATCACAGGGTGTCTTGTAAATTTAAAAGTAAACCATTTAGTCAGGGCTACATTAAAAATAAAATGTAAACAATAAAATAAGTATAGGTAGGTATTATATATATAATTTTATATTGGTATACCTATGTCTACATTTAAATGCAAATATTTTTTAAATGTCATCATCGATTATGGACCTATTGTACCTATATTATGAATTGTATTATTCTTATTAGATAAGTCTTTTTTGATGTATATCATAGTCAGATCACTAAGTCTGTTATAGTGTTATGGATCATTGTTTTAATTTGTACCTGATATGTATAGGCGCAACTAGAGAAGTTTTCTGGGGGCGTTAGAATTGTATTAGCAGTAAATACCCTAATAATTTATATGTTTAACTAAAATATGATTAAAAACTGCTGATATGTGTTTTTATTCTTCCCGTACAAGATAATAATTATTATTACCTATAGATAAGTACTTACAATAATATATATGATGAGATGTTTTTTGAAAAAATAGTTCAACTTATTATAGCGCCGAGTAACTTATAGGTACGGCCTAACTCAATTAGATACTAATGCATAGTTTAAAGTGGGAAAAAATTCTAGATGGCAAGGGGGGACTATAATATGTCTCCATATAAAATGTTATCTATAGTGTATTAATGTCTAAGTAATGTATAAATGTATAGTAATATGTACCTAATGTATAAACAGTGATTGTTAACCCTGAATAATATCAATCCTAATTTGTTAAACGGGACACTTCTTAACCACCGTCAGAGGTAGGGGTAACTGCAGTCCCTCTCCACTTTAGCGTAGGTACTAGATACCTATAATATACTATAGGTACAGCAGAGTGATTTCCCAAGTTTTTTTATATTAGTGTTAGCATGATTAACTAACTAGTTAGTTAATCATGTGTTAGTATTTAGTTCTGGCAGTTGTTGATGAAATTATGCATTTACGCCCCTATTACTGTAGTCTGTAGATAATTCCTATTGTTGACTTGTTTACTGCATAAATTAAATTAGGTATCTATATGGAAATTACAATAATTGTATTTATATATAATATTATATTTACTATGTACATATTGAGGTACGATTATACTATAGATAGACTATCAGCAACAGCCAACAACAGATGACAAAATGCGGGAAATGCGTTTTTGGTAAATTATAAATGTACATTTTTTTATCTAACTTAATTTATCATTTAGTTGTCGTGCGTGATGCTGATGCACATGTGGCGCAGGCATTAGTTTTATTCGTATTCAGTGTCACGTTTTGGAATTTAACGGCCGGGGGTCCTATATAGTGACGGATTTGGTTTATTGAAATGGTCTACTGAGGCAATATTGCTTCAGACCTTCTCTCTTTAAAAATATAATATATGATATACGGCCGACTATATTATATTATTATGGAACCTCTGCGGCCTAACGATTTGTATTATTATTAATAGGTATATTTGAATAATATTATAACGTGACTTATAGTCACAAAAATCTGTCGATATAATAAGGGTGATTAATTATTTTTTCAGTTATTTGTATAAATTTGATTGATCAAAGTTTTTTTAAATAAAGTCTATTGTTAATATTGTACGTCTAAACAATTTCCAATTCCTCTACTGATTTTCGAGCGCCTTTGTAATTCACTGAAGTTTTTCTCGTTGCAGAAAACCAGACATCATTTTTAAGATTTTAAATTAGTGTAGAAATGTAGAATGATGTATAGGTACCTATCACTGTATATCATCAGAGTTCGGGTTGGTAAAAATTATAAACGTATGTTTTATATTATAACACATGTGCAGGCGTAGGTATAATATCTAATGTCATAATGTACCTATTATCATTAAGTTTATACTGAACTTAAATAATAATTTTTATCATATTATAACTTTGCGAGATTTCGTCACTGAATATTTTTCATCTACTTGAATAAAATCCAATGATCTAAGTAGGTTACCTACTTTCGATACTTACAGTGCAAGGCCTGATAGTCATCGAAGTTCGTTGTCGGTTTTTTATTAATCTCGTTTTTGAAAATGATCGTTCCCCACTGCAGTTGGACATCATCAAAACCAAATTTATACGCAGCACTACTGCCACTACTTCTATACCACAGACATATAAAGAGATTATTATTATATTATCTTTATATGATTATATGTCTAAGTTCTATACTAGGAAATGTACACGGCAAATTATTTTCCTCAAAAATCCTGTATAAAAACATTTCCTATTGCTCATTATCTTTACGCGATTCTATACATATATTTTGGCTACTCGTTTTTAAGTTTTATGCATTTATATATAAATATATTATTAGTTATTAAAATAATAACATTTAGGCATTTATAAATTTATGACTTTATCAATGATTGAACATTTTTATTCAAGTTATTTTTTACAAGTTGTGATTAAATCTATTTTGCAAATATTAGACTGTATTTTATGCTTGGATGCGAAAAAATCCCCATTTTGTGGAGGTTGGAGCCCATTTTTAATGGGTTTAATTCAAAAAACTGTAGAAAAATGATATTTCCTTCATCTTTTTTCGTGAGGAGGGAGATCTTTAGACACTGTACTACGAAAATGCGTATTTAGGATTTACAAATGCTCATGGAAAAATAATCCGGTACCCGGTTGGTCGTAATTCTACAAACCACGCTTAATAAAAAAGTATTATAGATGACCAACTATATTTAATTATACCAATAACATTTTCAAAATAAATTTGAATGAATAAATTATAAATTATTGACCAAATAAATACAATGTACAGTAGTCGGTGTTTAATAACCTCAACACACATGAAAAAAAAATCTAACTTGTTCAAACAATCAAACGTCTTTATACCTACGTTTATAACATAGGTATATTGTTAACGTATTTACGTACTTACGTACACCTTTATGTTCCTAATTTTTTGTGATATTTTTTGGTATTTGATATTTTGACCTAGATTCTCGTGACGGCGTGACGTACTTGTCAACACTAAGGGTGGAGTAAATAGCACCTAAATATCTATAAACATAAAAAAAAAAATAATGAAAATATTTGTTTCCACTCGGACAGTTTGCACACACAACCTGCGGACTACAATCAAAATCAGGCAGTGTCTGACTAGACTATTATAGTATAGTTTTCACAACAATATTATTATGCGTCATGGTAGTCATGACAAATTTCTTGTTGGCGGAATTTGGCGGCATAATTCTACATAGGGCACGGCGTAGAGAATTTTCGGAAGAATAGTAGCCGTCCATTAACGAGGTTGGATTGTATAAATAATTCGTATGTGGTTTTCACTTCTGTTTTACAGAGGGGAAAAAAAACAAATAATACGCTGTTGGTGACAAAAATACAAAACATGACAATATATCACGATATCCGCGACCGCACGCACGCATTCTAATTGCTAATTAGTAACAAGTAATGACTTACTATTAACCGACATTGTTACAATTATAATTTACAATTATAGCCGTTAAGACTTAAAACTGGGAACGGCGACCGTAGAGGAAATTATTATTATATTATTATATCGTGACGTAGTACACGTGCGCGTCCCCACCGGTGGGGCTAGTGGCTGCACTGGTCCAAGGCGGCTCGGCGTCGTCGGTGGCGGTGGGTCGGTCCGTCCGTCCGTCTCCTCAACCGTCGCCACAACGGTGACGTCATCGTCATCCACTCTTTGATAACCACTTGTTTGCCCGCCGTAACCTGTTTCACAGCTGCTGCCGCCGCGGTGGTGGCCGGTACTGGTGGCGCTGCGCTCTGCTCTAGCGGTTCACCCAACGCACCGTACAAACACAACACACAATAATACATCCACACACGGCCGTACAAAAACGTAACGGGTTCGCGGCAAATACTCCGTACACGTTCGGTCCCGCAACCGTTTCGTCCCGTCGTGTGCACTGCGCGCGATCAGTCCGTCGTGGCGTCGTCGTCGTCGTCGTCGTTGTTGCCGCCTTCCTCCCCTCGTCTGTCGTTCTCTTTTTCACTCTTCTTCTCGTTTTTTTTCCAAATCGATAGGGCTCCACATATTATTATAGTTATTAGTGCCGTAAGTCCGTCGACTATAAACTTTCTCGATCGTTCGTGTCGTTTTAACTCGTCTTCAATGATAGCCATGTCTTTTCGTGCCGCTCGTCGATATTTTGGATTTGGCCAACCGTCCGGCTCTGCAAGGGGTCCTAGTTTACCCGAATACCGCTCGTGGTGAGTAAAGAAAAAAACCACTTTTCACACTTACCCCCCTATCGTGTTTTAGTTTAGAACATTCTTTTGGCGATCGAAACCCAATTCGAAAACCTTTTCTGAGTGTTGTATTAATTACGATTTTTGATTTTTCTAGTATTGTTATAGGTACTTACACTGCACATCATTTTGTTGAATAATATTGTGTACTTAAGTAGGCTATGTGATGTTTAAAAAGCCTTTTACAGAGATTCTATGTAATATGTGACTTATAGATTGGCAATCCGTGCATAAGGTACCTCTACTGCATACTGATCACCTACCTACAGAAAAAGATGAATTTACATTAAATTTAGTTACACATTGATAATGAACCTATATAATGAACCTATACTCTAAAGGCTATATAGGGTACATAATAGATGCCTATTAGGTGTTTTTCCGACTTTCACTTGATTAGTACGTGCCATTGAAAAATTGTACTAGGTTAATTTATGCACGGAGAAACATATTATTTAGGTACCTAATTATCTTTCTCTCTTCATGGATACATTTTTGTTTATATAAATTATAAATATCACCTATTATCTGGTGATATTAGGTATTACTACCTTAGAATAGGTATCTAATACCTACATACATTAAATGCATTTTTACCTATAGGATAATTATTTTCTAACAGTTAAGTGATCATTTACAACATTATTATTATTATTAATTATTATACCTATTACATTTGTTATTGGACTGGTACAAATACAAACTGTTGTTATAAAACGATTATAGAAAAAAATAACAAAAATTAAGTTATGAGTTGACTTATATAGGTAATACCTATGTATAAGGTAATCAGAGTATAATTTTACTGTCTTTTAGTTTATAATTTGTTTGCTTACTTATAGTTTAATGTGCCTATGTTATATTTTGCTAGTATTGACATACTGTACATAGCTTGTTTTTGGTTTTTCTAGACAGTAAGTTCTGAGTTAAAAATACATGATATAGCAAAGTGATATATTTATATATATATTCCCATAAAGCTTAATTTTGATATTTATAAAGTTCATGTTACTTGTTAGAGTTATTTACAGTTAGGTATTAATGTTGACCTCAAGGTATTTATATCCATGTACTTGCTAAAAGGATGTCTCATTGGCTTCTAAGTTGATTAATCTAAGTTTGACTTCTAACTGAAGAGACCAACTCATCAGTCTCATTTTCACCATCCCGTACATTTCTATCTATTGTATAGTCATAGGTATTTGGTATTTTCCTGGTATCAACTCATGCTTACACGTTTTTACTAAGTCAGTCTTACTTTTTGCACTATCCTACTGACTGCTTCTCCCATGATTATTTTATCATCTGGATAGGAGGCTAGGATGTATGGTTTTAATTAACATCCTTTTCTGGTCCATAATATACTTAATAATACCAAAATAATACAATTAAAAAAATATTTTTTCAATTTTAATACCCGCCTAGTTAATAAATAGTTAGAATTACCGTAAGTAAGTTGTTTTCAGTTTCTAGTTTGCTACCTGTTAAAATGTTTTTCTTAAGAGCCATAAACATTTTTAATTCCTAAGTACCTACCTAACTATTAATTTCTAAACGTATGACCTCGTATCACTTATCATTTATGAGTACAATTGGAATTATTGTCTTAATACTCGGAGTATTAACAAATAATAAATAATATTAGAGTATTATGCGCTTCATGTCTGAAAGATAACATCAATTATAAACTTTGGTATTCAAACATTTATATCACCATTGAAATACTAGATAATTGTTTAATATTAGCATTATCTTTTGTTTATTATTATCATAACACTGTCATTATTCAATTGAGTCTTCAGAGTTAAATTACATTATAGCCTATAGACGTTATGATAATATTCAATTGCCATGATTATACCTAAATGGGCAATTGAGAACATATTGTCAGTTTTACCATTGATTATAAATTCTAGTAATTATAATAAGTGGTTTTACTTAACTTTTTAGATAGTTCATCTTTTAAAATAAGTATAAACCTGTATAACCTAACCAATTTAGTGTTTAATAACTTGGTGTTTATATTTAAAAATTTAAGTATAGATACAATGAGAAAGCTATTGGTTGTTTTTATGTTGATGTACTTTTTTTACTGTTTGTAAACTATTATTCAGAAAGAAAACGTGCTTCAAAAGTCACATCCTCAAGTAATTTAAAGTTATACATTGGTAGTATCAATGGTACATAGTATTATAGTACCTATTTCTGATGTTTAAGTATTCAATATTTTTTGAGAGTATTGAGAAAATTTACTAAAAACTAAAAAAATCATAAAAACTTATTTAAAGCTTAAAAGATGTTTTTTTAGGAAATAAGAATCTTAGATGTTATTAATTTTGAATGATAATAAATAATAGTTGACAATAATTTATATTATCAAATTAATAATAAAGTAGAGCATTCAGCCCTAGAAAAAATATTAAATTTCCTACATGCTTCCCTAGGTATATTAAATATTAATGGTTAGTTGTTATTAGCTCATTTATTTATTTTTTTTATTTTATAATTTTTCCGGGACTTTTTCCATTATCTGAATTTTTTTAAAGTTAATATTTTTTCCTGCTCGATTGTTACATAGAATACTTATTTTATACTTATTTAATATCCCTCCATTACCTTTTCTATCTGTTAAGAAATTTTTTTGTTTTGTTATTTATGGCTTATTGTTGATTTTATAAAAAATATTATTTAATAGCCAAGATGTAACTATATTGTTTTAATTATTTTTTATTGCTATTATAAAATATTTTTTTATTACGTATTGTACACATCTGCTTTATATGTATTTTTATTTAGCACCCAATATTTCTCATTTATTGTTAAACATTTAGATGTATTTATTGCCTCAGTAATGTCAATTCATCAACAATTCCAGTATGTTGAAATTTTTAATACCAAAATACTTGGTACTTTTATAAAATATTACATTATTCCAAGTCTCCATTTTTAATACTACATTAAATAAATTGTGTTCTAATCCCATAATATAACAATATTTTTGTATTTCATTTTAAATTCTGAGTGGAACGATGAATGTATTGATTTTACAATGATGTGTGTTTTTTTTTTATTTTTTTTTTATGTCTGTCATCACCTTTTAGGAAAGTGCTTGGATTTTCTTCAACAGTAACTTTTCTGATAGTGAATATAGTTGGTACTTTAGGGGGTCAAAAGTAAAAATTTCCAAGTAGTTTTCAAAATAAAAGAAAAATTAAGGAAAAAAGGGAATTTTTACGCAAAATCTGTTTTTGAGAAAATCGATTTTGGTTTTTGGTGTAACTCTAAAACAAATGACCGTAGGTATATGAAATTTAGATTGAATGTTTATATTAGCATTTTCTATACACCGTAACGTTTTCCAAATATTTTGACTTTTATTATATCATTGAATTCAAATTGAACACCATCCATAACAGTGATCCACTTGTAACCTACTGTACAGCAGAGCGACATCCACTTACCCACCTTTTTTAAATTGTACTAGCAGGTAGTTATGTTTAGAAAATGGTATTATAAGTATTTGCTGCGATGATACCACCTTACTATCTGCATCTTCCGACAGCACCATAGAATCTCTCTAACTAGAAACTCACCTGAATACTTTCTCACAATGGTTCACAAACTAAAAAATTAAAATAAACGAATCAAAGTCCTCTTTTGTCACATCATACTTTCTCACTTAAACCTCAATCATATCAACAACATCGTCATCATTGAATCATTCCTCGTTCGACAGAAGTTAAACCTGTGCATTTACACTTTACAGGCGCTTAACCTGGTCTCTTCATCTCAACGACAAGCGAAAGAAACTAAATTCTTCAGATAAGGCCACTCCTTTACTCTACCCTAACCATACCTATCAAAATAATTTATTACAAAACTCTTCGTCAACGACTATATGGGAGTATCCATCGTAATCTGGGGATCTACTAAGAATTACACAAGCTTTCCAAAACATCTGTCTGCGCTGAATCGCTGGCTCGCCCGGGTTCGTCTCGAATCATCCCTTAAACCCTTAAACTGCTGATCTCTATTAAAAGTGCTTACACGCCAAACTGCAAGATGATCCCAAAGAACCTGAGCATCACTCAGTATCCCAACCAGACGTCTCGAAAGGAACTGGTGCCGCGATTTGATAATTTTAGGTTAAGCACTTATTATTTAATATTACTTATTGTACAAATATTATGGATTCTAATTTATAAAAAATAATAACAATCAACAAAAAAAGGTGGGTAAGTGGATGCTGCTCTGCTGTACAGTATGTTACAAGTGGGTTACTGTATTGGATGGTGTAAATTTTGAATTTAATGATATAATATCATTGTATAAGAAAGACGATTCTGAGCGAAAACGGTCCGTCAGCCTATGATATTACCAAGTATATTTGATGATATTATAGTGAATAAAGTAATTTATACATAACCTATTCACGTGGAGCATTGTTTTAAATTTTCAATCATTAGCCATAAAAGTTAAACATTTTATACATTTTTAACTACAAAATAATTAATAAATTATAAGGATTTTGAATTTTTTTCATCTGCCGTTGAAACAATAACCTAGGAGCCTTCTAGCCTTTCTAGCCCTCTAGCTTTTTAACTCAACAGATAAAAATTTATTGATAATTATAGAAAAAAAAAACTAAAAAATCTGGAAATTGACAATGTCCGTAAACAGCTCAAAATAAGTCATAATATTTGGAAAATGTTATGGTGTATAGGAAATGCAATTATAAACATTCAGTCAAAATGTCATGCACCTATGGTCATTTGTTTTAGAGTTACACCAAAAACCAAAATCGATTTTCTCGAAAACAGACTGCGTAAAAATTCCAGTTTTTCCTTAATTTGTCTTTTGTTTTTCACGTCGCTTTTGAAAACTACTAGGAAATTTTTACCTTTGACCCCCCAAAGTACCAACTAGATTCACTTTCCTATCAGAAAACTACTGCTGTTACTGTTGAAGAAAATCCAAGAACTTTTACTGTCCTAAAAGGTGATGACAAACACAAAAATAAAAAAAAAATTAAAAATAAAAAACACACATCATTGTAAAATCAATACATTCATCGCTTCATTCAGAATCTAAAATGTAATGTCTACAATTATTCTTTAAATCATTTTTTCTGAATTTCAACAAACAAAACCAAGAGATTATTGTGATTATATCAAGCGTAAATATTAGTTTCCATTTATTTTTGGTTGATTTTTTACGGAGTTTTTCCTAATTATTAAAAAAAAGTACTAGAAACTAGGAATTTCCTGTTTTTGACTATAACCACATAATATGTTTTTAAACCCTGTGACTTAAGTACTAACTAAATTAAAAATGCAATCAAAAACCATTCTCGATGTTGGTTTACCTAATGCAAGTTTATTACTCCATACTACTATAACTTACCTATTTCACAAAAATAAAATCACTGTTCCTTCAAAACTAATTCATGAAATATGTCACAAAAGCATCACTATATTCAGAATCTAGGACTATATTTTACTCCTCAGAAAATGGCAAGCTGTAACTTGATCTAAGTAGGTGTATAGACATGGATGTGAGTACACGTCTCACTTCACTCATACCTACATAAAGTTTCAAATTTAAATGTAGGCAATGATAAATCATTTAATAAAATAAAATATACAATTAAGTTAACCCACGCTCATTTACAAGCATACTAAGTTTTGTATTTCTGTAAATTATAGCCTAAACTATGTAGGTATTGGAATTTATAATTAAAAAAGGTGGGTAAGTGGATGTTGCTCTGCTGTACAGTAAGTTACAAGTGGGTCACTGTAATGGATGGTGTTAAATTTGAATTCAATGATATAATATCATTGTATAAGAAAAACGATTCTGAGCGAAAACGGTCAGTCAGCCTATGATATTACCAAGTATATTTGATGATATTATTGTAAATAAAGTAATTTATATATAACCTATTTACGTGGAGCCTTGTTTTCAATTTACAATCCTTAGCTTTAAAAGTTGAACATTTTATACATTTTTAACTACAAAATTATTATTACATTTTAAATGTGATAAATTTTGTCAAAATTTGAACTTCATATGCTTATAAAAAAAAAAATTGTGCCTATGTATTTTCAATATTTTTCAACTGCTATTGTAACAATATATCAGGAGTCTTGCATTAAATTTTCACGCTTTTTTACCCAACAAATAAATTATAAATATTGATATTTATAGAAAAAAAAACTAAACAAATTGAAAACTGACAATATTCGTAAACAGCTCAAAAATAATCAGAATATTTTCAAAATTTTATGGTGTATAAAAAATGAAAATATAAACAGTCATGGAAATTTTCGTGTTGGTATCTATAGATTTTCTCAAAAACAGATTTTGCGTAAAAATTCCCGTTTTTCCTTAATTTTTCTTTTGTTTTTCGTGTCGCTTTTGAAAATTTCTGGGAAATTTTTCTTTTGACTAACTATATTCACTATCAGAAAAGTTACTGTTGAAGAAAATCCAAGCACTTTTACTGTCCTAAAAGGTGATGACAGACACAAGAAAAAAATAAAAAAAACACAAGTCATTGTAAAATCAATGCATTCATCGCTTCGCTCAGAAACTAAATTATTTTGGATCTTTGTATCCTTACATTTGCACCTAGACATGTGACGTTTGCTATATGTTTTCGATGTACGTCGATAAAATTTTTGTCTATTGACCAAATAGCTTGTACAATTTTTTTTTAAGAATAATCTTTAGTGTTTTTCGACGATTGGGCCATTAGCACTTAATTATTGTAATTGTATTCTTTTTGTAGTTCAGGTAGGTATATGCACATCATGTTAAAGTACACATATGAGTTAAAATTTATGAGATAAAATCGAGGATATAAATCAATACTGTAAACAAAATTGTCAGATATGGTTATATATATTATTTATATACTATACATAATACATATTATATTTACATGTATATACGAGTGATAATATGAAAAAAAATATGACATTGTACTAATAACCTTAAACCTTATAGTAATAATAACAATAATACTGGTACGTTGTAATAGTTATCAAGATAATTATTTCGACAATTACCGTAAAATTTATAATGATAATATTGTAAATTTAGATACCTATCTGTTGCTATTTGCATTTAGACTATAGGTAATATCCAGAAATATCATTTGTGATCCATAATCAATTGATTAAGTAGATCCCAAATTATGGTTTATCAAGTATTTTGAAATTGGATCCTTATAAAAAACTGTATTATATTCGTTCTCGGAATTGAGACCAAGTCTTTCTGCCATATGCCATGACTTATTTTGAGTTTACATTTGTATTTTTGACTTATCTGAAAATATGTGTATGATTTTCACGACGGTGATGCCAGTATGACATTCCTGGTCACTTTTTCTCATCAAAAGTGGAGTTAAGACAATCAAGCAGGTAATTGGTTTCTTCTTGAAACCATAGTCTACTTATTGTCACTTTGAAAGTTTAATACCTACAGTGTTCCTCAACATATATTCTTACAGTGATTTAAAAATATTAAATACGTAGTCACGTATTACAATTTACTATACTTACACTAAGTTATTATTAAAATATTCAGATTCATATAAAGGTAGGTATTTATCAAGGTATTTATAATGTTTGAATTTGTTTAGTTTTATTTTCAGTTTAGGTTTGATAACATTTTTAATTCTGTGCTTGAGTGTGTGATAAGAAGTTTTTCATAAGTTGTTTTTACAGAAATTTAAAATCATCGAAAATATGTAAGTAGGCATAGTTTTCTTAAAAGAGTTTAGAGTTAGAAGTTTCTTGATTATCTTTTTGGTTCAGACTTCAAAATCTTTTTTCTATTCAATGATTTATTATATTTAATTAAAATTTAACACACCCATTGCGGGCCAATTCATGACGATATACATTCTTATTACACACTTCATGATAGGTAGAACTGCTGAAAGTACTGTAGAAACAAATTCATCGACTCGTTCTCCGATTAAGTTATTTGGTTTTCCATAATAATATATTGAGTAATTATATTTTATTTATTGATTTATTTTTTTTGTTTATATAGGTAGTTATGTTTGTACATATTAAAAACTAAGCAGGTTTATATCAAAACTTAATATAGTTAGAGTAACATAGAAAATAAATAAACTCTATTCGTATCTCTTATATTATAGGTATATAGTTACTATATGTTAGTACTTACATAAAGATGAAAGTAGATATACTTATACAATTCAAATATAAATATCGCGATCACGAAGTTGCCTCGATTTTTTTTTATATTTTACCATTATGGCCATTAAAATGTCATTAAATAATGCTCTTTTCCTAAATGTTTTTCCGTGCAACACCACTATCGTTTGAACTTACTGACGATTCCCTATAAATAATTCACCTAGTATAACCCTTATTCTAGAAGCTTAAATACGGGACTATTTCCTTATTTTGGCCCCAAGCCAATCGCTATCACGAACCCTTCAGTCTATGTATAAATGTTTTATGCTGTTCGTTAAAAGCTATCGTTCTAAAAGACTAGAAACGTTTGAATATTAAACACAAACCAGCCATAAAGAATCAAATCTCATTTTATTTTATAATATTTTGTAAATCCATGCATTCTAACGCCCTAACCTATTCGTAACGTAATGTATTTTATCAACTGATTTTTTTTCTATCTTAATTATGATGTATTATATTTATGTTCATGTTATTTTTATTCATTGTTTATTCTTACTACCTACCAGTAGATTAGACAATAATATGTAAATCACACGTATAATTCGTAACTTTTTACATATAAGATTAAGATTTTAAGATTAATATGATTTTAATCTGGGTTTTACAAATTAATTTTAAATTATGCACTTTGAAAGTTTTCCCCGGTCTAAAACATTTTTATTTATGCCCGACTATAGGGAACCGAAGTATATAATTAAGAAAGTCTGGTGTTAAACACTGATTGAGTTATTAATCATTGTTTTTAATAAAATACTTATTGAAATATTTGCAGAATGGTAAAAATAACATTTATATTAAAACAAAGATACATTTTCTGATTTGTTTATTGTTTTAATTTATTCCTAGTGCGTGACTGTTTTTATTAAACTAAAGAATGAATAAAACTTCTATAAACCATTTTGTTACTTGTCGGTAGAACATTCTAATATACCTACCCAAAAAAAATTTTTTTTATTAAGTTAATTGTTTACTGTTAGTTAAAAAAGAGCTGGGTCGGAATATAATTTATTATATCTAGGATACAGAGACTTTTGGTGTTGGCGAGTGACCAAATACGAGAAGTTTCTCGTCGATCACCTCAACGCAAGGTATTATTTTTTGTAAATTTATGATTTTTCGCATCAAGAAGTATTATTTATTAAAATAACACAAAGTAACCTAAATTGATTTCGTTAAAAGTAGATGTCCGACTTTTTTTCTCTCATTTTTCGGTAGTTTCCTTTACACTTTAATAAACTTATAAGAGAAGGAATATCAAAAAATTACCTCTATAGTAAAGTACCAAATATATTAAATTTCCACTCTATAAATAAGGTTACATCAATTGTTAGAGCACTATGGGTAGGTAACTACTCGAAAAAGGGATTATAGACTAAAGAAAAGAAAAGAATCATTGAAATACTATAATTCTTAGCTAATAACCGATGTCCGTTAATTATAATTTATAATAATTGTTTACCAAACTTCAAAATACATAAATATAAGCATGATATGTGTTTTTCGTAATTAAAAATAATATTTTATTGCTAGGCTTTAATATTATTGGCGATACATTATTGAACAGTAAAACGAGTTATTTTACATTCAGTTTTGTGATATTTTATTTTTTTTTACTATTAATGCACAATGTATCTCGTATATGCAATTGAAATAAAGGTTTTTTTGATAAATTCTACATATTATAGGTAAGGCCTCGGCCCTCACGTAGAACAATTCCAATATTTGATTAATGTTTTTTTTTTGTAATTATCGAGGTAATTATACTAGTATAACATCGTCATGAAAAAATTGGTTTCTATCAAACAATTAACACAAAGTTGAATAGTTAAATAGAAACTAATTAATATTTTAAATAACTTATTAAGTTTATTGAAAACATATTATAAACATATAGCTTAAAATGTTAGCATTTTTTTTAAAATTGTTTTGTATTTTACTATAATACCTAACATAGGTATTTTTTAAATTTTTTTTTGAAATAAGGCTTTGACAACCGTCTCCGTTTTGAATAATTTTTTTCTTGTATCTAGGTAATGATTTACCATTGAATTCAAAATTAACTCATCAATTATGGTGACTTATTCAATGACGAGGTACACTTGACTCCAACTGTACTGCAGAGTGGTTACCTACTTGCCCACCTTTTTTTGTTTCAATTTTTTGAATTGTTAATTATGGACTGAGGGAATATTATGTGACTATATATTTAAATTACAATTACTAAATTAAATATTTACAATCTGTTCTTATAATAAATGTCAAGTTTATTTGATTCTAGTGGCAATTTATCTCGTGATACATTTTACTTTTTATTTGGTAAAAATAAATTAAATATTTACTTGGACTTGTCTTTATTTTTAATGTATTATTAATTAGTGGTGCATTTAAAAGTTATTAGCACCTCGGGGTAAGATGTATACTCCCATATATTATACAAATATTCCATTATATTACACAATAGTTCAAATATTGTTGTTGTTAAAATTAGTCATTCCTAAAATGTTGCTCCCTAGCTAGTGCAATTGCCTCCTTTGTCTCTTAAAATATGCTACTGTAATATTATATCCATACATTCAGTTTAACATTCTTATTCTTTGATATGAAAAAGACTTAAATAATTTATGTAAATACTATCATATTTCATAATATTAATATTATTTTCATTTATCACACATTTAAGATACATTTGGCAATTAATAATTATTATATTATACAGTCTTAATTTTAACCGTTATTTTATTTTAGTCTTTCATTTTTTGCATTTATATTTAATAATTAATTCTTTCGTTTTTACGAGGATATTTTCATAAATAACAGGTACCTATTTCAAAATATCTGTAGTTTGAATTTGAATTTTATATGCAACTATAATGATAGATGTGTTTGAAGATGAGTAATTAAAAAGAGTAATTCTATACATTTAATTGGCCTACGTTCAATTTTGTTTTGTCACGAATTCGTTTTTTATTGACTACCCACAGTAACACGAATTGTAAATTGTAATTAATAATGCTCTTGAGATATTTTAAAGTTAATGGGCAGGGCATACAAATTATTATCACGAATATTATTCGAGTAGAATATAATGACTTAATGAAATAAATAATGATTTCGTTCAGTATATTTCTTGTACAACATTTAGTTGTAATATTTCCATCTTGAAAAAATATTTATGCAGTACAAGTGTGGTAAGTCGTAATAAGTGTGACATGTTAGTAGGCTGTGAAATAATAAATGTGTACTTGTTTCTTAATAACACGTCATCATATATTATGTATATTTGCCCAACATAATTTTAAATGTTATATAAGAAATCATTTTATTTGTCGATAAATGTAATTTTTTATATTATACCTATTAGTACCCGGTGTATTATTATAGAATATAATTGATAATTACTTTTTAAATTAATATAAAATATGTTAACATTTTTCCCTCTGAATCTTATACTATATACCTAACTCTAAATACAATTCGGTATAATTTGATTGAATTTAATTTGATATTTTTGTTTATGTAAAATTGAGGTCGTAGCTCTAATATTTTACATAGGACTATAGTAGGATATACACAAATACCCTCTATTAGCATTACAATTACCTATTAAGCTTTGGGTGATTTATTTTAATGCCGAATCCGTGGTTTGGATTTACTTAAATCCTTAGTTACGTGTGTATAATTTTGTCTTAGTTTCGGTAATTTGGAATTCCTGTTTAAATGAGCTTATTCGTAATGGCCAATGGGTTAAAGGTCATATATATGTTTACGTCTAGCAATGCAGTGGCGTACACATTTATAAGGTTTTTGGCTTGATTTTGTTGTTTTGTTATGGGGTAAATTACACTTACTACGGATAAATTGTCATTTGCCTTATTCCAATTTTGACCCATGCACTATACAATATAAATTATATTAAAGATGTTTCTGAATATCACGTCAATAATTATTAGAGCATCGCACTATACAAAGCTTAGTGGATTATTATTATAGATTCAAATCAATGTTTTGAATTAATATACTTATTTCTAACCATTGGCATAGATATAAAAAAAATATCTATACATAGAAATATGATATTATAAATATTACACATGATTATTATTTTAACATTCATTGTTTGAAGAGCATGAGGTTTTTTCTATGTATACGCAATTTGTTGTTGTATTGTCCTTATTTTGTTTGTTTTAACACTACATATATATAATATATACAATATACATCTTAGATTTTAAACTGCTATATAGGTACCTATATTTTTAATTGTATCGTGTAAAGGAGAATACTTGACTAAAAATATGGATTTAAATAATATTAAATATTGGTCGGATAGTTTTCATTTTATTGAAAAGCATTTAGGTTTAGATTGGTGTACCATCCATTTCATAGAGTAGGTACTCTCCCTACCCTTCATACATCTATAATCTTAGATTTTTAGATTGGCATGTGTCTTTAAGTTTCAAAAAACAAACATTTTTAAAAAATGCCAACACTTTTCAAATACCTAATGAGTGTTTGTTCCTAATCACCATGTTTATATGGTATATGCAATATGTATGAATAATTTAAGCTAAACTTTCTTTAAGTGTATATTGACTTATTTAGATTGCTATTTAAGCAATATAATTAATTTTAATATACATAACATTAACGTGAAATTTTTGACATCTAAAATTATTCTCATAATTTAACAATGTGCATAGGGATTTAAGATATTGTTGGTTCTTGGAAGAGTTCTAGTTTTATTCTAGAGTTTGAATTTAAAGTTTTATTTCTATGATTATATTATAAATACGTACCTATATCCGTTAACATAACACGTATATGTTTACTAGTTATTGCCTACCATAATAAATATTAAATTACATAAATTAAGAAAAAATAGGATGTTCTAGGTAGGTAAATCTTGGACTTTTGGCCAGCATTTATTGTTAAGAATAAATTAGTAGGTACCTAGTAATTATTTTTAACTTAATTGAAGACATTTTTAATCTCTTGATGACATTTTACGACTATCAAAATATAAATTTTAAATTATGTTTAAGATCTTGCAGCTTTGATTAATTGTTTAGTAATTATAATATATTATCATGGAAACAGTACCTAAGTATAAGTATATATTAAATAAGTTTTCATGTCGGTTGTTAAATCAAAATTAAAATATTGAGGTTTAGGCGTACATCAATACATTTAGCTTTAAATAAAGTTATTTTTTAAACAATTTTAACAATTGAAATATAACAATATTCCTCTAGTTAATTATATATTCATATAATATAGTTTCTGCGGTATAATGTTTATTTTAGTGATTAATAAATCATTATTCACGAATATATTATGTTAGTGGTGATTGAACGAGAAGGACGGATAGGAGAATATTATTTTTATTGATCCATCGTTGTTAAAACAGATATTGTAAATTTTCTGTTTTTGAATGATAAGTAATACATTTAACTGTCGTGTTTTTTTAAAAAAATATTTTGCATCAAATTTCTGACATTAGATTACAACATAATCGGAAATATCTAGGAGTATTATAGGTACATATAATATTATGAAAGTTGGTGTATTTTTAATCCTTTTGTATAGAATATAATAAACATTTTTAAAGTTTTTACCACGTAGAATATTATATTATATATACAGACATATGTTTATCATAGAACTTACATAATAACCGAAGGGACCAATGTTTTCTGATTTCTAGACGTAGTAGTCAAATTAAATTAAATTACTTCTGTCAGACGTCAGTTGTAAGATTAGCGCAATACACATAAAAGGAAGCTAACATTTTTCTCTAAAGCGTTAAGTCGCCGTACGCCCGCCTGTATATTTTTTTTAAAATATAAAATACTTATAGTGCCTAAATATATATACGCACGTACATTTGTATATAATATTATATACGTCAAACACAAACGTGCAATATCGTTCCAGGTGGTTAGAGCTTTTTATGACGGTTGTGCTGTGTTATTATTATTACGTGTGTGTTTAGGCGACGAATATTTGCACTAAGAGGGCGATAAAACGGCAGAAAACTCTCATGAATATTAAACCAGCGAGGACGATACGGACGTGACCCCCTCCTCCCCATATCTTTTATGTGACCACCGCTGCCGTTGCCGTCGCCCTGGTCGAGATTCCGGATATTTCGGCAGTTATAACCCCACGGTCCCTACACACACACACACTTTGGCTTGAAAAGCACAACGGTTCGTGTAGCCTACCTTTTCTCATTACTATAAAGCCGCTGATGCACTGAATGCACGTTCTCTCTTGCTCATCCCCTCGCCGCCATGGGTTTGTCGAAATTAATTTTTGGTATAGCATTTTATCGATTTTGGTGACAAGATAATTAGTTTGTACAAAACTTTGTAGAATGTATTGTGAATTTAACGATGTACCTACTTGATTGGACTAGAACCTATAAATATTAGCTTTGAAATCATACAGCTCATTGGATTTTGTTTATAGTTATTAATTGACTATTAAATAAGCCACTTTTAGAATTAAAATAATAATTAAAGTATACACTATATAAGTATATTTTATTTAAATATTTTGATAACCATTGAGGCACCTGCTACTTTATTTTATGCTGTATTGAGTTAAGTACACGTTTTTGACAAATTGTTTAATTTTTCTTCAACACAAACATTTAAAAGTCGTAAAAATATATTTTTAAATTATACTCTTTATACTTTGGTTGATATTAACACAATAAACATGGTTACCTATAAAAACAGATTATTTTGTTATTAGGCATACTAATTGATATCAAGCATACAAATATATAAGCATGTACAACACTTTTTTATTGTATTGTTTCAACTTTAAATTTTGAAACAGTATTTAATAAAAATATATTTGAAATTTGAAACAACTTATATTTTTTATAGAACTGACTGTACCTACCGTAATGCTAGTCTTATAATATTATGTGGCTTGTAATTAAAAAATAAAAATAATTAGGTTCTGACAATTTTTTTGTGATAGTCGATTAAAATGAATTAGGGAAAAATGTATTATTTTAGTGAAATACTTATTGTATTTTTCATTACACAACGGGTTTAGATCTGATTTAATAGAATTAGTAATATTTTGTCGTTTTTTTTAGACATTAATTCCTGTATTTGTAATACAAAGTAATTTGTATTGTATTTATTAGAAGGTCTTATATATAGGTACTTCTATAACAATATTTAAATTTTATATCACTTTAAACATTTTTATCCATATCTTATTTTTATGAGATATCGTAAGAACAAAATAATCGTTTTGAATAATTTAATTTATATTTACCATCATTCTATATAATAAGCTTATAAAAATAATACAACACTATATAGTGAATAAGCTCACAATAGTGAGTGACGAATGACCGAGTAACTGGCTGCAGCTATGTTCCTACTTTTTAATGTATACAATCATTAGTAATTATTTTTAAAATTTGATGTAGGTATACATACCTACATTAATATACGTATTTGTACGTATAGTAGGTATTAACCTCGGTATTAACCATTTATTTTTAATCTCGATAAAATGTTTATATGGATTATTCTATTTTCTTTTTATACTTATATAGTTACTTATAAATATTTTGAATATTGATCATAATTTTATTTGACATTCTTACATTATACGTTTTATTATAAATGCTTGAGTTAAATTTATTACCTCAGCTTAATTTATCTATTAAAATGATAAAACTGGTATTAAAATAGTCTTTTAGTTAGTAATATACTAATATGCTATGAACAAAATTAGCACTGAGAGGGAGATATATAAATATATTATGTAGAGTGAACATTAAATAATTGGCCATTATCGTAGTGTATGCATTCTTATCCTAGTAGTTATTATCAATAAGATGTATGGAGAGTTAGTTCCAGTTTAATCAACATTTTGGTTTTATACGGAAGTGTCGTAAGTAACAGAATAATGTTTAAAGTTGAAGTTTTTTGTGTGTTACCGTATGTAAAACATGCAAATGCATTATATTTAACTACTGGTTTTAAGAGATATAGCTTTATATATTTTGTATTAGGTACATGTAATTAGATACATGCCATTACACAATGTAATTATACTTTTTCATCACTACTAGCTTGTACCTTATCTATAATTTACTCGACAATTTATTTACTTAAAGTTACGATGGGTAAAAATGTGATTTGTATCATCTTATTTTTGTTAGAAATTTATTTGTGACTTAAGTCTATATTAACCTACGAGTGATAACTAGTTCAAATTGGTGAGTTAATATTGGTTTTATGATCTGACTGTTTTAAATTAGTAAGAAGAAGTCGTGGAAGAAGTAATGTAAATTTTCTTACATGTCAGCTGTATAGAAAAAACCTAAGTATAATCTTCGTGAAGCACACCGTATACCTACTTTCCGTATCTACACGTCTATACTGACTGCTGATATTTATTATTTTTATATGTTTTTATATGTAGTTATATGAGTATTTAAAAATTAATAATTTAGTATTTGATAAGCTTGTATACAATTTATTTCTAATGTTGAGGTTTTTAAATTATTTATCTATTTTATCATATTCACATTTCAAAAAATTTCAAATATACCTCTATTAATTTATATTATTTATTATGTAATATTATAATATTATAATAACCGGAATAATAATTAAATATTTTTTGGTAATAAATAATATTTACTATAGTAAATTAGAAAATGAAAACTTACATACAAAAGTAAAAACTATACATCTGTATAGGTATCTATCACATTAAATTTAAAATGTTTTGTAATTATTTACAATTAAATTTCCTTTTATTTGTGTTGATAAATTGCTAAGTTTGACATTTTATATATAACAAATACAATTATATTAAATATATACACATGAAATATTTGTTACGAATTAAAATAATAACTGTCTCCAAATGATTACTGTCCCTACTTTTATACGTTTACATATTATTCGTCACCTCATTATTATTCTACTCCGTTTTTGTCCAATTGTAGGTTGTATCGACCTTTCCAATGTTATACTCAACGATGAGAATTTAACCAAATATATAGGAGGGCGTATTTGTCATTTCCCAATCAATGTCCCATTGATCTATGGCTTACTTTGGTGTAATGTAGTTACTGGTAGAGTTGGTTAATTTTCACCGAAACCGCGACATTTTTCATTGTCAAACTACCCTAATGTCGTTCCCTCTTTTCGTCTCTCGAATTCAAGACCCTCCGTTTGCAAGTCTGTCCTGTATATGATGGAGGGGATTCTAAATTCATTTTACATGATTTATTTAAGTACAGCTAGTCATAATATTTAACTACATTATGCAGATAAATGGAATATTATACTTATAGTAATTTGTTAGTAAATATCGTTTTGTTTTTAAATAAGTAATATTATTAAAATATTGTACACAATGTACTATATTTTGAAGTTCGGTAATATTGTAGTAATACCTATTGTTGTATTAGAATATTCAGAAATTAATAATTGTTTTATCATAAATTATCTATTAAATAACACTTGCCTATTCATTTAAGATATATGATGTAGATATTTATATTAATAGTGATTATTGCTATTCATGCAGGCTGTAGTTAAATAGAATACTTTATTTTCTAGTTTTGTATGTCCGTGCCAACTTGCATTGCCATAGTAGGGCAGGTACTAATTCCATTATTGATTTCAATATATATTATCTTACGATATTTTTTTTCGGATATTTCTAATTTTAAATTACTCATAGATATAATTATAAAATATCCTCAAATATAAACACCATCTCTGCTAAGACTTGTTTTTCATTTGGTATACAAAGATTTACTACTATATTCAAATTTAACACATTCAATACAGTAACCTTTTTAATGTCGATTGCACTCGTAACTATTATACTATATACAGTAGAGTGACTTCCCGTTTTTTTTTTAGTATTTTATCCTTCTATTTTCAGTTAATATTATTTTAACTATAATTTGTTGTTATAGATGCTCAAAATTATTATCTCCGACTACGGTAGTTAAATCTTGGAGATATGGAGGCTGATCCACTGTGTGGTTTGTCTGATTGTTCATCTACGTCGGTTCGGTCGTCGTGGAGCAGTTCGGCAGCAGAAAACAGCGAGGACGAATGGCGGCATCAAGTGGATGAGTTGCGGTGGTACATCGATCCGTCATTGATGCAGAATGGTGATACTGTCAAACACGTCAGTAAATACGAGGTAAGTTAAACTAATATAGAGGAAAAGATAATTGAAAATGAAAGCGTAAACGATCCTATAGTCAGTCGGTAGGACAGATCGACAAATTTATGGTTTAAGTCATAAAACGTCTCTGGCTATTATTTATTTTTGTATTCATCTTCCACAAAGAGGATTTTCTCCGTGTCTTATATCGAAAAAACGTGAAATGTATGTAGAAGGTTTTAACCATTTCGATATTCTCTTGAGACCATCGTGGTAAAGGGACCTTCTTCGATCTTGTTATGGCTGCCAAGAACGAAGAAAAGTTTATAAAGCATAAAAACTAAAACAAACAAAAAACGATTTCCCACTTACCTATTACATGTGTATTATACTCTTATCAAACAGCTTGTATAACTAATAAATACAATTTAATCTAATTTATTGTTAAATTTGAATTGGTCTGGCTGGTTCATATTTTATTGGCGTGGATGAATGAAGATATCGTTTTTCTTCCTTAATAATGGACGATTTTTTTTACCTTCGAGCGGTACAGCATCAATCATGTTACATAATCCTTATGTTGTGTAGGTTTTAGTCAGTTATTTATTTATTTATTTTTTGATGGATGTAAAACGTCAGTGTATATTTCCTCGCCTTGATCAAGGCTGTAAACCTCTGAATATTTTTGACATCATTAAAAAAAAATATTAATATTTTAAGAAAAAAGTTTCGTGTGAATATATTTTAGACTTTTAAATAATATTTTTTATGTACTTAAACGTTAATTTATAAATATATAAGTAGGTAATATAATTTCAAGATATTTGGTGTTTAATTAAATTGAACTATACTATATATACGCACTTATATGTGTATATACTATGTATATACTGCAGTATATACACTGAATATATATGTTATATGAGTTATAGTTTTATAATTATAATGTGAACATTATTATGTGTTAAAAACACAGGTATAGGTACCTAGCTAGTAGTTTTGTAGAACACAATATAATCTATCAATAATTTATCAAAATAAATATCCTTAAAATTTAGTTACTTGTCATGGGACACTATTTATGGTAACTAAACTAGTTTTCAATATATTTTCTTAAAAATTAAAAACTTTTTATAACTATCATTCAAATATATGTAGCGTATCATCACAGTACCTACCAACTCTTATTTCCCTTTTACGACTATTGGCTAAACGTAGTTTAAAACTTCACTGTTGTGTAATGGATAAGTTATTTGATAAACGAATTGTCCAGTAGGTATATAATATATATAGTATGTAATGGAATTGTCGTATACAGACAAAAGTTTTTAATACGATTGTCATTGTATAGTATGCAGTAAAACAAGTTAAACAACTTTCTCACTTCATTTGCAATTTAAAGTAAAGGAATTTTTAGCTTAGGAAAATGTAGGTATTTACTCGTATTTATATTTTATTGGCGTATTATTTAATCATAATATTTAACGTTTGTACTACTTAAATGACATAATGGAGCATATATGAAAATTACGATAGTATCAGTCGCGCATCCGACATCGAGAAAATAATAAATATACGTCACGCAATAGCGTATCATAGGCATCACACATTAGTAATATACACATATTATTATAATACTGTATGTTATTTTATGGTTATTATTACTTAATAAGCTCCCTAATTCATTCTCATTTTTAGATTATGACCATGATAATCTTTCAACTATTTTATTTAGGAATGTATCAGTGTTCTCGCATTTAACAATTGCAGAGTTGTTAATCAGTATGATCTCGTACGCTATAATTCACATAGAAATCAATTTATCAAATTACCAAATTATTTCTATATGTTACTACCTAGTACCTACACATTGAACTCGCAAGCAAATCACATACAATTAGTAGTTATATATGTGTAGTAAATATGTGATGTTACATTTGAGTCTTAAAAATACAATCGTTATGATATCATATGATTACTTTTATGTACACAGGGCAACTATTGATCAATTATAAATATTTTGAGAGTGAAATAATGTTAGTTTAATATTTTTCTGCGTAACAGCATTTTAATGCTTGTTTTATATTTTTTTCAAAAAATCCTTTCACAAATTGTTATTTTATAGTCACATTTACAAATAGTTGTGCCTATGAAATTAATAAATTATTAATTTTAGATTTGTCGACAATATTATTATATGTTTTGTTTTAAGTATCCTCAATCCTCATACGTATAAACAAGTGGTAAAATTAAAATAGTTTTATTTGGTCACGTTCAAAAAAATAAATACATTGGGGGTAGAATTTGTAAGGGTGATTCAGATACCCTTAGGGTGTATGATAATAATATGGTATATTAAATGGCATTTCATTTAAGTTTGAATTTTATTACTCTCCAACTTCCGTTCCATCACGTATTTGATGAAGGGTTATACTTTTTTCTACTTGTATAATCCTATTGAATGATTTAGGTTGGAAACTTACACTTATACACTATATTACAAAAATATAATTGTATTTATCAATCGATAAAGGGAAGACGCATGATATATTTACATTATTTTATTTTATTGCAATTTTCTCTATTATATTAGTAATGTTCAACCGCGGAAGACGTAATAGATAGTCTTGTAATAATGGCCATGACCATTGTTGGTCTTCTCGAGCTGTTGATTAGTTTTGATGCAATGTATTGGACTTAAACGATAACAGTAAATATCCCGAGGGTCATTTACAGCGGGATACGCGTTCCTGCCATTGTAGATATGTATCCTTAGATAGCCATTAAAACAGAGAGCTGCAAAACTTTCCCTACTAGTCGTACGCGTTGCGCTTATTACATGTCACTGCTATGATGAGCAACAATTTCTCGAGGACATTATTTTGTTCGCGCCCTTACGAAGGGGACCATTGATTTTGGCAGTAGAAAATGGGAAATTCATTACGACGAATGGATTTCTTTTGAAATATTACTAGAAATCAGCAAGGGAAGTGAATACTACTATGTAGTAGGTAGTCGGAGTGCTATTGTACAATAGACTTAGGTCAGGGGTGGTAAACCAAGTGCGTCTCTGGTTAAATTGTAATTTTCCCTTGTCCTTGTCTGTGCGTGTTTGTTTTATTATGCCTACCCACACCGCCGCGTGTTTGTATAAAGGTATGTATTAAGGATTTCCAATTTTCTAGGAATGACCGATGATGATGGTTATTTTTCAGCCTTAATACGCTTATATTGTTTATTAACTTCTATTTATCCTCCTATAATAGTTGGTAAGCTATTATACTCTTAAGTATTTGTTGGTTATATATCTAAAGTTATAAAATCCTAAGTTATTTAAAAATAGGATATAATTGATATTTTGTATTCATTTATTTATTTTAATAATATTGGGGATTCTATTGTCCTGTGCATCCTATAAATATTAAAAGGATGTCAGCGCACTATTTGTTTATCTCTAGCCCACGCGCAACATAGACAAAATGCGTTTCCGCAGAATCGCTTTTTCTATGTTTTTAAGTTATCTTAGAGTAAAATCACTCATTACAAAAAAGATAGAGGATAATATTTTTGAGGGAATGACATCGATTTCTCTAAATATTGTTTCAAAACGATTTAAACATAATTTAAATTTACAACACTTTTTTGTTATTTTGAAAGTCGAATACAAAGTCAAATAACAATAAAATATAAAACCGATATGTCATTCCCTCTAAAATATTATCCTCTATCTTTTTTGTAATGAGTGATTTTACTCTAAGATAACTTTAAAACATAGCAAAAACGATTCTGCGAAAATGCGTTTTGTCTATGTTGCACTTGGGGGTCAAAGAGAGAAAACAAATAGTGCGCTGACATCCTCTTAATACGTTACACAAATATTTAAAAACATATTACTCTAGTTTTATGTTATATAAATATATACATATTTAAAATAGGTGTTATTTTCATAAAAATCACCTTTGTATTATATTAATGTTATTATTGTTTACAAATTGATACTTTTCTGGCTTTGTTATTCCAGTGTTTTATTTCTTAAGTCAGCTATTTCATTATCCAAAAAATAAGTTTTAACAGAATACATTTAACTCTTTACTAAAACGATAACTTACCCGTCCATGTTAATTAAACATATCCACGCTCTTAAAGTTTGTAGAGTTATTTTGTAGTTCGTGTAAGTGCTACGGTATATTTACTTTATTAGTCATTGTTTTGTACATAATTATTACGGTTATATATTATATTACATTTTCAGACTAGATAAAAGTTAAATTTGTTAGCTAACATCAAGAGAAAAATAATTTTGTTTATAATATTCAGTATGTTATCAATCATAAAGTACATACTCTCTGTGTGAATATAGATTTTTCTTATACATACATAAGTATGTAACATACATAAGTACCTACACGTCATAACAAATTAAATTCCTTATCATTATTGTTGTTAAAACAATTTTACAATTTTTATTACGAATTCCCGTGTAAATTAATTTAGACCGAATTAAACCTATTGGTCATATTTAAATGCAAAAATATTTCATAATATTTAAAATGTATATCTTTTTATTTCATATTTTTTTTTTAGACTTTTTGTGTAGATAATATTATGTTTTTGATACTTCTTATATTCCAGCATAATTTATCTTAAGGTGGAACATTGTCGTTTTATGAATAAAAACACATCGTTTTTTATGGGTATAGATTCGAATACAAAAATATGTATGAATAGCCTTGCACATTATGCAAAAACAACTTTCAGAGCTGGCGATAAGAAAACACCACCAGGGACTTATTTTTTATTTAATTTCGCATCATACCTGGTGTCTCTCTATTTTGTTGTACAATTCGTCTCTTGGGAACCATTTATCTCGATTTGGCTTCTTGCACCTCCCGTCCATTAGTGCTTTTAACCGTTTTCGTTGACTTGAGTATCCTTTTAACTTTTATGCATATTCTCACTTAGGTTTCTTTTAATACATTTATGATTATAAAAATGATTGTGACTGAATTCCAGTAGGCGCATTTCTATTTTTTGAAAAATTTGTATTTTTAACAAAATTACGTTGTTTATCATTAAAATATTCATTTATTTTCAAGTTAGTGTAATTTATTTTGCTTGGCTACTAAACTAGAAAATAACAAATTTTTAATTCTTTATAATTTGATTAAAATTTTGTGAAGTTGCATGATGTTGATTTTATTTAATGCTTATACTAATTGAATTAGCTGGTATCAATTATTAAAATGTATATAATATTTATTAAATAAATAATTTTATCCAGTCAATAAATTTTTAAAACCAGATCTTGATCTTTTCAACTATTGAACTATACATACCTACCTACTCAACTTTTTTTATATTATTATTTTGTTTATATACCTAAAAAAATATTTTCAATACTTTGTGTATGTTATTTTTAAAGTTAAATTCGATTATTAAACTTTAAATTTTTGTTTTCTTTCATAAAAATATTCCGAAAATATATTTTTAAAAGGTTCAACATTTTAATAAAAATGGATATTTTAGTGAGTAAATATTATGTCCTGGAAAACTCGACATATGTACAGATTTAGACATCATCTGTATACTGTGCACCTGGGGGATTAACAATCTCCACGAACAGTTTGGAATGTTGCCAAAGTATATATACTGTACGCTTTTATTAACGTCTGGCGTCTTTTTTATTTTATACTCTTTACGATTTTGTATAATTTTATTTCTTCCTAGCCTAGTTTTGAAACTATTTAACTATAATATACTATTTGATAGGTTCAGCGTGTTTTCATAGTTAAAAATGTTGGTCTAAATCATTTGCTTTTAAAATTATATACATAGGTAGGTAAATATAGTGTACAAGTATACCAACATTTTTAAATAATTAATTTAAGTTAGTAATACATTTGAATTTGTTCATAAATTTGTCTACTGTAGGTTTGTGATAGGTAAAATAAAGGTAAATAAAAAAAATTATTATTTCTAATTTCAAAAATGTTTTCTTGACTAGATATTAGATTTTTTTATGTTTTTGTTGAAATAATTTTTAGAACAAATAGACATAACCCAAAAGTGTGTATATATATCTACGTAGCGTCAAGTTAGATTTAGGACTTGTCTTGTTGCATAAACGTGACAGTTCTTGAATCCCTAGGGGCATACGTAAAGCCCCTACAAGACCTCATAAAAAACGGAAGAACAAATGACTGGCTTCGATCCTGTAAACGAAGGTGGTGCTTAGTGCGTGCGTGTGTGTGGTTATTTTTTTAGGGTTTCGTGGTTAGACAAATCGCAGCGTAAAGAGAGAAAGAATATAAGGGTAGTAATGTGTACTATATTTATTTTTTATTTTATACTTTTGACTAATTTAGATAAAAAGCTTCTGGGAAAAGACGCATAGTTCAAGACTGGTAACCTACTACGTAGGGGCTATGAGATGTATTTTTTCTTCTCTTAAACACGTTTGTTTCAATTCAGTTTTGATTGCTAACCACTAGGGAACGATTTTCAATAACAGTAATGCGATTTACCTTGTTAGGTCAATTTCTATCATTCTGGTAAAATGTTACACACTTATTGGCTTATTCATTTAAGTTACACCGAACAACGTGAACAAATAGTAAACCTAATATGAATTGACATTTATCCTGATGGGTGAGACCCTGTGCAAGATTCTAAGTATAATGGATTAAAAAAATTAGATTACAATTTTATATTGAAATATATATTATATACGTTTGACGTTTAAAATATATGTGGTAAACAATTCAACTATCATACATTTTAAACTTATTTAACTTCTTTATTATAGTCAATACCATCGCTCATTAACAAAAATAAATTTCAATGGAAAATTTAATAATGCAAATATTTTGTCAAAACTTTTTACCTTTGTTTATTTATCTCATATAGCTGTTGAGAATTATTAGAAATTACGGTGATATAATGAGTTAATTTAAGTTTTATGACATTGGTATGCTCAGAAAGATAAGGTTATTACCAAAGTATAAACAAAAAGCTCGTTTATCAGAGTAAACGACATAAAATTGGAGAGAAGAAAATATCGTCTGAGTGGAAACTGCATGATACAATAATACAATAGTATACGTATTATGCCATTATAAATCGTAGTTATGTTTTCCATACTATGCACCGTCTATAGTCCATAACTAATATTATATTATATAACATAATATTTTAGATGTTTCTATAAAATTATCCACGTGAAAAACATTAAATTTTTTTTTTATATTTATTTATTATCCATAGTTATAATATTATGTTCAGTTACTAAAATATTTATTATTCCTTTCTTGTACATTATAATGAAATACTTTCGTTGTGAATATATCATTTTATTTACTGCGAAAATGGTTATGTATTTAATTAAAGTATAGTTACTGTTTTGAAATAATGTACATAAACAATGATTGCTAACCTGGTACATGTAAATTTTAATTATGTATGTTTAGTATTATTTACTAAGTAAATGTTTTGTGTAAGATCTCATAACTATAGTTAGTTTCGATTGTGTGTATCAAACTTTGGTCTTGTATTTGTGAGCCCTCTGGGGGAAAGACTAAAGGAGGAAAAACATCAACGACGTCTGCAATGCGCACCAAAGGGACTTTATCTCGGGGTCCGAAATGTCGTCTATTAATTACTAGCCTGCATAGAGGTCGTATAATGGCAGCAAACCTTGGGTGCAGTCATAGGATTAAAGGGGTGAAAGTTTACGGTACCCGAAACTCGGTTGAACACACGTAGTCATAGGGACCGGGTACTATAATATGAAATTACTTTCAAAATATTCACCCTTATGATTCGTTGAAATGGATTTGCAGACACTTATTTTTTAATATAAATTAATAAATCACATTAACCGTAAAATATTTCTATTCAAATTAAAATATTATAAGCACTACGATTATTATAGGTAGTTAGGTACCTACATGATTTAAGAAATTCAAATATCAATAAATAATTTATTTAACTTTTACCTTTCTTACTTCCACATTTTATACATTGGTTAATTGTTCTAAATTTTATTACATTTTTATTGTTTATTTTCATTTATGATGCACTTCTCTTGCGATCTTTTTGTTTAATCTATCAAAAATTATGCATCTAAAAAGTTACCTTTTTTTGTACATTGTGTATTCAATTTCTGGTCGACTGACTGATGGTATTTTTTGGCTTTTTACCGCTTTGAAAGCACAAAAATCCGTTATTGTAAAATCTATAGCTTCCTACTCGCTTTAGAATCTAACGGCAAATAAAGCATGTTTTCACACTCAATAAATTCTTAATATAACATTATATAATATAGGTATATGGTGCTATTTTAAAATTAAGGTAAGAGTATATTTTTTGGTAGTAACTCCTAGCAAACAAAAATTACAATAATTAAAAAGGTGGAAAACTGGGTTACATTTGTTTTTGATAGAGGTAGAAAAACTTGTTGGGAACCTTCTATTAAAATTTCTTATGTTAGCTATAAAAAGAAAAACTTTGATGAATTTCTAACTAAAAAATTATCATGGCTATAAATAACTCAAAACGAGTCAAAATAGTTTGAAAATTGTACCATGCATAAGTCTACAGTTTTGGAAGTACAACAAAACATCGAAAATCGATTAATGGGAGTTCGATTATTTACAGCTAATCAAATATCATAAAAATTATAAGTTCAAACACACATAGAAAATTAATGTTCCTTTTAATCAAAGTTTTTTCTTTGGTACAAGTAGGAAACTTATGTGAAATCTTCTATTAAAATTTTCAATCTTAGCTTTAAAATTTTTTTATGAATTTCTAACTTACAAATTTCTTATGGCTATAATTAGCTCAAAAAGAGTCGAAATTGTTTGAAAATATAACAATGTATGGAAATAATAGTCATTTTAACATTTAACGAAATTTCAAGTGTCTACGGTTATTAGTTTTTGAATTATTACAGAATATCAAAAATGTATAGATGGAAATATGTTAATCTTTAAATGCTTAAAAAAAAAATTGTGACTGGATTTTTAATATTTTTCATCTATTTTTGAAACAATATATTAGGAGCCTTCTATTAAATTTTCAAGCTTTTAAAATTTTATTTATATTTATACAATAAAAAGCTAAAAAATTTGGAAACTGAAAATGTCCGTAAATAGCTCAAAATAAGTCAAATTATTTTGAAAATGTTACGGTGTATAGAAAATACTATTATAAACATTCAGTCAAAATTGCATGTATCTACGGTTCATTTGGTTTAGAGATACACCAAAAACAAAAATTGATTTTGCGTAAAAATGCACATTTTTCACGGCGTATTTAAAAACTACTTGAAAATTTTAACTTTTGACCTCCCAAAGTACCAACTAGATTCACTTTCCCATCAGAAAAGATACGGTTGAAGAAAATCTAAACACTTTTACTGTCCTTAAAGGTGATGACAGGCACAAAAAAAAAATTAAAAAACAACATTGTAAAATCAATATATTCATTGCTCAGCTCAGAATAAATACATCATTGTAAAATCAATACATTCTTTTGCTTCTCTCAGTATCTAAAAAATGTTGTTTAAACTTTAAAGTATAATATTATACCAACTACTTTAGTATCAACAGTTGTTTTCGTTATTTTTCGTCATCTTGTTGTATGCATCTTGTATGCATAGTATCTGTATATATTTGGAATATGGTGCCTATTACTTTTTGCATTAGATTCTGAGCGAAGCGATGAATGTATTGATTTTACAATGGTGTGTGTTTTTTTTTTTATTTTTTTTCATTTTTTTTTTTTTTTTTTTTTATTTTTGTGTGTCATCACGTTTTAGGACAGTAAAAGTGCTTGGATTTTCTTCAACAGTATCTTTTCTGATAGGAAAGTGAATCTAGTTGGTACTTTGGGGGGACAAAAGTAAAAATGTTCAAGTAGTTTTTAAATACGCCGTGAAAAATGTGCATTTTTACGCAAAATCAATTTTTGTTTTTGGTGTATCTCTAAACCAAATGAACCGTAGATACATGCAATTTTGACTGAATGTTTATATTAGCATTTTCTATACACCATAATATTTTGAAAATATTTTGACTCTTTTTGAGCTTTTTACGGACATTGTCAGTTTTCAATTTTTTTAGTTTTTTTTCTATAAACATCAATAAAATTTTATCTGTTGAGTAAAAAAGCTTGAAAATTTAATAGACGGCTCCTAGGTTATTGTTTCAAAGGCAGATGAAAAAAATTAAAAATACATGGGCACAGTTTTTTTTTATAAGTTTTTAAATTTCAAATTTTGACAACATTTATCAAATGTATAATTAATTAATTATTTTGTAGTTAAAAATGTATAAAATGTTTAACTTTAATGGCTAATTATTGAAAATTTAAAACAATGCTCCACGTAAATAGGTTATGTATAAATTACTTTATTCACTATAATATCATCAAATATACTTGGTAATATCATAGGCTGACGGACCGTTTTCGCTCAGAATCGTTTTTCTTATACAATGATATTATATCATTGAATTCAAATT
Source organism: Metopolophium dirhodum (assembly GCF_019925205.1). Classification (NCBI taxonomy): domain Eukaryota; kingdom Metazoa; phylum Arthropoda; class Insecta; order Hemiptera; family Aphididae; genus Metopolophium; species Metopolophium dirhodum. Next base: position 13,749,805 of record NC_083567.1, on the reverse strand, counting down.
TAACACCATCCATTACAGTGACCCACTTGTAACATACTGTACAGCAGAGCGACATCCACTTATCTACCTTTTATAATATTGTATCTACAGTACCTAATTAATTGTTTTAATGGGCTATTAGTAATTACTTACTTCATTACATTGTTAATAGTTTATATCTTCTTAAATGGTTTTATATTGAGTTTCCCAATAAGTTATAAGCTATTGTTTGTTTTATAGTAACTATCTAATTACAAAGTTTTATATTAAGAATAGCTAAAGCTCATGTTATTTGGTGTTTTAAAATTAAGACTAAATTAGATTTTCCTTGGTTTACTAACATTGCATTTTCCTTTTGTAACTGGTAATATATAATTCAAAATATGTTTTGTTTTGTGTACTATGAAAAATAACATAATTAGTATACTATGTATTTGTTTAAGTATAAATAAAATACTCGTCGTTGCTATTTCGTACGATTCTCTATTGCATCCTGTCGGATACGCATAACTGGCATATGGATGATGTGTATTCTTTCAGTTACTTGGAAGTCTTCCAAAAATGCACATAATATTACAATATATTCCACACTCGGTGACAGCCCAACTGTTCTCTCGTCTTTGTTTTTTTTTTATGTTTTATTTCTTGTAGGTGAATAACTCCTATCGGTTATTATAAATTCGCATATATTTTCCTTGAACGTTAGTCCAAGTCGATAAAACCCATCTGGTTCTTCCCTACGTTTTGAAAAGTTTTTCTCGCTAAGTGTTTTCAAAATGAAAGTATACGAATACTGCGCGTGCTTTGATACCACGTTATATATATAATATATATTATTTTCGTTTTCCGAGTACCGTGAAATGGTGATATTTATGGCTATTGACGGACTTATTGACTTTAGGCGTCGATTTATAGAAGTGTAAAAGTGTGCAGAAAATTATTGCTTACCCTTTGTTTTTAAAATTTATAGTTCTTTGTGTGCTACTGTTTGCGACGACTTGAAAAAATTCAAATTATGAAAATATAGAACTTTGGATATAACTGTAAAAAAAAGTTATTATATTTTTCACAAAATAGTTTGGGTAAGTTGTATAAAAGTATTGTTGACACATTTTCTTTAATTTATCATCATAGTTCAAATTATAAAAGAGAATGTTGTATTGTATAGTGTAAAAAAAGTACATGCCAAACCTAACCTAACCGTATTCAATATCTATATACTAAAATTATGCTTTTACTATACAATGCAGCATTATAGATAAAATTGTCATGTCTTGAATAATAATACATTTTTACTTTTGAAGATTTTTTTAGATATCTGTTTTTGTTTATTAATAGATACTAAATGTTAAAATACCTACTATCGTGTAATCAAAAACATTAAATGATAATAGTTATTAAAATATAACCTAATTTCTAAAAATTTCAATTAGTCATAAGTCATAACCCGTTTGTTATTTAACAATATGCAATATCAGCAGTTAAATATTTAGTATAGTACCTATTCAATAAAATAAAATAAAAACGTTTCAGTTTAGGTAGCCAAAACTCCCAATAGAAGTATATGTTCTTAATTTGAATAATATCCATGTTATTCAGTAAACTACTTGACTACATGATTAACATATTAATTTATTTTTAGTGACACGTGTAACGTGTTGATCTTTCATTGATTATTTTTTTCTTATACAACTACAGAGCTTTATAACTTCGATTTACGCCGAAATTTATAACAAGTATCTGAAAAAATTCCATGTATACTATTTGTTAGTTTTTTTAGTTAATACATATACGACATAATGTTAAGAATAATTGTATGTTTGTTAATACTAAATTTAAATATACGTATCTAATATGACTTATAATTAATGTCGATTAATTTTCATTTTTCACTATAATTATTAATTACATTTTAAGTCTTTTATTTTATTAATTATGTGATTACTGACTACCTAAGTAGGTAGCAAGGTAGGTTCTTACCCAAACGCTATTTTTTTCCATGGTTAATCTTAAGAGTATATATAATATAATAGAGAAGATACATTTTATTGCGTCTGAAAAGTATGTCATGAGTGTCCTTCAATAAAAAAATTAAAAACAATAAATATAATTTAGGATTTCACAAAACAGAGTTAGTAAATCTTAAGATAAATGTAATAAATAGAAGTTGATTAATTACCTAATATTTTAATTGATCAATAATAATAAATTATAATAATCAATTGATAACATATTTATTTCAATTTATAACTACGCAGCTGATGTTTAATAATTAAAGAATTACTTACTTTACAATTTGATCGTTTAAATTAATTTATGTCATTGAATTTAAACTGGTGAATCAACTGAAACCCCAATTTCGGACTTAGTCCAAAATATATTTTTGAACTATAACGTTCATAAAATTCTTAATTTTACTGCTTAACAGATAGGTTATTTTCCTTTTTAAAGTGTATTTTTTTTCCTTTGGAGGTATTATGAGTAAAATCACATTTCTTAGAAATTCATGTGTTTTAATAATTTTCTCAATGAATGTGAAAGGGGACTTAAAAATGAATACACAGCTGTTAGAAATCTCAATTTCGATTCCAGGCTATGCAGTTAGTTGAGCTGCGTGTTCAAGATTAATTTCATGTTTATACTTTATCAGCCTAACATGATCTATGTTTTTAGATTTAATAATAATCTTTTAATGTACTAAAAGAAGGGGTTTTAAATTACTGCAAAATAGTTTAAGCAAATAGAAGTTGAAACAGAATACCCTTTAGGTATTGAACCCTTTATATTTAAGACTTTTTTTGCAACGATAATGATATTGTTTGTTGTTAAGTATGTGTTTAGTTTTGTGTTATAAAATAGATTAGATTAGAAAAGTAAATAAGTATTTGGGATTTGAAATTAAGAACATATTGAATTGGTTCAGGTCGCCAATATTTCTTTGATGTCATTATATAATATATTGTACCTATTGCTATTTTTATTTTATTTGGAATTAGTGATACTACAATTATATTAGTGAGAGAATTTAAAAATATTTAACACTAGAAAAGTGGAACCTATCACTGAAAAATGGACATTATATTTGTTTGTTTTGGGTTTCTAAGGTTACGTAAGGTGTTTCAATAAACATGTCCAACTCGAGAAAACCAAATCATGGCATGTTAAATGGTTTTTCTTGTGTTTTTAAAACATTTAGTTAATTTTTATTGTTTACATTTTCCCTTTAATAACGTAGTAAATTAATAATTTTATACTTTAAACGTTTATTTGCATAATACCTTATAATGTAATTTATATTTTTTTGTTTTTATTTCTATTTCAATTTTTATAGGCGATATTTTTAGTTGTATACATAGGTAAAATATTGTCATGTATTTGTTTTTATTACTCTTAAATGTTGATTTTCTCACTACATATACATTTCTAATTTAAATTGATTACCCAGATTTATATATTGTATCATAATGGTTATAAATTTCTTTATACTATTGATAGACGTATATTAAACGGATTTTCGTGTATCTTAACTATAACGCATATATTGTAATAAACAATATATACTATATTATTGTCATTCAATTGTTCAACTCATCGACCAACATCATGCTCGGTTGTTGATAGGATTTGAGACTTGTGTTAGAAAGCCACGTCATTCGGAAGATTGATGTGACTGAATGTTTTAAAAGATACACGCAGAAGATTGAATTTAAACATCGTTATTTCAGGAAAAACCATAGTCAGCCTAATGGATTAACTACTACCGATTTTCCACTAGAAATCCGTCTTCATTATTTCTCATTACCAATTCGTCCCCTCGAACAAAAAGCCACGGTTGTAATCATCTGTCAATAGACTGTTTGACGGACATTTCGTCTTAATTGTGAAAAAGTGTGTACATAATATACAAACTGTGTTTATAGAACACCAGAACATTTTATAGTTCATCGTACTAATAATAATAGATACAATACACCGAACAATGTGTGTTGAACTGTATAATAATTAGTTCAATGTAACATAATATTACCATCTCATTATTGATCGATAATTATGACATTCTAAACTTAAATGGTTCAGGTTTGTCGTATAAGGTGTAAAATAAGGTATAAGCAAGTATATAATAATAGTTATTTTTTAATTTACTGTTTAGGATTTGTGATATAAAAGTAAAATACTTTTTCATAGCGCCCTTATATAAAATAATGGGTTTCCCTTTAAAATCAATCAAATACATTTTAAAACTGAAACACATTCTTCTAAAATACCTTAACCACTACTCATAATTTTAACATATAAGTAAACGTTTAAAATAAATTTATGGTTGAAATGTATAATAATTATAAACCAATAATAACTAATAACTAATAACTAATAACTAATAATAACTTTTTATAACTAATTATAAAACTAATGTGTCATGAATTTTTTATTGATAAAACCTTATTCCTGGACCACCAGCAGAGTAATGCGTATATGATTGGTTGATTTATATGTAGCTATAAAACATAATAGAGGGGAAAAGAAAAAAAAACTATAACCAAGACCTACCAAAAGTTACTACTAGTAGTGCCTTTAATAAATCATTTTGATAATACCTCAACTCCCATGGTATTCCATGGCAGTGACATTATGCTGTTGCAGCACATACATATAAAGCGGTATGTAATATATAGAAAGTTTATTGCGGTCCATTCTGATAGACGGTCTAAATATTATACATTTTGAAACGCACGATTTTCAGTATAAAATTGTAATTTAAAAAGACAATATTTTTGTAAAAAACTGAATAATATTTTATCTATTAAAATTAATATTGTTGTTTATAATATGTTGTGTTAATTTCTTTTATTTAACGGTTAATCGCTGCCTAAATATAAAATAAAAATGAAAACATAAAATTAATAAAATCTCAATAAACACCATAATTTAAAAAAAAAGTTTAATACTTAGTAAACTTTTTGGTTTAAAGTTTGTTTCTACACTTCTTCAAAATCTGTTTATGATTAGTTTTGATTGAATATTTATATAAATTGGCTTTATTCAACACGAACATAAACCTACTATATTTATTACCTTATTAAACATTATATTAGTATAAGTAATAAATTACTTATAAGTTATAACCTCGGTTATAACCTTCTATGTTGATGTACCAAGTCAATTTTGTAAAATTGTATTCTTAACCTAGTCTGTTTTATTACGCTTAACTAGTGCAAATGAAACAATAGTTACAGTAGACCTACGTAAAATTATAATAATTACTTTTAATTGAATGCCAAGCTTCCGCAAATCGTGCGGCCAGACACATTGCGTGCCTGTATAACTTCTTACGTCGTTGTTCCAAACTGAATTGGTTACTGTATTACATGATATAATGGTTCTTTTGCATTGCATCAATATTAGTTTTCTGGTAACGTTTTGTAAACATAAATATTCTTCGCGTGTTTAAGTATTAACGTGTTTGTTGAAAGGTTGTGATTTTTCATAAATTATCATAAAAAATATGTTTACATGATTCTGAGCAATCTGAGCAAATAAAATGTTGATTTTCGTTTAAATCTTTAAAACAGTAATGACATTTAATATAAGGACTTGAATTACGAACTTGATGCTTCTACCTCTAAATTAATGTAAGTGTGAAATAATTGTTAAATTTTAAAATGTATAGAATTTAACTATGTATTGAATTGTGTGCTGAAAATTAAAAAATATAATAAAATGTAGTAGTTAGGTTAGGTTAGGTTACCTATTACCTACTTACCTATTATATGGGAAATGGGTTAATTTTATAAATTAAAGCTTAAATAATTCATTGAATGAGTTATTCATTTTAATGATTCCGTATACGTAGGTATACATATTTTAGCAGCTAATTGTTTTAAAGTCTAGATGTCAAGGATGTCTGCCCATAAGTTGTTTTCTTTATGGACCTACATACAACATACAACATTTCGTCCAGAAGAACCAATTTGTAGTTGTTATCTTTTATATAACAGTGAATTGAGCTATTATCAAACTTAAAGATATGAACACGTTGGCTTTTTTAAGATGTATACAAAAATTTTTATAAAACTAATAGGCCTGTAAAATATTTAAATTTAAAACTGTCCATTTATCGAAGAAAAATTGAAATATCGTAAGAAAATCAACGAACAGGCGTAGGTAGTATTCTTGACTTAAAGTTTGATAATTGGTAATTTCACTCTTATATTAAATCTGACAAAACGAGGTAGATTTTGCTGAACGTCAATTAGTCATGTCGCATAAGTGTTTGAGAGAGAAAACAAAATGTTAGGTTGATATCCTCTTAAATATTAAAATATATAATGTAAATTATAAAGTATATCATATGCATACTGATCCATGTCTGATTCTGTTATTATGTGTGCTTACTGCTTTGGTTAAATATTGATTTTACAAATTCATCAGTTTAAAAAATATTAGTTTATTTATTTTATGTCAGATGCAATTATTTAATCACAAACAAATACATTTGACTAAAGTATTATTTGGTTACTGAACCGTATTAAAATTTCATACACCGTAGATTTTTTGTTTATTTATTATGATAAATTAATTATAAATTTGCCAAGTTTTCATTTTACTTTGAACTTCTGAATACTATTAACATTATTCAAACTGCCATGAATCTCATTTCAATATTTGAATAATATATAACATAAAGTTTTGTTCAATTCATTGATTTTATAAAACCTATTAAATAAACCTTAATACATGTACCTGTATCCCTATTATAATATATTAAATAAAACGGTGGTTGAAATTAACTTAATTATATTTAGTTTGTCTGATAATTAAGATAGGCATTATGCTGTTGCACCTAATGTGTTTTAGTATCAAACAATTTGAAATTTAGTTTCAGATTTTGTATTTTTTTTATAAACTTTAAATCACTTAAACAAATAAACTTAATTAGATTTTTATTTATCCATATTTTTAAATTGTTATTATTACTTGTATATTTTATTATTATTTTGTATTAATTTATATCTGAAATACAAATCTATTAACCTAAGATTAAATAATTAATTTATATTCTTCTGTGATGGTTTTATCGTTGAAGTGACAATAATGCCACTATAAGATAAATGTTTGAATCCTAATGTCTAGTGCAGTATATTATGTACACTCATATTCGTGCTTTTAGAAATTATATAATATAAAATCCGTAGGTATATAGATAGTTTTACATATCTGTAGAAATAACTTTTCTCTACTTAGTGAAAATAAAATAAAGTTCATGTTTCCTTCTTCCTTTAAAATAACTTATCCATATCTTTAGTTGGCTATAATAGTACCCCGTGGCCCGTGCCCATACAGTGAAAGTAGCTACTTTTTCAAAGTTTTCGTAAAATGATGTGTAACAACTTATTCCGAATTATTGTATTTTTATTTATCTAAAAAATATCTGTGACCAGGAAAAAATAGTGCAATCTAAATCAATCTTCAATAATGTATATTTCATTTTTAAATCTTAATTATGTTGCGGAACTAAAATTCTTCGAAAATTTGATCTAAATTAATTGTTGATAATCATAAAGTGTTTTATTTATATATCTAATAATTAGTAGTAGTAAAATTTAGATGCAGAAATAAAATATGTAGATAGTGTATTCACTATTCTCAGCATTACAATATCAAAATTAAATATTAAGTATTAAAAAAAAAAAAATTAGGTATCGTTTTAAGTAACTACTAGGTATATAGTCTATAAAAATACTCATCACTTAAAACTTCGTTCAGATCTAATTTAAGTAATACACATAATATTTGTTTAATTAATAATAATCAAACATTTACTGAACTCAAGTGTCGTTTTATAAATAATTTACTTGATATTATATTCATAATTAACCATTGAAGTGATTACATGAGCAATAATTGTGATTATGTTTGTTACGTGAACATTTATATCATTTAATTTTTTTCAACAGAATCATGTTAGTTAATTTTACGAATCCCTCCTTTAAATAATTGATTACCATGTTAATATGTAGTTGAACACGTGTGATCATATTATTGGCATTATAATATTATAATACATGCCAATTATAGAAACATTTTTATATTATACTAATAAAACCAGTCTATGATGATATTTAAATGATAGTAATAACTGTGAAGGTTTTCGTTAGAAACATTTATTTATATGTACACTGTGAGGTTTTTGGGAGAGAGGAGAGAAAAAGAGGTATAGTGGGCGGAAACTGAGCGGCGCGGATTTTGCGCCGTCCACGCAGACAGACAGGCAACCGCTAAAACGTCACCGTCCCGAAACGGCCGCAGTCGTTCGCCCGTACTTAAGCGTGTGGTGCCGTCGTACAACGTTAATTCTCGTATTTTTTGGTTTTCACTATTATCATTATTCACGAATGATATCGCTGTTCATGTGTTTGTAAAAATTATATTATGTTGTTGTCAATATGAAGACTTGTAATTATAAAATTAATTTGATCACTGTATGACATTATAACTACGTCATTATGGGACAACCACTATCTTCAAAACATGAATATCTGGTAAAATTATCAAACAATTATTTTATATCACTTATTACATGTTTGGCATTTATATTACTTTTGTCAAGATGCTTTTCGAATGCCGACGTACACATTCGTTAGAATTTCATATATCACTAATAAAACAATTCTAAAAATATATTATATAATATTATTTAAGGTTAATATTTAAAAATATTATTAAAATTAAAAATCAGATTTTATGTAGACTTATATAAATATTATTTAACTGTATTTTTTTTTATTTATACATTCTACATTATTAACAAATAGTTTGCATAGAGTTAAAATTAATTTAAATTTATTAGAATTAAAGGTTTTGAACTGTAGTTTATTTTTTAATAATAGATAGGTACATTATTATTTTTAATTAAATTATTTTGTTAATACTTTATCCAATACAAAAATAAACAGTGTACACTATACGATATACATAACATCTAACTACTCATTCAAATTTATTCATTTATTTTTATAAATAGGCTTGGTACTTTTTACATTTCGGCGGACTGTATGATATGATGGGGAACAATTTTTAGTATACGAAATTACAGATTTAAATTAAGGTATGATAATAATAGCAATTTTTTCGATTCTTTCATTTAATTTAATTTTTAATGTTTGATTAAAAACAATGTTAACATTTAAATAATATTTAAAACAATTGATTATAAGCAATATGTTTTGAAATTATCGAATTTTAATTTTTAATTTTCGACGAATACTTACATAAGTCGCTATTTATTTATTAATCAGTATATACCTGATTTGATCATTTTTCTTAACAAGTTATGTTAAGAAAAAAAATGATAAAGTATTTTTCATTAAAAGTCTGAGATTCGTGGGAAATTGAATCCGTCAGGTCTTCGACCGGAATCAGTCTCAGGAGAAATTAACTTGCTGACTTGTCTACGTGATCTTAGCTGAAAATATAAATGTTTGTAAACCTCATGGTAAGTTGTATACGGTTTCTTTGGTTTAAGGTTTCAAAAGATCCGCGTAAGACGTTTTTTTTTAGGTCGTCGCATACGCGCATGCGTTTATAGATAATCCAATGTACGCTTGAATTTCCACTTTCGGGTGTATTTTATATACATATTTTTTTTTCTTTTTGAGTTATTTTATAAAAAGGGTCATTCTCACTTCGACAGGTATAGTTAAGTAGCTAGTTAACATAATTTCAATGATTAATGTGTCTATTATTATTTTATGTTAAGGTCTATTCGTTTTCTGTTTGCTGTAAAATAAATTATGTTAAGAGCATTATAATATTCGTAAACATTATTGAGTAGATATTAAAATTTAACAGCTAGTATTTCATTTTTCACAAAAAAAAGTATGAATGGAATTTAAGAAAGAAAAAAAGTTTGATAAGTAATTTTATTTTTAACAGTTATTTATTGACGTTGTTTTATATGCGTACATTTCGCTTAATCAATTCACCTCACCGATTATTTAGGACATCATACTTAACAAAAAAAAATTAAAGACCATAATATTATTAGCAGTAATAGAACTTACCTAAATCCAATCTCTAAACCTGGCGTGTAAATGCATTTTGTGTAAAATAGTCGCCTCCGGTCATTTCTAAAAGCCTATTGCGAACAGACGTGGTTGAGTGAACACGGCGGCAGTCCATTCCAGTTAAGCCGTCGGTCGTCTCTCAGTTAGTAGGCCGTACACATTTTTATCAGAATATCAAACCAGCAAATGTTCTCAAACAAGTTACATTATGTTGGTGTGTGAGTTGTTATTTGACGATGGTGTAAGTATATATAAATGCTGCGAGCGAGTACAAGAACTATGATTGAACGAACTTTTCTTTTGCTTTCAAAGGCCTGAAGCTAAAAACAGAAGTTAATTAATTTAACACGTGCCCAAAAAACTTTTAGACTGTATAAACGACTTAAGTTGCATCCACCCGTTTACCTTGAGTTTTCGGTTATTTTTGAAACTTTTTCTAAAACATAAAAAACATTCCTAGCGACTAGATTGCTCATTTTATGGACTTAAAATAAATCTATAGAATTGTATTAAGCTGCTATTGCCTACTATTAAAAAAAAAAATTTTGTAAAACCGTAAAATATATACATATAAATTTATGGTAAAAATATCATGCGTGTCGAAGAAATTAGTTTAAAACAACAAAATATTTTTGGAAAAATAATTTCCTTTTTATATTCAATACCTTTGAGATTTCGTTTCTATCTACAGATACATATATTATATTGTTTTCAATATATCTAGATGATTTTTTTTTATAGTGTTTGTTTAATATTTTGTGAACGATGGATGTCTTTCATAGTTATGATCATTGCAAATAGCTAGTTTTTAATTAATATATAAGTATGATATACAGTATACATATTTCACACTAAGATCCATACCAAGTTAAATATCCGAAAGACGTTCTTACATAACCATATCGAATATATACTTACATAATAAATAAGTATTCGGTATCATTGGCGATACCTATTTATAATGACTTAATAATAGTGTACTTATGGTTCCATTAACAATATCATTAAGAGAGCTTTGAAAAAGTGACAAACGTTTCGTTTCAAAAAGACTTACGTTTATTACTGTTTTCGTGTTGTTTTCCACTTGGGTTATTTGGCCCTAAGGAGAGATAAATTACACTATTGTTTTTTTTTTTGTACTTTATCTTTTGTCTCTTCAGACTTAAACTTGACTAAAAACGATTTCTCGTTGTGATTTTGTTAAAATTTGTTGAATTGAAATAACTATTGTATTATATTATAATGTGTGTACCTATCAATAATGTATAATACCTATATATTATAATGTAATTAATGTATACGTCTAGGTTTAACGTGTATGTATGTCATATTTTATTATACAGCTATGACTTCACAACTAATGTCATGTGCCAATACAGTTTTTGTTGTTGTTGATGTTCTATTGAAATGTATACATACATTTTACAACATAATACACCATATTATAATTCATGTTATAAGTATCAACCTATTGTGAATTATGATGTATTGTTTTGTTTTGACACGTTTTATTTAACATTACTAAAGCTGTATATCGGTGTATATTGTATACCGGCTGCAAAAAGTTTTTCTCAATTTTTCATTCGTGTTTTGTACATACTTGAATACGTGATAAATATCCAATCTTATAAAAAAGCATGTACAGAAATCATGTATTTTAGTTCCAATGTGAACTACAAATTGAAAATTAATGTTCAACTTCCCTATTTTTCCATCCCTTTATACACTTGACCTAGAATCGTGTTATGCCAAAAAATGTATTACCAGACATATATTCTAGAATGTTTTTTTTTTGTGTTAAAATGTAAAAATATACTATTCACGTGGCATACGATGGGTTTTCAATATATATGTACCTATACCAAATAACATATTATTAATCATATTATTTTGAAATGTTAACACAATATTCAAATAATAACTGAGACATAGAAGTTAGCTGGGCAACAATGATGGATGATTTATATCTGTGAATGATATGGTGGATACAGATATACAGCACATTTCTAACTTCTCTAAAACCCAATAAATTATGTATAAAGATAATATATGAGTGATATGTCTAAATAGGTGATGCATGAAACGTTATAAAAAACACCTATTGGTCGGTAAAACGAATTATTCACTGTAACCTCTAATTTGGATCTAAAATAAATTTCCAAAAATAAACAATATTATTTTAAAAAACCTAGGTACTTGTATTGAATTTCAATAACACATTAACTCATAGATTTCATAAAAAAAATAAACTGAACTAATAATAAGCGTATTTTGTATTTCATTTCAACAAACAACAACGATAGTATGTCAGTATGTCATTTGTATTTTACATATTGGTACATTGGGCACATATTACATTAATTAACATATTGAAGTTTTTGTACAGTACACTTCGTTGAATTACAAATATATAATACATTTACTTCAATAAATTATCATTGGGCATAATATACGCATACTGTACACAGTCAGAAAATTAACTAGGTCATCCAAAATTTGAATTAATCGGTAATAATTGATTAAATTAATATTCTGGTTAATCCTTTTTTGTTATTTTATGATTTTTTTTTTTCAAATACAAGATTAATACATTTTTACAAATGTGTTACTCTTATACTTCTTGATTTTGATGCAATCGAAAATATTTTAAGATACTTTATAAATTATAGTAATGTTTTATTTATAGATTTTTGCATTTAATGTACCTACCTAGTTATAAGTAAAAATTTAAAATGATAAAACAATATTAAATCAAAATTCAATTTTCATACCTATTTGAGCATAATAATTTTATATAGTTTCAATGTATTGTGCATTTTTTTTGTTCAATATCACAAAACCTCTTGTATATTAAGAAACTTCTCAAGTTTCAAAAACATTACTCGGTAGAAACAAACATTGCATATTAAATATATGCATTCCAAATGTATTTGTATTTATTCATAAACATTAAACACCGATGCTAATAATTAGAATAAAGATGTATGATTTATATAGTAAATAATGGGTGTAATAGTATGTACATTTTATTTAGGTACTCGTTTAGTTAAACTAAAAAATGTAATATTTTATGTTTAGATTATTTTTTTTATTTTTATATAATCTTTTTTGGTAAATAACTAAAAGAACTTCTGAAGATAATAGGATGATAAAAGTATCCTTTCACTGGGTTAGCCGTAGGGTCTTTATACGGGTTTCTAGGGGATGCATTGATTTATGGTTAGACTGTCGTAGGGGGTTTATTACCCAAAGAACCTAAGGGTTTTTCTGCACTGGTAAAAGTTTGCGCTGTAAAATTTTTTACGGTTTTCCGAGTTTAATTAACGTCGGATGTATTGAATTCCCTACTATGACTGCGTGTAGTGTAAATAATCCTAGGGTGGCGTATGATGGAAGTTAACTGAATACACACATTTGATACTAAAACTTTAAATCTAAAAAATCGTAAACGGTTGACAGAGAAATAGTAAATTCTTCAACGTGGAAATACGTGTATATAATATATATAAATATTATATTAGATAATATTATTCGTTATATATAAATTTAATCTTTATATGCTCAGGATTATTTTTCTTAGAAGATTTAAAAATATAATTAGAATTGCTGTGTTTAACTAAACATTTTTTTTTTGTAATATGGATGTTGCTTGGAAAAAAATAAGTTAACGTTAAAATTACATAAATTGCTTTTGTATATGATAGTAGATGTTTGTTTTTTTTTTAATTAACATTATACATTTATTATTTATTATAATCACGGTTATTTACCAATTGTCTTTAACTTTTACTTTTTTAACATATCTTTTCGCCATTGTCTAATACGTAAGTGTTTACGACTCCTATTATTTTGCATGGGTGGTTATTTAATCAAATTTTGATTTTCATCCTATACCTATATAATTATTTAAATGCCAGTTATTTTTATAAATATGTATTAAAAATTTAACCTAATCTATGGACAAACTTTTTTGGTTTAATTGGTGTTTATAAATATTAAAAGCATTGTATCAGCATTGTGCCACTAATATAATTTTTTGTGTCACTTTAATACTTGTGCAATAATTTATTATCGAGGACTGTAATACACGGGTGTGCGATGTTGTAATAGAGATCAACTGAAATGTATACGAAGTGGCAAAAATTTTTATATTGTGGGTTGATAAAATTGGTAGTTTTAGCCCTGTGTGTGGTAGTAGTGGGTATATTGTATAAGAACATATTATATAAATGGGGAGTATTGTAGCCGTTGATATTGTGGGTTGGCTTTTGACTATTATTCCGCGGCGTGTCGTATAGGCAATTCACCTGCTCCCGTGTGTTTTTCGTTCGAAAATGTAATTAACTATTATTACGATAATAATAATAATAATAATGACTACACATTACAACCAAAGCTACTGTATAATATGTATAATGTACCATGTCGGTAGGTAACATAAAATCAACATTATTAATGTGATGACATTGTGAATAAACAAATAAGATGGAATAAAATAATATATGTGGATAATAGGTAGGTATAATTATTTAACTTAGTGTTTTTGAACAATTATCTTATTTTGTATTTTTAGAAGTGTATGTTTCGTATTGATCAATGATTGAAATTCGTTATGTTTTTAATTTATCGTCACTTCAAAACATCTATTTTCAAACTTTCACCGTTGTAAAAATGAGGCTTTTGGGCCTTTTTTGGCTCATGGGCTTTTTAGTATATTTTAATTTTAAAGCGAGTTATGAGTATTTTAAGATGTATTAAAAATTTACAATTTTAAAATACTCATAACTCGCATGAAAATTAAAATATACTAAAAATCCCATGAGGTTGCCTAGATAATAATCTTACCTTTAGATTTTATAAGAGGTCAATTCGCTCTAATATTTATACTAACGGAGCTACACGTGTTCTGCTGAGCGTAAAATTTGCTATGTTACGCACTTGTAAGACGGTGACAACACATGCGGGCATAACGTCCTCTTAAATTTCCGGTAGATAACTCAGATATTACTCGCACCGCAGATGCACCAAGTGCCGACAGTTAATGAATAAAATAAAAAAAACGTATTGTATATATTATAATTATGAGTTAACAAGATATAGTGTTTACCAGTACGTGATGTGAAGTGAAGTTATATATCTTTACCTAGTTGTATATAATTGAGTGAAAAACAAAGAAAAACGCGTATCGCAAACCTGCAACGAGTTGTGTATACCTTACTCTTAGAATGTTCAAACATGACACGCTGTTTTTGGAGTACCTTTAGCAAACAAAGTATATAAAAGTAAACCTTACCTACTTGAATTGTGTAGTATGTATTATATTATATAGTATATATAGTAGCATAATATTGTATACCTAAAGGGTATATAGTTGCGGGCGTGTAGTGCTGCACTATATACGAGGTACGTTACGACCTTCTTTTAATTGGAACGGTATACGATCCCGCGCTCATCGTCGCTGTTGCCAGTAACGGTCGTTCAATTTCGGTGGGTAATATCATTATCACCGTGTTTACCGTGGGTTTCATTTAAGACGCGTTGCAGGTCGCCCGCACGTTGACGATCTGGTAGAGGTCCGTCCGTTTTCAATGAGCTTAACGCACGTCCCACACGCGACGGTCATTTCATCCCTTATTCGTCCGCCACGCCTACCCTCCAACCCCACCCCGTGCACCTTAGCGTCGAGGTCGGGACATCGGCAGCGCAGGACTGTTGCAAAAGTCCTAATTTGTATGCGGTCCACGTACGAACACTTGGCGTTTGGCAAACAACACGTTGCGACCTTTCCGTATATATCTATCCGCTAGTAGCTTCGCGCACTGCTCGAGTTCGTGTACTTCCATCCTGCAGCACCAGGACTGCCACGGCCGTTGCAGGGGGCAGTTTACTTAATAAAAGGCGATAAGCCGCGAAAGAGGATTCCATGTCCCGCGCGCTCCGTGTAAAACTCCTCTCGAAATATCGTCATGTGAATAGGTATATAATATAATATATAGCATGTGTATGTGCCAGGATTGCATTCCGAAAGGGTATATAATATATATCCATAAGCACCGTATTCTTCGATTTATATCTATGGGTGCGTTATTTACACATACAAATGCAATATGTTTGTTTGTGTGTGTGTATTATATATATATATAGAGATACACGCACGTCTCTGCTCTAGGATTAAAAAACACCGGAAAACTACCCCTCGTTTCATTATAGTATTCTACCGTCGCATTGAGTCGTGCTCAGTGAACGTGTATTATATATATAAATACAGTAGGACCAGCTGTTTGATAAATAGACAGCGAAATTGGTCGATGTGGTGCAGTAATCCACTTTGAACGGACACCATATTTTGCCTCCGTGTCTACTCTTCCCTTTCGCCGGTCGTGACGTGAAAAACAATCGGAGAAACGAACCGAACATTTTTCCTCTTTTCGCTTTTCTCTCCCTCTGTATGTATCTATATATATAGATGGCGGTGTTGGTTGTGGTGGATCGGTGAGGGTGACACATTGGACTAATGTCCCTTAAACAAGATTTTCCGCTCCCTGCACTTTATCATTTTTTTTTTTTTTAAGAAAACACAATTACTGAACGTATTGTTGAATCCTTCCATCGTGTTCTCTAATTATCATTACGTTCGTATAATATTATAGTGTCTACCTAATTTGAAATTTAACAAGAACAGAGGTAATTTATTTTGAATATTATTTGCGAATTTAACTCTACTAATAATTCAGTGTTATTTTTTTATCATCCTATACGTGTTTGACTATTGTTCCTTTACTACGGAAATGTCAATTAAAATAGGTACAAATGTTAAATGCCAAACTTAAGTTTTCGTACACGCACACGTTATACACTGATGGCTCGTTTTATGTACCTAGGTATACAATGTTATAAAATGTATTTATTTCTTTTTATGAGTCAAATAAAAATGCAACATTTTAACAAATAAATAACAATTTAAAAAATGTATGTTTTTGTGTATGGTATATTCTATTTAAACTTTTTTGATTGTTGTTAAAAAATGAATTGTTTTATCTGGTCGGTATGAGTAGCGTATGGCATATAATAATAAAATATATTAAAATGTTTTATACCTGTCAAAACTCAGTAATATGTCAATAGTTTTATTGTGAAATTTTTCCAAATGAATTGATGCTTTAACTAAAATCGAGTCAGTCAATTATGCATGTCATGGTAGTATTAAAAATACGTTGTGTGTTCACATCACTTTTTTTACTCTTTTGTTGAATAATGGTTTAATTAATATAGAAACTTTTTGGATTTTTTAATTATTTTCAAAGTTTTTTGTTAAATATTTTTACTTTTTATTTTATATTTAAATGTAAAATTAGATTAATAAAGTATTAGATGTAATAGTTTGAAACTTGTTTTCAAATGGTCCAATGCCAGTATATTGTATAGACATTTTGTTCCTATAAATTGCAACTCACAATCGATTATCAATGTTGACTTTTAACGTTATTTATTTTTCTTGTATTATTGAATGCGTGATATACTTTTTAAACCTTCTGGGAAAAAAAAGGTTAAAATAAACTCGAGATAGGTATGTGTCTTTTCTTTCGGACACGTCTCTTTGTAATTTTTCTTACAGAATCGTTTCTCAAATGCGTAAATCTTTAAATTATTTATCTTGCGAAATGTTTTATGACACGGTTTGTTGTTTCTTTTTTCAAATTCATCGTTTGTATTGTTTTATGTTGAATAAATAGAAAATAAATATTGGTATAGTACTTGTGTTCATTTTGTTATTGTGTTATAAAGATTTATTTTATATATTCGTTGTATAAATAAATGTATACCTACTATGTGTATGACTACAATGTATTGTATATAGACGAATGTACATATTTTATAGCTTAAACATTTTAGTTAGCTGGATCCTAATACTGGTATATTTTTATGTGTCATAATACCGATGGTGGTCGAACATTTTACAACATAAAGATGTTGATTTTGTGTTATTTTCAAACTATGTACAACTAGCATAAGCTGCATGTTTTTTTTTTTTTTATATAGCTTTATATATTTTTTAAATTGTTTGACAATATATATACTTACGTTCTAATATTTGAAAAAATAAAAGTAATTTGCGGTCATTCAGTGGAAACTTTATATATTTATAAATGAATAATTTAAACTAATTTAGTGTAATTTATTATTCAACCAGCTGCGCTTCAGCGACGTATATCTACTTTGCTTCCTTTTTTTTTTATGTTTTTGTTGCTACTTTGCGTTTTTTGTTCAATAATTAATCGTGACGCGTAATGTTTACCATGATATACTCTTGTATATATGTATAACTATCCAAGCCGTTCCTCTAGGTATAAAATATAAATAATAATAATAATGGCATGAAGCATCTTGGCAAAAGTCGTTCTTCTGAGAGTGTATAAACATTTTAATAATTTATATAATATAGTTCCTCTTGGTCGGTGAAAATTAATAATTTAATATGTTGTCGTATTGTACATGCGTTCTAAAGAACCGTTGTGCCGCAGTCGCCTCCACCGAAATGTCGACGACGGACTGTGTGGCCTCACGGCGGTGTGGGCGGTGGTGATGATTGTTAGTGCGATGTCGAGCGCAAACGTCACGGACGGCCGCGACGATAGTGAAAGCTGCAGCGACACAGTAGCCGTGTCCACAGTCGTTGCAGCAGCCGAAAACGATGCGTCGTCCCCTGCAGAAGACCAACTGCTGTTTCTTAAGGTAAGAGGAGACGCCATGGCGGACGCGTCGTCGTTGACTTTTGTGGTTTTCTCCACGGCTGCGCGACACCACCCTCTCACAAACATATATCGTTGCTGTTATCGTACCCGACCGACCGGAATCGAAAACCAGCTGCCTGCAGAGTGCTGGCAAACAAAAACCACCAACCCGTCGGGTACACTTCCGGAATAGGGACTAGAGCGGTGGTTGCGTCGTTCGATTGAGAGTATAGCCACAGCTTTAAACAGCTTCCGGAGGACAAATAAAGTACACGAACTGAACGTTTCAGTAGTGTGCGTTTGTATATATTTATCGGGTGATCCATTGAACGTAAAACGTTCATTATTTCAAAAACATATATCTTTTTTTTATTTTTTATCATAACATATATTTAGAATCCCTTATTCCAGACAAAATATTGTTTTAAATACAAACAAATTTTGGATTAGGAGTTTCTATGTTATAAGTATTAATATTTTTGATGACCGGAGTGAAGTGGAGTGCTACCTATAGGTACCCCACAAAATGTTGGTCTGCAACTCCGCTTGTCTAAACTTTAAATACTTATAGCTACCTACTCAACTACTTGTCCGAAATTTATTTTTTGGAGATTGAAAGACTCCGAATAATATTTTGCTTAAAGGTCCCCTCACACTGCAGCGGTGGCGGTGAATTGCTGCTAGACACATTTCATAGCTCACCGCGGCGGTAAAACCAAGGTGATAGAATTTAACGCCACAGCCACCGCTGCAGTATGTGGGGACCTTTAATATACAATCAAAAATGTATATTGTCATTCAAAAAAGTATAAAACTAAAAAAAAAAATGATAAAAAATAATAAAGTGTATAATTCTTTTCCAAAATGTATTTTTGTAACGACTTAAATAGTTAAATGTAGCTAAAATAAATATTTAAAAAAACCTTAGTGTTTCCTAAAATAAAGAGTGTGTTATCTCAATTACGTGATGGAACTCGGGGAGAGACTATTAGAACTGCTAATTTTCAAAAGTTTTATTATAAAATAAAAACGAATGTAATTTATTAGAATGAAGTAGGTATAACAAACCTACTACAAAACATGCTGTTTATATTTAAAAAAAGTTCGTCTTAAGCACATCTTCCTCGTTTGTCTTCTACTACCTACACTGTTTATCACTTAGTTAGCAATTTCATTTCGAATTTGGTTTTTGGTTATCGTTAAAGCACGCGTTGCTTACCACTCCACTGTTCCGTGTTTACTAAGTTCAGTGTTTTTAAACCATTCTCAAGATAACTTTTTAAAATCTGCTGTTTCACTGCCTTACCTTCAATATAATATATTTCGTTCGGCCCCCGCATGATGTTGTGAGTACACTTCAGATATCGCAAATGTCGTCGACTGTAATATATAAGTAATATTATATATCACATAATATTATAATATATATATATATATGTATACATGTCAATTTTGAACACCACTCGACGGCATATTAAATTATATTTACTCATAAGCCATATATCGCTTATTGCCGTCTGTCAGCGTCGCGTCTCTGCTTAAAGGTGTGCGCGTTTGTGAAACTTTTCGAACGATAAAGTTTGCAAAAGTTTTCTACTGGAGGAGCAAAAAATAAATAAATAAATAAAACGAAGAATCGACCCCCCGCGCGCGTGGGGTGGTGATGGATACTTCAAAACAAAACTGCGACCATATTATAAGTATTATTATAATCCAGTATTTTGTCATAAACTTTCTATGGTAGATACGATGCTGTATTTTTAATCATCAAATCTTGTG
Organism: Metopolophium dirhodum; assembly: GCF_019925205.1. Classification (NCBI taxonomy): domain Eukaryota; kingdom Metazoa; phylum Arthropoda; class Insecta; order Hemiptera; family Aphididae; genus Metopolophium; species Metopolophium dirhodum. The sequence continues at coordinate 13,729,251 of NC_083567.1, read as the reverse complement.
ACATCATTTTATTCTTAATCCCGCCATGATATTATACCGATAAACTTCGTGTAATTTGTTTTTTGTTTTTACTTTTTTTACAGCGATAATCGAAAATTACAGCTCAAAGTTTGGGCGTAAAATATAATAAACATACAAATCTTAAATAATAACTGCTGTCATAAAAATTCTCAAATTTTAAAGAATGATCAAATTAACAATTTATATAACCTATATAATGGATTTTGAAAAATATAAAATGCAACACTGCTGTGTATATATTATATTCTGGCACGTCTTAGTAACCTTGTCGCCGAGCCATTATTTTTGTTTGTTTCTCTGTGTGCAGTTGCTCAAAATATAAAATTACAAGAGCAAGCGCAAACATTAGTGATTACGTAAAAGTCTATTAATTTAATTGTACTTATCTTCAAAATACAGGCGCATAATAACAGAATAACAACTGTCTGATTTATTATTAATTTTCTGCTGTTTTTAAATATTAAAATAATTGTTAATATATTATACATTTGACCTTTTAAATACGTATAGGTAAGTTACTCTTGAATTTTATTTTTTGTTATGACTTATATGAGAAGTATTTTAAATTAAATATAATAACTTGTATTGAGAAACTATTCTTTGTGTCATAGCGATGAATATGATAAATATATAATTTTTATCAAATAAATGGATAAACTATAGTGTACTATACTATACTATATACTATACGTACGTCGTATGCATAACATATTATTCATTGATGTATTCAAAATTGCTAAAATGGAGGTCTAAATTATAATTTTAATGAATGGTAAATAAATAGTGATAACTAAATGTTATCCTAATCAAAAATATCGTATTAAATAATTTATATTATAGTTATTATAGAGCCTGAAATCGTGTAAAACAGCTGATGTCATATTTCAAGTAGGAATAGATAATTAAAAGTACAACAGTGCGTGTAATAATCATAACTGTTTTTCTATTTTAAAGCTAGACTTAGGTATATGTATCTAATATTCTTAAGTGTATATATTAATATACGTATTTAAATAGATTTCCCTTAGAGAGGTGCATTGAAAATAACTGTTTCTTGTAGGTACCTATATAGTTGTTCTGCATGCAAGCGTTTCTTCCGTGGGTTTTGTACATTATACCGGGGATATGGGGAACCCTTAACTATAATTGCACGCCACTTGATTTACACACTGAAATCGTCACTGTGTATGATTTATATTTACATTCATACTTATACCAATATATACATATACTTGTTATTTTTTTTGTTCGTCGTATTGCTTCGCCACAATAGCAATAATCCCTTAGAAGGAAAGTCGTGTTTTACACGGGACATAAATAATCCCCATCGCATTGCGTATTGACATAGGGAGGACGGTAGGTAGTGGCGCTCGTACGATAGCTTTTGTTTTCCACACGCGCACAATAAACGTAGAGCTTTTATCGAGGAGGGAGTGGGTGAGCGGATAAGACGGAAGAGTGCGATCAGGGTAAGAAGAGAAAGGACAGGCAGAGAGGAACTGATATTATATTGGATGTGCCGAGTGAATTTCGGATTTTCCGTGTTACACGATCATATATATATTTACACACACACCGTGAAAGCCTGCTATCATCCCTCTCTTGGGGCGGTAGACAAAAGGAATCATAATTTTGTGAAGTCGTTACACGTCGATAGGCGGATGGTATCAATTCGCTCTCGATGGTTTTCGTACAAAAGAATAAATTTAATTACTCGTTCGTGAGTTTATATTTCAAAGTTTGTTTCGGACGTATCGAACACTGTTAAAAACTCGAGAGTAATCCCCGCTGAACCGCTGCGTATTACATTTTATATGATAATGTATTTATATATATATTCCGGTGTTATAGATATACATACCTTTACCACTGGAATATACATATACATTAAAACTTTGTGGAGTCTAACTGTTCTGAAATTGCTGTATTTCAATGGAGTATATTTTACATTCGCAATCAGAATAATTTTTAATAGATAATTGAGAACTTCAGAGTTTTTTTGATGCATTATTGTTTCAGAGTAATTATATGAATTTGGCATGACATAATACAACGCTTGTAAATTGTAGCCGTGTATATTATCTATATAGAATAATCATTAAATTTGCCATTGTTCGGTGATGATCGTTATGGTCGATTGTCCCTATGGGGACGGTGATGAACATGTATATAATATAAATATGTATATAATATATTTATATATAATTGTTATTATTGTTTTTCTACTACCTTGAAGTGCAGTCCCCAACCCTCGAACAGTGCCATCCCTCAAAACAATGCACTCTGGGAGGGAGGGGGCTGCACTGGGTGGAATTCCAGGCTATTTGCACGCTGGTAACATTTTGTTTTGACTGATTTGGGTGGTCGCGCGTCTGTGGGTGCCAGCGAGTGATTGAATTAACGCGGAGAATGATCGATGTGTAATTTAATTTGGTATATCATCGTGGTGACATGTGTCGGAAATAGTTTATAAGTATAGCAATGTAATTTTCATAAACGCTTTGTGTGCAATGCAACTCGTTGATCTTAACGTTTTCCGGCGCACAAATCAGAGTAAATGCTTATATTATAATCACGGGTTATAGGCTAACGTGTTTGAATTTCACAGATTAGAGCCGCCGTGCATTAGGTATACAAAAATAATATTTATGTGTTTTTAGTTTGTGTTAATAAAGTAATATACATCGGAATGAAATGTTTTATTTATAGAAATTTAAAAAAATTATACTGTTATATATTATATTTATTGTTTTTGGTGCCATGTTTACAGTATAGTGATTGTTATATTGTTGTCACCGCATTATATTTACTATAACGAAATGTTTGTACTTTATACGATGTATAATATACATGTTTATACTACCTACACAATTTATGCCTTATTAATGATAATACGGCTTTAGTAAATGATAAAAAAAAAGCCATTACTTACCACTTACTATATTAACGTAGGTTTGTTATAAACGTAAGGGTATATATATAATCTTGCATGCGTATTTCAATTAAAATTTCCGTCGTTTGCGTGTCGTATATATTTTTATCACAATTTTCTTTTACGGTCGCTTTATCTTGAATCGATAACAACGATGTGTACGGTTTATGGGATACCGACTGTCAAAACTGTTACGAACTGTAAAGTTCTTGTTCGTTGTTTTGTCGTCCCTCACGCACCTGCTCGGTACATCGTGAATAAAATATCGGTTGTAATCAGACTCGAGCTTTGATAAATTAATGTTTTCGAATAATGACAAAGACCTGTCACATTGCAATAAATATAAGGTACATCCAACTTATCATGCAACTAAAACATAATCTGTGTGAACAATTTCCCTACGTTCTACTAAGTTAGTACTATAGTGATATGTGACTATAAATATTATTTTGTTATTTATATAAAACAAAAATCATAATCAAATTTTAAAAAAATTTTATCTTTTAAATTTATTTCCAATAAATCGTCATTCTTAAACAAATTGTCAACATCTCTTTTAATATTAAGAAAGTAGGTATAGCGAAGTTTGAGAAACACTACTCATTCAGAATATATTAGTATATAAGTATACTTATTCTTAGCTCATTTTTCGCCGAATGGTTTTCGTAACCAATATTATTCAAAGGGTTGTGCTATGAAAATATTTTTTTATTTTTGGGGAGAGGTTAAGCTTCACCGTATTACGCCTTTATGATTATCATGATTTTCATTCTTTTACGCCACATATTAAATTTTTAATGCTCATTATTTGTAGGTGTTTTTTTCATTTATTACTATTTCTGAGCTTATATAGAAAACGTTTTCGTTTGTTGAAAGCTCGTCCAGAAATTGAAAGCTTGTATTCGGGCGGAAACTTGATTAAAAGAAGATTGTCCTTGGTATACCTTGGTGTATGTATGTGTGTTTTTTTTCAACCCACCTCTACCCGATCTTCCATCTACAAAAGGCTCTGAATCAATAGAGGAGGGTGGATGCCCTCGGATGTTTTGCAAAAGCTTTTATGTCTGGCGACAAAATTTAACGAAAAATACGTTCAACGCGTTTATTTACGGTCCCGTTGTATCGATAAACACAAACTACGCAGAGTTCTTTTTTAATTAACTTCTGTAACAAATATTTAATGCTATATATATATCAGTAAGATTATAAAATTATTTTCACGGTGTTTATTTTTTTTTTCATCTTCAATCTCTTGAATGATGTTTATCAACTTATAAGTTCTATTTTGTGTTACCTATAACTACTATTCTGCAACAATATTCGGTTATTACCAAATGTAAACTATTTCCATAAATTCTCCAAAACAGAGGTTTTATATTCGTTTGTTTTATTTGATTTCATCATAGGTATAAATTCTATTATGTTATAATTATTATTGATTTTTTTAATGTTTTACTTTTTTGTATTAGGTACAAGATATTATTTCTTGCAGTCAAGTATCGTTTAGTAAAGTATTTAAATATATAACTATATTATGGTTTATTCGGTTATTAAAAATAATCGTCTCATACGCGTGTACACGTGTTCTATTCGCATAGAAAATGTTTGAACGTAAAATTATATAAATTTCACTTTCGACGTCACACTATTCCTTAAGAAGACTCACAATTCGTTTTATTCGTTAGCATTTGAAGTCCGGCCAAACGAAAACGAACAGTATATCATTTATTATTATAAATATATATTATAATATATATTGTGTGCCTCCGCTGTAACTAATTTTTGTTTTTTTTTCCATGTTACTACAACAACAATTTTCTCAGGGTTTTTTGGCAACGGTCTCCGACAGGACATATTATGCAGGCGACGTTTCAGAATATTCTGGAAATAAACTTACCTGTTGAACATTGAACACCGCGCTTCTACGTGTTATTACATATTATTATGAGGTCCCGAGTCCGTCATCGGCGCTCATAGTGTTATAATAATAATAATAATAATAATAATAATAATATAGTTATACACCGTTCTTTCCGCAACACCATTTTATACTCTTTTTAGTTTTTATACATCCACGTTGATCCGACCTTTCCGGATCTTTGCAATTTCCATAGCAACCGCACACTTTTTTTGCTTACCCACCCACACACACCCGGCCTGGACTTAAATCTTTCGGATTTCAATCGCGCGAGCCCGGCCCGCGTGCAACAGAATTTATAGAGCGCACACAATGCCATTAGCAAAATTAACCTCTAATCCTCGTTCGCAACAGCTGCCGTATCGTCATATTTATTTCGCTGCTACCACACTAAGGTGCCGTATACTTTTGACGTTTCGAACAATTGTCGAACCCCGTCCGTATATTATATATATATATATTATACCACAGCTATAATATAACTGGGCTGGTCTACATTGCACTTGTGTGCGTGTCAGTGCTGCTATGCTGCTATACATTTCTACGTTAGAATTTGCAAAACTTTTTATAAACGCATTACGGGCGCGTTCATGTCGAAAAATATTTATAAAACAATATTTTAATCGATAAATATATATATTAACTCACGGGCGCTTTCTATATTTTCTCTCTCTTTTTTTTATTATTACTCCGCGAAATGTGCATGTCAACTCCAGATCGTATCTACCATTGAGTAAAATTAATAAAATGACAAATTCATGCAAAACATTTTTTATTGTAGCTTATCTTATTTATCATGCTTTGAATTCAAATATATTTTGTCGGTAGTTTTTTTTTCAATTAACTTTGTTTTATACAATAAATATAACTGAATATTACAGTAATATAGCATATTTATTTTTGATATTTATCACTCCGATAATGTAGAAAGAATTACAATTTTTATGTATGACAAGAGTTTATGTAAATCGTGAGTAAGTTTACCTATGATAACATCGAGGATAACATGGACGTATAAAATAGGAAATAGCTCGTGTATACAACTATTATAGTCCACAATAAAATATAATATGAAACAAAATAAACAGCATTTTTTACACCTTGTCTTTATGTATATATGCATTTTGCTCTAATGCAGCTCAGTATTTTTTCTTGTCTAAGTAACGAACAATTAAGTAACATCAAAGGCCGTGTTGGTTAAACTCGGATAATGTCAACTGTCATTTAATTATAATTGTGCTTCTGTGTAGAATTATAGAGTCGTGTTTCTGCCAAAATAATAAAAATAAGTATAAGTATCGAGTATACTGTTAAAATTTACTAATTTGTGTGAAATTCGTAATCAAAAAACTAGCTCGATGAAAAGTGTGAGTGAAGCACTAAAATGGAGGATTCCAGGTCAAAACCCTCCCCACTAAAGCGTGTAAAATTGATCAAAAATCAAAATTAGTTGTTCTCCCCCCCTTCCCCTCTAAAAATCCCGTTAGTCACCTGTTATAGTTACCATCGAATTTGTTTAATCTGGATAATTTGTCACTTATAATCCATATAAATACAATACGTGCGTACTATCGTCCCCGCGAGAAAAGAGAAACAATATTTTAACAAATATACTATTTGTATTGTATTATATATATTTTTTTTGAACCGTTGGCGATGACACTTTTACGACGGTGTCCAGAGTCTGTGGATTTTATGTCTTATTGCCGCTATATATTATATACCTCTATATTTTTTTTTAAACTAAAAATTCTTAATCTTAACTGTTCAAACAAAATAACAATGTTATATGTGTACTAATGCTGTTGTATAACTAAATAAAATAAAGTAAAAAACATACAGGTCTAACTACGTAAACAACCAATTAACAATCGTTTTGTTGAGATTACAATTGTTATGCTCGTTGTTATAATCGTGATAATTTAACTCGGTGATATTTTACTACGTAGCAATTATTTACCGCAGGTAAAATTTCTCCCTCGAAGGGTAAATTCAATTTGGTCAAAATAACGGTTCCACCGCTGTTAATGTGAATATTTTTTTTAGGCATCGAATTATTATACTATTTAGATCAAAATATTCAATGAATTGTTGACCAAACGATTTTTAAGATTAATTACTTTTTTCATAAAATGAGCTCTTTGGTTTTCCCTTTTATTGTCTTTCGTTTTTAACATCCGCTCATACTTCATAATTTTTTTCATACCCCTAAGGTAATAACTATTATATTATAATATATTACCCTGGTAAACTGCAGGTACAACACCTAATAGTTTAAAATCGACAGTAGTCGATTCTATACTAAATTAAGCTTTTACTCAGGGAGTGCCTTATGATTGGTCTCTGTTATAATAGTCGTAGTAGGTCGTAATGCACTCGCCGTCTGCAGTCTGGTATACAACTACACTACTTAACGCCCCGAATAATCATATGTGATGTCGGTTTTAGACTTAGCCGGAAGTACATATCATAGATATATATGTATATATATCGCTTTATACTAGCGCGTGTCGTCCGGATCTATAAATACCGGAATGGCGTCAACGCTGTACCGGCTGTAACGCGCGCGTGTGACAGAATATTTTATATATATAATACTATACAATATGTGTGTTTGTTGGATGCGACAGCGGTCCACGCCCGTAATATTATTATTATACGGTCATGGCGAAATACGTCACCGCGACTATGCTGCAGTCGTATGTTATTATATAATATTATATTTTGTCTTTTTGTCGCTCTTTTTCTTCATCTTCTTCTTCTTATTATTATTTTGCGGCTTTTCAAAATAAAACACCTGAGCTGATGATATTATTGCGAGCGCGTCGCGTTCTATAATGGGACTTTCGTTTATCTATATATATATATATATTACACAAAGAAACGCGTTGATATATTATTATTATTGTTTTTTTTTATTACATAGACGAAAGCTCTATACTCGTCGAAAAGAAAAATACAACAATCGAAATGTATCATAAACACACAGCATTTGTAAACCGACAACGGCTATGCTGTGATGGAGGTGTGGCAAAGGTCTTGTAAATATTATTACAAGACTTATTTGTTTTTCGTTTTAGAAGGAGGAGGAAGAAGACGAGGAGTGAGCATGCGTGCGAATGAAACGTTTAGTTTGGACGAAAATTGTTATTTGGAATAATATTACGGTCGGTAACCGACCACGGGCGATTTAGCTGTGATTCTCAAAAGGCACGTGATGATCGCATATTATATTTTATTGCAGTAAATATAGATTTGAATCATTGTTGTTTTGTGTTTATGTTTCAAAAAAATGCCAGTCAGATTTCAATTTTTGAAATACTTAGTTCAAGACGTGTTTGCTTTTTGTTTTAATTTGTACAGAGGTATATATTTTGGTCGGTGAAAAGTATTTTTAATTACTGAAATTATTATAAAAGCGTTTTACTTTATTATAGTTTATTTATTGACTCGCAGTTCGTTGAGCACTGCAGTTCTTTACTCAAAATAAGAACATTATACAGCACTGTTCTTTTATAAATAAGACTAAGAATATTTAAAAAAAAACAAAAATTAATTTACTTATCTAATAAACTACCTACCTGTCATTTGTTTGTAATTGAAAATTTAACGATTTCCGTTATTCGTTTCAATTGTATTTCAGTTGAGTACCTATAATATAATGATTTATAAATATTCTAATCTTACTAAAAAAACGAACCTTATACATTTAATATATACATTTCCATTAATACTTTGTAAATATTGTGTTCTGTAATCGTACAGTGCGATGTGCCTACGTATTATTATATTTTGGTTGAACTATGTTAGATTGAGGAGTCACCGTTACGACTATATAATAGGTTTAGTAGTTTAGTTTGCATTGGTTTTTGAGAACAGGTCTGTCAATTGTCACTTATGCACAATATAATCGTATTATTATGGTAATAAGTGATAGACATAGGGAATAATTTCTGAATGACAAAAATGAACAATGTGTGTCTGTACAAAAATAATAAAAACCGTAGAAAAAACTGTTGTAAAATAACCCATTACACTTTATCTACAATACGTTTAATTTCAAAATGTAGAAATCATAATAAAAGTTTATCGTGCAACGTGCACCTACATAAACTGTAATTAAAATACGTTTTATGCGTTTTTATTCTTTTTTTTTTTAATTGTATAACTGGTACCTGTGTTTTAATTATATGTTGCTTAGGTGCTTGATTAAATTTTCAGGCGATTACACAAATTTACTAATTTGTATTCACTCGTTTCGTGCTGGTGGTATAAGCGTAAACTATAATGACTCCGGTATTTTTTCTATCACCCTCGGTGTTGTATATGTATAAAAAAAAATAAAAATGTATATTTGATGATGTTGGAGTTTTGAAAATTAATTTATTTTGACATTGATTGAAGTATATAAATGAGTAAATATTGGAAACGCACATACACTGCTGTTATATACTGTGGTAAATAATCGATGTAAACTTTAGATAGAATCGAAAACTTATACAGATAGATGTTTCGTTGGAAAGTTGTTTTTGGACAAGTTTACCCGAGGGAACGTCGCCATTGAGAAAATACTTAAACATTATTTTAATTGCAAAGGCAAATTTGTTTTCGATCGGGTTCGCCTTCGCCTTATTCTTATGCAGCATACGACAAGCGAGTTGGTTTAAAAGTATATATATAGGTACTTTAGTTTATTATATACAGGGTGATTCATCAAGCATGCTCATCCCCATATTCTTTCTTTTAATAATGCATTTATATTGAAATTCTGATTTTTAGAATTTTTAAGTAGGTATACTTGAGAAAAAATTTTTTTCAAATACATACTTAGATTTATGTATACTATTTAAGATGTGCGTCTTATGGCGATATCGACTTCTTTTTTCTAAATGAGAATCATTCTTATTTCCCCTATAAATTATTGATCAGATTACTTTTTGTTTTAAATTTCTAATAATTAAATCGAAATTTTAATGAATATATAGTTTATATAATTTAATTTATAATATATAGTTTCAGTTATTTTACTTTGTGTTCTAAAGGTTAAAAGTCCTTGATAACGAAAGTTTTGAAAGATAAGGGCGCTATAATTATTTTACAATTACAATGCCTAATATTAATCTATCAGCATTTTATAATTTCTAAAAATTGTCTAAATATAATATTAATACTAGATCTAATATTACAAATCATATTTCAAATTCTTGTTTCAAAACTATTCGTTTGAATTTTAATGTACAGGTATACTCATGAAAATGTTCAATAAAATCATCTGTTTCATAATTTACAGAAAAAAGGTTGGTGTTCATTTGAAAAATAATAAGTTTGTATCGTGCTACAAGACACTCCTTAAGAATGGTGTAAAAAAGTATTTTAAATTACGGTTCTTAAGTAAAATTCCAAAAATCAGAATTTGAATAAATCATCAGAAAACATGGTGGTGAGCGTGCTTGGCGAATCAATGTGTCGTAAAGGTAGGTAGTAAGTAGGTATCAATCCAACTATATACCGGGTATAAAGTAAGTCTGCAGTTGACGGGTTTCTCTGGTCCCATAAAGAAAAAGGAAAATGAATATTTTTTTCTCATGCGACGCTGTTGTATGATATGTATATGCGATTTTATATTAAATGGTATTGCGTTTATAATCAAAATATTCGGCGACAAAGTTTTTTTTTGGTCGCTCAACCGATTTTTTTTTCCCGGTAACAGTAACAGTAATAATAAGTTATGCTTTCTGGAATGCGTATTCAAATCCTCCCCATTCTCATAAATACCAATGGGTCTCTCGAGACATGCCGGCTAAACGTAAAGGAAAAGAAAAAACCATTCACCCATAATAGTAGTCCTATATTTTTTTTCTTCTTCAGAAAAGCACACGAATTTAGAAGGTGTAATGTAGATAGTTTTTTTTTTTATCGTAACCGTTACAATGCGGTGACAATTTCTTATAGAACCGTATCAACAAATCGGTGTTGACTATTCGATTACCGAACAGTAGGTATATATATTATAATATAATATATATATTTGGAAGTCTGTCCGCATTCTCCGAGAAGTAGATAAGAATAAATAATGTTAGAATATGGTTTTATTCTTATTTATATATATATATATATATATAAATATTTGATCGTTTATTGTAGGGGTGGCATGGTTTTTTCAGTGGTGATCGAACGACAGCTAATAATTTATTCAAAAAAACTGCTTAAAAATTTTTTTTAAGTGTACCTACATTCCTATTTACGGTAAAAATGATCGAAGAGATGTGTTATGTGCCCGAACGGAAACATCAAAATATATATGTGTAATATACTAATATTCTATACGAAAATACGTTTCCAATAAATGTCCGTATATATATCCAGGGTTTGGCCACTCTTGTTTTTTTTTTTTGTGGATAACCCGTGGCAACATAGGCCATTGGGTGTGGGGGAGGGAACTGTAGGTTTTTAAATTGGGTAGGTTGGTACACGTGTGTGTTGTGTTTTGGCAGAATTTCTAATGGGGCACCCGTAGGTTTCTGCCATGCCCCGGATGGGGGGATGACGGCACTTGTTCTCCGGACACCTAACCGTGACTTGAAGAAAAATTACGCCCGCGGCCGAGGTATCGAACTCGGGTGGGCTGCGCCTTAATCCGCTCGGCCACTCCGTCCCCCACTCTTGGTTTATTTAGGTTGACTTGAGTATTCAATAAGGTATAAATATATTGTTCCTGTAAGTACCTTATACGTGTAGGTATATGAGAAATATTGTTTGAACCGTTGTGTTATTATTTTTAATTAACTCAAACAAACGTTGATGTACCTACCTTCTTTTCTATAATATATATTATACTCACTCGTGCGTATAATATACATATTTTAATATGTTTTTTGAGATTAATTATTAATTATATTCTATACGAAAAAAAGCTAAAATCTTTTTAAAATTGAATTATTCACTCACACTTGATGAATTTGTTTAAACCTTTATATACCTACGATAAAATGATAATTTATGTATTGGATGCAAAACAAAAAAGGGTTACTTATATATTATATTTTTAACTATCAGAATAAGTAATTTGTGCTCATAAAAAATACTATCAATTGTTAAATATTGTGTTTGTAAAAAATTACTCGTGTAAATATCAAAAAAAAAGTATAATTTATTTTGTTTAATTTTTTACTATTGAATTTTTCAAAATCCATATTCTTTTAGCAGGCTATATATTATATACACCTACATAAAATGTATTTTGTCGATTTCAAAATCCAATAGCGGTAACTGTGTATAGAGGATTTATTATTAAGTATTATTTTTTTTTTTTTATATATACGTTTTCAAATACACTTCGACACAGCCGCTGTCATGTGTGAACCTTTTTTTGTATGTATATATTATATTATATTTTGTTTTACGGCTGTGATGGGTACGACGGCGGTTTGCAATATTTGACGCCACTGTGCGTTGTCAGTTCACGTGCCCAACGACATGTCACTGAAGTTTATTACAATAAGATACTTTTTTGGGAAAACAAATAAATATCATGAATTTATCAGGTGATTTTTTAACGTGGGACACCGCTCATTTTCTTAGTTAAGTAATGTTAGTCTTTAAGAACATTTCTTTTAACAATTTTAATAGTATAGTTATGCTGTATACCTACAACTTAATTATGAAACTAAATTTTTGCAAAAATATTCAAAATTGTCTTTACTCTTTATAGTGATGCATATTCTTAATTTCCTATTCTAGACAATATATTTTTTTTAAATACTGATACATATCGTGCAGTGTGGTTCCCAAAATGGGCTTAATGAGTGACCCCTAGGTCACCGCTGGGTCTTTGCGGTGGTGCTGCAGACATGGGTGTATTTAACGGAGTGGGCAATAGCATCATTTTACCTTATAGATTTATAGTTTGACCCCTCAAAAAAAATTTAAATAATATGAATCCAAAATATGATGGCAGCTTCATATGATTAGTCATGCTTGGACTAAAGGGGGGCATGGTTAGAAAAGAGGCACGAGTTGATCCATTTTGGCAACTACTGACTTATTTTATAAATTATAAGTCTATAGAAATAAAGTGTCAGCTGTCAAGGTAGAATTAGTACCTGACATATTATTGTTTGCTACCATTGTGATTCGTTCGACCGCTCATTAAAACAATAAAAGCTAATAAATAAAAAAACTATATTTACTCAATACCTTATATTAAATATTTTTAAGTACTATCGATTGGTATTTAAATTAGTTTTTATCTACCTGAAGATAAAAACATTTTGTTACAAAATATGAAGTCGAAAATGTGGGTAGCTGTTTAAAATAATTATGAAACCTAAAAATATATTATGTTTAAAAGTGCCTATAGTAAACAATTTTGCGAAAACCCAGTGTTGTAATTATGAATAATAGTGCATACTTCAAGTTGTTTAAAAACATTTTTGTTCTTCCAAAAAGAGATATAATAAATCGACCGAGAAAATATGAGTGTAGTCTTACTTAGGAAAAAAAAATGACCTTGTATATATCAATTTAGGGTATAAAAGCAGCGCCCAACAGATACGGCAAGCCCTGCTAACGCAGTAGGCATTATTATTATTATTATTATTATTATATATCCTGTTCACCGCTGTTATAATATTTTGTTCGGTTCGCCATCGTAATAGCGTATATATTTTCGTATAAAATTGAACGGTGCCACGAAAAACCAACAACACTCGCGTAACAATATGCCCGCTCGGAAAATAATATAAAATGGGTAAATAAAACGGGGAAAATGATTAAAACGTAATTTATTAAAACGCAAAAAGCTATTCGTTATGAGCGCGTAATGGAATACCGAAAAGCTGTCGCCACCGGCGGCAGCGGTGCGCTCTGTGTAAACGCCATCGTAATATTAATATTTTCCGCGACGAGTGGGAAACCGATTGCGTTTGTTTTTGGGTAGTCGACGGATTTAATTGTTATACGATATGCCGTAGTTTATCGGCCGCCCGCAGTATTTATTTTTACAGTACGTTTATAATATTATTACTTTGCACTTATACCTGCAGCGCGCCATCAATTTATAATCCGTTCATAAAAGTCGCATTCATATTGTATACGGTTTCATTACGACTGCGCTATTCGTTCCACCAGTGATGGGTTTTTTCAAGCCGATATAACCAAAATAAATTATTGTATTTCAAAAAAGTATCCGTGTTTTGTTCTCATTCGAAATAAACTCAACGTCTCATCATGCATCTCAGAAATATAATACTATATTGTAAAATAATGGTATATGCATTTTTTATTCGTATCATTGTGTATATTGTTAATAATAATAATACTTTGAGTACCTTGTCATGTGTTTCATACAGATATTAAAAAAAAGAATAAGTATTTTAAAAATGAAAAATACTTTCCTAATGTCCTACTATCCGAGGGACGACAAATGCATCGTATATTATTACATAATAATACGGGTAATAGAATAAAAAAAACACATCACAACCAACGAAATGAACTTAAAGGAGTAGGTACAGATGCATTGATTTGATACATAAATACCATATTATATAATATGTATCTCTTAGAGTACGACGTGTGATAAGCTGCTGCACAAGACTATGACATGTATAGATTATAGTTTTGGAACTGATTGCCCCAAACGAACTCTGGTAGATGCTCAGTTATGTCGCATTATTATATAATAATATATATCAGGGTTTCTACACGTTCAACCAGAAAGAGCTCTTATTCTCATATTCCTGTATCTTCCAACTATCTGTCCAATTCTCTATTTATACGTTTATTGAGACTTTTCGGTCCTTTTCTATATTTTAATTAAAACATTGAACTTTCATCGGTCCATTGTTTCTACTTTTTTGTTTTTACTATTTTGTATTATGAAACCGTGTTGTTAAATATTTTAAATGTTATTGTGATCTATACCTTTAGGTACATATTATGTATAACAAAAATGGCTATTGTTCTTATACCAGGTTATATAATATAGTCTAGGTACTCGTGACATTATTAAATAGCTAAATAATATAGGTATAATTGAAAAACAAAATCACGTAAAAATCAACAAAAGGTTTTAATATTATACAATACAGATTATACACATCGCCTATAAATATCATATTATGAAATTCTAATGAGCGGACAATGCTGCACCCTGCACACGACGATGCAACTGCAATCACAGAATGTACGGTATGATGGCTTTCCTTTCTCGGGGGTAGTCTGGGAACTTGTCCTGGTACCATCGGTGACTGATGAGCGCTATCTCAAACTGATTGCCCCAGACAAATGCGATCACGTACTTCCATCCGGTGCCGCCCCACAGCACGGCGTACCAAGCACCGTACAAGACCACCTCGGTGAGCATTTGTGGGCTAGACACGAGGTCGAACAGTCCGCCGGTGAGCATGATGTGCTCGTGCGTGACAACCTGACCTCCTCGCTTCCGGGCCTCGGCCAGCGCTACGTTGGCCCGCCACTGTTCGCGGTACGCCCAGGCGAACACCAGCAGGGCCCCGGCCAACCGGACAGGCTCCCAGGCAACGCTGGACTGTTGCTCCCCTGCCGTCGCTGCGACCGGCGCCTCGGCCAGCACGGTGACGATGGCGCCTACGTAGTGCATGTAACCGGACGCGTAGTACCACAGCCCAACTGCCGTGTCCGAGAACACGTTCACGTGGTACGTCTCGTACGTCCGCCTGGCGCACTGTAGCACGAACATGCCGGCGGCCGTGGACGCGGCGACCGAGCTGTACGACGACTTCGGTCGCCGGACCGGGTCCCACAGCCACCGGCGGCACCACGCCGCGGCCGACGGCCACGGGGCGCCCGCCGCGTATTCGTCTGATAGCGCCAGCGCTGCCATCAATGATAGGGCTAATGAGAATGCGTAAAAGTGCTTGTACCACCGCTTGGGCACGCTCAGCACGCCGGACGGCTTCGCGCCGCCTGTGATCTTACCGTACGCGTACAATCGTGCCACAGCGACCGGCAATCGAGTCCCGTCCATCGACTTGAGCACCAGCGGCACAGCCACGAACACGAACGTCATGCCGACGAACATAACGTTTACGACGTCCATCATGCGGCCTCGTGGATGTGACGGATTGCGCGGAACCAAGGACAATACATGTGCGTGCTTGCGGCCACCCGGTTTTTCGCTTTTATATGTAACACTCTTTTACCAGTACCCCCTCCTACTCTACGGTCACCGATTACACTTACGCTCTTCTGCTGCCATTTTCTCGTCCGGGTTTTCAACCCCCACCAGCCCCTCGTCGGGTTGATGGCGGCGGTGGGTTTATTTTCGACCGTGTCAAGGTCCCGTCGCACACGTACCTACACGTGTCAGGATGTATTTTTTTCTCCTACTGTTTATTAAAAACCATGCAATTACCACCTAATCATTATATAATTAGATAGGTGCCTATATATATGTGTGTTGTATGTACATTAAACTATAGTGCGTTTGAGTTTTGAATTCACCACAAAAACCTAAGCTTGTGGCGGGATAAATGATTTCTGGTAATATACCTAGTGCAGTTTCTTTTTTAACAATAAATCTAAAATTCTTTTTAAATAAATACATTATTATACAATATTACAGTTCGTATAATAAAACGACTATTTTAGGGTTTAACAATATTGCATGTATAGCAATTCTACTGTTTGATAAATGATTATTTTTATTATTTACACTATTGAAAATAGATGTTACAATGTATGCAATATGGCACGTTGAGCTAAAATTTGTAGGGCCCAAATGATCCAAGAACTTTTACACAATTGTGGGTATTTTGTACTGAAATTTCTCGATTTTTCCCGTACGCGTTACCGCATGACCAGGAAAACACCCTGTATATGAGGCTATTATAATGTATTAATTTGACCGGGTCAAACACTATGTCTTTGAGTTTATATAAATAATTTTATAATACTATATAGGTATAATTTATTTCTCACATGCCATCGTTCCCATCGAAACAAAAAGCGTTTGTTCCTGCGAATCGTGTCCCGTGGCCGCCTTGTCGAAGGCACATAAACTATATTATACGAGTGTGATGGGACAAACGAGTATGGGAACAATTATTTACGCACCACAGGCGTGCATAGTACTTTAGCATAACATTATAATACGCTGGCGGTGCGCGATATGGCTATCGATCCGGTGGCGGAAGTCTAAAGGAAATCAAAACGTCGAGTCGTGGTTGTGCGACGGCGACGTCGACGACGACCTGTTTTAAGGAAATCCGTTTAAATATAATATAATATCTCGGAGTGTACTTAGTACTTACTACTTACCTACCTAGTATATTATATTATTTTATTAGTACGCGTCTGATGATTAAATCATCGTCGTCGTGTGTCACACGTTGTTGTTTTCGCGGTGACGATACCGACGTGGAACAGATTTTCAAAAAATAAAAACGTACCATATACATTATAATAATATATTACACGTGTCGCGCAGTGCTGCAGGTATATAAACTAAAAATAACAATGCGATTATAGGGCGGCTACCGCCGCCGTCCATCTCGGACTGCAGTGAAAAACCCTGGCAAATAGCCCAAAATCGCCTAGTAATTTATCATTTTGTGTGTGTTTTTCGTTCTCTTCGGAACGTCCCATCCCCATAAACACACACACATGACACATATTATATATATATTATATTATATTATATACGATGCACATCTCTCTTTAGTTCGTTGCCACATCGCCACCATATATATATACGGTCCTGTACTAATTTCTTATTTTTGACACACGCCTTACATCCAAAGTAAAATATACCTTATACTTTCTTCGTCATTCTAGCATATACGTCAGTGCGCCGCCGATAAGCGTTAAAAGAAAAAAAAAATTTAAAACGGACGCTGTCATCTTCCGGTGTACCGGAAATTCGGCGCGTACAGCATCATTTAAACATTCTCCATTCTCCGCGTGCGTAGTTCTTTTTTTTGTAATTTTCTTTTTTAATTCCGTCACCGCTCGCTGGATAGAAAACACGGACAAATAGCGACGAAAAACTGGCAATTAAATTAAATAGAACAACCACTCGGCTATTTTTTTTTGTTAACTTCCTATATGTATTTTATATATATATATACATATATATATGGGTTCTTGCTCGCGACGCGAAGGGTAATATTTTATTTTCGGCGGTCCAATTAGCGGCGCCGAATGAAACCGAGTGGATGTTTATTTTTTTTGTATTGCATCTGTCTCGGAAAAGCATAAAAAACAGAAACATAAAATAATAATAGGAACACAAATTAACGAAACAAATGCGTATAAGTATAGTTATGTGGACTGTGTTTACTTGCCGGTCGCTGTTACGCGCGTGTATTCACAATACGACCAGTCTCGAGTTCTGCAGTGGGTTTTATGGAGAGGGGAAATAGATTCCAACACTGGCTGTCAACACTATTATGGAAACTCTGCCCGCACGACGTGTACCTACATAATATTTATATACCTATGTAGGTACTTCTACCTTATATTATGTATTCAGTATACTGGTTATATTCTGGATAGTACAAAGACTTAAGACGCCGTATAATATATATGAGGTTTTCACGGTTTCTCGCGTATTTCACGTGATTGGGATATTGTTATTTACCGCACGGTAGAGCAGTGACTCAATACGTCTGAAATATTGTGAGGTAATCGGACGAAAACTGGGAGAGTAAATTTTAAAAATAAAAGTGCAAATAGGATAAAATATTGTTTTTGTTATCCAAGATTTGTATGCAATACACCAACCCCATCTTCCGGTTAAACAACGCGTGTCGGAGCGACGCTACGCGCATTTATTATTATTTATTATATATTTTTTGTGGTGGTGTAAACGTGCCTGTATCGATTAATATAACACAATATTTCTTAGTTTTTCAAGTATAGGTACATCATATATGATTCACTCGAAACGATATTATAAAATAATTATATGTATTATTTTATTACAATGTAGGTACAGTAATTAAATATAATTAATATTATTATTACGCGATATAATCGAAGGCTGCCTAGTGTTTATTATTATAATATAATATATGTATAGTTGATTTAGTTTTTTATATTTTTACTTAAACCTGTACTGGTACGTTAAAAACGTAAAAATGTACTGTTGTTCATTAAGCACATTATTAATGAGAGCCTCGCGAGCTCGTAGTATACTATGCTATAGTGTTAAAAATAATAATCAATAATGCAGAACTCGGTTAGTGGTGTGTGTCAGTATTATGGACTACAAGGGTGCTGGACTGGAAGAAGTTTTTGGTTATTTTTTTTTTTCGAAACTCGCATCGTAACGTCAATTTTAAACGGTGTTATCCCGCCGCAGTTTTTATCTGTTTTCTCATTACAAATGCGAAACGTTATTACGGCGTACCACTACAATTTTTTATTTAAGTTATCCAAGATTTACACTTTTTGTATTTTATTATTCTGCATCTGCAAATATGTATTTATATTATTAACATAATTTTATTCAACTTAGTAGACGACTATTAACTTTATTTACCCTGAATAAGTAGATCTTTATCGAGAAAAAGTTTAATTTACATGCTTCAATCTTTGGGGGGAGAAGAGACATTATTTTTTAAACTTTGATTGTATATATATAATATGTAAATGTATAATCTTTTTGTTCGAGTAGCTATTTTATAATGAAAGTTTTCAGTCGAGTTATTTTCAAGATAAATTGTGTGTATTACAACGGTTATTTATTCCATTAAAAAGACATTTTAGTTTTCCCGAACTTTCTGAAGTCTTTCTGTGGTAAACTACTTAAAACAATTATTCGTCCATTGCCAATTATAAACAATTGTCATTTAAAAATAGATATTTCTTTTTGACAGCAATATTAATTTATATAATACTATGTCATTAAAAACACTTAATTTGCAACATTAACACTTCAACCATACTTAAACCATCCAATTAAAATATAATTATAAATATCAATGTATAGATGAATATTATGCCCTCTCTATTATTCCACAGTTCTTTCCTTACACAATATTTTTATTTTGCTACTGAATATTCAGTACATATTTTCATGGAAATTATTATTATTATAAATCATTTTAGATAATATTTTCCCTTTTTTTATTGCCACAACACGTTATATATACCATCATATTGTACTATTATACATTGAATATTTACATTCAATCGTCAAATCAATATTTTTAACGATGAAAATGTTTTATATTTTTTTTTCTCAATATTATTATAAAATTATAGGTACATTGCGTAGTCATGCTTTGACGCTTTGTCGTCGCTATGTGTGTAATTTTCTTTGAATTTATTTTTCGAGTTAATGGTTATTTGACGTGTGACAGACCACAGAAGTTACCTTCTATGTTTTGTTCGTTATATTATTGATAATGAGTAAACATTTTTTTCATACTCATAATAATAGGTTTAAACCCTTATTCATAATATAATAATTAATAGGTATAATCCGTTAAATAATAATTGATAAGCCATAGTAATGCGCATAATATTGGAAAACCTGAAAAATAAAATTTTTTTTTATAATGTGTTTCGTGTAGGTACACGCGAAAATACATTTTGGTAGCCATAATATATAATTAATATGATATGTATCTATGTTGTTTATATAAAAGTAAAAATGTATTATTATTGTTTTCAGTTGTCGGAGTTGGAAAAACGTGTGCTGGAAGCGGAAACGAGAGCCGTGGAAGCAGAAGGAAAAGTGAGTTGCGCAGTCAAACTTGATTAATCTAATAAACAGACAAAGTGTTGAACTCTGTTATAGTGTTATCGATGTTTATTATGTGCTTAACTTAACTTGTATATTATTATTATATGTTGCATTATCAAACGAATTCGATTTAAAAGTAAACGCATAAACCGTTCACGTGTTATGTTGGATTTAAATACGTGGGTGTTTAGATTTCTCATTTTTCTACGGCCGAATATAATATAATACTTATATCGTGTAGGTACATCATATTATAGTATAATATAATTAGGTACCTATATACGTACTATGTATTGGCCATAAAACGTTTACGCCATTTATGTTCCCGGTTAGTATTCCGAGTATGATTATAATTTAAAATATTATGTAGCGAGGAGTAGACCAAAATATAATATATGGTCTTCAAATAGGTTTGCGAGACAGCGATTTATTATGTTTTACCGAACATATTATATTCGGCGGGTACACAATTTATGTCGAAAACATCCAATATGTACCTATATAGAGTTATTAATTATATTATGTTCGATTCGTGCAGCTACAGCGAGGAGTACTTATATGATATTTATTTAATTCCGTAATATACGGCGGCGTGGGCCGTCGTTGCCTAAATGTTATACAGTTGGGTCGACGTTTCCGAAATGTATTATATATCGTCCCTCGACGTTTTCCCATGTCAAATATACAAACCAAATATTATTTCTACTCGGTAAAATAACAACGTATAGGTTAAAGTTTGATATTATAATGTTTGTATTACTATTATTATTGTGTGTCGCAATTTCCAATAGGTATATATAGTATATACTAGAACAAACAAGTCGAAAAAAAACATACGAATAAAACTAAACAAACATTATTATCAGTATTTTTTTTTAATTAATTCTATTTTAATATGTGATTTCTATAATAGTTTTTCGGGAGACTCCTTGGAAAAAAAAATACAATACAATATTATAATATGTATGTAATATTATTTATATATTATAACGCGATGAGACCGAAACAATTTATTATTATACAAAACTCTGAAAAAAAAAAAATTTATCTGGATTGGTCACAATATAAGTTTATTATAAAATCAATACTACAGCCCTGCTATCTCTCTCTCTGAATATAATATAATATATTGTTGTACAATATTATTATATATTATTAGTTACAAAACTATCGTTTTCAGACCCTGGCATTATATAATTGATGATGGACCGCCGCAGTTATACTATTATAGATTTCCATCATACGTAAGCACTCCGGTTTATGGGCGATTGACGACGAGTATAGTCATATCACACTTTACTTTATATTATACGTATATCGTCAAAGCTGTAACATTATATTATTATCTGCTACTCAACTCTCATTTTCAGGTTACTAGGTCGTCACTACACAAAGCTATATATAATACCTCCACATGAATATAAGAACCGATTCCATTGACACCGTAATACCGTATACGATATTTGTTACGATCACGTATCGTTTAGCGATCTCGACCCGGTTTCAGTCCAAAGATAACACGTGTTCGTCTGTTTATTTTATACATATCGTATAATCGGTTTGTATTTTAAATATCATTTAGGATAAGATCGTTTTTAAATAAGAGGTTTTTGTGGGTAAATTGTATAGGTAATATGCGTGGATTTGGGTAAAATATGGATTGTTTTCGTTTAAAAAAAAAATGTCCTTTGTACACAGAACTAATTTATTCTCGGATTTTTTTTTAATGCCTTTAATAATTATGCTAAACAACACAAAATATATTTAATATATGTATAGGTATTGTCTATCATGATTTATTAATTGTATATGATTTGTTGAATGGATGGATATTATGTACCTATTATTATCATATACTATTCATACTACTGCCGTGTATCTAAAATTCAAGATTATTAAATTTCCAATAGTTTATCATTTATTAATCATACACTTTGTTGCTTTTTATTAATTAGTAATGACTAATAAATTGTAAGCAAGTCACATAATCAATTAATTACACAAAGTAATCAATAGTAATTGTTATACAATATTTATTTTACTATAATCGATATAAAGACCACGTAAATGAATGTTTAAAATATTTACATTCTTTATAACTGCAACAATACTTAAATCAATATAGTGACAGGAAAAATATTATGACTTTAAAATTTCGTATATCTGGATTTATTTTTTATTTATTAAATTTTTTTTAACCCACATAATCAAATTATTTATTTACGTGATAATATGTTATACTATTAGAGTATAAGACATAATATAATAATGAGACTTATAATGTATCATATTTAGGTTGTTAAAATATAAAAATGAATATCTGGATATCCAAATTATTTCCATCAGTAATTTAATGAATAAGTAAAATTCAATGGTTAGGTAGTTTAATTGATTAATTTGATACTGATATTATTAATAAGACTCCAATAGTGCATAATATTATGTGTTACACGAAATTCTTGTTAAAACTATCGATAAATATTATTTATTCTAACCGTTATTATTGTTAATATTTGGCTATTATTTACTTTATTGCCAAATTTACAGATAAGTTGGTACATATATAACTAACTACTCGTTCAAAATTCGATAGTATGTTTCAATTTGAAAAAGGTACCTTCTCAAAAAAAAAAAATTTACTTTGGAATATGAAATTAGAAAATTTAAGTATATTATGTTGTCATTTTTTCGCGTGGACTGCGGCTAGTAGAACAATATTATATTACTCGCATTCTTCGGTACTTCCACTACTGCATCTCCACACAGATACCCTTAATTGGTAATTTTTAGCTTTTACCTGCTGCAGTTAATATCGCTGCAATATCTCTGGACATATTATGACAGTTTAACATAACAATATGATGTCGTCATTATAATTGCTAGGATACCATAAAAGTGTGAGATGCTTGTCACGTGCCACTCACTGCATACCAACCTTAAGATTACCTATATTATTAAAAATTAATAATATTTTCTGATCTAGGTCATACGGCGATTATAATATTATACGGTTTCTCATTGTGTTGACGGTTAAGACTTTTTTATTTACCTTGGGTGTCCGTTGGAAATTATCGACGGGAGAAAAAATGTCTGAATATTATTTAATATTTCTCTTTGTAAGGTGGATATTTATCAGTTTCATACTTTTACTACCTACACTGTAATATTCTTATTTTCTTTTTATAGTTTGCAGATATTATACAAAATTATAATTATATAGCTTAGGTACCTACTTACTGTACGCATTTTTAAATTTCATTCATAGCGAGATTGTATAAAAATATTGTGCTTGTTACCCGTGAATATGAAATATACGAACAATAAGTAAACAATACCTACTTAGTAAGAAGAAAAGACATTTGAATGCTTTAAAAAAAAAAAAACTTTTACCAAACCATTTGTTCTCATATTCTATTTCGCTTCTCTCGCCCATACTTGTAATAATAACGCCCTTTTATATATGTTTATATATTGCATGCTACCATTTTTGTATTTTATTTAAATATAACCTCTATCCCGTGTATAATTTTATATAAAACCCTGCGCATACCCTCGATCCCCTCGGGCCATAAGCCCAGTCTGGCCGTATTCTGCTGTAATTACAGTTTGATGACATTTCATTGATTGGCTCATTATAAGACTGTCTGAACGCAATACTAGCAGATTCTGTACTACCATTTAGTACCTAATCGGATTTTGAAATACCATTTTATCCTCATATGTTTCAATAATTGGTCATATTAATAATTCATTTTCTGTCCATCATTTATTCGTTATTATTAGTATTGCACAAACTGCCTAGCAGTTACAATCTGTGTATATATAAATTTATATGTAATATAATATTAATGTTTATTTTATATTTACCTACCTACAGTTTTAAATGATGTTTTAAATTGTTTCAAATTATGTGCTAAAATTATTATTATGCATGCAGCTTGATCAATTTGTTGCTATGGTTAAATTCAATAACATTTATTAAACTTTATAACACCATATTATGTAGTAGGTAGAGCTTATAGTTTCACGGTTTCTTTTTAATAGTTTGCGATAATAGAGTTCCGTAGTTACCCATTACTTGTTAAATTGGGACATCCCTGATTAAAACGACTCCCGTCTTATACATAATATATACAGAATGGGACTGCCGCAGTGTGTTTTCCTATTTTCTCTGTATTAGCTGGATTATCACATATTATATTATATATGCCTGATCCTCGACCCACACTATGCATAATGTACCATATCATATTATATACGTATTTCGTATACCCATTACCCACTATGTAGCGACGTTTACTTTAGTATTTTTAGTGAAACTAATTCGCTTTAAAGACGTCGATAGATTATTTAGAATTCGGATCAGGGCTGATAGCACGAGAACTTTGATCGTTCGTAAAGATTGTTTCTAGTCCAAACTCACTACGTTACACGCTTCCGTAAAATATTTTGATTGATAATTTTAACCAATGACCTTTCATATAAAGATATTTTTTTGAATTTTCTAAATAAATGATTTCGATAAACGAACGCCAATTGCGACAATTTAAACACTTATATAACAGCTATTTCATTAAAAAAAATCTAAACTCGTAATGTTTACTGGTAATTACATTTTATTATTTTATAATATATGAAAAAAAAAACATAGTAATACAATTATTCGTAGAGTATACAATCTCACGCAACATTCACTTACGGACTTGCATTTCGTTATAACTTAATGTTTTTTTTTTTATATATTTATAATCAACTAAAACAGAATATTTGAATGATCACATAACTGATTAAAAATGGATAATTAAGATTTGTTAGAAATACATCGTGTCTGCTTGTATTTCGTCAAATTGCCTACCTAATCGCAGATCATTAAACAGTGATATTATACCTATATTACTATTTACTTATTAATTATATTATTTTTACCTGCTTTATTAAAAGGCGTTAGAAAGTGCTAGCCTGGCTTCGCCAGTAAAAGTGTCAGTTCAATTTCACTGTCAGTGACTAGACATTTCTCACGAAATGTACATGCATAAGGAATGAGGATATACAATATGTACATTAAAAAATAAATATATTGAGCATTATATTTTGAATTATACATAAAAATATATATTTTGTAAATATTATTTTAATATCGTATGATTATGTATAATGTACATATAATATTATATTATAGTACCTATAGGTACTGTATATAGATATATTTATAGTTGGCTACAACACCCTTAATCTACGTTTACGTGGGTTGTGTACCTACATACACATAGCCCATAGGTATAATATTATGTGATGTGTTTGCACAAATTGTATCCGCTGATTGTTTTTCTCGGTATACTGGGTGGAATGATTTCGGACTGACGGTATTTCTACCTAATTTGATTTTTCACATTGATTTATTCGATTCTATTAAAAATGTATACATCTGTGTATATTTTTTTCATGATTGTATTTATAATCTCATAATATTTACAGAAACTATTTATTTTTTTCATTATTATTTATTCTCAATTGAATATATATATATTTTTAAATTTGATTTTATGTTTTATGTTGTATTAATAGTTCCTCTTCCATTGTTAGATAATATTTTACTACATACAGAACACAAAATATCTACGTTTGTATACCATTCCTATTTTACTGAAACCCAAAACCAAATAAGGGTGGAATTATTTTTTTATACAACTGGAAGAAACACCGTGGTGTCATATTTTTGTAGTTCCTCCTTGTGTATAGTAAGTGTAAGTAGATATGGAGTTTTATTTCTTTTAGATTTTTTTAAAATGTAACCTTTTATATAGGGCTTTGTACAATACCTTTAAGCTTTTCTATTGAGACTAAATGGAATGTTTCTGAACAAAATTGCTCAAATAGAAATAAAAATGTATAATATGCATAGCAAGTACAATAAATTAATTATATTTTCCATTTGAATTTAAATTTTCGTTTCACTAGCATACAAACTGAAATTCATTCTCTAAAGATTTAATTGTTAATTAAATTGGTTAAAGCTTTTATCATAGTTGTGAAAGGTTTGTTAAATTATACACTGAAAACCTAGTGGGATTGTAAATGTATAGAGGGAATTGTAAATTAGCTGAAAATAACGAAGGGTATTAAATTTAAATTCTTTCGATTACAGACTGTTGACCCGAATGTAACCCCTTTATAAATCTGAGTCTGTTTTTCCCCCTATATACCTATAGATAATACTTTAGAGAAATGCAAATGTTTAAACAAACTCATTAGCTAGGCCTGTCTCATAATACAAATCCTAATATTTTAAGCTGGCGTATGGTAATTTGCAGTTTGGTATTTTAGATCCTGAACTTTACAATGATGTGTATTTTAATTTATGAATAATATTATTAAATATTATTAATAATATGGATTACGATAAGAATAAAAGATTAATATGGCTTATATTTATTATTGATTTCACAAATAAAAAATAAAAAATATAATGCTGCAAGATAAAATATTCTATAACATATTTGTTTTAATTGTTCAGCTCAAAATTATTTTGTTAACGTTTACAGTTTCATAAAACTCAAGAGTTCGTGTGTTACCGCTGTTTAAATGCAGTGATTACCTATTGTAATTGTCTTTGCTTTGAAGTTTATCATCCAAAATATTATATAATTAAAACAAACTCCCGCAGAAGTGAATGAAACAGATCAGAGTACTTACTTTATACTCTCAATTTCTATAACCTATCATACTTTTTTGGATGTCAATTATAAAATAAATAACTATTAAACCATATTGGTAAATAGGTACACAGGCATGTTAACTCTTAAAATTATTCCATATAATATACCTAACTATGAATCTATGTTATAACTACGCCTAGGTAGGTATTCCGTCGTGTATATATTATTATTATGCAATATAGATACTGCAGCAGTCGCATCGCTCATATATTGGTTGCGTTAATTTAAAATGTCACTGCAATTTCAATTGGCATTTGCATTCACAGTTGCACAGTTTACTCACGCATACATAATATGTATGACATTTCAAGTATCATCAATGGCATTGTGTATACTATTTTGTGTTGATGAATTTGCATTATACGGAAATATCGAGTATTTTACAATTTATATAGGTAGTTGAACGGTGAAGGAAATCATATATATGAATATTATATAGTAGATGATAACATATATTAACAAACACCTGTGTGATTCACATTATATAATCAATATAATATTAAATAACAATAATTTCGCAGTGGTGTATATACCTACTTTATTTACGTCATATATCTTTTATACAAAATTTGTATTTCAAATCAACATAAATGATTACAAAAGGTGACATATGTATACGACAAAAATATGTGTTTTATTTCCAAGTTTCCGACGTCGTTCATTGCAGAAATTCGAATTACTGCAGAGACGTATTCAGAAATTTTGCGACCACGTGACTTTTGCACCGGGGTTTTATATCCAAGGATTTTGCAAAACTCTTTATAACACGCGCACTGTATTATATGCGCAACTGGTCGTAGAGTCATCATCCTTTTACGATGAGAAGCCAGTGAACAATATACATTTAGGTGACTGATGTAGATACTACGCCTTACCTTTTGTTGCGCATCCTTGTGCTTCGTAATCTTCAGGAAACGGCGTACGACGCGTTTCGTCAGACCGGATGCGGGATGAGGCCAAAACTCCGAAAAGTCATCGTGTTGCATGGCACTTTACGCACTCGCAAACGTCGACAGGAAAACGGTTTGATCGAGACACGTCTCACGTCTGCAGACGTGAAGAAAATGTCCTAACGTTTTCTATAAATGGTAAAACTAAATATTATTATATACCCGCAAAATCGCGGATAACCGCAATATTTTCCGTCATCAGTCGGCCAGCGTTTTCGCGTCATAACCCGCGAGTGGCGTAATGATAATATTATATTGATGTGCTGCAGTACGATAAAATTCCACCGTTTTCATGTGATAGTACGTATGTATTTGCATGATGGTTAGTGGTTTTCGTTCATCGATGTTGCGGTCTTTCTTACGTTTCCTGTTAAGCGAGGATTGCTAGTCTACGACCCCATGGCGGTACGTCAATGTATATAAGACGCATAATATATTATAATATATTATTCACCAAATTATGTTCCTTATAGAAATAGGCATAGGCATGCGCTTATATGCCGTATTATTGCCGTTACGACTTCTATGCACTTTCGTACCCCAGAGCTTATTTTTTATAAATATTTTTTGCGCCTCCGCTTTATAATAAACGTCACTTTCTATCAACAATATAATAAATACAATTTGTATTTTGTGTTAAATAATTAAATATTCAAAACAATCAAAACAATTTTGAACAAAAAAAAAATAACTGGTACTATTTTACAAATTTAAATATCCAATACGTAACTTAGAAATTATAAAAATTATATTATTTCAAATATAAAATATAAATTCTATTTTCTATATCTATGTATTAAATATTATTTTTAAATAATTAGAAAATAATCTCGGCTCAATACAACGGTTAAATAATTGTTGTAGGTAGGTATAATATTAACATTTATAGTTATAATAATGATAAACGTAATCATTATAACTACCTATAAATAAAGCAGTACTACACGGGGCAATCGCCTGCACCCCTCCCCTAACCACACTAAAAACGTTTCCGATATATGAATGCCAATACGTGACCACGTTTATAATTTATCAAGAAATAATTGGCAATTAGTGCAGGATATGTATGTGGTGTACTTTTCACACAACCTTTTGATTTTCCGAAATGGGATGTGTTGCATCAAATCCTTTTTGCTTGTTGAAATACAAAAAAAACACATGCGTAGACACTGTTATACCCGCACCTACCTTTAATGTATTAAAAAAAGTCTGCGCTTTATTGTGTGAAATCCATAAATAATTATATGCACATATATATATATATATATATATATATATATATATGTATACTCTTACGCCTCGACAGCGGTTGGTATGAAAAGGGATTTGTTGGTTTTTTTTTTTTTATGTAATAAAATCGCATTTACATTTTGTTCTTCCATTTATCGATTCGCGCAGTTTTGACGATGGCGGCTGTCACCCGACGAAAAACGAATTACGTGTAGCCGTGTGTGTTATGTGTATTGTACACAAATATACTATCTATATGGCTACCTATATAATAATACATCGGTCATCATCTCGTCGTTATCGGTTTACTTGCAGTGCGATGACTCCCGAGATTTTCGCGTCGTAATAGCGAGTTGACGAGTTCAAAAAAAAACCCCCGACATTATATATCATACAGTTGCGATTTGTTGTTATCTCTATAAATGTATTCAACCCCATCGGTCCCTCCCTCGTCCACCGAAAAAGCCTTCAACAACAATATCACGACCGCTACCGACATTTTACGGCCCCGACGACGCATATTATCATCAGTAGAAGATCTTTCGTGTATATATATATATATTATATGACGTGCATACCACGAATATATGACGACCGACTTGGAACCAACACTACAGCGGCCTCTACACGTGAACCTCGGTGGTTTCACTCCGATTGTGCGACACCTGGTCGCGCGATGCAGGCTGTTCTGCATCTTATAACCATAGAAATCGGTTTGGGCGAGAAAATGATTTATGATCTCTTAATATTTATGGTGGTCTATCGACTTTTGATTGTTTGAAGGAGGGGGGGGGGAGAAGCACTGATTCTCGGCGTGTGGTAAACTATAGTATTATTCCACTGAACTTGAACCCCGTTGATCATCGCTGCAGGGGTCGCGATTCGCGACTTTTCTGTTGATATGACGTGTAACGCACCTAGTTGGATGGAAACTATTATGTTACTTTTTACCGCGGACGTCTATAAATATAGTAACGGTACAATATCGTGAATAAATAACAATAATATTCCGATTTTCCCGTATAACCGAGGTATCGTGGTCATTCTGATTTCTATACTCAGAAACTCGATGTCCACGCAGGGACGTATTTAGGGGGGCGGATATGAGGACAAATCCGCCCACATGGCTTTAAAATACATCTGTATTATTATATTATAATTATTACATCGTAATCTGCAAGCTAAAATTCTTGTCATCCGCCCGCTACAAAAAATACTAAATACGCCACTGTATCTACGTCGTATAGAACTGTACTGACTATATATACGCGCGTTAAGGTGGTCTATAATATACAATAGGTAGGTCCCTTGAGTCGGGGCCTGCCTATAATCACGTGTCTTACGCGACGGCATTGTGTACTTTGTGTGTAGATTATAATTTATAATCCATGGCATTAGGACGAGGAGACGGTCTTAAACATTTCGGTTTATGATGTAATATAATTATTTATTACAAAACATCTACATTAAGGGGGGTGGAGATTAAACGCAATACCGGTAAACGAGCCCGAAAATTCGATGAGAGGAGGGTGTGGAACACTATACCTCTAATATCCTACCGCTGTTAACTGTTGTGTCCCTTCAAAAACTATATATGGAAACCATATACCATATACGAATTGTGTTCTAACAGAAACATGGTTTATAACATGATTTATCCATTAAATAAATTTCAAATTTTAGAATTTCGGGTTTATTTTAAACATCACATGACGAACCTTATAATATTTATCATACACTATACACATATGTATTACCAATAACTTCCTCTAATTTAAAATTTGGTAAACCAATTGTACCAAAGAACAGATTTTCCAAAAAAAAAAAAAACTCGACTTGTGAAACAATATTTCTGATTGCTTACAATAAATAAAACATACCCATTTTGTATACATAATATAATTTATTGTTAATCTTTTCATTTTTAGTAAAGGTATACATTACTGTTAATTATGCGTGTGACCGATTTAATTACCTGTTTATTTTACTGGCTTATATTTGTGTTGATATATAATAAATAAAATATACTTTCATAATTTTGAGGAGTTCTGACGAAAACATGACTGAAAAATACTACCTGACGGCTGACACAATAATTTATGTAATTCTGGAAACAAATACAGGGCACAACTCGTGTAATCCAAGAACAATTACCGGACATAACTCGTTTGTAGGTGTCTATCCATACATATGTCGACATGCAGTCCTATTATATCCAACAATACGCAAACACGTGTAGCCGTGCATACCATATATATATATATATATATAATATGTGTGAGTGCGTACACACAAATACGAGGACCCATGAGTCCGCGCGTACACGTTAAGTTACGAGTGCAATTCTATACTATTTTTTATATACCTGCTGTAAAAAACGACAGCAATAATAATGATGATAATAATAATAATAATAACAATAATGATAATAATAGCAATAATAGTAAGAATGGTAATAAGTTAAAACATTACGTATATGGTTTTGGCACAGACAGCGCGCGTGTTGTTGCCGTTGGCAACGTCGCCGGGTTTCCGAGGGGGGCATTGATTTTTTAATTCCTCTCGCGCACCTCATCCACATCCGCCCCGCGTAGTATAGTATAGTAGTATATATATATGGCATGCACACTCGGGGGGCGGCCACCCCTTTCCGCGTCCGGTCACATGTTTCGTACTACGGAGCCGCAGCCGCCCCTCTTCCGCACGCGGCGCGATATGCGCCGCTACGGCGCTCGCGCCTGCGCACCAACCCCCGAAAACGTATCACAATAATATATATTGTTGCGATATACACATCATGTGATATCTCATGTCGGTCTCTCTTATCGCGCGCGTACTATTTATTTATTTTTTTCCGGCGTTTTACCCATTTTTTCTCGTCTCGTGTGTGCGCGTCCACCGCGACCGTCGCGTGTCGCTTCGCCGCCCCCGACGGCAGCGCTCGACTTTCGTCCCATGTCCGATCGCCGGCCGCGGTCGCTCGCCTCGTCCCGCTCTGACGTCGTCCGATTACCGACAGCGGCCATACGTCACCGCCACCACCGCCGCACGAAAGGATAAGGTAGGCGATTTTTTTTTTGTGATTTACCGCACGCGCCGCGATGACGACTGCAGGTACTACTTCTGCAGCAGGTATTATACGCACATCACTATTTAAGTATTGTAATAATGTTATCACGTCGAGATGTACCCTTAATATTATGTGCACTATGTCACGTGCACTATTGCCTAGGCACGACACGACATCATAATATTATATTAGGTGTTCGATGTTGTGGTTTTATTACGATACCCGTGGGCCGTGGATCGCACGGCAGTTTCGCGAATATCGATCGATAGCTGCAGCGGCGTGTTTGATGACATTTATTCTGTCCGCGATGGTCGCCGCGCTCTTCTGCCGAATGTGTAAATAATATTTTTTAATATAAATACGTAAAATTACCGAACGAAAATATCGAAACCGGAAACGTGCGAAAAACTATACAGCGGGAAAACAATACGAGACAATAATACAAGTATATATACCTAATATAATAAAAGTAGGCAGGTACGTTAAACACGTTTCACTCGAACGACTCCAACGCTGTAAAACACTGCTCCGCGTAGTTACATATTTTTTTTCGTATTATCGTAGTCACTCGTAAAGAACGAAAAATTCATTACGAACTGCGAGCGCGTGGTCCGATCGCTATGAAAAAAATGCACTGGCGAACGTCCAAATAATAGGTGGTGTTTATAGGTTTTTTTTTTATTTTCTCCGCTCAACTCCTACCGCGGTACTTATATATTATACGATGTATATTTTCATTACGAACGGATCTATACTGCATAAGTCGGATGCACACAGCATAGGTATTATATATGGCCGGAAGAAGGTACACACTATTTTACACGCGTTTTCCGCGTCGCCGTTTTATGCTTTCCGCAGCAGCAGAGGAGGGGTCGGTTCTCGTATTTTTTTTTTCTTTACTTGGGATTATATTACGGCGCCTGAACGTACTTATACATAATATGTAGGTATATCGTGTACATATATGGTAAAATCAATAATATTATGTAATATCGGGTTTTTACCGTCTATTGTGTGTGTACAGATACGTGAGTGAATATATTAAGAAAAAAACAGTCTCTAAGTCATCGTGCGCGTGGCTAATCCTCAACGCAAAGAGTAAACGCGTATACACGCCATGGTTTTATACGTTATTTTATACGTATAAGTACTGCTTGTGTTTACATCATGAATACATTACACATGTATGCACTATGCATATTA
This sequence comes from Metopolophium dirhodum, assembly GCF_019925205.1. Lineage (NCBI taxonomy): Eukaryota > Metazoa > Arthropoda > Insecta > Hemiptera > Aphididae > Metopolophium > Metopolophium dirhodum. Next base: position 13,695,478 of record NC_083567.1, on the reverse strand, counting down.
TATATACTATACCTAGCTATATACTATGTATATATAATATTAGTCACTGTAGCTTTCCATTTTATATTGGTCATGAAAAGCATAAAGTATTTTTTAGTATTTCTTCTGTCCTTGAGGATTATAATTACTGCAAGGTCTTAGCCAACCAGCCCCCCCCCCCCCCCCATACCCCTATACTTTTAAACAGCGCTCCGCCGATTTTAGACGTCACGATAGGCGATATAAAGTCGGTGATATTTTCGCTGGGAAAGTTCACTGAAAACAACGAAATCATATGCCCCGAGTTTACGATGCAAATATATACAATCATTTCGTTACTCGACAAATCGATAGACGTATAATGTATACTAGATATATCATGTATACTGGACGCGAGGGGTGCATGACCCTGATCCATTGTGAAATTGTGTGTGTGTGTGTGCAGTGTACCCCCTATTTGTATTGACCTGGTTAGGGTGTGTGAAGTGTGCATGGGAACTGCGGCTGCGGTGGGGAGGGATATACGCACGCCAGACGGCTAGTCTATACAGTGCATTGTGTCGCCGCCGCGTCGTATGCATGAGTCAGCTTCGTCATCGTTTTTAATACCTAATACAATATTATTAAACACAATATTCGTCATTTCGGTCTGACCTCTCACCGTGTATGTTTATGATATATAGTCATCGCCGTCATTGCTGCCAATGAACTCTACTTCTGGTGCAGGTACCTATAATATTAATACCTATATTACGCGCCACATTCTGTTATCAGAGTTTTCGTTGGGCGGGGAGAAGGCGGTGGGAGTGCGTGAATTTCGAGACACATTTTTGTTTTATTCGGTTTTTGTTTACATTCATAATTATTTGCGTTTTTCTGCTTGCAGGTGCGTGTTATGGAGGAACGGCTTCAAGCCGAATGGACTACTCATCAACCCGATCAGGCTGAAAAGGAACAAGCCATTAGCAAGCTGGCGACTCAGGTTGAGGAACAGGTATGACTATTGTTACCAAAAATCAATACTATAATTAATATAATTAATGGCATATGATTGACACGTGCTTATATAGCGTCAGCTGAGGCTCCAGGATGCCAAAATGGTCGAAGCCAAAGCTGCACGCATCAAAGAATGGGTGACCAACAAACTGAGAGACCTGGAGGCCCAGAACCAGCACCTCCGAGAGCAGAATCACAAGTGCAACCAGCAGTTGGAGTTGCTCAGACGACACATGGCCCAACTGAGCGCCGACAAAATGGCCGTTAGTGCTTGTGCCGGGACGTCGTCGCCGCGCACCAGCACATCGTCCTTGCACAGGGCCAACAGCACTGGCTCTACACAGTGAGTGAAAACTTCCCCTACTGAATAACATCATAATGTAATATGCTATATCTAGGCCACATCAAATGTAGCCTGTTGGGTCCATGTACTATTTTTTTTTGCTAGCTCTATATAAAACTTCCGAAAAAATACAAACCGTTAAAAGCGAAATGATGGGTGTCCCATACACAGTTTCTAGGTAATTAATGGTTAACCTGCTACAGTTTAAAATAACAAAATTACTATAAAATATGTATTTCTATCAAAATTTCAAAAATTAGAAATACATGTGACGGGTCCTTAAAATAGACAGGCCCCTGTAACAGCCTCCCCCCCTTGTTGAGGTCCCTGGCTATATCACCAAATGGCTGCCGGTAAACGAACCTTATATCTGGAACTATATATCTGTAGACAAGAAAATTATTTAAACATTTTTTTTGATGGTGAATAAGGTTTTCATTAATTTTATTTTTTAATTTAGCCCTTACTTTCTTTCGATGAACATTACATTTTGATGGCCCTTAATAACTTTTTGAATTCCCTAAGGAGGCCGTTCAAAAATATTAATTGATGATGCCTGTGCTATATGATAACTGTACAAAATTATCATACTTACTGCCTGTCCTTTGCATATTTAGCGCCCTGTCCGACAACGAACCAGTTTACGCCCAGGTAGACCGGCACCACAAGAATCGAACGCCCGAACGGTCGCAGCGAACGCACCGCCGGCACATGTCCGCTTGCGTTCAAGTGCCGACCACCGAGTCCACCGACGGCCCGGACATGCCTGTCCACGAACAGTTGGTCAACGATCTGACCACCGCCGCCGATTCGCTCAACCTCAACTCTGCGATTAGACGTGAGTTCATAAAATACGATTTTATATCTTATGACATATTTAACGTTCGCACGACGAATGTTATCATATATTTGTCACTGTCGGTGGTATCTATATTATACCGTCTTCAGTAGGTGCCCAAAAGCTCAAAGCTGATTTGCGCTTTTGTGCCTTAACAATAAGAGAAAAGCACAAAATTCGATTTTATTATCTATGGGTATAATATATTAAAACCTATTATGCTTTAGTTGGTAAATTATTACTATATAATTATAATCAACTTAGAGCTTTCAATTTTCATTTTCATTTTACGGTGGGTACTCAAATTATTATAATTTTGATCTTTAAAATATCATATATAGAATATAATGTATTAATGTTATGCTTATTGCTTATACTACCTACCTACTTGATTTAAAACTCAATTTTCTTTTCATAAATATTTTTTAACCAATTGTTCAGATCCAATAATTAAACATTTGAAGGTAATAACTTATTTTCGTATATGGGTTGTTAAAAATGCAACATTTTCGCGATTGTGGGTGTTGTATATTTTTTTCTATTTTGGGTTACGTTTAAACGTATGGGTGACAGCTTACCCGGTACTGTTTAAGCCCACACAAGTATAAAACCATAAGGTCGCGCGTAAAAGCAGAGGCGCTCAACTGCCATATGAAGATACGCATATTTTGAAAAACATAAAAGATTACGATGTTTACCTGCACTATCTGACCAGATAGAAACATAACCTCACTTAACACTATCACCAAAAGCCTACAACGTGCAGCGTGCCGCAAAACAATGTTTTTGGTATATTACACTATATTACACCATTATATGTTACGCTATACACCACGCGCATAAGGCATTGTTTTCTTATTTTCAGTGTAATCTTCCTATAGCACTATCAAGGTTACAGATGTGTCCAAGGTTAGATTAAGGGAGATAATTTTTTATATTTTGTTACTGTTTCTCGGGTCAACCAATATGATTGGACCAGTGGATCGTAATATTTTCATTAAAACTACGCTGGGGAGCCTTTATTTAAAGTGTGTAGGTCAGTCAAACTTGAGATTGGATGTGTGTGGGCCCATGAACATTCGACGTATTATGTTATTGAATAGTTTTGATGTATATAGTTGGTGTAGGGATATTCTTGTTTTTATGGGTAAGACACGCTTGTGTCGTGGGTATAAAACCACTTTCAGCGCCTCTGCGTGAATATTGCGCACGCTCTACGTGAGCACGATATTATAATATAATGTGTAATGATTTATTGTTACAAGCATATGTAATGTGTAGTAAAACAAGCGACACCGTTTTTGGCAATTTAATATTTACAGCGAAATCCGTGTGCATCGAGTCGGACATCGCTCACGACTACGCGGAGATTTACACGCCTAGCCGGGAAAAACTGCCGTGGGACAAGGCGTGCAACAAGCCCCCGACGCCGCCTTTGCACAGGTTCCCGTCCTGGGAATCTCGGATCTACCAAGTCGCCAACGAAGGCCTTTCGGCGGCGCCCACGGAGCCGACCTCGACCGTGGTCGCCACTTCTTCCTCCAACACCGCCGCCGTCGTGCATCCGACCAGAGTGGTGACGTCGCAAGGGTATTGCGATATAAGCGTTCCGGTGTACGCCACTGTGAAAGGCGTGAGTATAAATTCGTACAGCAGAGCATAGGCGCAAATAGGTTTAAAATTCTAGGGGGGGGGGGGGGGGCTACAGCCCATGTAACACAAATATTAATATCAAATAATACCTATAGGGAACTTATATCTAAATAAATAAGGTTTTTTTTTATGGGGTGGGGGGCTAAATTGTAGTTGGGGGGTTTGGCCTTCCCCTAGTTGTGCCACTGTACAACAGGTGCTTGTGTGTTATCGTATTCTACACCTAAAAGTAAAAAAAATATGGGAAATATCTTGTTTCAATGTCTCATCGTTTATTATCTTTATATATAAACATCTTATGACAAATTTAAAATAAATATTGGTCGCAAAAATATATACCTAAACAAATAACTCTTCAACGGTTGTGTTGCCAGCTCAGCTGATGGTGGATACAACTTGTGATATCTTTAAATTTGTTATGGAACATATTATACAGTTCTCTTGTATTTTTGTGTCCTTATATTGAGAACGATAGGAATCGGTCATTCACCTATGATAGTCCTGGAGTGCCTTTCGTTTCTCATTTTCGCTGACCCCAGAAATCGTTTAATTGGGTAAATGCCAGTCTGCAGGGGTCAACAAAATTGTATTTGTGGTTTACTAGTAAATTCGTAAAAGATACAAAGTTTTTAATATGTCATAACTTTTCCAACAACATGCAATTATTATGGGCCCAAACTATGCATTTTTATGATTCACGATATTTTCTATGTATTTATTATTTTTTTTGGAGAGGGAAGATTAACTAAATGATACATCGTAAGTAATATTCGTTCGTTTTTTGGCGATCGTCGTTTAGATTATTTTATGATTTTTTTAAAAATATTTTTTTGTATGTATGTAATATGTATATGCAGAGAGCCAGTCAGATCAGGTCTAGCCCGTTCACCGGTGACTCGTCGGACGACTCAAGTGACGGCGAAGGGGAGCACACCAACACGGCAAACACGCACAGCGTGGCAACCAGGATCACGAACAGCAGTAGCACCGACAACACGGACACCTCGCTGTCCAGTTCCAGTCCCAGCAAGAGTCACAAGACCGCGTCGACGTTTTCGCCGGTCAAACACAACTCTTCCGGGTCGCCGTCGAAAAGTACGAATTCGGTTCAATATCCCATAGATAAAAATATCCAGGCGGCGGGGGACTTACTTACGACTAATAATGAATAACAATGTTTTCCACAGATACTTCGATGGAGTCGGGAATATCGGACGACTACGCGATCCCGCCAGACGCCATGTCGTGCGGTGAAGATTCCACGGAGTGGTCGTCGTTGGTGCTCAGGTTGAACTTGAACGGTGCTGCGGTTGTCGCCGACAGCCCGAGCAGGTGCGCCAAAACGGGCATACTCGACAAATCCGGACATTTAGCCAAGCTCGGTGGCAAGTTAAAGACGTGGAGACGACGATTCTTCGTGCTGAGCAACGGCAAACTTCGTTATTGGAAAACACAAGTAAATAACATCGCCAAACTTTTTCATCCAGAAATTTATTAAATATAATAATATTATGCTCATAGGCGTAAAATTTTAGAGTGGCTACAAAACTGTTCATTAAAAATAATCAATTAGGGGCTTATATCTAAATCAATAAGTGATATTTGGAGGGGGGGCTAAGCCTATGTTTGTTTTATTGTTATAGCTAGTTAGCAGTCTCGTGATTTGAATCATTTTTATCAATGGTTTGGTATTGTTTGTGAATTGAATTTTCCTTTACAGAATGATGTAGCACGAAAACCTCAACGTGAAATCACAATCGACGATCTATGTCGAATAACCCGAGCGGATGGTGCTGCTACGTTCGAAATATCAACAACCAAAAAGACGTTTTACCTAACAGCAGATTCAATTGCAGCCATGGAAGATTGGGTTAAAGTTTTACAAGTAATTTCCATTTGTTTTGTTCATCTCATCTTGCATAATGTTTATTAATCTATATTTGTTGCATTTCATATAGAACGTTCAAAGACATAACGCTACCAAGTTGCTACTGAACAACGAAAACAATAAACCAACTATTCAAGGGTGGTTAACGAAAGTGAGAAATGGACATGCAAAACGGTGCTGGTGTGTACTCGTAGGAAAGACATTTTTATATTTCAAATCGTCAACAGATACGGTAAATTAAATATTATTAATAGTTTTGTTTAATTTTTTAATTATTTATACTTTTTTAAAAACATTTTAGAGTGCATTTGGACAAATAAACATGCGAGATTGCCGTGTAGAAACCGTTGACCATGTTTCAGACTCTGATAGCGAAGAACGAGATTCCAATCAGCCGCCAACGATAGCTTTGCACCCATCACATCAAGGTCCTCCAACTTATTTATTGATGTCTTCTAAACAAGAAAAGGTTTGATTAAAATAAACCTATTGTATAATCTTTTATATTTAATTTTTATCTATCCATTCTGATTACAGGATTCTTGGTTATACCACCTTACTGTAGTTTCGGGTAGTGGATCACAATCTGGATCACAATTTGAACAGCTCATACAAAAACTAATGGAAGCATCTGGAGATCCAAGTAAATTAATTTTCATTAACTTTTTCTGCAACAAAAGTCATCATTAACAATACCTATATAATTTCTTTCAGATTGTGTGTTGTGGAAACATCCAACTCTATTGCACTCCAAAGAAGCGATTAGTACGCCATTGACTACCCTATCTATAGAATCGTTACAATACGAAGCTATTAAATTATTCAAGGTATGTGTAAATAAATAATCCAATATCCATGCCATTGTTTTAACATTATTTTATGATTTTTGTTTCTTTTAGAGTTGTCAGTTATTCATGTCAGTGGCCATCGAAAACGCTGGTATTGATTACCATGTGGTATTAGCACAAAATGCATTACAGTTGTGCTTGGACAACTGGGAACTGCAGGCTGAGTTATTATGTGCTCTAGTCAAACAGACGTCTAGGCACGCGTCACACAAACATGGAGTCCAGGTATTCTCCAAACTGCGGCATCGTGTAAGTTCCCCTTCCCATTGCTTTTTTTGAAATTAAAAAAACAGTCATGTGATCACAATTTATTATTCCAACACTTCAAATAGTCAATAAATTTAGTTCAAATATTTTTTACATTTATTAAACGACTTTAATGTATACAATAAACATTGTATCATGTATATTGACTGTTTTGTTAATTTCTAGCTTTTATTGTGATTATTATTTACTTATTTTTAACTACTCGGTGTATGTTTATTTGCTATGTATTTTTAATGATGGCTACTGTAGATCACATTATTATTCCAAGACTACAAATATTCTTAAATAATTACAATTTCTAATAATATTATTTTCTATAATTTTAAAATGTCTTTCATGATCTGATAACTAAAACAATTTTAAATTAAACTTTTTTAGTTATTTTACACAATTTGAATTACGTGACATTGTGACTAATGCCGGGTTGCATACAAAATGTATTCATTTAATTGTCCACTAAAATGTAATGGATCAATCATGGGCCACTGAATCACGTTTGAGAGAGATGTTCAACAGCTCACTATTGATTCTTTAGTTTTTGTTTATGCAACCCAGCATAGCTATTATGATATTTCTGCAGTTAACCATCATTTTTAATTTTAATTAAACAAAAAACATTGCACACGTGGTGTCCACTCATAAAATGTCTACATTTGTCCTCATATTTTTATCACAGAGTTTTGAAACTGGTTTGATTATGAATCTACTATTCCTCCACCTATGGATACAGGATATTGTTTAAACTTTTAGGGCAAACATTAACATTCAATTTAATAGTATTTATAATAATAATAATAATAATAATAATAATAATAATAATAATAATAATAATAATAATAATAATAATAATAATAATAAAAAGAATTAATTAACTATTAAAAAATAAAAATATATTGTAAAGATTAGCTGTGTGACATCAATTAATCAATATTTTATTTTCAATGTGCTGTTTCAAATTTATTTGAATTGTTGTTGTCTATTTAGTTTGTATCACTATTCACAGTTATCTACTTTGAGCAGATAACACTGTAGTTTACATTGAGTGTTATAGTAAGATTTAGTTAAAACAATAGTTATATATTGCATTATTTTATTTTAACAATTTGTTATTTAATAAAATGTAATATATTTAAACAGTTTATACCTCTTGTGATACAATTCTTAACCCGTTTCAAACCCTTTATATTTTCTGATAATAAAGCATTATTTTATTAATTTATATCTTAAAATGTAATTTGTATTTTGTATTTTTATTTTGCTCAATTTAACAGTTTATTTGCAATATCCTTTTTTTTTTAATATTGTGCATGTAATCGCATGATTTCAAAATACATATTGTTTAATATGTGATCTGACCAAAAATAATGATAACTAACTCAAACGAAAGCTGCAGTTTGTGGGTCATTTCTAAAATTGTGGAGGGGGCTATATTATTATGGCAAACACACACTAGTTGAGAGGTTTAGGCATTTAGGCACCGCGTGTCCACTGTTTTTTCAGCAACTTTTATTGTGCGCCACACAGTCGCTGTTCACATGTGATGCTGCCCTGGCATCATCGCCCACTATCAGCACGACCCAGTCAGTGGTTCCCGGATCACCAAACCACAGCATGACTGCACCTTCAAGCCCAGCCACATCATCATTACTAGACCACTGCAAAGCCAATCCACCAACTTATGTGTTTGTTCAGGGCTGGCAATTGTTGGCACTGGCTGTGTCTCTATATGTACCAAAAAACACCAAACTCCTTTGGTTCCTCAAACTGCACTTAAAACGCAATATTGATAACAAGTATGTAATAATTTAAAAATAGTGGTGTGGACTGTAGAGTTTTAATGACTATATTTCTTTTCTAGGACTGAATGTGGAAAGTATGCTGCATACTGTGAACGTGCACTTGAACGAACAATATTGAATGGCACACGAGAAGTGAAACCGTCCAGAATGGAAGTACTGTCGATTTTATTGAAAAATCCTTATCACCATTCGTTACCACACTCCATACCTGTTCATATGCTTAACGGGACCTACCAGGTACAGAAAAATTACTTATGATAAAACAGTGATACATTTTTATTGCCTCAATATCTTATTATTAATTATTTTGGTTTTGAAGGTGGTTGGTTTTGATGGGTCAACAACTATTGAAGAGTTTTTGTGCACGCTTAATCAAGAAACTGGATGCCGAGATAGTCAACATTCAGGTTTCACATTGTTTAGCGATGATCCCATCGAAAAAGACCTCGAACACTATATCGAATCCCAAGCCAAGGTTTTATACAATTTGAGTTTGTTTGTTGAAGTAATAAATTTAAAATTATTTATAATTTTATAGTTGTGTGATGTAATATCAAAATGGGAAACTGCATTGCGTGAAAAGGGTTCTGGAAAATTTGAAAACACTAGAGTCATACGACTGATTTTTAAGAACAGACTGTACTTCAAGTCATTTGTGAAGAAGGAATCTGATCGGGAGAGGTTGTTGCTATGCTATCAAGTAAATCAACAAGTGGTCCAAGGCCGATTCCCTCTTACCAAAGAGCTTGCATTGGAGTTAGCTGCTTTAATGGCACAGGTATGACACATCAACTTAGTATGTTTTTAAGGTATTAAGTTTATACATTTCTTAAACAATTTAAACAATGTAATTTACTGCTTTGAATTTAGATCGATTTTGGTGAGTTCTATTGTGATAAAAATCGTGGCAGTGGTGGTACTACTAAAGAATTACAAGTACTTCAAGCGCTTGATAAATTTTATCCATTTCGATACCGTGATGGGGCTTCCCAAGAAGCAATAAAGTATGCAAATTAACTCATGCATATTGAATACATTTTTTTTTAATTTAAATAAATTGTAATTATTGTCATTATATATTTTAGACACCTCCAAACTGGTCTTCAAGAGAAATGGATGTCTCTAAAAGGAAGGAATTTAGTTGATTGTGTTAGGATATACTTGACTTGTACCAGAAAGTGGCCATATTTTGGATGCACTCTTTTCCAAGCTAAAGTGAGTGCTGATGAATGATACAAATTACTACTGAATAGATTACTATTATTCTATTATTATTCATGCTTAATTTTTTTTTTTCAAACAGATGAAGCATGGAGAAAATACTGTGCTGCCAGGCACTGTTGTATGGTTGGCTGTTTCTGAAGACAGCATCAGTCTGTTGGAATTGCGTTCAATGCAACTTATTGAAACATATATGTTTGGGCAAGTTCTGACATTCGGTGGTTGTCAGGACGATTTTATGTTGGTTATAGCATCTGATTCTGCTATCATAGAATCCCATAAACTTTTGTTTTCTCTAAGCAAACCAAAGGTAAATTCAAAATCCTTAAATGAAAATTGATTTTTAATAAGTGCTTTATGATTGATAGATCCTTGAAATAACATTGTTGATTGCCGACTACATGAATGCATTAGCTCAGAACAGCGCATCACTTAGCAGTACACTGAGCCGCAACATGCAGCCTGACATATTAAAAGCTACTCCAGACCATCAATTGCATAGAAATGATTCACAAATTAAGAAGCGTATTGACTCATGACAATAAATGTATACATAGTATTCGAATTATTATGTGCCACACTATTAATTGTTGTGCTTGCACTACGGCCATACAATATAACAATATACCTACTATATTATTATAAAATGAAATACATTTCATTATTTACAGTTTTAATTTAACGCTAATATAACATAATTATTTTTTTTTTATTTAAGTATTTTAATTTTGGCTGATAATGCCATAAATTTACAAAGTTTAATTTTTAGCGAATACTCGTTGAATAACGCACGAATGCAAAAAGACTAGTAACTTTAGGTGTTATAATATTATATAAAATTAGCCTAAAAATTATGTTACCAAGTGGTTGTACAAAATCCAATTAATATTGTTAAAAAATAAATGAATAAAATAAATAATTATATTGTCTCGATGAGGTACTTACGTGGCCATTGATAACCGACTGCCATTATTAGCAGGGTTTGCAGCCTCTTTTAGCATGTATATTCATCATTAAACACCATTTTATCCTGTAACGATTAATTAATTTTCATTTAATAATTTGTTACAATTCGAATTTATACAAATTGGAGTCTGATAAGAAATGTGTTCAATTTTTCATTTTGAATGCCCCTTTAAAAATAATTTTACTGTTTTCATTTTTATTCTTGTTAATATTTTTATCAGCCAAACTAATTTTGATTTCTAACTATGGATGTTCACGAGTACATTTCAACCCAAAGAAAATTGTACCTATCTAATTGTTTTTTTTTTTTTTATGAGATTTTTAATGAAAACAAAACTTTTTTTTGTTTTGTTTTTTGTGCTTAACAGACCTAACATCACATTTTTACTCTAATAAAAGAAAAGGTTGTGCTATTGGTTTTGTACTTTTGTGTTTTATTAGTATATTACCCATGAACTGATACAGAGTGTTAGTATACAGTAATAAATTGCACTTTGAAGATCATAACAGTGTACTCATTGACTACAGTCAATACACAATGTATATTGTTATATATTTATATATATACATTCGTCCATTAAACAAAGCCACAGATTAAAACTGACCACAAGAGGCTATCGTCTCAGTAACCAGGTATTTGACTTTTAATGATCATCATTATTATGGAAGCGGGTGATAACGTATATTAAGTCTCGGTCTAAGTCTAAGTGTAAATTGAATTAGTATGGTACACTGAAAGACTCTTTAAGCCCATTGTATTATATACATAATGATATAATATATTCAGGGCTGGATTAATGTGTGATTTTTTGTTTTTTAGCCATACTATAAACTATAAAATGTCAGGGAACAACTGCGCCCTTGCCTCCCTCCCGGCACCCACACACACAAACAGATTACGCTTATGAAAGTATAGACCAGCGATTCTCTAAGGGTGGCCAATACTTACATTATAAAACTGTATCAAAAATCAGTGATTGAGAACTGTTGATGTGGTGTAGTAGGTACCTATAGTTATAGTAGAGAAGTCTAATAGGTACTTATTACCTAATGTCCTAACCCATAAAGATATTATAAAAATATGGTAAAATAAAACCACTAATTTATGATTAGAAATTAAATCTAATATTATATTATAATATTTCAGATACAAACGAGACAATGCCTCATTAGCGATTTTATATAATGTTTAAGGTTGTTTTCATTAGCTTGTAGTTGCACAATAACTTTCGATGATTTCAGGATTCATGCCATGTATGTTTACATGAAATTAAGTATACCTACTCTTTTTATTGTGTTATTTATTAATAAAAAAGCTGGAATATTCAACATTAATTTAAGGTACTTCATAAAATATACTTATGGATATCTAATAATTTAGGAAATACAACAAACGTATAATTGTTTTTATATATATACAGGGTGATTCACCAAGCATGCTCACCCCCTTTTTTCTTCAATAATGCAGTTATTAAAAATCTGATTTTTTGTACTACTTAAGAAGTGTCCTGTGGATATACCAGCTTCTGTTTTTCAAAATGAAATCCTATTCCACTATAATTTATACAGTAGGTAATTTTTCTGAAATTTTGGAAAAATCAAAAACAAAATTGGTACGAGTAGTTTTTGAAATATTTTACTTTGTGTTCTTTGGATGAATGGTCCATTATGGTAATGGGTTGATAAGATAGATGAGGCCATGGTGATTTGCAAATTGTAGTCATTAATATTAATAATTTGTAAAAACTGCACAAGTATAATTATAAATACTAGATCCAATTTTAAGTCTATATCCGGACCCCATGAAGTCCCCCCCCTAAATACGCCACTGACGATGAGCGACAGTAAGTGAAAATTATATTTTGCAAAAGACATAACAGCAAATGTAATACATAGACCCAGCGGGGTCACTCGCTCGGACAATTAAAGTCGAAAACATCCCTTGATTTGTTATGTAAAACCACCTTGGCCAGTGTGCCCTTGGGTAGGTCTCGAGGTAACGACAAACTTCGGAACAAATCTACTTTGCTCTACCTCCCTGGAGTAGAAATAGTCAACCGAATTTGAGCAAGCACTGTAATATCGGAAACTTTGATTTGTCCTAAATTTCCGAAAATTATTACAAACACTTAAATTTAGTATACCTACTAGTATTAGTATTTTGGGGGGGAAAAAATTTTAAAAAAAAATGGTGTCTGGTAAAATAAATTTATACCAATCCTATGGGCTGGATCAATCTCATTCAGGGTCATTTGAAGGGTCAGCCTCTGGAGCTAGAGTCTCCGCAAGCCTATTCTATCGACGACTGTGATAGTATCATACAACTATATTATACTAGAATACAAGATACCTACATGTCTTTATAAAGTAAACAATAATTTGGTGGGAACTTTGTCGGAAGAAGGATTCTCATTTTTCTGGTTGTTTATAAATTTTGAGGTACCTACATAATGTTATTATGAATAACAATATTGCAACCAAAGGAGAAAATAAAAAGATATAGGTACATAGATTTTTGAATGATGATTTTGTTAATTTATTAGGTACCTACATGTGGAAGTAAATTAGAAGCTTATGCTTATGGCGATAGAAAACATTTTCTATACGAAATAAATAATGATTGAAACTGTTAAAATACTCAAGTCTAAAAGTACATTATTAATGAATAAGCTTTCTTATCATTTTTAAAATTAGTTCACTAATAGTAATATAGTATGGATTTGACAAGCATTTGTGTGCACCTGGTTCTACCATAAAATATTTTTTTCAGAGTTCATTATTAATGATCTCTTACTTCATACATTTTCGATAATCTATTATTCATAATTCTTCATTAACAATCGCATGATTACCTGAAATGATCGATTAAATTACGTAAATGCTTTTTAATGACTGCGGCAACTGGCTAGGTGTAATTATTATAATTTATTAATTACATCAAATTCAGACATGTCCGTATACATAGGTAATAGCTGGTAGGTACGCACATTGACCTATTATAATGTTCTAATGTATACTAAATTGTATATAGGATTTATGTACTAAATTAATTGCTTTATTTAAATTTAAATAAAGCTCAATAAAATATATTCTTTTATTGTATGAGAAAAAATGCTATCAATTTTAGGTAATTTATCATTTATTCGGGTTTTGGGTTTCGGGTAATGGATTTATTGAGGGTTCAAACCGGAATAAAAAATTTAAACTAACGTTCGTGTTTTAATAACCGTTATTATTCGGGTTAATATTGGTTAATGCGGGTGTTTATTAGTAGTCTATATAAAAAACACAACTTTTGAAGGCTGAGACCCCTAAGAATAAATTGTTAACCCGAAAGAAAATTATAAAAAAGATGTTTTATGTTATTTACAATAAAATATAAATTCCTAACATGAATGAGTAACATTTGTCTTAGACCAAACTCGGTTTATTAATGTACAGTAGTTATATTTTTCTAAGAATAGCTACCTATTTATTTACTACTTGCCAAGTCGATGGAATCGATGCATATAAGACATAAATTAACTAAAATGTTTAAAATAGGTAAGCCATAAGAAGTATTTATTAGTAAAAATATTTATTTAAATATTCAGTCATACTATTTTTAACCTACTTACCAGTTATCACCATTTGTATAGACAAGATTCGTAAATCTAAAGTTTTAAGATTATTTTCTTATCGTTTTTATGGGGAATTGTATAACTTTTTGTCTGTGTCGGGGGGCATTCCTCTAATAATTTTTTGACTTTCAGATCTGCGTTTTCTACATAATAGAATCAGTACGTCCAGTCAATATATTAAGATATCTGTCGGAGACGCGTGACACTTGTATGATTATTGTATTATACCCATTTCCTAGTGACATGACATGTTTTGGGAATGTATTATGCAATATAATGCGATACAAAACATTATTATTTTATATTGGTTTCTAAATTCTAAATGGAACCCCCGCCGTGTACTAATCTAAATGTCTCACGTGCATGTTAATTGCACGTGTCATCGGCAGTTCTCCACTTTTTTAGATATTTTTTATATGTACCTATATTTAATATATTATATACAATAATATACAGGGTTATTCAAAACGATTCGTCTGAAGGTCTGCACTTGGCTCCCTAGGTCACCTTATCTTACGCCATGTGGCTACTTCTTTTGGAGACATGGCAAAGACCGACCACCCAACTGTGTACCTACTAGTGCTACTAGGTACCGGCGCGGCCAATATCTGCACGCCATTGCCGTATCAACCACATTGCAGATGAGCTAAAGAATTAGCAGAATCTGCAATGACAACGGATGTGCATGGAGTGAATTTGAGTTCCGACAATATTATATATATTATTGTTTATATGACCAAGAACACATAGAAAAAGTATGGGTACATTGGTACAACCTGTACAGTGTACCTGTACCATTAATTAAATTTCAAATATTATTGTTTTATTTAATGTATCCTAGCTATAATATTATTTAATACTACTATCTAAATCTATTAATACTAATAGTATAATGTGTGGCAAGGGCGGTAAGTGAGCCATTTCAGTCACAGACGATCGTTCCCATTTCGCCCAAGACTGAAATTGCCTTCCCGCACGAGCCACACACACTATTTTTTGTCACGCCTCTGCGTTCATCGATCACGGCAAAGGTAATGCAGGAGGGATCTATGCAACAACTAGTCCATAATTCTACGGCCACAATATTTCATGATAGAAACGATTTGGTTATATTTATTTTAAGCGTCACGCATGACGCATGGAGGTTATAACATGATTATAAGATGTAACCAAAAGTTTATGTTTTTTAAAGACCGACGACCGTGGTATAGATTTCAGTGTCTGTTTGCGCAAGGTATACGCGCGTAAAATGTGAGCGCAACACTTTTGGGGATTTCCACTTTACCACCCGGCACTTCTTGCCATTTCCAATTAACCGTCCGGCACTATTAGGGCCCCTGCAAACCCTATTAATTGTTCATGAAAACGACCTTAGCGACTGACAAAAATTAAAGTACTTCTAGTGGTTCGATTTAAAAAAATGTAAAGATGTTTTAATTTGTCAACAAATATACTTTGCATCGGTCGGAGCATATTTTTTTATATTTTAGATATTTTTTAATATATTCATTATTAAAAATGTATACATTTATAAAATGTAAAATATTTATTCTCGTCAAGAATTTGCTAAAATTGAAAAAGTGCTCCGACCGATGCAAAGTAAACTTGTTTACCAACACAAACATCTTTACATTTTTTAAATCTAACCACTAGAAGTACCTTAATTTTTGTCAGTGCGACGGCTATATTTTCCCGTCCATAAATTGGTTTTCTAATGACATTAAATGACTTGTGCATGTGCGAGTATGCGACCATAAACCAGATGAGAAATAACAATTAAGTGTAAATTGATGCAGTTCGCGGGCGATGGTAGGGGAGTATACACACACTAATGATCATTTACTACACACACAAAGACGATCAGTTATCGCAGTAACGAAATAATTGCCTAAACACAACTCCTTAAAAATTACACATTTGCAGGGGCCTTAAGGATTCCCACTTTACCACCAGCTGGACGGAAAAAGGACGCTTTCCAACGCTTCAACCGCTAATCGCTATCGAAAACCAAACTTGGTAGCAACTGATGAATCATTTTGAATAACTCTGTAGGTATATATATATGTATACTTATATATTTATATTGTGCACTTGTGTTTATAGGTACCTACTATTATATACTATAATAGGCTAGGAAAGGTATACTATTATCGCAAACAAACAGTTCACCCTGCTGATCGGAAAAAAAAAAATGTATACTATTATAGGTGCCTATGCTACATATTACCAGTGTTGTGCATTATCTAGATAATTTTATCTAGATAAGTTATCTAGATAAAAATATTTATCTTTTTATCTTATCTAGATAAAATAAATATACACTATCTTTTTATCTTATCTAGATAAATAAAATAGTTATCTGAGAAAAATTATCTAGATAATTTTTTTTGTGAGAAATAAATTTTCTAAGTTTGTTTTGCTATTTTTATTCGATTTTATTTTCAAGTTATAATAATTGTAAATATTTACACGTCGACTATTTTGAAAAATTTAACTATTTTGTTAATTATTAACATGATAATTTTTATTCAGTTATTGTTTAGTTATCATTTTGAATTTTAATATAAGGTATTATTAACTGATTAATGATTATAAATAAAATACTTTTAAAAAGAAAAAGTTTTACTATATAGTGATTATGTTTTGTTTTTATAAATTATAGTTAGGTATTAAGTAATAAACAAAAAAAAGCAGATTTTACTTATTTTGTGTCTCCAATAGTAAAATAAATCATAATCTTATACTTTATTATTATTATTTTTTTAATTCAAAGGCTTTGATTACAGTGATTATTAGCCTAAGTTTGCATCCTAAATGTACTTAGAAAATATTAGAGAAAAGTGCAAATAATAGAAAAAAGAGAACAAACTTTATATTATTTCATTTATAACGAAATTGCCATTTTACAAATGCAAGCTTTAAATTATGTAAGTTTTTTTCAATTATCTGTTTTTTATCTAGATAAATGTGGTTATCTTTTATCTTTTATCTAGATAAATATTTTAAGTATTATATATTATCTTATCTAGATAAATATTCAATGAATTATCTGTTATCTTATCTAGATAATTTTTTAGTTATCTTTGCACAACACTGCATATTACTTACATATAAACTTCCCCTCGAACACGCAAGCCGCGACGGCATGCAATGTGATATAATATAATATTCCACGCGTGGCGACCTTTCTATATTATTAATTACAATACAATTTACTACTTTCTACAAAATATGGCGTATTCGCGTATGGAAATATAACATAATTCTACCTACCCGTGTGAATATAATAATAACGCGTTATATATATTTTATTTACAGCGCATATCCGTGGTATGAAAATTGCAGTGCGAATAGCCATCACAGTATTGCGCCATATTAACATTGAATGTAATAGTACGCTACTGTGCATAATATATCTTACTAGGGCATTACAATTCAGCTTGCAGGATTTCGTTAAAAGAGTCGGGAGTTTACCAATTGCGCTTAAAATTACCTTTTCATATACCAATTGCACTCTAAACATTTTAGGGTTGATATACCAATTGCGCTCTAAAATGTTTAGGGTCGATAGACCAATTGCGCTTATACATTTTACACTACCTAAGGAAAACTTATTAGTCAGTTATAATTATATAATAAATGCTCGTCCGGAGTTATACGATTTTTACGGGGGGTTGAGATCAAGTATTTGGTGACTGGAATATAATTTATGCCGACTGTAAAAATGTCGACCCGTAATTTCTTAAAACAAACTATGTGAAGTTCCTTATTTTGGGTTTTTCTGTATAATAGGTTATAATATTTCTGTTAATTGTATTACCTTAGCACTACTTACCGCACATGAATTAAGGGCAGCACTTAACTCATGACCTATAAGTCACGTGTTGACCCTAAGGCCTAAACTAAAATAAAATAATAGGTGGTTAAATCATAAAGTAATAAGATGGCTATATTAATAGCAGGGCAACTACAGTAAAATTATACAATTGGTCAATAATAACATGCTGATTTAAAAAAATATTTTCTGGTAAGTACGCCAAGTATCAAATGCCTACATAATATAATATTAATAAATAAATAATTTTATTTCAAATTAAACAATAAAATAATATAGGATAAGGAAAACTTATTAGTTAGTTGTAATTATAAATAAAATAAAAATAAACGAATAGGTACACTGATCACAAGTTTGATCGTCAATTATTCAAAATTAAATTGTAATTATAAAAATAGTAAAAATATATATGAACAAATAAATGATTTTTTGGGAGTATTATAATTCACATTTAAACATTTTTACAATAATAATAACACGACGTTTGATAAAATTCCCGATAGTGTTATAAAATATAATATTATAACCAGTAATCAATTATTGATCAATAAAAACGTTTTTAATTTTTAAGAATTTTGGTGTTTTTATGTTGATGTTGATGGACTTAGATCGAACAACAATATTTTTATATCTGAAGGTAGCCGCTAGGTTAATTTGAATACAAGCGCAATTGGTATATTGACCGTAAAATATAAAGAGCGCAATTGGTGTACTAACCGTAAAATATAAGAGGCGCAATTGGTAGACTGACCCTAAAATACAAATTTTGTTTTAGGCGCAATTGGTCCATGCCCAAAGAGTCGACCTGTTAAAAATCAGGACAATTTGATATAATAAAATATACCTACATAATATTGGAAGTGCAGCAAAATCCTACCAGGCGGATTCCCACCTTTGATTGACGGTCTCGTGTTACCTATTATTTTTTTTTCCGATAAGCCATACAATTAATAAGCCACGTTAACATACAATGTAGAAGTTGCAACTTAATATATCACCAAGCATGCTAACCCCCTTTTTTCTTTAATAATGCAGTTTTTCAAAATTTGATTTTTGATATTTTTAAATTCTTGACATTTTTTCCGAATACAATTCCGTTTTTCAAATGAGAACCCCATTTTTTAATGTAAATTATTTAGCGGATATTTTTTTTGAAAATTTCGATGTACCAAAGTCCATATTCAAAAACTCGAACGAGTAGTTTCTTAGTTATTTAAATGTTTATTCAAAGGGTAATAAATAATAATAGTCCTTAAAATTTGTTTTACAAAAGTATAAAACGGATATAATAATGGTAAAATAAGTAAAATTCCAAACAAATTCACTTGGTAAGCTAATAGTAACAACATACAAATATATCTTCGTCAAAACTAAGTTAAGATGACACTACACGGTCAATTGATGTCTCCGTCTTACAAGTGGGTAACATATAGCAAATTGTACGTTCAGCAGATCACGTTTAGCTCCGTTAGTTTAAAAATTAGAGCGAATTAAACTCTCATAAAATTTAAAGGTAAGACTATTATCTTGGGAAACTTTAAAGATTTGTATTAAATTTTAATTTTAAAGCAAGTATTTTAAAATTGTAAATTGTTTGTACATATTATATGTTGTACCTATACACATTTATGTGAATTAAATAACACTAATAAATTGACTTCCTATATACAACGAGTAGGTACCTACTACCCTTATAAATTATGATAAAGAAAACAACTAGGTTAAATTTAATTATATAAAGAATATGGTTAGTCGGAAAAGAGGTTCAAGTGTGGCGATCGTGTGACACGAACACTTTATCGAATGCCGGTTTTTCAATAAAGTTCTTATAATATTATTTGTGTGTGTCTTAATTTATCGGCATAATATTATACGACATTACCTACTAGAATATGGTTCGTTGTAAACTTATAAATATTTTATTCAATGTGCATCACGCTATCACGCATAGGCAGTATGCACACCTAACATTTTTTTCGTCGAGGAAGTAACGAAAGAAAATAATATAATGTTCTGCCATTGTCCATATTTGACACGCAAATCTAGTAAAAATGAATAAACTCAAGTCCACGGTGACCGTGTTTTCTGCACTGGTAGCGTTTCTACAGGGGGATACGCCCCCCCCCTACCAGACCAAATTTTGTTCACGATACAACATGGGTTTAACAATGTGAATATAATATGTGTACACTGAATTTAATATATTTTGTTATTTACCTGTATACATATTTTACATACACGATATTATACATTTAATATTTAATATTTATACATAAATATAGTTCGTGGGTACTTGGAACTTTTAAAGTATGTCAAATGAGATGATTTTGGCAAAAATGAATGTAACATTTACTGTTTTACTAATAGCAGAACAGCAAAGTCACTTGCCCACCTTTAATACATTTTAATATTTTTCCGAATTTTTAAAAAAATCTTATAATATTATGATACTTTGTAGTTTTTGTTTGGTGGGTAAATTCTATGGTAGGTACCTACATCAGTATTAACATATAAGTTAATAACAAACATATTTGATATAATATTATTGTAATATATGCATGTTTTTGGAAAAAAAATTGTTCAACCTTATGTTGAGAAAAATTAATTCCTTATAATACAGCTTTGAATATTTATGTATTAATAAAAATATTTTCTTCAATATACGAAAGTATACCTTAAAATATACCTTCGTCCATCTTATTAGTGCACATTCGTGATTTTGTTGGCGTTGTCTTTTTGTCTCATTGACACATACATCATCGGCTAAAATAAATGAAGTATTCAACTCTATTTTATTAATGTATAACAATAATTATTAAATGGTTAAAAATAAATTGGTCTACAACCCGTATGGATTATGGAAGTACAAAATATCCAAAACAACAATTATAAATATAATATAATATGAGTAGGTGGCTATAGAATTAAGAATTATTACTAGGTATATACATATTATTGGTAAATGCTAGTATTCTATACGGCACGCACAGACTTTGTTCGCAGGGTATGCGGCTGATAAAATATGCTCCCTCCTATGATATAAATGCTCTTTAAATTAATGTAAATGATAGGCCGCTATGATAGGACGCATAGGTCAGTAGGATAACTGATAACTGATAATAGTAACTTGATTATTTGCATGGTAAAGATATTTTTTTATAAATTGATCATTGTTAACCACGGTTATTTGCTCAGGTCTGTTATATGCCGCTATGGTGCATGCGTGTATATCATTAGTCTATGAGCCATCAATGCATCATAGACCAATAAAGGTATGGGTATCCCAATGTATTATAGCTATCTCATTTTAACAACAAAGGTCCCGCGGCTGTATTGAAGGAGTAAGTTGGACGAGCAGTCCATATATCTCTATAGATCTATGTGCGGTATACGTATAGTGAACTATATAGCACATACCCTGCATACCCCGTGCGCACGCCTATATGTTCTACAGGGATATATTAATTATTTAATAAGATATTAAAATAAATGATTTTGTGTTATCCATCAGTTTTTTTGTTTTTCTTTAAGATATTTTAAAGGACCTCACGTTCTTCACAATTTACCAATTTTTATAATGCATACGGAAACATCATATCGTAATACACTAATCTCTAATATAGTAATGTCGTATAAAATTTCAATTTGTGATGTATCAATTATATAAAATAATGTTTGTACAATAAATCATATTTAAAAATGTCTTATAATTTATAATAGTAATATGTTTTCTTATTTTATACATTTGTAATAGCTATAATGTACAATGCTAAATGTCCATATCTATAAAATAGTATGAAAAAGGATTACGGCTGTATATAAGGCTTCATATATATATATATATATATATATTGCGGACGCGACTAGCGATTACAACGATATCCGAACTAACTCGTGACGAGTCCAAAGCGCCTTGCAGCGAAACACGATTATTACTATAAAAAGGTTAGGTTAGGTTAGGTTAGGTTAGGTATAAAACACGAACAGCGATAATTCCATAATAATTATAATCAATGGTTATACGTAGAAATTTATAATAATTATAATTATAGCCATTATAAATAATAATTATTATAAAATGTGAAGAAAAAAAACTTTATATTCTGTGTTCTTTGAGCAACCACTTGCATTATTAATGCCACCTCCCCAATTATTTCTCAAACTTAACCACACGTTTCGCCACTGCACTCGTAAGCTCTACAGTCATGAACAACTCAAATGAAAAGCTAACAGTATTACATTCACCAAACTCTAACCTAACCTAACCTAACCGCATTTGAATCGGTCGGACATAAATCGCTTGGCGACGATATTCCCTTAGTTGGTGAGTACGACTTTTTAGGTATGCGTACATTGTACCTATAGTTTATTAGTCATTCGTATACATTTAATATAAGTATAGTCTAGTGTAGTCTTTATGTCCAGTAAAATTAACCATGTAACTTTTATTATTTCGTTAAGTATAAATTTAATAAATTTATAAAAATCTGTATAGGTGCAGAGTGATTTACCAAGTAGGCTCAACTTAATTTTTTCACAGTTAAATAACAAAAGAATAGTCGATATTCAAATAATATCGTGACAGTACAATTTTCAAACCTAACACAACAAACATAATATAATGTAAGTCGACGAGCTCTAAACCCGTAGACAACTCAAACGGACAGTGAAGTAGAGAATATTACATTCACCGAACTCGCAAACCAAAAGTTATGTATCATTAATAGTTTTGTTTTTTTTTATTACACAATATAGTTAAATAGTAATTTATATGATGGATATTTGGGACGATCAGAACCTCGTGTTCAACATAACATTGGTAAAATATACAGGATTATACCAAATGTTGGATAATTAGTTGGTTTATTAATTAGTATTATACAATTCAAATACAATTATGTGACAATATGTGTAAGTATACTAATATTTATGTCCGTTGGAATAAACTTATTAAGTAAAAATAATATTAATATATAAAAATTGTTTTACAGAGTGATTCAGCAACAATATGACCATATATATACTTCCATAATATAATTTTGTAATTAAAATGTTGTTTTATTAATAACGTTCATCATACTTTGGTTTTGTTTCATAATGGTAATTGGTAAAAATATATATGATATTCAATTCTAAGAAGTTCTCGAGTGCTTAGCATTTGTGAACTAATTTATGAATTAATAACGACATAACGTATGTGTGGTAAAATGATTTCAGAGTTTCGCCAACGAAGAAAGGTTTAAAAGTTCAAGAATATCTACTATAAAAATCTTTTGTGGAATTCCTCCAAACGTATATAAACTATTCGTAACATGTTATTTATTTGAAATCTTACACAATCAAGTAATTTGAAATCTATTATTTTCATAGCATAAATTAATATATTATATAATATTATGTTGATTATGAATGTATGTCCTATACTTTAAATACAAAAATTATTTTCAAACTAATAGAGTTGAGATTCGCATTGCATTGTTCATTATTTTATGACTTATCGAAAGTACAAAAAATATAATTTTGAATAAATAATAATAATAAATGAGCTTGTACCCCCATATGATATTTAATCAATTTAAATATGAGATTATTTAATTTTTACTTATTTTTCATACATGGTACATACTATGTAAAGTAACAATTTTTGTTAATTCCTTATACGTATGAAAAAAATAAGGAATATATTATGCTGTTGAAAAAAGTGGTTGATTCAACAAATTAGGCATATACTTACAGTTATTTAATGAATACTTTTTAAAACATTTACTTTATTTTATGAAAGAAAGATTCAATAGTGTTCGCATTACCCAAAACATATGCACACCTTTTTTGTGGTCTTGACATTAAAATGTATTCAAATGTAATATAAACATTTGGTAATACTATCAAGTTATTATAGCCCATTAAATATTACAAGAAAAAAAAATTTCAAAGGTTTTTAAAAAATATTAAATATTTTTTTTTATTATTACAAACAATGCGTGATTCTTACTCAGTTTTATCGGTTTTAATCAACTACATAAAAAAATGGATGTATAATTGTTAACAATTTAGTTAGTTCCAATGTTAGTTCCAATTTATGTATCCATCTAAATAAATTACTATATGGGTAGCCGGGTAGTTCTACTACACTTCGTCTAAATAACTCATAAAGTCATAACGAATACAATATTTAAGTATGTTTATACAGAATATAACATAAAGGCCTAACAGATGAATATATAACTTTTGTTATAATCAATATTTAAAATCTTTTTTTTATATACCATTTATAGACACTTGCAGAATTGCAGTACACGTATAATATAAAAAAATAATTTTTATTTGTTAATACTAAAAATATAAAATTTACATTTAATTTACATTATTTTTGGAAAAATTCAAAATGGCCGATTTGTAAATCTGATTATAAAAACAATTTTGATGGTAAAAACATTTATTTATGTCAATTAGTTTATTTTTTAGAATTTTTTAAAATATCAATATTTTTTTGGAATTTTTTTTCATAAGTATATTTATCAAATTATTTATTTACCATATCATTTTCAAAATTTTTGTCATACGTTAAAGCATCAGATTTTTTTTGTCAGGTCTTCCTGTTACACTGTATTTATTTTCCCTATATTTGATTATTAAAATAAATAAATTATAACTTTTAAGTTTATTTTATTGTTTTAATGTTTAGTAATAAGTAATTACTTTAAATCTTATGAAAAACATTTTCAAATACGTTAGAATTACCTAGCACATAATATTAAACATTAGTTGATTGTGTAAAGTTAACTTGTTTACAAAATTATGATGTTGACTATGTTGTTGTACTTATGTAGAAATTCAGTTTTGTAGGCCAAATAAATAATCACACATTTTT
The DNA here is from genome assembly GCF_019925205.1 of Metopolophium dirhodum. NCBI lineage: Eukaryota > Metazoa > Arthropoda > Insecta > Hemiptera > Aphididae > Metopolophium > Metopolophium dirhodum. The sequence goes on along the minus strand of NC_083567.1, from coordinate 13,670,354 downwards.
GTTAATAGTATCAAACTTATTAATATGTGTATTCATTTTAAATGACATACTATAATGTTACATTCATCACAGGATATGGTGCCCAAATTATAATACCAACAAATATAATTATATATTTATTAATATGGTTCAACATTCAAGATTTAACAATATAAAATAAATGTAATACCTGTCAACTTTTATAAATAATAAATACTCAATTCAGATATCACACAGTTTATTGTCTATACAATCGCAGCTCGGGTCCTCGCACACACCGTGCGGACCTCCGCTCGCTAGCTCTAACTACATAGTACATACTACTACTCGAGACAGGATGGGTGAGTCGCACGCACTTTCACCGGTGCCCCCCACCAATACCTAGATGTTATCATACCTAACTTATGTTCTTAAAACATAATGTTTTCATATTACGATGTTATATTCAAAATAAGAAACTTAAACGGCGACGACTAGTTTTCGTCGGAGGCAGTCAGGTAACACCTGTTTGTTACACCCATGGAGTTATCAATCTATAGATCTATATATATATATATAGTGTAAACATACAGTGTAGAAAATTGCCACGCCCCTGCGCATATGTCAGCCTATAACTTACCACTTACAAATTAGAATTACGTTAATTTACTATTTTATTATTTAATGCTGTACCTAGAAGCTATATTGATAATGTATTTTCAGTTTTAATTAATATCCATTTAATTTAGACAATCAGTTATTGACATCAGTTACCCATGACTACTTAATGACCAAAGTTTTTGGATTTTCTAATGCATATAGTACTTTTTTTGAAATTACCATCAAATTACGCATAAAAAAACACACATTTTGAAAAAAATCTCCTGGGAGCTAAACTTAATTCGTTCCGAATCGGACAAATAATTCAATCCGTAACAAAGATTTCCATTTCACTTTTATGTATAAAGAGATAGATACATTTATTTAAAAAATGATTTAATTTATGATATGCCACTTTAAAATGTTTAACTTATATAAATATTTATTAATGAACATATTTTTCATTTATATTCATAATTTTTGGAAAAAATTAATTCAACATAGGCACAACCAACATGAAAATAAATTACTAGGCTAATACTCCACTCAAATTTGTTGTTGTATAAAATATTATAGGTCAATGATTATTAAAATAAAATTAATAAATTGTACATGGCATGAAATTTTGACTGTATGACTGTAAGATCGCAAGCATTCCAACCAAGCCATCTTAAAAGATAACATGCAACGCTTCAAGGTTCAAACCATATTTAATTTTTTGGCATGCATTTTGTATGTTCTCATATTATTTATGTATAATCGACTCTAGTTTGTTTTGTTGCAATTTTGAAAAAATGCGTCTACAAAAAAACACCGTTTTCTAGTCGTTATAATAATACACTGCCCATGCAAAAGGTAAAATATATTATTATTAAAATAGCAACTGCATAATTTAATGGTATTGAATATGACATAACATAGGAAATACTGATAATCCACAGTTAAATAACAAAAGAATAGTTGATATTCAAATAATATCGTGACAGTACAATTTTCAAACCTTACACAACAAACATATAATATAAGTCGACGAGCTCTATACCCGTAGTCTACGGTATATATATAAATATCACTCATCGAACAATAATGAAAACATTATTATTGAAACAAAGATAATTTAAAGTCTATCAGTGCATAAAATTAACTGTACAGCACAAAATAGTATCTCTTTAAATTATATAAGTTTAGAAGAGTATATTGTTCTGTAACGGATTATGAAATTTAAAAATCGTACGTTGGTGTGTAAAAATCGAATGCCGACCGCACAAGTTCCCACGCCAACAATAACGGCGTATATGGTCACCACGGCCGTAGACAACTCAAACTGACAGTGGAGTGGACAGTATTACATTCACCGAACTCGCGAGTGGAGAGAACTCATTACTGTGATACGACCAAAATTTATGTATCATTAATAGTTTTATTTTTTTTTATTACACATTATAGTTAAATAGTAATTTATATGATGGATATTCGGGACGATCAGAACCTCGTGTTCAACATAACATTGGCAAAATTTACAGGATTATACCAAATGTTGAATCCTCAAACCATACGATGTCGTGGATTAAACGTTCACCACTTTATTATGGCATTCATTGTGCTCTATGTGTGTGTAATTGGAATGATATTGACCGTTAGTGGTGTGTACTATTGGACGGACAACATGCCTCTGAGCATAGATTATATTTGGAAAGGTATCACTTGTATGAGCATGTTCTATCCAATGTGTGTCATCGTCCACTACTCGAATGCCATATGGGACTGTTTGTCGATCACGTGCTACGGTTTTACATCGCATAGCCTCCGAGACAGACATAATTGTATACAGAATCATTGGAGAGAACGATCTGTGTTGTTTACGACTACATTGACAGTACTGTATTTCACATCAGTGACAATGTTTTTAGTTAGTTCCCTGTCATTGTCGAACGTAATTTTACTGGTCAAAAATCACGACGGTTCAGTCGGCAATTACCGCCATAACATATTCAATTTGTATTTATTTGTATCTGACGATACGTACAATGCACACTACACTATGTTCTACGTGGTCGAGGCTTTGGGCGTACTCTCATTTTTAATAACATTGTACGTATTTGATTTTCTTCTGGTGACACTTTGTTTAGCCATACGCTGTCAGATGCAAATGGTTTGCACCGCGTTCGAATCAGTTGGGCATAAATTGCTTAGCAACGATCTCTCTTTAGTCGGTGAGTACGGCTATTTAGATATGCATAAATGGTTTACTTTGTTGATTTATTTATTTTTAAAATTTTTAATCACAACTACTGGGGAATTGGCTTACATTATTTTTAATAGATTGTATAATTTTTTTAATTTTTATTTTACAAAAAATTCGAATACATTTAAGTGTTGGTATACTAATCTATATGTCCATTTAAAATTGAAATAAACCTATTTCGTTGAGTAAAACTAAAATAAATATATAAAAATCTGTTTACAGAGTGATTCTCCAAGAATATTCACCCCCATATTATTTTCATTCGTAATGAATGTGTTCTTTTATGCTTTATGCAAACCGTATTTTAAATTTTTTGATATTTTTTACATTACTTGACAATACGTCAATGTTTTCTGAGAAATTATCAGATAAAATTGATTAGTAAAATGGTTGATGTCATATAAAAACAGAAGTGTACATAATACTACCTATAATACTACATATGTACAGAACATTTGTTAAGTAATTCAAAAAATCTTAAGAATACTGTCTTAAATTATATCTATTTTTAAAAATTTGAAAAACTAGACTACAAATAACTGTATTATGCTTATAGTGAGTTCCCTTTTTTTATAATAAGTGTCGAGTCATAAACCTTTGTGATTCAGTAGGTCACTATTATATTTGAAATCAGCGATAAATCTTTGTCAAAAAAAACCGATTCTGAGCGGAGACATTCGGAATATTAATACTTTAACAAAATTGTTATCAAAAATTAACCTTCAGTTACACATCAAATAAACATATTTCTGTATTTAAAACCCAATAATATATTTTAAAAACAATTGTTGAACTGTTATTAATGGATTACTTCACTCTTACAGTCATACTGATTGACATTTGCTAAATCATTTTTATAAGGACGCAATATTGCTCTATTTACTTGTAGATTGCAGAGATGAAAAAGAAAAGTCACCTAACAAGCACGACTTAATACATGATGAATTAAAAACAATTATAATGGATCATCAAGCAGTTATGAAGTAAGCATTTGAATATATTTAACTTTTAAAAAATGTATTTATTATAGTAGAACGAGGGATGCACACATTTTGTCTAATCCACACTAATAGTAAACTTATTTGAACAATGATATTATATTCATGTGGTGCATTGCATCAAACATTACTCACGGCCCAACCGTATTTCGAATTTACCACTAATGAAAAAAATTCTGTAAATCACACATATTTATTCTAATAACAAAATAATTTATTGCAAAAAAAAATCAAATCCGGAGATGAATGCATATTTTGACATATAAGAGTTTTCCCCTCAAAATCAAACATATAATTTTTATGGGGAGGAGCACTCCAGTTTCTAAATGCTAATCCTTGGACCACAAATTACTGAATACTGATATTGTCATTTTTCTTTTTCAGGAAATATGATGCATTTTTCACAATATTTAAACGAGCTTTGTTGCTACAAATTGTTGTTTTCTCAATAGGATTCATCATAGTATGGTTTTGTTTCATAATGGTAAAAATATATATGATATTCAATTCAAAGAAGTTATTCTGTGCTTTGCATATATGTGAACTAATACATGAATTTTTAACTTATCTGAGGTAAAATAATTTCAGAGTTTCTCCAACGATGAAAGATTTATAATCTCGAGAATATTTACAGTCAAAATATTTAGTGTAATTCCTTCAAATTTATTTAAAATATTTGCACTGTGCTATTTATTTGGAAACCTACACGATCAAGTAATTTGGAATATATTACTTTTATAGTACTTAATTATATTTATTGACTAGGCGTGTACATTTTTAGTCCTGTGCTTTGTTATAGTATTAAATACAATAATAACTTTCAAACTAATAGAGTTGAGATTTGAATTGAATTGTTAAATTTTTTTATGACGATTTAAAAAACACCAAAAATATAATTTTCTATTAATAATATTGAAATTGTAACCATGTGATATTCAATCAATAGAAATATGATATACTTAATATAATTTTAATTCATAAAGTACATTAGTTGAGCTTGAGCATAAGTCATAACTATTAATTGGTAGTACCATAGGAAAAATAACATTCAACAAATTATATAATTACAGATTTAAATGTATTAGATTAATAATCTTTAAAATTTATATTTTTTTTAATCAAAGAAAGATTCAATAATATTCGCATTGTACAGCAGTAATTGGACCGAAATGGATATGAAGTGTAAAAAGTTGATATTGTTAACAATGAAAATGAATAATGCCAACCAAAAAAAGCTAAAATTTACTCGAACAAGAATCGTAAACTTGGAAATGTTTTTTAAGGTGAATACTAAAAAAATTGCTATTTTACCAATACTATAATATTGTAGTATGTATACAAATATAATATTCTGCAACATTATTCATAACTTATTTATGAATAAAATTAATATTACTTGTGTTTTAAATCGAAAAAAATCAGGGGGATCTCACTTTGCTAATAGGGTTTGAAGGATTTGATAACTTCAATGTAAATCATAATCGTATTTGTTGTTTCAAATATTATATAGTGCCGATACATTGTGCCAGATTCTATTGCTCAATACATTTTATATTAATATATATTTTTGCTATTTATTATGATAATTTTTGCATACAGTATCAAGCTTTTTTTTACCTATCATATCATAAAAAAAAAAACACTTAAATAGTAAAATTATATATGATTTATTACTTATGTTTTGTACCTATAAATACTTTATAGTGTTTACAATATTTAATACCTTAATATAACATAATATGGTACCTATAAATATTTGAATTGTGTAGCATAAAGTTATATTGTAATTTATTGGTGGAATGTTTGAAGTTTCTACGATTACTATTTTTAAATATAACAAATTTCTAATATTCTTTTCGAAAATTTGTTATTTTTTTAACTTAAAATGCTGAAACAAAACATTTCGAAAATAAATTTTTGATTTTTTTGAATTGCTATAAGAAAATTTGACAAGAAACCTTGGATTAAATTATGAAGTTGTAAAACAAAAAAAAGTATAGGTAGGTACTTACACGTTTTTGTAGTCTTGATTATAATATATTAAATATTAAAATAATGATATTTGGTAATATTATCAAGTTTTATGGTCAAAAATTTACAAGAAAAATAAATACAACGCTTTCGCAAAACTAATTAATTATTTTTATTTTTAATTTTTTTTATTACAGACAATGCGTGATTCATACTCAATTTTATCGGTTTTAATCAATTATATAAAACACATGGATGAATAATTATTGTTAATCAATTTAGTTAATTAATTATACTATGAATATAAATAAATATTACTTTCAACATAGTTCTACTTCAACACATCAACTAAATAATTAATTTAGGCATAACCAATAACATATTCAATTTTGTTATATAACAATGTACCTAGATTTTATAATTAATCATTAAAATAAATTAGTTATAAGTTTATTGTATTATTTTAATATTTTGTAGATTTGTAATGAGTAATGACTTTCAATCGTGTGAACAAATATTGTCATAAACGTTAGAATTACCTAGTACATAATATTATTAAACTTTTCTTGATTGAATAAAGTTAACTAGGTTACAACATTATCACGTTGACAATGTGGTTGTATCCTATATATTTTATATATAAATTCAGTTTTTTATGCCAAATAAATTAATATTTTCCATAATTGAATGTTTCAAGTACATGTAGACACAAGCATCAAACACCACACCACATACCGATACCATATCAATTAAGTGAAGCCTTATAAAATAAAAACATCGCGGTCGACTTCTCAAAGGAAATCATATTATACTATCTAATTTAAGTTTAAATTAAATTGTAAACCATATGTAAAACAAATGTATATAAATAACTAATAGTACCTAGCTAATGTTTTTATATCTAATAAAAAAAAAAAATCAGTTAATAGTAACGCACTTGTTGAGTATAATAATATAAAAAAATATTTTATTATTATATTTATCACAGGATTAGGTGCCCAAAATATAATGTATACCAATGTATACTAGATTTTGTTATACATTTATAAATATGGTTCAATATATTCAAGTTTCCACCGTATAAAATTAATGTAATTGCCAATAGGTACCTAACTTATTTTCTTATAAAAATATTATGTTTTCGTATTATTATAATATATGATATGTACATGTAAAAAGTTATAAATTATAATAACTCTATATGAGATACCTATTAGAATAGGCGTTGATCTATGATCTGTGTTAGCCAAAAGGAGTGAGGACTTAGGAGGTATTATGAGATATTAGGTAGGTATGTGTTGAATTAGGAAAAATATGATATATGCACGTACCTATATTTATTTATTGATAGTGTTGTAAAAATTGTATATTTATATTTACACTTAAAGTGGTAACTTGCCACTGTCACCTATTAGAATTACGTTTACCTACTATTTGAATATGAAATGCTATATATTAATAAGTAATAACGTATATTTATTATTTACACAATATTTAGATACTGGTCATATGCAAAGGCGTGTCCAGGATAAAAATTAGGACAGGCCCGGTTATTAGAACAATTTGTTCAATAGGTTTACTGTATACATATTTTTCTAAAAGGATTTTTAATATAGTTGATTTAATGTTCTAATTATCATAATAACTAATATAATATAAATCTAAAACATAGGCACACAGTACTAGACTGTATCAAAAAAAGGTGTAGATATTCAGAGTGTGATTCATCAAGCATGTTCACTTTCATCATTTTATCATTTAATAATGAATATATTCAAACTCTAATTTTTAGAATACATAATAAAATCGTTTTTAAAAATTGCACTTAAGGAGTGTTCTGTAGTTGTGGAAACACGTGTTTCAAAAACATGGTTCTGCTCGTCCCAATTATCCGTCAAAAATTTACTATTATACCGTATTGTATAGTAAAAAAAATATATAATGATTTTTAATATTATATGACTTTTGCGGTCGTGTAACATATTATAATAGTTTGTAGCTGAGTGTAATACTGTCCACTTTGCTGTGATAACTGACAATTCGTTTTTGTAAAAATTATGGAATTTTGAAATTTAAATAACATGTAATATGATTTGCAGATTAAATTTTGTCATGTTTATTATATTTTGTCGGTTCAAAGAATTTACGATCCACCTTTTTTATTGCCTGTAACTTGGGTTCAAAAAATATATTTGCGAGCTAAGGTTTCAGTATTCGGTGCAGATGCGTACATTGTACATCTGCCTATTATATTTCTATTTTTTTTTTTTTTTTTTTTTATTATTAATTTTTCTTTCTATAGTATAATATACAAAGAAATATATCTACTCCTTACAAGAAACAACTTATTATCTAACAATAAATGAAAGACACAACTTTTTCAAATACAGAAAATCAAAACAATTCAAAAAAGTGATGTTACAAAGAATGAAAAACAAAAAAGAAACATAAATTAATATATATAAAGTAAATAGTCGAAGGAACAAACTAATGTCCATTTCCAATTCTCAACCTGAAATATAATATGTAATTTTATAAAATAAAACGCTGGGTAGTATTTAAAATAAAAATAAAAGATATTAAAAAAGAAAAACTTAAATTAACAAAAATAAGACTAAATCTATGGTATCATTATTGCAAGTGTGTATTATTATAAAAACGAGTACTCAATATTATTTAGTAATGAACTATAGAAGTGGTATTTTTTTAAAAATGCAATAAAACAGAATAATCAAAATTAATTGAACATCAATTATAAGCCGGTGCTACGAAATGCATACCAAAATATTAAACATTGTCTGATATCGTTGCTTGCCATCTCTTACAGTCGTACTGTCTGAATAACATAGCATGTATAATTTTAATAATTATTTACACATATTTTATACAAAAAAACCAATCCAAGTGGCAACGGAGTTTTAGCAATGTTAGCCTAGTAATTAATGATATGTCATTACTCATTATCTAATAAACAATAAATTCATTATTTCCCTGATTTTTAACCCTTATAAATCATAATAAACCCAAATATGCATTTTTAATTTAAAAACAAGAAATTGTATATTTATTGTTTGTATTAACAGTCAAGCGAATCCATGAGTGGATGTTTTCGTTTTCTATGTGTTTTGGGCGGTGTGCGACTAGTAGTGATAACTTGAAGTTGAAGGGGATAAAAATTCACTTCAAGTCTCAAGATATGTATTATTCGAGATATCTAACTAATTTATAATTCATTAATTTAAATTATATGTATTGTGTATACAATACGTACCTATTAATACACTATACAATGTACAAATACCTCAAAAGTTGTACCTACTCACCATTTGAGGAATGTTTTGACCACGGAATTGCATGGTTCCGGGATCCAATATTTGATATAAACCTGTAAGTTTTTCCAATATTATGTTGAAAACATGATTCTACTCTTCCAAAATATCCATACAAATTACTATTATACTATAAAGTTAAATAAAAAAAGGTGGATAAGTGGATGTCGCTCTGCTGTACAGTTGGTTACAAGTGGATCACTGTAATGGATGGTGTTAAATTTGAATTCAATGATATAATATCATTGTATAAGAAAAACGATTCTGAGCGAAAACGGTCAGTTTGCCTATAATACTACCAAGTATATTTGATGATATTATTGTGAATAAAGTAATTTATATATAACCTATTTACGTGGAGCCTTGTTTTAAATTTTCAATCAGAATCTAAAATAATATAATTTTAGATTCTGAGCGGAGCGATGAATGTATTGATTCTACAATGATGTGTGTTTTTTTTTTTATTTTTTATTTTTTATTTTTTTATTTTTTTTTTTATTTTTGTGTCTGTCATCACCTTTTAGGACAGTAAAAGTGCTTGGATTTTCTTCAATAGTAACTTTTCTGATAGGAAAGTGAATCTAGTTGGTACTTTGGGGGGTCAAAAGTAAAAATTTCCCAATAGTTTTCACAAGCGACGTGAAAAACAAAAGAAAAATTAAGGAAAAACGGGAATTTTTACGCAAAATCTGTTTTCGAGAAAATCGATTTTGGTTTTTGGTGTAACTCTAGAACAAATGACCGTAGGGACATGAAATTTTGACTGAATGTTTATATTAGCATTTTCTATACACCATAAAATTTACAAAATATTTTGACTCTTTTTGAGCTGTTTACGGCCATTGTCAGTTTTCAATTTTTTTAGTTTTTTTTTCTATAAATATCAATAAAATTTTATCTGTTGAGTAAAAAAGCTTGAAAATTTAATAGAAGGCTCCCAGGTTATTGTTTCAAAGGCAGATGAAAAAAATTAAAAATCCTTAGTCACAGTTTTTAATTATAAGCATTTAAAGTTCAAATTTTGACAAAATACGGAAAAATCACGAAAAATAGCAAATTATTTTGATGAGAATTCATAAAAATTTTTCTTTTTAAATCTAAGATTTGAAAATGTAATATAAGATTACTCATAAGTTTGTCTACCTTTATCAAAAAAAAAATGTCTAGAAGAAACTTAAATTAAATTTTTATGAGCGTCTGAAATTTATATTTTTACAACATTTGATATTTACTCGATTTCTCATGTAACAATTTTCTTATTTTATTGTAATTTAAAAACGAATGACTGTAGATACTTGAAAATTTCACTGAATGTTTATATTAGCATTTTCTATACACCATAAAATGTTGAAAATATTCTGACTCTTTTTGAGCTGTTTACGGACATTGTCAGTTTTCAATTTTTTTAGTTTTTTTTCTATAAATATCAATAAATTTTTATTTGTTGGGTAAAAAAGCGTGAAAATTTAATATAAGGCTCCTGATATATCGTTCTAATAGCAGTTGAAAAATATTAAAAATACATAGGCACAATTTTTTTTTATAAGCATTTAAAGTTCAAATTTTGACAACATTTATCAAATTTATAATTTATTAATTATTTTGTAGTTAAAAATTTATAAATTTTTAACTTTTATGGCTAAGGATTGAAAATTTAAAACAAGGCTCCACGTAAATAGGTTATATATAAATTACTTTATTCACAATAATATCATCAAATATACTTATTTCATAGTCTCTTATCATAGGCTGACTGACCTTTTTCGCTCAGAATCGTTTTTCTTATACAATGATATTATATCATTGAATTCAAATTTAACACCATCCATTACAGTGACCCACTTGTAACCTACTGTACAGCAGAGCGACATCCACTTATCCACCTTTTTTTAAAAATGCAACAAAACAATATAGAGGTTATTCTACATAAATAAAATGGGAACATACAAAATGCATATTGCATGGAAAAAACTTAAATATTGTTTGAAACAGCCGTGGATCTAAAACTAAAATTAGCGGGGTAGTTTTTTCGAAAGGAAAATAAATAATACACAATTAAAAAATAATTAAAGTAAATTATTAACTAAAACTAGAACTTTAAATCATTGTTAACAACTCATTGTTAACATACTACCACATGTGATGTCTCCGACTTACAAATGAAAACGTATAGCAAAAACAGTTTGACTCGGGAAAAAACGGAGAAGATATAACATAGAAACGAAATTTCCGCCACATAAAAAGGAGTACTTTGTCTGTGGAATATTATTTTTTCGATATCAGAACTACAATAAATAAAGTTATTCAAGTTTGAAAAACACAAAAATAATGGATTCTGAAACAACAATTTTTGTATAAGACAAGTGATATCTAAAAATAAATACTAAATTTCACAGATAATGTTCTGAACTATATTGTATAAAAATGTGGAGTCTCTTAACTCTACAAGTCTCTAATCACTACAGCTTGAGCGGTTCTATTCCACGCTAAACAGTTTTTGCAATGTTATACATTTGGAGGACGGAGAAAACACTTGCATTTGTGGCGTCCTCTTCATTTTTAAAATAAAATGACAAAGTTTAATCTCCTTTGTTTTGTTTTTCCGAATCTTGAATTAATGTCATCAACATTTACTCGACGACCGACGCACGTGTCCAAACGTTCACAGCAAAATGAAAAGAAATAATATGATATGATACGCGTAATCAAAAATATTAACTAACGTTGTGCATGGTATTTTGGTAACAAGTTATTAGAACCCTGCAAATTAGCGAATAGCGATTAGCCGATTACGTCGCCGTGCGAAATTTTTAATATAGACATATTACGACATATATATTAATATTATACATTTATACGGGATGAGATTATGAGTATAATTTTACTTTTCCGTCGAACAATCTAACATTGCCACCGGTTTATTATTATTTTATATTTACTCGATAACAATACGCGTATTGTCAATCGGTTTATAATATATAGTTGGTGTATTTTATCATTTTTGAAAAAAAAACCTGCGTTGTCTGCATTGTTAACGTTTTAAACTGTTTTTTCTGTTCAAAACGACGTTGTAAACAAAACGAATATTTTGTGTTTTAAACAGTATAACATCATTTAAGATACATAGGTACGTAATTGCGAAAAGTATATCTTGAAATTTAAATCATAGACTACAGTAATACACAATATTAATAATAACAATACTACAAATTAATACAAATACAAATAATGATAAGTGGTCACAGATAGACTTATTGTCTGATGTCGTTAAAATACTTGCACTATAGTCTTTATATTTTGTACATAACCATTTCATAATCCCATCTTTCTCTGTCGCCTGAATCGGTATTTATTTGTTTTGTGTAGAATTAACTATTAACCACGTTCTGATAGAATAATTAGACAGTTTTCCATGGGTTAAATAAAAACACTATATAGTATAATACAACACTATAACAACGGGTGTGCTATTAATGCAATTGTCAACAGAACTGACTTGTAACCTACTAAGTACTATAGGTAGGTACTTACATTTAATACGTTCAGAATTCCCATATTCCCAGATTATCGAAATATTATTTATAAATTTGGCAACGTGTGTCCGCAATCTAGTGATTTTCGGGGTCCATTGTTAAAATATAATCGTTCGCAATCGGGTTATTTAAAAGTTCACCCTGATAAGAACCGTCCACAGTCATGTATCACCGGGTAAAATAAAGTTTAAACATAATAAAGTTTTATGCGTTATAGATAAAACTCAATTATTAAAGTAATAATGAAGATGCAAGACAAATACATAGTAGGTATGACAAATATGAACACTATTCTTGCATTACTGGACTCGTTACAAGTTAATGGTGTGTTGTAACAATATATTAATTTAAATCAATTGTTATTAGTTAGGTATCCATTGCTATCCACAAATGATTAAGGAGTAGCTGTATATAAACAACCTTTGTAGATATTTATTAAAAACTGTATTATACATTGTATTAAACAATATTCACGGTTATCGGTATATTTAGTTAAAAAGAAATTGTTGAGAATATCTAAAAATTATTTCTTTTAAGTAAAAACTATAGGGGTGGTTCCCTACTTGATTTCCAATCTAAAAAAAAAACCATGTATAAAATCCATAAAAGTTTAATGCATAAAAATATTTTTTAAAATGTCTTTTGTAAAATAATATGCAGTCATGACATCGTAGTCTAGATATTATGTTGTTTTAAATTTTTAAATATTTAAATGCATGTGAAGTATTTCTGTTTCTGACACGCGAGACAATTCTTTTTGCAACGGACCCGGCCCCAGTAAGTAGCCTAAATTTATTATTAAAACAGTTCTAAGATATTCAAATTTGTCACCAATATTTTTTCTGATATATTTTTTTCTAAAGTCTGAATCTATTATTAAAAGCCATATATTTAAAAAGCTGCATAATTTAATAGTTTTGAACATTTGAACATGACATAAGAAATACTGAAAAAATCCACAGTTTAATAACTAAGAAGAGTTGATATTTAAATAATTTCGTGACACTAAATATTTTAAACCTTTAACATCAATCAGAATATAATATAAGTTGACAAGTTTTATACCTGTGAACAACTCAAATGAACAGCGAATTGGACAGTATTACACTCGCCGAACTCGCGAGTGAATGCAACACGTAATTTTATTTCTTTTTATTACACACTTTAGTTAAATGGTAGATTTTATGATGGATATTCGGGACGATCAGAACCTCGTGTTCAACATAACATTGGCAAAATTTACAGGATTATACCAAATGTTGAATCCTCAAAACACACGGTGTCGTGGATTAAACGTTCACCACTTTATTATGGCATTCATTGCGCTCTATGTGTGTGTAATTGGAATGATATTGAACATTAGCGGTGTGTACTATTGGACGAACAATATGCCTTTGAGTATAGATTATTTTTGGAAAGGTATCATTTGTGTGTACATGTTCTATCCAATGTGTGTCATCGTCCACTACTCGAATGCCATATGGGACTGTTTGTCGATCACTTGCTACGGTTTTACATCGCATAGCCACCGAGACAGACATATACTGGATCGTTGGAGAGAACGATCCATCCTTATAACGACCATACTGCTCGTCACATATATCACGTCACTGATAATTTACTTTGTTAGTACCCTGGCATTGTCGAACGATATGTTACTGGTCAAAAATCGCGACGGTTCGGTCAGCAATTACCACTATAACGTAATAAATTTGTATTATTTGTATCGGACGAAGCGTACAATGCACACTACAATATGTTTTACATGGTTGAGACTTTGTTCGTAGTCTTCACTATAATAGGGACATTCGTTTTTGATTTTCTTCTGGTGACACTTTGTTTAGCTATACGCTGTCAGATGCAAATGGTTTGCACCGCCTTCGAATCAGTTGGGCATAAATGGTTTGGCGACAATATTTCCTTAGTTGGTGAGTACTTAGCTTTTGATATATGCGTAAATGGTATATTTTATTTATTTTTTTAAAATTTTATTTACAACTACTTTGGTTATTGGCTTACATTAGTTTTTAACAGATTGTATAGTTTATTAATTAGTTTCACACGATTCAAATACATTACTAATCTTTATGTCCATTAAAAATTGGAATAAACTTGGAACAGAAACTAACTTTAATTTTGTCAAAACAAGAAGAAAGTTCTCGTAAAATTCGTATACTGAATTTTGTACTGTAATTAAATTATTGAAATGTGCATGCGCTTACGAGAGTGGTACTCGCATTGACTAATATCACTCCACTAATATATTCATTTACAACTAACACATTGATCCGGGCAGGAAGACAAGATTAAAAATTGCCTAAATGTTGCCTATTAAATAGTAGACGTGGCTAGGCCCCTTAAAGACCAATTATTATATTTCAAACTTGAACTGTCATAAATTCTTTACTTCACTTATACAGTCATATTGATTGACATTTACTAAACAATTTTTATAAGGACGCAATAATGCTCTATTTACTTTTAGATTGCAGAGATGAAAAAAAAAAGTTACCTTACGAATACGACTTAATATATGATGAAATAAAAACAATTATAATGGATCATCAAGCAGTTATGAAGTAAGCGTTCAAATATATTTAACTTAAAAAAATGATTTATTTTAGTAGAACCAGGGGTGCACAGGTCCGTTACCCCAGTACCACCGGTGGGACCTATACAAGCCGATGGCGGTACTGGAGTAACGTTACGCCAGTACCGCCAAAGGAAAATTGATTTTCCAGAGTTTGGGGAGGTGTACAAATGTTTTAATTAGGATTACAAATGTGTACAAATGAAATAACAATCGATAGGGTACATTTTTACTTTGATTTTTAGTTTGGTGGTACTGGGGTAACGGACCTGGGGTGCACTAATTTTGTCTAATACACACTAATAAAAAATGTATTTGAACAACGATCCTCATGTAGTGAATTGCATCGAACATTATTCCCGCCTCCCACGGCCCTACCGCATTTAGAATTTACTCTTAACCCGTTACCGACAAAAATTCTGAAAATCACACATATTAATTATTCTAATAACAAAATAATTGATTGAAAAAAAAAATTGAATCTTGTGATGACTACATATTTTGATATATAAGAGTTTTCTCCTCGAAATCCAATATTTAATTTTGATGGGGAGGTGCACCCCAGTTTCTAAATGTTAAACCTTGGACACCAAATGACTGAATACTGCTCATTTTACTTTTATTTTTCAGGAAATATGATGCATTTTTAACAATATTTAAACGAGTTGTGCTGTTACAAATTGTTATTTTTTCAATGACGTTCATTATACTATGTATTTGTTTCATAATGGTAAAACTATATATGATATTCAATTCAAATAAGTTCTTGTGTGCTTAGCATTTGTGAACTAATACATGAGTTGATAAATAATATTGGGTAAAATGATTTCAGAGTTTCTCCAATGATGATATATTTAAAAGTTCAAGAATATTAACAATAAAAATATTTTGTGTAATTCCTCTAAACTTATTTAAATTATTTGCACTGTGCTATTTCTTTGGAAACTCACACGATCAAGTAATTTGAAATCTATTACTTATATAGTACTTTATTATATTTGTTGATCAGTCATGTTCATTTTACGTCCTATGCTTTATTGTAGTATTAAATACAATAATAATTTTCCAACTAATAAAGTTGAGATTTGAATTGCATAAGTACTTCAATTTTTATGACTAATTAAAAACACCAAAAATATAATTTGGCGTTCATAATATTAAGCTTGTAACCATATGATATTTAATCAATAGAATATAATATGATATATAATTTTTACTTTACAAAGTATAATATATCCATAGGTTGTAGTACCGCGGTACTAGCCTAACCTAACCTAACCTCTACGCGTAGAAAAAATTTGTTGATTCAATGAATTATATAGTTACAGAATTAAATTAATATAATGAATACTAATTTAAATGTTTACTTTTTTTTTATCAAAGATAGATTCAATAATATTCGCATTGTACAGCAGTAATTGGACCGAAATGGATATGAAGTGTAAACAATTGATATTGTTAACAATGAAAATGAATAATGCCAACCAAAAAAAGTTAAAATTTACTAGAACAAAAATTGTAAACTTGGAAATGTTTTTTAGGGTGAATACTAATATAATTATGATTTTACCAATATTATAAAATTCTAGTCAAATGTATATATACAAATATAGTATTTTCTAAAATTATTCGTAACATTATCAAGTTCTTATAGTCCATTAAAAATTATAAGAAAAATAAATACAAAGATTTTACCAAAAATAATTAATAATTCTCATTATTTTTTTTTTTTTATTATAGATAATGTGTGATTCCTACTCAATTTCATCGGTTTTAATCAACTGTATAGATAACATGGATGAATAATATTATTGTTAAACAACTTAGTTAATTTATACTATGAATATAAATAAATTACTTTAAACATAATTCTACTACAACACGTCATCTAAATAACTCATATAGGCATAACAAAGTTTGTTATTATAAAAATTTACCTAGATTTTATTGTTAAATAAAATGAGTTATAAGTTTATTATATCGTTTCATTGTCCTGCAACGAGTAATAATTTTAAATCATGCGAACAAAAATATTGTCATAAACGTAAGAATCACCTAGTACATAATATTTAACATTTATTCATTGAATAAAGTTCAAATTGTTTAAAAATTACTATGTTTACAATGTGGTTGTAATCTGTGTATTTTATGTAAAAATTCAGTTTTGTATGCAAAAAAAAAAAAATCAACAAATTACCGTTTTTCCTTAATTTGTATTTTGTTTTTCCCTACAATTTGAAAATAATTGAGAATTTTGAATTTTTACCTCCCCAGTGCACTAACTTACTAGATTTACTTTCTTATTGAAACAGATGCTGTTGAAGAAAATCGAAGCAGTAAACGGTGATGACAGACTTTTTTTCTTTTTTTTTTATTAGCTTCTAGACTCTAATAATAACTATAACAGCTCAATAGTTATGCAACAGTAGCATTCAATATTTATGCAATCAACTATAAAATAAATTATTGCCGTAACAAAAAAAAGATAAGAGTAATTAAATAGCATAACATGCAATTGATAGTTTGGATATACAATGACAATAAGGTCCATATATAAACATAAGTATATAATATATGAACGTACAAAGTATAAGAGAAAATGAATAGACAGATAATTAACAGATAATTAACAATGTGGTAAAGCGTGATTAATACGAGTAGATGTATTTAAATTGTTTATACTTGGGACTTACTTAATAGTGAAGTAAAAAGGGAAAGGAGGAGGTTTTATGATATTCGAGAATTCGAAGATAAAATAGGTTAACAAAGTTTCAATACTTGAAGAAAGTTGAGAATGAATTTGACCGGAGGACGTGATATGAGCATAAGACGGTTGATTAGTACAGTGGCGGTTTTGGGGGTGAGACAAGTGAGGCACCGCCTCACTTGTAATTTTCAGGAAAATAAAAAATATGTTTCTTTATATTAGTATTTTGTACTATTTTGAATTTTAAAATTTTAATCGTATACTTTAATTTTTAATTTAAACGTATATAGGTACTCGTCCTTCAGACATTAAATGCTTTAGAATTTAAGTTTAATAAACAACAATATTGAATACTATTTGTTTGTACAAACGAACGCGAGAACGGCTGCGCGTCGCTGTAACGTAACTTCCGCGCCCGGTGCCGCCACCGCTAAAGCGCTGAGATGGACAGAGGCGGTAGCCGCCGTCGCCTAAGTTTGTGCATGCAAGGTGCGTCTACGCACACACATGTAAGCTCGTAAAATAGTGTGAATAGCGCATGCGCAGACCGCCGCCAGAGGCGACTAAAATCAACCGCTCAACGATATTATAAAGGTCGGCCGCCGGGTACATAAATTAGAGCCGCGCTGCTTGCTAGGTGGAGGGCTGCACGCTGTTGTCACTGATACACGGCCGTCGCAGTGTCGCACGACGCACGTCTGTTTTCATTTGGTCATGAAATATTATCTATATCTGTGAATATGATAAAATGATTGCCTTAGCACTACGGACTAAGATATAAGTATATAAGATATATCTTAGTCCGTGCTATCACAGAACATAGAGTAACTTACTCTATGGCACAGAGCCACAGAATAGTTTTTATCATAACTGGCTAATCTTCCCGCTCCATTTTGATAACTCAATACTATTTAAAAAATGATGTTCCTGTGGGCTGTGTTAGAGTAATAATGTATTTACTATTTAATATTTTTCCGCCTCATGTAAAATTACATGTGAAAACCGCCATTAGATTAGTACCAAAAGGGAATTTGGACAATCTGGTAGAATTGTTCTTAGGAGAAGGGTATGGGAGGTTCACGCCTGATAGGAGGTTTAGGACGCTTAAGTTTTTATAACCGGGGCAGCCTTTGTAATTGGCGGTGTGACTGTCATTGCATAAAGCACATCTGGCTGGAGAATCGCGTGGCTTGGTACAGGAATCCGAGGTGTTATTTTCCCCACATTTCACACATCGTGGATCATGGGAACAGTATCTCCGGGTATGTCTGTAAGATTGGTACGTATAGCATTGTGGAAGGCTCTTTGGTGGATGTGGTTTTTCGATAACGATTGCTAAGTTAAGAAGGAACTTAACTTTAAATTTGTCAGAGTTATTGGTGGCTTTTTGAACGTCGACGAATAAAAGAGGCAAGGGCATTATGTTCAAAAATCGCTTTATGTTGTGTAGATTGGTGACGTGTAATCCAACTCTGAAAGGCCGGCAATAATATATTCGTGTGAAGTGGTTGGGTGGAGATTTCGTATGACTTAACACTCGTAACAGGCGTACAACATTGGGCTGATAAGAATGATAACTGTAATCATTCTCCTCTAAATGTGTTAGCAACAGATTGTAATGTTCAACAAAATGCGTGCGGGTGATAAGATAGGGGGGGGCGTGGATTTACAGATAAAATCTGTAGAGTCGAGTTTGGACATGAGGCTGGAGATGAAGGCGGAGATATTGCCCACATTTTTATGTAAACAGGAGGTACCTTAATTGATTTGTCGTCGCTATTGCGGATTTTGACGTTGGAACCGGATGGATCGTCAGCGTCATAACGGAAAACTGATTCGGACTCGTGAATAACTTAGTTTTCATTTCTTCAGCCTTATTTGGCGAGACAGAAGATGTAGAAAGATGTCTTTTGTTCATATTTTTGGAAGAAACCACGTTAGGTTGAGGTGGCATAATAACTTGATTATTATAAATTATGGACGAAGCCGTAAAGGAGTATTACGATTAGATAAGATAAATACTGCTTATGAACTTACGTGCGCACATAACGACATTCAGAACCAAATTGGATGACAGAATTAAAAAACAAAAAGTGTCAGAGGTGACCCTCGGTAGATGTGAAAACATATATATGAGCTTAGCCACCCAAACTTTTATTTATTTATCACTTTTATCATCATTGATGGTTAATACACTATCAACGTTAAAGTAATTTAAACACAAAAATCACTATTTAAATAATATATTCATTTGTTTATAAAACAAAATATTTTTCTCTCGTATTTAACGAGGTACATTTAACATAGGTGCATATATGTAATATGCGGTAATATACATTAAGGTCCGCTCAAACCGAAGCGGTGGCGGTAACTTCAGCGGTATTTATCGCTTTTAAAATACCGCTGATCTTACCTAACAGGAGAGCGAAATATTTCGCTGAAAATTTCTAGTCTATATTGTGAAACCCATGCGCGTACATGTATCTTAGTAATTATTATATTTTTATTTATAAATATTAATATTTTAAAGTACAAAACAACAAATTGCTATATTTTTTTAAAATTTTTACTATACCATGGATATATATTATGAAAACTCAAGTTCAGACGAAGAAGATTTATTACTGTTAGCAGCTGTAATGGATGATGAAGAACAAAAAAAGTACCATATGCTTATAATATATTAACTACAATTGTTTTTAAATATGGTTTGGGCTGTTATACGGTAATATGTGGCCGCCCAAACTTCCCTTCCATTTCGCTGTTTCGTGCGGCCGCGCCGCGCCGCAGTCTTGATACCACGGTTATCTACTAACAACCGTCATTGATACCGGACCGATATCGTATACACGAAAAATTTGATTTTTCTAATAACTATTTAATTAATTACATTTTGAACTTGGCTGATCTGTAAACAATGTATACTCGCATTAAAACAAAAAAAAAAATATGCAAATCGGTCCAGTAGAACTTTAGATATAACTGTCATAACAATCACCTCTCCTTTTAATAATATAATAGATATAGAGCGGTACGCGAAAACAATAACGCCCGAAAAATTTTACTGCCAAAGCGGAAACGCTGTATAAGATGTTTTCACATCAAAAAAAAAATGAAAAATAAAAAAATACACATTATTGTAAAATCAATACATTCATAGCTCTGCTCAGAATCTAAAATTTAAAATTGAAAAATCGGTTAACAGCTCAAAATGAGTCAAAATATTTTTAAAATTTGATTTATAGTATAGAAAATTATAAAATAAAAAAAATGGTGTTAATTTAAAGTATCTACAACTATTCATTTTTAAATTACAACAAAATATGAAAATCGCTTATAACTTAATTTGTCTTCCCGGTAGACATTTTTTTTTTTTGATAAAGGTAAACAAACTTATGAGGAATCTTGCACTAAATTTTCAAATCTAATATACAAAAAAAAAATATTTTTTTTTTTTGAATTTCTGACTCAAAATAATTTTTAAATTTTCATGATTTTTAGAAATGTAGTCAAAAATTACTGTTTATTTAGGGTCAACTTTTTTTTAATTTCCACTAACAACCCAAGAAACCTTGTGTATTACATTTTAAAGTTTTTTTACTTGAAATTTGGTTTATCGACATTAGTTTAAAAATAACTAATACAATTGAAAATTTCATATGCCTATAAAGTATAAATAGCATAAAATGAGTCAAAATATTTTGAAAATTGTGTGATGTATAGAAAATGCTAATATCAACTTTCAGTGAAAATGTTATGGATCCATGTAATTTTTTTTAGAGTTAACCCAAAAACCAATTTTGGGTAAAAATTCTTTTTTCCCTTAATTTTTTTTGTTTTTTTCTGGCTTTTGAAAACTCCCAGTAACTTCAAATGTACCAACTAGATTCATTTCACCAGCGGCATAGATACTGAATTTGAAAATCAAAGCATTATTTCAACTACTTAACGTGTACAGTAGAGTACACTGTACACAGACAAATAAAAAATAAATTTAAACTACACGTCATATCTTTGTAAAATCTATATTAAATTCATTGCTACGCTCAGAATCTAAAATATGAAATAATTTAATTATTACTTTACAAAGTATTTTATCATTACACACTTTGTAAATTATATAAAGATTCTGTATATTAACCGCGCTCAACAAAAATTAAATATTATGTACGTCATAGTAAAATAATTTCATTTAACGAATTAAATAATTACAGATTTAATTTAATTTAATAAATACTCTTTAAAATGTTTTTTATGAAAAAAGTATTCAAGTGTATTCGAATTGTACAGCTGTAATTGAACAATAAACCAACTTTTAAATATGTACAATTACAAGGCAATGACTATAATATTTTAGATATAATAAACATTATTTTTTATTTTTCATATGAATGAAATATTTCATGAAAATATCGTGAAATCAAGGAAATACATTTCATGAAATTTTAAAACCCTAATTATAATAATAAGCATGTACTCTTATGTTATTTAATCAATAGAAATATAATGTTATTTAATTCTTACTTTACAAAGTATGTTATCTATACATACTAGATATTTTAGATTCTGAGCGAAGTGATGAATGTATTGATTCTACAATGATGTGTGTTTTTTTTTTATTTTTTTATTTTTTTATTTTTTTATTTTTTATTTTTTTATTTTTTTTTTTTATTTTTGTGTCTGTCATCACCTTTTAGGACAGTAAAAGTGCTTGGATTTTCTTCAATAGTAACTTTTCTGATAGGAAAGTGAATCTAGTTGGTACTCTGGGTGGTCAAAAGTAAAAATTTCCTAGTAGTTTTCACAAGCGACGTGAAAAACAAAAGAAAAATTAAGGAAAAACGGGAATTTTTACGCAAAATCTGTTTTCGAGAAAATCGATTTTGGTTTTTGGTGTAACTCTAAAACAAATGACCGTAGGGACATGAAATTTTGACTGAATGTTTATATTAGCATTTTCTATACACCATAAAATTTACAAAATATTTTGACTCTTTTTGAGCTGTTTACGGCCATTGTCAGTTTTCAATTTTTTTAGTTTTTTTTTCTATAAATATCAATAAAATTTTATCTGTTGAGTAAAAAAGCTTGAAAATTTAATAGAAGGCTCCTAGGTTATTGTTTCAAAGGCAGATGAAAAAAATTAAAAATCCTTAGTCACAGTTTTTATTTATAAGCATTTAAAGTTCAAAATTTGACAAAATACGGAAAAATCACGAAAAATAGCAAATTATTTTGAGTTGAGAATTCATAAAAATTTTTCTTTTTAAATCTAAGATTTGAAAATGTAATATAAGATTACTCATAAGTTTGTCTACCTTTATCAAAAAAAAAATGTCTAGAAGAAACTTAAATTAAATTTTTATGAGCGTCTGAAATTTATTTTTTTACAACATTTGATATTTACTCGATTTCTCATGTAACAATTTTCTTATTTTATTGTAATTAAAAAACGAATGACTGTAGATACTTGAAAATTTCACTGAATGTTTATATTAGCATTTTCTATACACCATAAAATGTTGAAAATATTTTGACTCTTTTTGAGCTGTTTACGGACATTGTCAGTTTTCAATTTTTTTAGTTTTTTTTTCTATAAATATCAATAAATTTTCATTTGTTGGGTAAAAAAGCGTGAAAATTTAATATAAGGCTCCTGATATATCGTTCTAATAGCAGTTGAAAAATATTAAAAATACATAGGCACAATTTTTTTTTATAAGCATTTAAAGTTCAAATTTTGACAACATTTATCAAATTTATAATTTATTAATTATTTTGTGGTTAAAAATGTATAAAATGTTTAACTTTTATGGCTAAGGATTTAAAATTTAAAACAAGGCTCCACGTAAATAGGTTATATATAAATTACTTTATTCACAATAATATCATCAAATATACTTGGTAATATCATAGGCTGACTGACCGTTTTCGCTCAGAATCGTTTTTCTTATACAATGATATTATATCATTGAATTCAAATTTAACACCATCCATTACAGTGACCCACTTGTAACCTACTGTACAGCAGAGCGACATCCACTTATCCACCTTTTTTTTTTCAGTTGATTCCATGCATTCGGTAAAAATAAGAAATATATTCCTTTAAGTAAAGTTGTTGATTCAATGAATTATATAATTACAGATTTAAATGTATTAGATTAATAATCTTTAAAATTTATATTTTTTTTATCAAAGAAAGATTCAATTATATTCGCATTGTACAGCAGTAATTGGACCGAAATGGATATGAAGTGTAAACAATTGATATTTTGAATAATTGAAAATTAAAATTTACTAGAATAAAAATTGTAAACTTGGAAATGTTTTTTAAGGCGAGTACTAATATAATTACTATTTTAAAAATATAATAAAATTCTAGTCAAAAGTATCTATGAAAATATAGTATTCGGCCTATTATCAGTAACTTATTGATTAAAATTTAAAATAATTAATTAAACTTTTTTTTTCTAAAAATGTTAAATACTGGAATACTCTTTTTGAGCTTTTTAAGGTTGTCAGTTTTCAATTTTTTTAGTTTTTTTCCTATAAATATCAATAAATATATTTTATTTGGTGATGGGTAAAAAAGCGTGAAAATTTAATATGGGGCTCCTGATATATTGTTACAATAGCATTTGAAAAATATCAAAAATACATGGGCTCAATTTTTTTTATAAGCATTTAAATTTCGAATTTTAACAAAATTTATCAAATTTAAAATTTAATAATTATTTTGTAGTTAAAAATGTATAAAATGTTCAACATTTATAGCTAAGGATTGAAAATTTTAAACAAGGCTCCTCGTAAATAGGTTATATATAAATTACTTTATTCACAATAATATCATCAAATATACTTGGTAATATCATAGGCTGACTGACCGTTTTCGCTCAGAATCGTTTTTCTTATACAATGATATTATATCATTGAATTCAAATTTAACACCATCCATTACAGTGACCCACTTGCACCCTTCTGAACAGCAGAGTGACATTCACTTACCCACCTTTTTAAAATTATATGTCCACCGTTATTCCTTTGTTGTTATAGTATAACACATGCAAAAGGGGGTGTATATAATTATTAAAATGTCAGCTGCATAATTTATTGGTTATGAACATGATATATAGGTAGTACTGAGAATTTTTAGTTAAACTACTAAGGAATATTTAAATAATTTCGTAACACTAAATATTTTAAATTTTAAACATCATGCATATTATAAAAGTCACGAGCTCTACGGTAGCGGACAACTCAAACGAACAGCGAAGTGAACAGTATCACACGGACTCGTGAGTGAAAGTACTCAAATAGAGTGACACGAC
Organism: Metopolophium dirhodum; assembly: GCF_019925205.1. NCBI lineage: Eukaryota > Metazoa > Arthropoda > Insecta > Hemiptera > Aphididae > Metopolophium > Metopolophium dirhodum. The sequence goes on along the minus strand of NC_083567.1, from coordinate 13,645,095 downwards.
CAAAAGTTATATATTGTTATTTGTTAGTAATTATATTATTTTTTACTACACATTTTACACAAAAGTAAAATAGCAATTTTGTTATGGATATTCGAGACGATCGGAATCATGTTTTCAACATAACATTGGCTAAACTAATGGGTTTATATCAAACACTCGATCCCGGAAGCTTCAAAATATGTCGCGGTCAAAGCGTCTACCACGTGGTCGCGGCATTCATTGCGCTCTGTTTGTGTGTTTTTGGTATACTCTTGAACGTTAGCGGTGTGTACTATTGGACGGACAATATGCCTTTAAGTATAGATTATCATTGGAAAGCCTTCGTATCGTTGTACTTGTTCTACCAGACGTGCATCGTCATCTACTACTCGGACGACATATGGAACTGTTTGTCAATCACGTGCTACGGTTTTACATCGAATAGCCTCCGAGACAGGCATATACTGGATCGTTGGAGAGAACAATCTGTGCTTATAACGACTATATTGCTAGTCACAAACATCACGTCACTGATAATTTACTTTGTTAGTACCCTGGCATTGTCGAACGATATGTTACTGATCAAAAATCGCGACGGATCGGTCAGCAGTTATCGCCAGAACTTATTCAATTTGTATTTATTTGCACCCGACGAAACGTACAATGCACATTACTATACGTTTTACTTGGTCGAAGGTTCGTACTTAGTTTCCCTATCAATGGCATTGTGTGTATTTGATATTCTTCTGGTGACACTTTGCTTAGCTATAAGCTGTCAGATGGAAATGATTTGCACCGCATTTGAATCGGTCGGACATAAATCGCTTGGCGGCGATATTTCCTTAGTTGGTGAGTACGACTTTTTAGGTATGCGTACATTGTACCTATAGTTTATTAGTCATTCATATACATTTAAAAATAAGTATGGTCTAGTGTAGTCTTTATGTCCAGTGAAATTAACTATGTAACTTTTTATATTTCGTTAAGTATAAATTTAATAAATTTCTAAAAATCTGTATAAGTACAGAGTGATTCACCAAGCAGGCTCACCTTAATTTTTCATTTAATAATGAATCTAATTTGACTCAGAATTTTGGAATCCTTATTAAAATCGTACATTTTTGAAATTTTTTTAGTATCTCGTTGCGATGCACACTTCTGTTTTTCAAATAATCACCAAGAGGATTAAATTCAAATTATTTATAGGATGGTTTATTAAAAATTGCTATTTATTAAATTCATAATTCGAATGAGTAACTTTTTAGTTTGTGTTTATATTAAGGATAATAAGTCTATAAATATGGTAGATATTAAATAAAATGTTATAATAGCCATAAAATTGGATTTTGTGTTTTTTTTTTATTGATTTTAAATTACATCGGCTGCAATGGCCATTAGTTAGTTAGTTTTTATTATATATTTACATTTAGGTAAATACAGATATACTTAAGAATAATACATTATTTGTAGTTCTACCGTGTGAAGGTGAGTTGCAATGCCGTTTTCATCTAGATTTGGTTGAGCAGGTCAGTATTTCTTAAAAAGTTGATCATGTTGTTGATATCTTCAGTGTTGGGACCTAAAGCAGCGTCTATGTTAGATGAGATGTTATATTTTTTTGGGTCTTCTTCGTATTTATAGAATTTAGTTATTAAGTGCTTAACTGTTAAGATGACGTCGCAGGTTGGGCACTGAGGAGGTTTTTCTTTGGTCATAAAGAACTTATGGGTTAACCTTGTGTGGCCTATCCGGAGGCGATTTTGTGTTTATTATACTTAAAACTTACGAAGTATAAATATTTATAGATTTATATAAATTAGGTACTAAAGTTTTAAAATTACCATAGGAGCATATTATTCAAAACCCATTATTTAGTATCTGTAAGTAATAACTTTTTTTTTATTTCAACGATAACTAATTGAAAAAAAACCTTTCTGAGTCCTCAGCGGAGACTATCAGAATATTAAAATAACATTATTTTAACACATTTCCGTACATTTTTTTCTGATTATAAAATGTACTGATAAATATCTATTATTGACACCTCGAAGTATAAGCTGGATTCGATTTACTACCAGAACCCTTTTTTTGAAGTTTATGATTGGAACATATTTTATTCTATAATATTGCGGTAAGACCTTACGAGAAACTTTGAAATAAATTTTCAACATTTATACTCATAACCAAAAATGCTATTGACATTTATCAAAAAAAAAAATCGAACATTTCAAATCTTTTTAATTAACGCATAACAGATTCAAAATCGTTTGAAAATCATTCCAAATTATAAACGTTTGGTAAATATTTGGTAAATACTTCTGTGTTAAAATAATTTTGATGACTGATTATGTATTCATACAAAAAAATAATTGTTGACTGTTTTAAATGCTTCATTTTAATTATATAGTTATGCTACTTTCTGTTTGACCTTTACTAAACTATTGTTAAATTGACACAATATTGTTCTGTTTACTTGTAGATTACAGAGATGAAATAAAAGAAACACTTAACGAACAAGACTTAATATATGATGAATTGAAAACAATTATAATGGATCATCAAGCAGTTATGAAGTAAGAGATAAGGGTGAACACATTTTGTCAAATCCATACTACGAGCTAAATAAAAAATGATTTTTGCAAATGGTGGGTGGTATAAAACATTACCCAATGTGGTAGAATAAGGGTACAAAAATGTTGTCAAATTTATTTCTTCATGTGGTGAGGCACATCAAGTTACCCCTGATTTTCCACCGATTTCGAATTTAGACTTAAACCGTTACCTAACGGAAAACTTCTGAAAATCACAAATATTCATTCACGACAAAATAATTGATTGCAAAAAAAAATATCTTATCTGGAGATGAATGCATTTTTAGTGTGAGTGTTAACCTTTTTACAAAAAACAACATTTAATATTGACGAGGAGGAGAAGGGTGATTCGAAATGTTACCCTTAGATGCAAAATGAATCAACACAGCTCTTGTATAATTTTTTTTTTCTTTTTCAGGATATATGATGAATTTTTAAGTATATTTGAACGAGTTTTGTTGACACTAGTTATTGTTTTGTCAATAATGTTCATCGTAGTTTGGTTTTGTTTCATAATGGTAAAACAATTACTTAACACTTTTATTTGATTTTTGTCTGTTTTCATACAAAATAAATATAATATTCAATTCATTGAAGTTCACACATGCTTAGTATTTATGAACTAATTTATGAAATGATAAATTATCTAGAGTAAAATGATTTCAGAGTTTCTCCGGTGATGATAGATTTAGAAGTTCAGGAATTTTTACAGTAAAAATGTTTTGTGCAATTCCTCCATACTTGTTTAAATTATTTGCGGTGTGTTATTTATTTGGAAACTTACACGATCAAGTAATTTGAAATGAATTATAATTTGAGTCTATTATATTTGTTGAACAGGCATGTACGTCTTATGTTTTGTTATAGTATTAAATACAATAATTTATTCAAATTAACAAAGTTATTTTTTTTATGATAAATCAAAAATATCAAAAACATAATTATGTGTTATAATTAGGGTTCTGAATTGGAAATTATCACTTGGAATTTTTCAATTATAAACTTATACAGTTCTAACACTACTATAATTTATAAATTATAATTAAATAAATATAATATAAATAATTAAATTATAATATATCTTGTTTCATACAATTATGAAACGATTTACACTTTACAGTTATAAATAAAAAACATCGAACATTTTCTTTTTTTTTTTTTTTATTAGGGTTAAGGCTTTGACTACTAGGTCATTAGCCTGTGATACTGTAGAGGAGGGTACTGTAGATTAGTTTACACGTGTGTGTTTGTTTTGGCAGAATTTTTAATTTGGGCACCCGTAGGTATCTGTCATGCCCGGGTGGGGGATGGCGGCACTTGTTCTCCGGACACCGTGACTTGCCCTAAGAAAAATGCCACCCGCGACCTAGGTATCAAACTCGGGTCGGCCACTCCGTCCCCCAAAACATTTTCTTATATGAGTCTTAAAATATGTTATGATGCTGAGTTGGCTTATGAGTTTGTAAATTAAGAGATAAAAGGCTACGCTTAAATTCGTTATATTATAGATTTGTTAAACAACTTCTACATTATAATATGTAAATATAATAAATATTTATTTATTTTTTATGTATATTAAGGCTTCAACAATACAAGGTTTTAGCCTACATTTGATTAAAACGTAGACAAGAAAAAAAGAATATTTATAATCATTACATTTTGGTACATTATTTATAATGAGTTGTTTAAGTTCTTATTATTTTCTCTGTTTCATACTATATAAATCAACTTTTAAATATGTACAATTGCAAGGTGATGACTATAACATTTTAGATATAATAAACATTATTTTTTATTTTTCATATGAATGAAATATTTCATGAAATTTTAAAACCCTAATTATAATAATAAGCATGTACCCATATGTTATTTAATCAATAGAAATATAATGTTATTTAATTTTTACTTTACAAAGTATGTTATCTCTACATACTAGATATGATAAAAATTCAGTTGGTTCCATGCATTCGGTAAAAATAAGAAATATATGCCTTAAGTAAAGTTTTGATTCAATGAATTATATAATTACAGATTTAAATGTATTTAATGAATACTATTTAAAATGTTTATTTTTTTTTATCAAAGAAAGATTCAATAATATTCGCACTGTACAGCAGTAATTGGACCGAAATGGATATGAAGTGTAAACAATTGATATTGTTAACAATGAAATTGAATAATGCTAACCAAAAAAAATTAAAATTTACTAGAACAAAAATTGTAAACTTGGAAATGTTTTTTAAGGTGAGTTCCAATATAATAACTATTTTGCCATTATTTTAAAATTCTAGTCAAATGCATGTATAGAAATATAGTATTCTGCAACATATTATCCGTAACTTATTGATTAATATAATTAACCTTACGTTGGTTTTCAATTAAAAAAAAATCAGGGGATCTTACTTTGAAAATAGGTTTTGAAGATACCTTGTATTTTAAGTAACAGACAAACAGGACTTCTACATTTAAATTTCAATAAGAGTTTTGTGTAACCCTGTGATCTCTGTTTGTAAACACAGTTTAAGATACGCCGCTGTAAGAAAATCTGATGAGAAACCTTGAATTAAATTACAAAGTTGTGAAACAAAAAAAAGTGCGTGTTAGGAGTACACGTGGACAAAGAGAAACTTCTTTACAGAGGGTACGAAAAAAAAAAACATCACAACACACATGTTTCTATGGTTTGTTTTGTATAAAAAAAATAATTAATAATATATCGAAAAAAAAATGTAAAAAAGCTGGTTTTCCCGTCCTGAATCGACTGCACCTGTCGTCTGTGCGTTTTTCCCTAACGTAACGGTCACACCTTCTATATTTTTTATACATATTTGATAATATTAACCGTTTTTTAGGTAAATTATAAAAAGATTTTGATGAAGATAATTAATAATTTTTTTTTTTTACAGACAACCCGTGATTCTTATTCAATTTTATCGGTATTAATCAATTATATAAAAAATAAAGTATGAATAATTGTTATACATTATTTAGTTAAGTTAGACTTTGATTGATTTTAGACTATTAGATTTTTAGATTTATTATTATTATTATTATATTTTGATTATTAAATTGTCATCCAAAATAATCTAAATACATTTTTGTAAACTTAGTTCTACGTAATCTAAATTACTCACTCATAATTATTTACATTTAATTATGTTAATGTAATAATTTACTTAAATTGTATTATTTATTATTTTATTAATTGAGTTTTTGTAGTATATTGTTATTAGTTTCGAATGACTTTAAATCATGTGAGAAAATATTTTAACAATTCATAATAATATATTTTAGATTCTGAGCGTAGCGATGAATGTATTGATTCTACAATGATGTGTGTTTTTTTTTTATTTTTAATTTTTTTATTTTTAACTTTTTTTTTTATTTTTGTGTCTGTCATCACCTTTTAGGACAGTAAAAGTGCTTGGATTTTCTTCAATAGTAACTTCTCTGATAGGAAAGTGAATCTAGTTGGTACTTTGGGGGGTCAAAAGTAAAAATTTCCCAGTAGTTTTCACAAGCGACGTGAAAAACAAAAGAATAATTAAGGAAAAACGGGAATTTTTACGCAAAATCTGTTTTTGAGAAAATCGATTTTGGTTTTTGGTGTAACTCTAAAACAAATGACCGTAGGGACATGGAATTTTGACTGAATATTTATAATTGCATTTCCTATACACCATAACATTTTCCAAATATTTTGACTCTTTTTGAGCTGTTTACGGCCATTGTCAGTTTTCAATTTTTTTAGTTTTTTTTTCTATAAATATCAATATAATTTTATCTGTTGAGTAAAAAAGCTTGAAAATTTAAGAGAAGGCTCCTAGGTTATTGTTTCAAAGGCAGATGAAAAAAATTAAAAATCCTTAGTCACAGTTTTTAATTATAAGCATTTAAAGTTCAAATTTTGACAAAATACGGAAAAATCACGAAAATTAGCAAATTATTTTGATGAGAATTCATAAAAATTTTTTTTTTTAAATCTAAGATTTGAAAATGTAATATAAGATTACTCATAAGTTTGTCTACCTTTATCAAAATAAAAATGTCTAGAAGAAACTTAAATTAAATTTTTATGAGCGTCTGAAATTTAGATTTTTACAACATTTGATATTTACTCGATTTCTCATGTAACAATTTTCTTATTTTATAGTAATTAAAAAACGAATGACTGTAGATACTTGAAAATTTCACTGAATGTTTATATTAGCATTTTCTATACACCATAAAATGTTGAAAATATTTTGACTCTTTTTGAGCTGTTTACGGACATTGTCAGTTTTCAATTTTTTTAGTTTTTTTTTCTATAAATATCAATAAATTTTCATTTGTTGGGTAAAAAAGCGTGAAAATTTAATATAAGGCTCCTGATATATCGTTCTAATAGCAGTTGAAAAATATTAAAAATACATAGGCACAATTTTTTTTTATAAGCATTTAAAGTTCAAATTTTGACAACATTTATCAAATTTATAATTTATTAATTATTTTGTGGTTAAAAATGTATAAAATGTTTAACTTTTATGGCTAAGGATTTAAAATTTAAAACAAGGCTCCACGTAAATAGGTTATATATAAATTACTTTATTCACAATAATATCATCAAATATACTTGGTAATATCATAGGCTGACTGACCGTTTTCGCTCAGAATCGTTTTTCTTATACAATGATATTATATCATTGAATTCAAATTTAACACCATCCATTACAGTGACCCACTTGTAACCTACTGTACAGCAGAGCGACATCCACTTATCCACCTTTTTTATTAATAATAATTAATAAAATGGAATAAGAACGAAATTTATCCTTCGATTCATGCCATATCTATACATAAATTAACACTTATAGATATTGTGATTTGGAAAGAATACGTCATATAGATACACACATCCAAACTCCAAGCACTCAAAACCGTACCATACAGTATAATTTATACGTAATGTTAAACCATAACTTTACTCCAAACTCTTTATTCTCCGATTTTTTTTTCCACAGTTAAATTGTGTATTAATAAAGTGAGATACATGGTTTTAATAGGTATAAACTACGTATACTATAAGGAAAAATGTATTATGCTACAAAGTGTCTTGATGTTGTTGTATATAAACTATAATGTGTGCCTAAATGAAAATCAAAACATTGAAAAAGGGTTTATTAATAATTGAAGATAACTTCATTTAAAACAATCTAAACGTTTTTCAACCTGTTATTATTGAACAAGCTGTCGCTAGTTTTTAAAAGTTACGTTGTTGGTCACCTGGGAAAAGGTAAGTTATTTTATATTTTATGATTGGATTTTTTTTTATAAATGCATCGTCTTCATCCATTTACTTATGGATAGCTAACATTTTAGATTCTGAGCGGAGCTAGTGGTTTTAAAATGGTGTTTATTTTTTTTTTTATATCCTATATACGAAATTTCTACAAGAAGGAGTGCTTCGATTTAAACATATAGTACCTACCTTATCTTTTAGCAAATTTGATCAAGATGGTACTTTAGAGAGGTCATTTTTCGATTTTCTCAATAATTATTTAATGCCACGGGAAACATTACTGACAAATTACGAAAAAACCGCTTAAAATGGGATTTTAATTTCTAACACTTTGTTTATCACCATGGCAACGAATAAAAAATTATAATATCATTGTATTAATTTAATTTAAAGGCTATAGTAAATAATAAAAATTAAAAAAATCCAGACTGATAAACCGTCTCCGTTCAGAATCGTTTTTCTGATACAAAGATATTATATCATTGAATTAAAGTTTAATACAATCCATTATACATTGACTCACTTGTAACCTACTGTATATCAGAGCGACATCCACTTACCCGCTTTTTTTTTTTAAATAATAATTAGACGCCTAAGCACCAAGGGCCATTGCTTACATAGATTCATGTGTAGGTATACAAAATTAAGTAACAGATAGGGGAAAGTATCATGGTATTAAGTTTGGGGAAGTTGGCTTGACATTTTATGGAGTGGTTGGTTTTGTCTATTATGAGTGGTAAGATAAGTCGACATAGAAAACGAAATATTTGTTAAATTTAGCTGTATAAATCTAGTTTAGCCTCCACGTGATTTTTTTAATTTGTATTTAACAAGTCGAAGGATGTTTTTGATTTTAATTGTCCACGCACAGCGATCAAGTAACTACGCCGGATCTATATGAAAATACCATACATTTCAATTAGCTATAACTTTAAAATAAATCTGACCGCCAAATTCAGACTTCCCCATCGTATACTAAAACGGTCACCCACTTACCCGCTTAAGCTTAAATTGTTCTACGTTAACTTAACTTAACAAGTTAATAATTAATAATCTAGCTCAGCCTTGAGAAATTTCTTATTGCATGAAATAAATAAATATTGCAGTTGCTATGATGGTTTAATATTATTATATGCATGTATTATAATTTATAGATGACATAATAAAGAAAATTATAGGGTAAAATACTTCGTTTTTTTACGGAGTATTATATTATGATATAAGGTATTTAATTGCGTGACAATGACTATTTTAAACCTTTTACCGTTATGCATAAATTATATATTAATAAAGTAGGTATAACGAAAATCCGCCTATGAAAATTAATAATACATCTTAGTCCATTTGACACAGACAGTGGACAACTCAAATGTGTGGACAATATTACACGCACCTGCAATCGTGAATACGTATTTTAGAATTTGATAATAATTCATAATGTCGCTATAATAATGAATGTTTATGATAATATAAGAGTCGAAAGTATCATATTTTTTATTTTTAAATTTTTGTTTTTGGTATCACCTCTATATAGTACCAGCTATTATTGAAGTTAAATCAACAGTGACACGAATCTGTATATATTTTTCAACAGCCGTGCAAAATACATAATATTATATTATTATTCGTTCTACATAAGTATAATATTGTAACATCGTAATAATATAATGGACACTCTGGACGAGAAGAACCACGTTTTCAACATTCGGTTGGCAAAAATTATGGGTTTATATCAAATATTGGATCCCGGAACAATAAAATGTCGTGGTAAAAACATATACCACATTGCCGTAGCATCCATCGTGCTGTACTCGTGTGCCGTTTTGATGATGTTGAACGTTAGCGGTCTGTACTATTGGACGGTCAATATGCCTATAAGCGTGGATTATTTTTGGAAAGCGGAAATTATGGTGTTCATATGCTACAAGATGTGGATCGTCGTCCACCGCTCGGACGACATATGGAACTGTTTGTCGGTCACGCGCTACGGTCTCACATCGTCCGGTCACCGGAACAACGGACATAATAATATTATTATACTGGATTGTTGGCGAGAACGTTCGGTGTGGTTGACGACCGTGTTGGCCGTCGCGTATTTATCGGCGTTGGCCGTATTCATTGGCAGTACCCTGGCATGCAGCGGAGAATTAATAACGATCAAAAACCACGACGGTACGTCCAGTCAGTACCACCAGAACGTGTTGAATTTCTATTTAATCGTATCCGACGACACGTACAACGCACACTACATCACGTTTTATATCGTCGAGACGTTCTCCGTCGTCTTGCTGACAATACTATTCCTCATATTCGACGTACTTCTGGTGACACTGTGCTTAGCTATGTACGGCCAGATGCAAATGATTTGCGTCGCGTTCCAATCGGTCGGACACGAACCGCTTCACGACCACCCTTCCCCATCTGGTGAGTATATACGACTTTTGACTTGTGTGTATACTTACATTTTATAGCTAGTACGTATTGTTTATATACAAACGTATTACATAAATATGAATTTAAATAAATAGTCATCTTTTAAATCCTGTTTTTAGTTCGTAAAGTCAATATATTGAACGAAAATGTAGTTTTGTATTAAATTTTAAGCTATATATGTACAAAAAAAAATGGCTCTAAAAGTTGTGACATTATTTTATTGAACTTAAGATTATTATATTATATATTTTATGTTAAAATAGTCTGCTAAATAATTGAACTTATAGCTCGGCGAATTTAAAATACCTACTTGATTAATAATACACTGCTTATTTCAATGATATAGTATAGACTATATAATATTAATATGTACTCATTGTACTCACTATGCTATAGCATTTTTAAATTTTTAACTCGAGTCGCAAAGCTAAGTTCAATTATTTAGCATACTATTTAAACATAATTGATATCTATAGTTTAAAGAATTAGCTATAAAATGATATCACAACATTTAGAGCAGTTTTAATTATACTTTGCGTTTTTTTTACACGGAGTTTGGCAGAGTGTTTTCGTTGGGATATCACACACTTTTATCGTTGATACTTTATTATTTCGGGAACATATTATTAGTTTTACAATGACGTTGTTCTTCTTTTTTTTTTAGAAAATAATTTTTTAGTTTATAAATGGTTTCCATTGGTTTCAGATTATATTTACTGGTAATTACCGGTATACCAAAAACAGTGCCAGTCTTAAGGTCGTAATGCTGTTATTCTATAGCTAGCTGGTTAAAAGTAGTACTCAATACATTTTATTAGTACCTAGTATACCATATATGTATAGATTGGAGTGTGGTACTAAGGGAAACTACACTTAATACATATTATATGCATTTAGTTGAACGTTGAACGCCTATTGAGTGTAGGCAGACATTAGTTTTGAACAGTTATGTATACGCTAATCATACGCCAATTGTGAAAATATGTTCAAAGATTATTATAAGTTCACCAAGAAAAAAATTGAGGATAATACTTCTGTTTTTTCTTTTATTGATGACTGGTGTACTGATTCAAACACCTCTAATTGTTATACTATTTAAATAAAAATTCTTTAAAGTAAAATGTATTTTGATAAATACAGAAAATACATTCAAATTATTAGAACAATCCCACTAAAAATTGAGTATTAAAGTAGAAAACTCTTACATAACTTAATAGTTATTAATTCTCGAAAGCAATAATTTAATAAATACTGGAAAATTGCATTAAAAACTAAAATAGTAAAAGGTGCCTTTTACAGTGACGAATATTTCTATTACTTAAAAGTCGGTGTCCAGTGATCACTGATAAATAATATAAATATGAAGATAGCATCTTTTTTTTGCTCCTTTCAAAATATCATCGAAGGATAGTGGAGTATTATTATTAGAAATTTAAGATAATGGAAAAGTTCTGAACAGACAACAGTAAATAATTTGAATTTGATTTCATATTATGAAGTTCTGTAATGTTTTACAATTCTAACATTTAGGCCTTCTTCTTAGATATTTACTAAATATTGATAAATGGTCACAATTATTGTGTTTACACTTTTAGATTACACAGATGAAAAAAAGAAGATACCTAACAAACACGATTTAATATATGATGAATTAATAACAATTATAAAGGATCATCAAGCAGTTATGGAGTAAGAGTTAAATTTATTATTTATTGATTTATCATGATATATTATTACTAACTAAATACCTATGCATGAAAATAATCATTACCTATTTAAGTTTACATACCGAGTATGACATGGTAAGGGAGACATACTGCATATTATAAAATATTTATGCTAGGTATAAAATAAAATATTATATTATAATATATACTTAATGTAGTTCTCTTGCACCAAAAATGATTACTAATTTTCGACAATTACAAATGAATGAGTTACAATACAATAAAATACAACACACAATAATATTATGAAGTTTGTACCAGAGTAGAATTTATCAACCCGCCAAAATATGAATTTTTATGCACTGTTTTAAACAAATTTGACCCACTAAAAATAAAAATTAAATAAAAAATTTAAATTGTTATTTTTTTTTAATATTTAGTAGTAGTTTTCCTCAAATTTCGAATCGTAAAAATTTATTTATTTTCCAAGTCCTTACGACCTTTGAAAAAACAACGAGTTGCACACAAATTGGCACAAAATGGGGTACTTATGTTAAAATAAATTTGGAAAATTGAATTGATCAAAAATATTGAATGACATTAATTGTAAATGTGATTTCTTGCTGTAGTGGTATGAGTGGAGAAGGGGGAAAACATTACTTTAGTCCCCTTTAAGTTTTTCGATCGAACATACTTAAATCTAACCTCAACATTACTGAGTATATAAACTATAAACACATACCTACATTTATTCAATTGGCAAAAACGTTGTTAGGTCATTACTCATTTACTTAAGCTAAATAACTTAATAAGGCTGTGCTTTTATTTTATTTTTTTTCAGGAAATATAAAGATATTTTAGCTATAATTAGCAGAGTAATGTTATTACAAGTTTTTGTTTCTTTATTCATGCTCATCATGCCGTGGTTTATTCTCATAATGGTAAACAAATTACGTTATACCCACTTAGACTGTATTATAGTTATTTTTTTTATCAATTTAAAATTATTTAATATTACATTTATACAATTATTTAGATGAATGAGATTGTTATTAATGCTATATGTAATTATAACAATTTATATAACTAATACTAATCTCTAATGATATAATTCATTTTATTTTATTTTCCATCAAAATTTTCATAAGTTATCAAACAAATTACAATTATTATTTATTACATTCTTGCATCTTTTGGTGTACAATTTAACAATCAAACCGATGTGGCCACGTATGCATTTATTTTATTAAAATCTATAAAATTCTATTTTAATATAAAAAGTACTATCCAGCTATGAAATAACACATTGTGCTAGGACGACATAATATTTTCATAGTATTAATGGTTACTGCATAATGATATTATATAGAAAAATACCCGTTATTTTAATTTTTAGTTATTCTAATCGATATAGATATTAGATAGTACAATTTATCGTTAAAATATTTGATTATTCGTTACAAATTGTCCATTATCCATAATATATCCGTAAAAGATAAATATAATATTAAACTTATTGAAGTTCGTATGTGCTTAGTACTTGTAAATTAAGTTATGAAGTATTAAACTCATTTAAAGTAAAATGATTTCAGAGTTTCTCAGACGTGGATAGATGTTCGGATTCAAAAGTTGTAATAAAAAACATTATTGGCTCAATTCCTACATTCACGTTTCAAATATTAATGCTGTGTTATTTATTTGAAAATTTACACAATCAAGTAATTGTATAATATGCTGTTTTATTTTATTATAATATATTTGTTGATCAGGCATTCAGGCATAATATGCGTTTTATGAATATTTAAAGTATTGGAAACAATTATTATTTTATTTTTTTTAATGAACAGAGTATAGATTTGCACTGAATAATTCAATTTTTATTAGATATCATAAATATCATCGACATTCGACATTCTTATATGCAACAATATACTGTTTAATTAGTCAAAGTATAAAATATTATTACTTCACATTGTAAAGTATAAAGTTCTCTTGAATCTTCACATTTAGAAAAAACTTTAAAATACACAATGTACAAAAATAATTATCAGATTATGTAGTTACAGATTTAAATTGTATAGAAATGATTTTTCATTCAAATATGACTTTTTATTTATTAAAGAAAGATTCAATAATATTCGCATTGTACAGAAGTAATTGGACCGAAATGGATATGAAGTGTAAAAAATTGATATTATTAACAATGAAAGTGAATAATGCTTACCACAAAAAGTTAAGATTTACTAGAACGAAAATCATAAGCTTAGAAATGTTTTTTAGGGTAAGTACTAATATAATTATTATTTAACTAATACTATATACAATTCTAGAAATGCATTTATGAAACTACCATTTAACAATAATAATCCCTACACAGCTTTATTAATTGATTAAATTAATTATTTATTTTATGTTTGCTTGGAATTTAAAAAATAAATAATTTAAACACTTGTACAATACAATTTTATTGTGTTTAACAAATTATTTAATGTACGCACTGTACGCAATGTTTTATGTTTCTTCTATTAATATATTCTAAATACAACAAAATAACAAAAATGATTTTATTATTATATGCATTATATAATTTCATCATCAAATAATCAAATACTTATAAAAAAAAAAATTATGATTATTTATTTTTAATATTTTTGAATTATTTAGTATAAGAAAAATCTACGAAAAATCTACGAAAAACCCCGGATTAAATTATCAAGCCCGAATTACCCATAGAATAATACCCATAGAAGAATAATAATTTCTCTACCTTAGATAGGTACATATTTTGTGTAAAACGGACTAGTCAATAAAACCGTAACGGAAATATCCGCCTCTGATGTTTATTCTGAGCTATCTCTTTCCTTGTATCTATTGTATGGACAGTTTTCTGTGTCCCAAGTAAAACTTGATTTTATGGACATACCTCCTTTCTGTGATTGGTGATTCAAATAAAATCTGCACTTTATTTTATGGTTTTGACAAAATTATACCTATAATGTACAGAAAATAACAAAATAAATATTTGGTAAAATGATAGTATTATTATAATTTATAGGTACAGTCCATTAGGAATTACAATAAAAAAAATGTATCAATTTTGTAGAAAATAATTATTAATTTTTATTTTATTTTATTACAGATGATTGTTACTCAATTATATCGGTTTTAATACATTATATAAAAACAAAAAATGAATAAAATTTGTTCGTGTTTTTTTTAATTAAGTAATTTGGATTTACTTAGATATTTATCTTACTATTAGATTGTTATCTACACAAATCAAGATCAATTTCTACAAAACTAGTTCTAATACTAGTTCTAATCTACTAGTCCCATAACTTATAAATTATAACATATTATTATGGGTTACTTTTCAACTATGCAATGTAGGTACAGGTCACCATCCTACGTAATTGACGTATTTAAAAATAAATATCAATCATTATTAGGACAAGTTGAGTACGTTTGTCAAATAAAAGTAAAGTATTATTATTATAAAGTTATTATTTAGTATAGACAAATCCATTTTGAAATGGTGTCATATAATATTGTGTTATATAATGTTCAGTTTAAAAAACTATTTATTTGAAGTACTAATATTCGTTTGTCTAATAAACAACAACAACAACAACATTATCACTTATCTAATCGCATTTTCCTTTTACGACTTTGCCTATAACTTATAATATTCAAGTTATCATTTCGTCCCAACGTAACGAATATCGTTCCAAAAATACAAAAAAAAAAGAAATCTCTCTACATCTCCTCTCTCATCAAGGCAGAAGAAAAGAAAACCAAATTATTCACAAGTCCAAATCGGTTCTCCGTCCTCGCTAAGCGCTATAACGTCGACTTGAACACATCTACAATCAACGTCCAAATCCGCAATAGCAATGACAAAATAAAGGTACTGCCTGTTTACATTAAAAATTTGGAAAATATCTCCACTTTCATCTCTAGTCTTATGACCAAAATTCACTCAGCAAATTTTATTTGTAAATTCATGCCCTCCTATCTTATCATCCGCACGCGTTTCGTTGGACATTACAATATGTTACTAACGCATTTAGAAGAGAATGATTTCAGTTATCATTCTTATCGTCCAAGGAAAAAGCCCACCACACTGCTATGCATGCCTGTCTTATGGACATAATTGGAAACACAGCTGCTACCATGATCCACGATGTGTAAGATGTGGGGAAAACCACTTCTCAGATTCCTGTACCAAGTCATGTGACTTTCCGGCCAGATGTGGTCTATGCAATGGTAGCCACACCGCCAACTACAAAGGTTGCCCCAACTATAAAAAACTTTAAGGTTTCAATCCTCCAATTAGGTGAGATCCTCTCATTTCTACTCCTTCACCTAAAAACAATTTTATACTAAGCCCTCTTTTGGTACCAATCGACCATCTTATGTTCAAATAACTTCCTCTGGTCAAAATTATTCTCAACTTTCTTCAAGTATTGAAACATTATTAACCTCATTTCTCTCCAAATTCTCGAATATCATAAGACCCCTCCTTACTTTTCTTACTTCATTATTAAGTAAGTCTCAATTATGGACAAATTAAATATCTTTACTCGTTGTAATTACGCTATATGACATTGTTTACCTATCTTGTGCATTATATAATATACTATTCATATTCCGCGCTCTCTTATATTTTGTATAGTCATATTCTATATACCTATATATTTTAGATTCTGAGTGGAACGATGAATGTATTGACTTTACAATGATGTGTGTTTTTTTTTTATTTTTTATTTTTTTATTTTTTTTTGTGTCTGTCATCACCTTTTAGGACAGTAAAAGTGACTTATTTTGAGCTGTTTACGGACATTGTCAGTTTTCAATTTTTTTAGTTTTTTTTTCTATAAATATCAATATAATTTTATCTGTTGAGTAAAAAAGCTTGAAAATTTAAGAGAAGGCTCCTAGGTTATTGTTTCAAAGGCAGATGAAAAAAATTAAAAATCCTTAGTCACAGTTTTTATTTATAAGCATTTAAAGTTCAAATTTTGACAAAATACTGAAAAATCACGAAAATTAGCTAATTATTTTGAGTTGAGAATTCATAAAAATTTTTCTTTTTAAATCTAAGATTTGAAAATGTAATATAAGATTACTCATCAGTTTGTCTACCTTTATCAAAAAAAAAAATGTCTACAAGAAACTTAAATTAAATCGTTATGAACGTCTGAAATTTATATTTTTACAACATTTGATATTCACTCGATTTCTCATGTAACAATTTTCTTATTTTATTGTAATTAAAAAACGAATGACTGTAGATACTTGAAAACTTCACTGAATGTTTATATTAGCATTTTCTATACACCATACAATTTTGAAAATATTTTGACTCTTTTTGAGCTGTTTACGGACATTTTCAGTTTTGAAGTTTTCAAGATGAATAATCTTGTATTCCATTGTCAAATCTCAGATTTAAAAAGAAAAATTTGTATGAATCCTCAACTCAAAATAATTTGTTAATTTTTGTGTTTTTTTCCGTATTTTTTCAAGATTTGAACTTTAATTGCTTATAAAAAAAACTGTGACCAAGAATTTTTAATATTTTTTAAAATATAAGATAAAATATAATATATTTATTTGTAACAATACAGTAGAAGCCTGGTATTAAATTGTCAAGCTTTTTTAGCCAACAAATAAAGTTTTATTGACATTCATTGATAAAAAGACTAATAAAATTGGAAACTGAAAATGTTCCTAAATAGTTCAAAACAAATCAAAATATTTTGAAAATGTTATCGTATACAGAAAATGCAAATATAAACGAAAATATAAACCAGTGAAAATTTCATGTATATTTACATTCATTTGTTTTAGAGTTACACCAAAAACCTAAATCGATTTTGTGGAACACCGATTTTGCGTAAAAATTCCTGTTTTTCCTTCATTTTTTTGTCGTTTTTCCTATGGCTTTTGAAAACTATTGGGAATTTTGAATTTTGACCTCCTCGCGCACCGATATTCACTTTCCCATCAAACAAGATATTGAAGTTGAAAATCGATACATTATTTCATCTACTTATCGTGTACACAGACACACAAAAAAAAAAATAAAAAAAAAAAGCACACATCATTGTAAAATCAATACGTTCATCGTTTCACTCAGAATCTAAAATAATATTACAAATATTTGTCAAATTATCAAATTATTTCTGTAATTTATAAATTACTTATTTTGTGGAAAAATAATAAATAATTAATCTTTATTATTTTTTTTATCGCAGACTGTGGGTTATTGTTAGTTGTTACACAATTATTTCAGTTTTAGTAAATTATATCCAAACAAATGTTGAATAAATGTTGATCATGTTTATTTTAAATGTAGCAAAATAATTGTACATTGCTCTAATTATTAGTTTATTAACTATTTGAATTTAAATACAATTAATTTAATTAGAATAAACCTAGTTCTTATAATTATCTTAACTTATAAGTTATAACGTATTATTAGGTATGGTTAATGCATAAAATAGATAATTATGGTTATGTAACTGTTTATACTGAGTTTATTGTAAATCATCAAAATAAAATAGTTTTTAGTATACTGTTTTGAAGTAATTTAATTCATGTAGACAAAAAAGTGGTTAAGTGGTTACATCTCTGTTGTGGCTTTCTCGTGTGGCATACAACTGTAATGGATATATTGAATAATTTGAATTCAATGATAAATAATATCGTTGTACCTATATGAAAAACGAAAAACGACTCTGAGCGAATACAGTCCGTCAAACCAGTATATTATTATCTTGTATTCTTGTGATATTATTATTGCTTGTAAGTTGTAATGAGACGACATCCGAAAGCCGTAGAATAAAGATAAATTATACTGTCCGCGCACTCTACTGGTCCAACGCCCGTCCTTGCGGGCTGCGTCGATTACACAGATAATTATAAAGAATGGATACTCCACGCGCCCTCGCCTATGCTTATAACCAGTGTTGGATAAGTTACTTTTAAAAACAAAATTAAGTTACTTTACTCGTTACTTAGAGATAAATGTAACTAAGTTACTTTAATCGTTTTTCAAATAAAATTGTAATGAAATCACTTTACTTTTCAAATAGAAAAGTCACTCATTACTTTCTCGTGACAAAAAAAAAATAAATATTTTTTTTTCAAATGTCTTGGCAATTATCATTCTGCAGGCAATAATGTAACTTTTTATAGAAATACATTACTTATAGTAAAAAGGTATAATTTGAAAAAGATATACAGTTAATACATAATTAAATAACAATAGTAATTACTTATGAGTTATGAATATTCAAAAATAGTGCTAATTAATTGTACCTACTTATCAATGGTAATTAATCATTATAGGTATAGGTAAGTATATCATGTATTTATGTCATAAACCATAGATATGTGAAAATAAAATCATAATACAAATAGAACACAATAAAAACTTATAAAATTATAAAAATAAACCATTTATAAATTCCAAAATATGGCTATAATGATTTATAGCAGTACAATGTATATATTTTGATATTATTTAATTTTTAGAAAAATAATGTTATATATCCTAATGTAAATTCTAAATTTAGTAATAAATACATTTTTTTTTTCAAATTTAACAGTTTTTGTACAACACTAAATCTCTATATATAATATGACTTGTCCTGAGTGATTCATCATCGCCTAGCCGGAACAGCTGAAGCTATGAGCATGACATTTGGACAGTAGTATTGTTTTGTGATGTAGACACCCACTAAGAAATGATTTTTCAAACCTTATGGGGGTTAAAAGGGGTGAACTTGGAAAAAATTGATAGACTGATTCATTTGCTTTATCACAAACTTCACTGTGTCTGTAATCTAACGCAGGTAGATTGCTTACCTGATAATATACTGTTCACATAACCATAAGTGAGACTCACGAGCAACTCCACGTGAGATGGTTAAAAATTAAAATATAATATGATTTTGCTTCGATATGCAAAGCGGCCACAGCAAATTACACCTAAAAGGAGTTAATTAATCAACATTTTTTTCCGGGTTTATTCAGCTAGTTCTTTATAAAAACTATAGTTTCGACTTTCGAGGCGTTTAAAACTTAATAGTTCACGCTATATAGTATATATTCATAGGAAACGTTTTGCGAAGGTAGGTACCTATTTAGAGGAATACCGGTAAAAACCGGTAACCGGTTTCAAGCCCTGGTTTATTGTGACAATTATTTAACGACTACGCGCGCTTGGCGCGTACGTTAATATAATAATATTATCTTATAGGTGCGTTGGACAATCCCTAACGCACCTTACTATAGTTATAAGTATAACTTATAACTTATAATATAATGATTATAATAACAATTGTGTTTACAATTTTCGCGATGGGTATCGGTACATAACACTTCTACCCTTCGTGGTTATATAATTATCATTTCAAACAATTGAAAATTGATTCAAAGTGTGAACAAATTTTTTTTTAAACACTATACTTATTCTTAGCCTATATTATTATTTATTTATTTTACTTAATACTATTATATTTTATTTTTACTCAAGTCTATCGCTCGGTATCGTTTGTGAGTTTTTCTTGTTCTAATTGCCCGTGGACTTACACTTCTGACGGTAAGGCCCGTTTTTGAAAACACGACGGGCCATGACGATCCATTTCAATGGCCCCCCCCCACTCTTTCAAAATTTGAACTTCTGACCACGCCAAACGTTTGTGCATCGTTTGTGCAGAAATGTGCACCAACTCCAATCGTTTGTGCACAAAAACTGAAAGCTCTATTCCTAAAACAAAATGGGGGGGGGGCATTGAAACGGTAGCCCCCCCCACATTGAATATTTGGATTTTTGAATATGCCAAACGTTTGTGCATCGTTTGTGCAGAAATGTGCACCAGGTCCCGACGTTTGTGTACAAAAACTCCCAGCGCTATCCAAAAAAACAAAGTGGGGGGGGGGCATTGAAACGAGACATCCTCTTTTTGGAAAATTGAAATTTTTAATGTGCCAAACGTTTGTGCATCGTTTGTGCAGAAATGTGCACAAGGTCCCGACGTTTGTGCACAAAAACTCCCAGCGCTATCCAAAAAACAAAGTGAGGGGTATTAACACGAGGGTCCCCCTTTTTTGAAATTTGAAATATTTGTCATATTAATAAATGTTGTTTACGTACCTAATAGGTTTGATAGAGTTTTACTATTGCCATGTAAACGTCTAGAAATAGTAGGGCAGTAGGTTCATAATATATTATATTTAAATATTGTATTATAATAATATGAATAATAAAATAATATTATGTTTTAAATATTCCTAGGTTATTTAAAAATTAAATACCAGTGTTTCTAAAATACAAATACAAAAATCTTAATTTAAAATATCTAAAAACATAACTACCGCTTATACATTATAACCACAGGTTAGCAATACTAACTTAAAAAAAAAAAGGTTATAAATTAATATTATAATTGCTTAAGTCGTATACAACCGAACGCAACTTAACCTAATAACTATTAGTTGTTACATCTTATAATACGTATTTTGGGTATAACATTTAATTTTACACTTTCAATTTAATTCTGAATTGAAAATGTATCCCTCATACAGTTTTTTACTGTTACTAAAATAAACATTATTGTTTATATGTAACATTAACCCACTCAGCACTCAATATTTTTATAATTGGCAAGAAAACATACATTTGCACCAATAAACACATTATCTTTCTGGAATTACTGTTAGAAGCAATCATAATAAAATATACAGCAAGTTTATAATTTAAGTTAATTTTTTTTAAAAAATATTAAAAATATTATCGATTTCTTGTTGTAAATTAACAAAATTGTTTTAATACTATATTAATTAAACAAACAAATCTGAATTCTTTCAGTACACACTATACCAGTGGTCGGCAACCGGCGGCCCGCTTTACATTCTACGACAACGACATTTAATCGAATATTATATCAAAAAAATCATATTGTATAAAAAATATAATTGAACGTTTCTATCAGTCATATTTTTTTTATAATGGTAGATATACCTTGACAGTTACCGATAAGATACATAGAGTAGATACGACGAGTGTATTTGGATTATAATATTAATTTTCTATTCTGTTCAGTAAAGTAAAACGTTGCGTTTTTCAACTACTCGCCAATCCATTTAATATTTATTATGAATATGTTGATGTTGAGCTTCAAATGGAAATAATAGATTTGCAGTCAGAAGATATCTTAAAAGACTCATTCAAAGCATCTCCTTTACTTTTTTTCGTTAAACTTCCGGCATCATTTTCAAAAATTAAAAATATGGCTGCAAAATACTTCAGTATGTTTGGATCCACTTACGTGTGTGAACAGGCCTTTTCTCATATGGAAAAATTAAAAATCCATACCGTTCACGTTTAATTAATGACCATCTCCACCATGTACTTCGAGCCAGCACAAGAAATTTTAATGTGGAAATTTAAAAAATAATAAACAATACCCAACAACAAAAATCAAATTAAGCCTAAATCAGTTGTAATTTCCATACTTTTATATTATAATTATTATATTATTAAAAACTGTAATTTTTATGCTCTATTATTTTAAAGTTTTAAACAGTTATTTTTTTTTTTTACCTTCTTCAAAAGTTTGCCGACCACTGCACTATACTATATTAATAACTATCAGGCACATAATTAGAACTTTTTTTTAGGGTGTTCTGAGTGGTTCAGATACATGTTGTACATGAACAATGCCACAACAGACTGTTTTTTTCATAAGCTACAGTGATTACTTTGATAAATAATTTAATTTATTTTCACACAACATAGGTAGAGTAGCACTAAACGTACTAAGGTTTTAAATTTATATTCTAAGATATAAATGGATATTTTATAATATGAACTTTTGATTAATTAACAATGTTTAAATAATACTACCTATATGGCTATATAATGTTTTTTTCATATGAATAAGGAAATATTTTAACACAGACGTTTAACGACTACATTAACAATGAAGTACAATTTTGACAATTTTATTTTAAATATTACTACTGTTAATGTACATTTTGAAAACAGTTAACAAATAAGTAATAACAATGGTTATGATTTATTAACATAATTTCAAATAAACTCTGTAAATACGTAATTTATCCAAAAGGTATTATTTGTTGACTATAATAAACAAAAAAATCAAATAAATAAATATAAGTCTTGTAAATATATTATAACTTATAAGTGTAACATAAGTCGTAAATGTATCCATATATAATACAATATAATATATTATATTCTGTATTCTGGAACACAGTTGTTAAATTATTATTTAAATCTATAATCTATTAGAATGTTAGTTTAACAATTAATATAATACTTACTAGAAAAAATACTTTTTGGGAGTATTCAAATACAGATACATGTTTTGAAAAGTATGTAAAATACGCGTATTAAAGTGATTAAAAAGTATTTGAATACATTTGCTCAAGTAGGTACTTAATGAGAATTTATCATAGCTGATCTGAGTTCCAAAAATTGAACTTTAGGTTTATAGTTTTTTTAAAAATACTTGAAATCCTAACTTCATCAATATTAGTCTTATCGACTTGAAGTCTTTAAGATACAACGCAGTCAAGCCTTTTAAAATGTTTGATATATTTTTCAAATTCATATTATATCGAAAACGTAAATCATTCAATATTGGTAGTATCCACTTAAAGTCTTCAAGATTCAACGCTGCCAAGCCTTAAAATCAAATTTATATTCTCAAAAAAGTATCGACATTAAGATTGACAAAAGAACATTTCCCGCCAAATTAATTTTTGAATGATTAAAATTTTGAACACATTTTTGAATTGATCATGTATTAAAAAACTAAAAAACCCAACCAACTATACCAACATTCCCTACTAATAATACGAATGGCGATGCAAAAATCAAATCAAAATCCAAATCAAAAAAACTTATTAATATTCAATATTTATAAAGGCAACTGTCTTTTAGGAAACCAAAAAAAAATGTTAAATACATTTAACTGTAGGAATACACATTACAAAGTACAAACTAAAATGCCCATATTCTTAAAAAAAAAAACCATTTGAAATATTTAGTTCATTAAAGATAAGGATTATTCAAGGGTACCCGATTGTCAAAGTTTAAACAATTTGGCTAGAGGTAAAATCATAGAAAAAAATTGAAGGAAGGTGTTGGTGCCTGCAGGCAAATGCATTTTAAAAAACAAAAAAAAAATTTGGAAAAAATTTTACAGTTGAAAAATACATTTCAAAGTTCAAACTAAAACGCCCAGAAACTTAAACATAAAAAACCATTTAAAATATTTAGTTCATAAAACAAGGATTATTCAAGGGGTACCAGATTGTAAATGTTTAAAAAATTTGGCTAGAGGTTAATTCATAAAAAAAAATTGAAGGAGGGTGTTGTCGCCTGCAGGCAAATGCATTTTAGAAAACAAAAATAAAATTTGAAAAAATTTAACTGTAGGTATACACATTACAAAGTACAAACTAAAATACCCAGAATCTTAAATAGAAAAAATAATTCAAAATATTTAGTTCATTAAACAATGATTATTCAAAGGGCACCAAGTTATCAATTTTCAAGTCAATACAAAATATTCAACTACAGTTACATTACTAAAAAAAAAATTGAATGAGGGTGTTGGCGCCTACAGGCAAATGCATTTTAGAAAACAAAAAAAATTTGGAAAAAATTTTACAGAAGAAAAATACATTTCAAAGTTCAAACTAAAATGCCCAGAATATTGAACAGAAAAAACCATTTAAAATATTTATTTCATTAATAAAAGATTATGCAAAGGGTACCAGATTGTCAATGTTTAAAAAAATTTGGCTAGAAGTTTAATCATAAAAAAAAAATTGAAGGAGGGTGTTGGCGCCCACAGGCAAATGCATTTTAGGAAACCAAAAAAAAAATTTGAAAAAAATTAACTGTAGGAATACACATTACAAAGTACAAACTAAAATGCCCAGATTCTTAAACAGAAAAAATAAACCAAAATATTTATTTCATTAATAAAAGATTATGCAAAGGGTACCAGATTGTCAATGTTTAAAAAATTTGGCTAGAGGTTTAATCATAAAAAAAAATTTGAAAAAAATTAACTGTAGGAATACACATGACAAAGTACAAACTAAAATGCCCAGAATCTTAAACAGAAAAACTATTCAAAATATTTAGTTCATTAAAGATAAGGATTATTCAAGGGTTCAAGTTATCAATTTTCAAGTCAATACAAAATATTCAACTAGATTTACATTACTAAAAAAAAAAATTGAAGGAGGGTGTTGGCGCCTGCAGGCAAATGCATTTTAAAAAACAAAAAAAATTTGGAAAAAATTTTACAGAAGAAAAATACATTTCAAAGTTCAAACTAAAATGCCCAGAATATTAAACAGAAAAAACCATTTAAAATATTTATTTCATTAATAAAAGATTATGCAAAGGGTACCAGATTGTCAATGTTTAAAAAATTTGGCTAGAGGTTTAATCATAAAAAAAAAATTGAAAAAAATTAACTGTAGGAATACACATTGCAAAGTACAAACTAAAACGCCCAGAAACTTAAACAAAAAAAAACCATTTAAAATATTTATTTGATTAATAAAAGATTATGCGAAGGGTACCAGATTGTCAATGTTTAAAAAATTTGGCTACAGGTTTAATCATAAAAAAAAAATGAAGGAGGGTGTTAGCGCCCGCAGGCAAATGCATTTTAGGAAACCAAAAAAAAATTTTGAAAAAATTTAACTGTAGAAATACGCATTACAAAGTACAAACTAAAATGCCCAAAATCTTAAACAGAAAAAATAATTCAAAATATTTAGTTCATTAAAGATAAGGATTATTCAAGGGTACCCGATTGTCAAAGTTTAAACAATTTGGCTAGAGGTAAAATCATAGAAAAAAATTGAAGGAAGGTGTGGGTGCCTGCAGGCAAATGCATTTTAGAAAACAAAAAAAAAATTTGGAAAAAATTTTACAGAAGAAAAATACATTTCAAAGTTCAAACTAAAATACCCAGAATCTTAAACAGAAAAAATAATTCAAAATATTTAGTTCATTAAACAATGATTATTCATAGGGCACCAAGTTATCAATTTTCAAGTCAATACAAAATATTCATCTACAGTTACATTACTAAAAAAAAAATTGAATGAGGGTGTTGGCGCCTACATTCAAATGCATTTTAGAAAACAAAAAAAATTTGGAAAAAATTTTACAGAAGAAAAATACATTTCAAAGTTCAAACTAAAATGCCCAGAATATTGAACAGAAAAAACCATTTAAAA
Organism: Metopolophium dirhodum; assembly: GCF_019925205.1. Lineage (NCBI taxonomy): Eukaryota > Metazoa > Arthropoda > Insecta > Hemiptera > Aphididae > Metopolophium > Metopolophium dirhodum. The sequence goes on along the minus strand of NC_083567.1, from coordinate 13,618,843 downwards.
TATTTATTTCATTAATAAAAGATTATGCAAAGCATACCAGATTGTCAATGTTTAAAAAATTTGGCTAGAGGTTTAATCATAAAAAAAAAAATTGAAGGAGGGTGTTGGCGCCCGCAAGCAAATGCATTTTAGAAAACCAAAAAAAAAATTTGAACAAAATTAACTGTAGTAATACACATTACAAAGTACAAACTAAAATGCCCAGAATCTTAAACAGAAAAACTATTCAAAATATTTAGTTCATTAAAGATAAGGATTATTCAAGGGTTCCAAGTTATCAATTTTCAAGTCAATACAAAATTATCAACTAGATTTACATTACTAAAAAAAAAAAAATTGAAGGAGGGTGTTAGAGCCCGCAGGCAATTGAATTTTAAGAAACTAAAAAAAAATTTTCAATAAATTTTACTGTATGATTACACATAACAAAGTACAAACTATAATGCCCAGAATCTTAAACAAAAAAAACCATTTAAAATATTTAGTTCATTAATAAAAGATTATGCAAAGGGTACTAGATTGTCAATGTTTAAAAAATTTGGCTAGAGGTTTAATCATAAAAAAAAAATCGAAGGAGGGTGTTAGCGCCCGCAGGCAAATGCATTTTAGGAAACCAAAAAAAAATTTGGAAAAATATTTACCGATGAAAAATACATTTTAAAGTTCAAACTAAAATGCCCAGAATATTAAACAGAAAAACCATTAAAAAAAATATTTATTTCATTAATAAAAGATTATGCAAAGGGTACCAGATTGTCAATGTTTAAAAAATTTGGCTAGAGGTTTAATCATAAAAAAAAATTTGAAAAAATTAACTGTAGGAATACACATGACAAAGTACAAACTAAAATGCCCAGAATCTTAAACAGAAAAACTATTCAAAATATTTAATTCATTAAGGATAAGGATTATTCAAGGGTTCCAAGTTATCAATTTTCTAGTCAATACAAAATGTTCAACTAGATTTACATTACTAAAAAAAAAAATTGAAGGAGGGTGTTGGCGCCTGCAGGCAAATGCATTTTAGAAAACAAAAAAAATTTGGAAAAAATTTTACAGAAGAAAAATACATTTCAAAGTTCAAACTATAATGCCCAGAATATTAAACAGAAAAAACCATTTAAAATATTTATTTCATTAATAAAAGATTATGCAAAGGGTACCAGATTGTCAATGTTTAAAAAATTTGGCTAGAGGTTTAATCATAAAAAAAAATTTGAAAAAAATTAACTGTAGGAATACACATTGCAAAGTACAAACTAAAACGCCCAGAAACTTAAACAAAAAAAAACCATTTAAAATATTTATTTGATTAATAAAAGATTATGCGAAGGGTACCAGATTGTCAATGTTTAAAAAATTTGGCTACAGGTTTAATCATAAAAAAAAAATGAAGGAGGGTGTTAGCGCCCGCAGGCAAATGCATTTTAGGAAACCAAAAAAAAATTTTGAAAAAATTTAACTGTAGAAATACGCATTACAAAGTACAAACTAAAATGCCCAAAATCTTAAACAGAAAAAATAATTCAAAATATTTAGTTCATTAAAGATAAGGATTATTCAAGGGTACCCGATTGTCAAAGTTTAAACAATTTGGCTAGAGGTAAAATCATAGAAAAAAATTGAAGGAAGGTGTTGGTGCCTGCAGGCAAATGCATTTTAAAAAACAAAAAAAAAATTTGGAAAAAATTTTACAGTTGAAAAATACATTTCAAAGTTCAAACTAAAACGCCCAGAAACTTAAACATAAAAAACCATTTAAAATATTTAGTTCATAAAACAAGGATTATTCAAGGGGTACCAGATTGTAAAATGTTTAAAAAATTTGGCTAGAGGTTAATTCATAAAAAAAAATTGAAAGAGGGTGTTGTCGCCTGCAGGCAAATGCATTTTAGAAAACAAAAAAAAAAATTTGAAAAAATTTAACTGTAGGTATACACATTACAAAGTACAAACTAAAATACCCAGAATCTTAAACAGAAAAAATAATTCAAAATATTTAGTTCATTAAACAATGATTATTCATAGGGCACCAAGTTATCAATTTTCAAGTCAATACAAAATATTCATCTACAGTTACATTACTAAAAAAAAAATTGAATGAGGGTGTTGGCGCCTACAGGCAAATGCATTTTAGAAAACAAAAAAAATTTGGAAAAAATTTTACAGAAGAAAAATACATTTCAAAGTTCAAACTAAAATGCCCAGAATATTGAACAGAAAAAACCATTTAAAATATTTATTTCATTAATAAAAGATTATGCAAAGCATACCAGATTGTCAATGTTTAAAAAATTTGGCTAGAGGTTTAATCATAAAAAAAAAAATTGAAGGAGGGTGTTGGCGCCCGCAAGCAAATGCATTTTAGAAAACCAAAAAATAAATTTGAACAAAATTAACTGTAGTAATACACATTACAAAGTACAAACTAAAATGCCCAGAATCTTAAACAGAAAAACTATTCAAAATATTTAGTTCATTAAAGATAAGGATTATTCAAGGGTTCCAAGTTATCAATTTTCAAGTCAATACAAAATTATCAACTAGATTTACATTACTAAAAAAAAAAAAATTGAAGGAGGGTGTTAGAGCCCGCAGGCAATTGAATTTTAAGAAACTAAAAAAAAATTTTCAATAAATTTTACTGTATGATTACACATAACAAAGTACAAACTATAATGCCCAGAATCTTAAACAAAAAAAACCATTTAAAATATTTAGTTCATTAATAAAAGATTATGCAAAGGGTACTAGATTGTCAATGTTTAAAAAATTTGGCTAGAGGTTTAATCATAAAAAAAAAATTGAAGGAGGGTGTTGGCGCCCGTAGGAAAAAGCTTTTCAGAAAACAAAAAAAAAAAAATTTGGAAAAATATTTACCGATGAAAAATACATTTTAAAGTTCAAACTAAAATGCCCAGAATATTAAACAGAAAAACCATTAAAAAAAATATTTATTTCATTAATAAAAGATTATGCAAAGGGTACCAGATTGTCAATGTTTAAAAAATTTGGCTAGAGGTTTAATCATAAAAAAAAATTTGAAAAAAATTAACTGTAGGAATACACATGACAAAGTACAAACTAAAATGCCCAGAATCTTAAACAGAAAAACTATTCAAAATATTTAATTCATTAAGGATAAGGATTATTCAAGGGTTCCAAGTTATCAATTTTCTAGTCAATACAAAATGTTCAACTAGATTTACATTACTAAAAAAAAAAATTGAAGGAGGGTGTTGGCGCCTGCAGGCAAATGCATTTTAGAAAACAAAAAAAATTTGGAAAAAATTTTACAGAAGAAAAATACATTTCAAAGTTCAAACTAAAATGCCCAGAATATTAAACAGAAAAAACCATTTAAAATATTTATTTCATTAATAAAAGATTATGCAAAGGGTACCAGATTTTCAATGTTTAAAAAATTTGGCTAGAGGTTTAATCATAAAAAAAAATTTGAAAAAAATTAACTGTAGGAATACACATTGCAAAGTACAAACTAAAACGCCCAGAAACTTAAACAAAAAAAAACCATTTAAAATATTTATTTGATTAATAAAAGATTATGCGAAGGGTACCAGATTGTCAATGTTTAAAAAATTTGGCTACAGGTTTAATCATAAAAAAAAAATGAAGGAGGGTGTTAGCGCCCGCAGGCAAATGCATTTTAGGAAACCAAAAAAAAATTTTGAAAAAATTTAACTGTAGAAATACGCATTACAAAGTACAAACTAAAATGCACAAAATCTTAAACAGAAAAAATAATTCAAAATATTTAGTTCATTAAAGATAAGGATTATTCAAGGGTACCCGATTGTCAAAGTTTAAACAATTTGGCTAGAGGTAAAATCATAGAAAAAAATTGAAGGAAGGTGTTGGTGCCTGCAGGCAAATGCATTTTAAAAAACAAAAAAAAAATTTGGAAAAAATTTTACAGTTGAAAAATACATTTCAAAGTTCAAACTAAAACGCCCAGAATCTTAAACAGAAAAAATAATTCAAAATATTTAGTTCATTAAACAATGATTATTCATAGGGCACCAAGTTATCAATTTTCAAGTCAATACAAAATATTCATCTACAGTTACATTACTAAAAAAAAAATTGAATGAGGGTGTTGGCGCCTACAGGCAAATGCATTTTAGAAAACAAAAAAAATTTGGAAAAAATTTTACAGAAGAAAAATACATTTCAAAGTTCAAACTAAAATGCCCAGAATATTGAACAGAAAAAACCATTTAAAATATTTATTTCATTAATAAAAGATTATGCAAAGCATACCAGATTGTCAATGTTTAAAAAATTTGGCTAGAGGTTTAATCATAAAAAAAAAAATTGAAGGAGGGTGTTGTGCGCCCGCAAGCAAATGCATTTTAGAAAACCAAAAAAAAAATTTGAACAAAATTAACTGTAGTAATACACATTACAAAGTACAAACTAAAATGCCCAGAATCTTAAACAGAAAAACTATTCAAAATATTTAGTTCATTAAAGATAAGGATTATTCAAGGGTTCCAAGTTATCAATTTTCAAGTCAATACAAAATTATCAACTAGATTTACATTACTAAAAAAAAAAAAATTGAAGGAGGGTGTTAGAGCCCGCAGGCAATTGAATTTTAAGAAACTAAAAAAAAATGTTCAATAAATTTTACTGTATGATTACACATAACAAAGTACAAACTATAATGCCCAGAATCTTAAACAAAAAAAACCATTTAAAATATTTAGTTCATTAATAAAAGATTATGCAAAGGGTACCAGATTGTCAATGTTTAAAAAATTTGGCTAGAGGTTTAATCATAAAAAAAAAATTGAAGGAGGGTGTTGGCGCCCGCAGGCAAATGCATTTTAGGAAACCAAAACAAAAATTTGAAATAAATTAACTGTAGGAATACACATGACAAAGTACTAACTAAAATGCCCAGAATCTTAAACAGAAAAACTATTCAAAATATTTAGTTCATTAAAGAATGAATAAAGAATAACGTGAGAGAACCTATCCAGTCTCTTTTCAAATTATATATTATGTACACAGGTACTCAGCGTACTCCCAGGTATAGCCGGTTAATCTTAAAAAATGTTTTTACCAAAAATTTACTAGAGTTCAATGAAGTGAAAAAAAAATTATTTGAGAAATCTGGGTGAAGTAACACTAAACAAAAGAATACGCTAGAAGCTAAATACTGCAATACATATTAACTACAATCCATAAACTATGTGTTGTTTACATTATAATAATGCGAACAGTTATTATGATCAGAGGTGTATTACGGTAATATATGTATTAGAAAATGTATAAAAATGAATGTAAATTATAAAGGATTCAAAGAAATTAAATGAGAAAAGGTCCTGCACGGACTCTACTATGTGATTGTAATTTATGAAGGACATAAAATGTTTAATTTAAAATAATATTGTGTATTAAGTATTGAAAACCTTATAAAACCCTAATAAAATAATATTTTGTTATATTTTAAAATATATTTTATAATTTGTTGTAGTAAAAAAATCATTATTTATTGTTGGCTGTATTTAAGTTTTTAATAACTTTACTGGTACAACTCTTACTGACAGTCTTTAAGACCGTGTTAAAAACCATGATAATTAGTTAACATCTAATTTCCTGCCATATTCTAACCTAACCTAACCTAACCAAATTAATAATATTTGAATATTTTCTTTCATTATTATGTTTACAATATCGAATACCTTGATAGTTAGTAGGAAAAGGTCATCGAAAAGCTCTCGACCGGTGATGGTAGTCGTCTATCATTACCATAGCTTCAACTAATCATAGGTTTTCCTAACTAACCTTTTTATGACTTATTAGGACACATTGAATAAAAAGATCCTGATTTGCAGGTTGCTGAAATTAAGTGTTTGATTATTTAGTTGATCCTAAGATTGTTGACACCTTAATCCATGCTATAGATAAAGCCCATAGATAATAAAGATATCGATAGTCCACGCCTATGTTAAATACATTTTAGTCCGCGTTCCCGCAGATGGCAATTGAGGCTCCTTTATATTGATAGTCGATACTCGATATAAGTATACTTTATTTGGCCTCAATTGTTCCCCTCGAAGACCGCTGATAAGACCATTATGTTATATCTTTATTATCTATGGTGGAGCCATACCCAGCTCACTCGTGTAAACAGTGTGGGCCTGGGCCCCATACTCTAATATTTATCAATGCACAGTCTCTCTATTGTACTAATATTTGTGATTTCATTATTTTTCAGTATTTTGTATTATTAGATTGGGAAAACATAAGACAATATAATTTACACAAGACTGTGGCTAACACAATCATACTTTGATAAAAGTTTATGATAAATTACCTTCTATATTTGAATTAATCGTTTTTTTTTCGGGCACATTAACTACGGTCCCTCAACTTACTGAGGCAACCTTGAGAAATTAATTAAATCCTCAAACATAACTCTTATTTCATTAAAGGTATACTTTATTTGGCCTCAATTGTTCCCCTCGAAGACCACTGATAAGACCATTATGTTATATCTTTATTATCTATGATGGAGCCATACCCAGCTCACTCGTGTAAACAGTGTGGGTCTGGGCCCCATACTCTGATATTAAAAGCCCAGCCCACCGTCATATTATTCTCTATGCAAAAAGTAAATTTAAGACAAATTTGTAAATCAATGCACAGTCTCTCTATTGTACTAATATTTGTGATTTCATTAATTTTCAGTATTTTGTATTATTTGATTGGGAACACATAAGACAATATAATTTACACAAGACTGTGGCTAACACAATCATACTTTGATAAAAGTATATGATATAAGTACCTTCTATATTTGAATTAATCGTTTTTTTTTCGGGCACTTTAACTACGGTCCCTCAACTTACTGAGGCAACCTTGAGAAATTAATTAAATCCTCAAACATAACTCTTATTTCAAGAGTTTGTAACTAATACAATCATAATATAATATGAGTATAGTACATTTCGTAATATTTTTTTATAATATTTACTGTTAGTAAAATATTAAGTTTGTATTTCTAATATAATATATGTTATGATATTTATGGACGACACTTGCACCATGGCCCCTCGATATAATAATGTGGTGACCCGGCGCATATCTTTTAGATAAATGATTAAACACTTAATCAAGTCTTCCAATTTTTTTTAATTTTTTTTTTTTTTTTGGGTTTTTCCAGCCTTTAAGACCATCCCTCAAAACAAATTTCTCTCCAATTTATTTTATTTTCTGCTATTTCTATCCAGTTTGCTCCTGGATCAACCTCTTTAACATCTTTAACATCTTTCCTCACACAATCTCACTCAATCCTTTAGGTTCTTCCCTGATTACTGTGTTAATCATAGCGTCTTTTTTCCTCCAGGCGTGACCTGCCCACAACAGTCTTCTTTTTTTGGTTTCGTTTGAAATACATGGTCTCTGAAACAAGTTCTGTAGTTCTTCATTGGTTCGAATTCTCCACTCTTGGGTTCTTGAGTCGTTCTTTGACCCATACAGGACGACAGGTCGTATTAATGTCATGTATATTTTTATTTTTAAGTTCAAAGATATTGATCTTGATTTTAGCAGCAACTCTCCCCGTGGCGATACGTCCTGTCTTTTCTGTTTAGTTTCATATATTCTGTCTTTTTATCATTTATTCTGAGACCAACTTTAGTCTTCCAAATTACTAAACATTTATATTTTGTAGATAATTTGAAGAAAAATTTAAAATTGAAGAGAGACTGTGTGAATTAACAAAATTTTTGGTATAAAATATTTATTTGAACACCTGTTATAATGTATTATATTGAACTTAAGTTAATTTTTTATAATGTACTATAGTAAACATTTGAACATTTATTACAATATACGTATAGTATAAATAGATTTCAAGTATGATTTTTTTAGTTTTTTTTTTGAAATGTACCCACCTACTACAAGACACTTTATTTTTATATTTTGAAGCAATATATGCTTTAGATTATTTACATCTATATAAACTAAATTTCAGACCCATAGTTTAGTATTTAAAGTTTGTATGATCAAAGTCGTGGAACCAAAGATTATCAGACTCTACTAGAATGTTGTAGTTAAATTAAACTATAATAAGTATGTGGAACAACAGTACCTAACCTTCTATGATAATTTGTTATGAATATAATATTTTAAGTAATAGCTCAAATTTAGCACTTTTACGTACTTAATACATTTTCCTAATATTTTAACAGAAATTATGGAGCTAAAAATATAGAAATACCTATATTATGTCACGGTCCATAGTTCACAGTTTTGTTTCATTTATAATGATAATGCTTTTTAATATACTTTTTCATAAATTAATATTTATTACAGTTGGCTTTTATGATTTGTTTGAACTATTAGTACGTATTTTTTTTGGGATATCCCTATTATTACAACACCGTTACCAATATGCGTTTTTTTTTTGGTTAGTTAATATAATTGCATGTTTTCATGATTTCTTCGTATTTATGCTTATTTTCTTAAAATGTTTTTATATTTTCGGTTCATTCGTTACCTATCTACATACCTACCTAACAAAGAATTTTTTTTGTAAACCAATTTGAATTATAATTTATTAATTTAAAAAATTTTTAATAAAAACGTTTTCATTCAGTATTTTTTTGAATTTTAAGTGCATATTTTAAAATATTTCAGTGCATATATTTGCTTGTTTTTAGTGCATATATTTGCTTGTTTTTAGTGCATACATGCAGGCAAATATTTAACACTTTTTCATTGCATTAAATTCACAGCCCTGCTAATTACTTTTACTTCCAATCATAATACCTACCACAGTTAATGTTAAATGTCAAATTGTCAACAATCAACTGCTTTTTCAACTTGATAATACTAAGAGGATGTCATATTTTTAGCGCACCATTTATTTCTCTCTCTGACCCAATCATTTTAGTGTTTTCTTAATCGTACATTTGGTATGCTACGCGTGGGTCAAAGATGGAAAACAAATAGTGCGCTGATATCCCAACCGGCAACAAGTTTACACGAGTGAGCTGGGTATGGCTCCATCATAGATAATTAAGATATTTGATAGGACATAATGGTCTTATCAGTGGTCTTCGAGGGGAACAATAAATTGAGGCCAAATAAAGTAATCCATAGCATGGATTAAGGTGTCAACAATCAAAGGATCAACTTGATAATCAAACACTTAAGTTCGGCAACCGGCCACTCAGGATCTTTTTATTCTTAGTGTCCTAATGAGTCATAAGAAGGTTAGTTAGGTAAACCTATGGTTAGTTGAAGCCAAAGAGTCAATAGGGCCTTTGCAATTCAAGATCTTTTCCTACGTATTCGGCATTGTTAACATAACTATTTTACTTTTACACTTTTTCTTCCCCCGTCTCTCACAGCTATATACAGGTTCAGCCACTCTCATTCCACACCTCCATATGATCGGTATTCTGTCTATCCATCTCTTCTTCAGTCTTCTCGTCCATCATTTCTCCCCTAAATTAACTTCTATAGCCACTCTCACTATCTCTTATCATACAATGCCCGAACCACCTAAACCTATTCTCTCTTGTTTTCACTACAATATGTACACTACCCTACACTACCCTTAATTCATTAATTTCTTATTCTACCCTCTTTTGTACCTTAACACCTTACTTATTATTCTCATATCTCCTACTCTCACTCCACTTACCTACCCTAACCTTACATTTCTTTTTCATCTTTCCCTTTCATACACCAAACATTCTGAAATCCTGTTGACCCTTTCCTTATCTTCGCCATATCACACACTTCCTGATTCCTATTCACTCAGTCTCTAGTTACCTACAAGTAATCGTACTTGATAATCGGTGAAAATATTTAAATATCATTGAGCGAATTCCCTACTCGAAAGAATTGCTTAAAAAAATATCATACCTCACCAATTTTCTAATTTTGAACACGACTTTATTGATAGCCCGAATAGTGTTATACCAGTATAGTTACAACACAAATATTGAAAATTTTCGGGCAATACATCCCCTGATCAATTAACTATAATACAAAAAAAACCTACTGAGAAATAAGAAAATACATACCCCGTGACGGAATCAAAATCTGCTACGAAACTTAGTCTTCGAAACACTGAAACGTTCACACATTTCAATCTGCTTATGATATATTATTCCCAGTTTGAAAATATTCACTGACGAATACCATTTCTGAAATAACACGCATCTTATGCAGTAAAATGTTCTACAATATTCTAATGACCTATGCGTTACAGTCTACAGATATTATATAAACCTACCAATAAATACCTAATATTAATTTTTATTACACAGAGTTTGTATTTTTAAATGTTGTATTCAAGGATTTATTAGTTTTATTTTTATACCTAACAAAAATTACATTTATTCACAAGTCAGATATCAACTAGAACTCGACCACGAGTAAGACAGCGTTTGGATTGTTCGGACTGGCGTATAATTTATTATTTTTATACATTGCGCCTTTGGTAGGCAGTAGTAAACGTATATGCTTCTACGTTACTTAGTTAACAGATTTTCTGCGACAACAAATATTTAATTCAAGTCTAAAAAGTAAATGTAAGACCAAAATAATATAAAAACAAACTTACGCATAAACATCGACTCTTCCAGTGAAACCTAGCTGTACTGCAGCACACATCTTCATCCGTCTACATATCGCTCAATCTCCATCTCTCTCTACATCTCGCTAATTGAAACTTATCTAGTATACAATACTAGTATCTTTATGATCTGTAATATATTCTGGTGTTCGATGAAAAAGATTGAAATCAGATAAAAATACATATTTTTTTGGTTTTGAATATGAAAGCTGTGAGATGATCAATATGAATTTTGTGAGAAATCTAGAGGTACTAGAAAACTGAGACGAGTGTGTTGAATGAAAAAAATTAAAAAATTGATTAACACAACAATCGCTTAAAATTAATTTAATTCAAATAATGAGATGAACCTTATTAGAACATTTAAATTTTCCAGAACAAGCCCCCAGTTGTTGGTCGCATGCCAATTTTAACCATATACTAGACCACAAGTTTATAGACATTCTATAATGCATTCTGCTGCCGGTGGCTTTCTGTTGGGGAAATTATAATATTTCTTTAGTAATTAAATTACGATACGAGTAATAAGTTACGTAGGTACTTGTCCAATACTCAACTACCAGAATTTAAATTAAAGAATGTGATATACCTAGGTAACATATCGATCGATTCTAAAACAGAAACTTAACCTAGGTACAAATAATGACACAATATCAAATAGTGAAATGTGAAAATTTGAAGAAAATTTCCTATAGGTATATCCCGTAAAACCCCCAAAATAAAACGTACGTTTGAGATGTTCTCTTAAAACCCAAATGTTTAATGCTCGTATCCCGTATGCATAGAAAATGTATGTTTCACATTTAACGAAAACTAAAACTATCGTGACGGAAGTGAAATACGAAGAACGTATAAAACAAAAATAATCGTCACCAAGTGATAGGTATAATCTGCTATGTACTTACAAATCATATTAAATAACATTAATCATTATGTATTTTCTTATTTTGTTAGGTAGGTATAAAAACCTACCTTCCTACTTATAAAATCATTACCTAATCATTGATTTAACATTTTAAAAATTATTCTACTATAACAATAAATTAACAGTTGTAGGCAAAGTATTATAATTTAAGGTATTTTTCATAATATCCTAATTTTTTTACACCTATAACAACTGGATTTTAAAAACTACTCTACGTTTAGCGGGTATATAAGTTTGTCTAACAATAAATATTTACATTAGGTCTACCGCGTCAACAGAGTAGTAGGACAAAACTTACGTAATTATTTATTCTTCCGGCGAAACGCGGTCCATTTGAGTGTATAATATTGTCTAGTGTCAGAGCTGTGCATCTCCGCCACGGAAAATGAAGCGCGCGTCATCATATCTCCGATCCAAAAGTTCAGTCTGGAAGTATTGAGATTTGAGATTAATGACATTTATAAAAATAGGCACCTAGTTTAATAACCAGAATGGAACGAAATATGTGAGTACGTATTAGAATCGCTGTTCGTCTCAGACGATTGTCATTTGCCATAGATTATTTATAATTATAACCTCACCGTCCTAATCATAGAAAATATATATATGGTCCTAACCGATGGATGATGGATATTTTTACATTATCTTCATAAAACATTTATTTGTTTCTACTAGACGCAAATACGGTAAATTGAATTCAAATTTATAATATAGATAACGGTTTTTTTACTTGGTAACTATTTATTTATTACTTGGTTTATAAACAAATTCTAATTGATATAAAATAGTAATTATATAAAAATAGTTTTATTGATCCCAATATTAAAAAATAATGTTTCAAATAAAATAATAAAAAAATTTAAGAAATACCTATTAATTAATATGTACTACCTAAATAACAAAATAACTAAATAAATTCGTGTTTTTTTTTAAACATTTTCACGTCCCCCCCTCGCCCTTACGAAATTGTGTCACTCCTCCTTAGAGTGGTGCGCACCTTAGGTTAAGAGCCCTTTAAATAGTGCATGTTAAAAAAATCAGCCATTTCCTCCCCCCTCCCCACCCCTTGACATTTGACTCATTTAGCTACTTTATGAATTAAGAACGATACATTGAACGTACAAAACTGTACCTACCTACATAATAGTTATCAACCTATTAACCCATCAATAATATTATATTTTTTATTGTGTACACTAATCGATTGGTATATACAAAGTAACGTTAAGTTATAAATAGGACGTGGATTTAAATGCATTAAAAATAAGAAAAATGCCTTAAAAATACGATTTAAAGCACTTATATTACAAAGCTTAATAAAATGGCCAGAAAAATTAAAAGTCCAATTTAAACGAATATAAAATAGAATTTAGACAAGTGTATAGGTAGTGTATTCGTTATATTTTGAGTTTCATTATAGCACATCAGTCGATCAGATGCTATTTAATATTTTAAAATAAAAAAATTCGACAGTAATTCCATATTGGCAAGTGTTGTTTTCTATAACTGAAGACTGAAGTTATAGTATCGAACATAATGGGTACGTAAAAAAATAGAAATATAAGAAAAAAAATTACCTTTATTTAATTGTATTTAATTTTTTTCTAATAAGTTTTTATAAAATTGACTTTATCCCATATAAATGTTCTAATTTCATTTTTCAATTCGTTGATAATATATGAAACGAATTATTTGCTTGGAAAGCAATGTTTTAGAAAATTCAGAAAATGCAGTTTATATTTAAATATTATAAATAATAATTTCTGATGCATTGATGCGGAAGAGTGAGGGGGTGGACAATCAGCCGAACCGAAATCTAACATCTTAAACACTTAATATAAACAATTTTTTCACACACGCGTTATATGAAAATAAAAAAATATTTATACCGATTTTCTGCCGAAAAAATAAATTACTTTAATCTCAATATTATTTATTAGTTAACGATATCTTTGCTCAGAATCGTTTTTCGTTTGTTCGTTTTGTATTTTAATAATGTATACGTGGATATATTATTATTACTAATAATTATAGTAGCTGTGTTTGTTTTATTTCATTAATTTATTTAGTACTATACCAATAAATTATATATTAATTAATAATTTTTAAAACATTGTGTTCAAAAAAATAAAAAATAAATGTGATTTTAATTAGAGTCTTGTAACGTCCCTAAAAAAATATATAAATATAATAATAGCTGTTGAACTTTTAGGGACATAATAGGTACCACATTCGTGTATGTAGTATTACACTACTTATATAGGTATATTTATATACCTATACGAGTATATGAGTAGGTATATTATTCATAAGTGCGCACACGTCAGGATAGGCAGTTGACCATTCCGTGAATATACTTTTATGTGTACATGGTTATATATCCCTAATCCCTATGATATAGAATATAGATATTAGGTAAACAATAGAAGTTAAGTATGTGACACTAAATTAATAGTTACCTATAACTTATAACGTTGTATTTGGAAATTGTATCTTATGACTATTATCAGTTATAAGTCATAACATATATTTCTATAAATTAAACCAAAACATTTAAATATTTACATTAAGTACCCTGTATAGGCATGCACCTATTAATTATAATTATTCTACAAACAGGGACTGGAAAAACGACGACGGCGTTTATATCTCCCGTATTTTATACATTTCTAGTCCGGAACTAAAATATGCGCCTACAACACTTGGATAGCACATTTCTCGTGACATTAAATATTTGTTTTAAGTCTTAAAAGTAAATTTAAGCCCCAAAAGAATATAAAAACAAACTTACTTTAATTATCGACTCCTTCGGCGGAATCCGTGACGTGTGTGAACTGCGACGCCCATGAGGAAACGCTCCAGAATACAGCCAGAACTTAGAATATTGTGATTTATGAAAAATAAAATTATACGAAACGCAGTAAGTTTTTTGCTCATATCTTCTTTACTTATTGAAATTTTAGAATTTTTAATCGACTGTGTCTTCTGCAACGACTTTGAGATTTGCCATAGATTAAATAAATAAATGATAGATATTATACTAGGTACGTCAATATGATGAATCCACGGATATAATATAATGCAACTTTTTATATCAAAGAGTTCTGTGTTTAGGACCAATTTGCTCATTGAAATTTGATATGACAATAAACCAAAATAGTTTATAATTTATAATTTGAATTATAATTATATGATATCTATTATTTGTATTTATTTGTTAATAATAATTAAGACTTAAATATTAGCAGTAATCTTGTTCCTTTCACAAAATGTTTTTTAATTATTTTTAATTTGATTTACATTTATCCCAATGTGATCTCTGAATAATCATTCAATGATGAATTTAATAGTTACATTCTCGGTTACATTAATTGGATTATAAATTAAAATAAACTACAGTTTCCAGCTTCTACTACAACATTATTTTATATTTTATTTTATGTTTTTAATTTTTTAAACGCAGTCTGCACCTTGTCTTGGTGATTTTACACGTAATATAATAAAATCGAGACTAGAGATGAGTAGGTAAGTAAATTATTGTTAAATCAAATTATTTACACGATTATTAACTAAAAAAATATCTATGAAGTATAAACATCCGCATTTCCATTAACTATAAATTCATAATTGTATGAGCTATACATGTTACATATATTTTTCGAAAAAACTATTAAAAAAAACAAGAATAATTCCTATTTGATGTCACACGGGTTGTTCTAGCAACTGACTGCTACGACAACTGTGCAATATTTTTAAGCATACCTAATATGTTTTGAAAACGTCCAGAAAAGAGTTTGTTTTAAGACTGTCTGTCTTGATAACAACTAATTTAATTTAGAGTGTATTGTTATATTATATTATAACGAAATTAATAATTATAGTAAAATATATAATTGCAAGACATTTAATACCTATATCTATAGCCATCTAGGGTATAAACTACACTAAAAAAGGTGTAAGTATGCTAATAAAATATATGAGGTGTATAATGTATTTATGTATATAAAAATATAAAATATAAAGATTAATAACATTATATTGTTTTAAATACTTTGCGGAAACCTAAGGTGATACCCGGCGTATAGGATAACATGCAAAAAGGTGCGTATTAAACTTGGCGTGGTGAAACGAAGACGGTCTCGCGTATTTTATACATTGCGCTATTGGGATTAAACTTATAAATGCTTCTACGTCACGTAGTTAACAGATTGTCCGTGGCTATAAATATTTAATTGAAGTCTAAAAAGTAAATGTAAAATAGTAGGTAATAATATGAAAACAAACTTACTCGTAAACATCTACTCTTCCGGTGAAACGTAGCTAGAGTGCCGCCATCGCCGAAGAAACAGCTATCTTCATCCATCTTTATCTAATCATCTCACTCCGATGAGCTGAAACTTGAAAGTATCGAAATATTTTATGAAAATAACCTGATCAAACGAAATTTGCGAATTTATAATAATTTATAATACAATAGTATTGCTGAAATTGTTAGAATTGTTAACCGTCGCCGACGAATTTCGACAATTGACGATTGCCATAGATATCATAAAATATATTATTTACTATGATAAATCCAAAGAACTTATATATTATTATATAAGTACTCAGTAAACCTATACGGTATATTTATAAATCGTATGTTCTTTTACAGAAATCTTTGTGATCTGCAATGCACCTATTCTGGTTTTCTATTTCAATTATAGTTCGCATGCCAAATTTAACTATACAAACTGGTCCGCAAGTTTATAGACATTCTAATACATTCTCCCGCCAGTGCCAATAGACAAAGTGTTTGAGAAGTTATATTTTTTTTGGAACCTAATTAATTTACAATATGAATTATTATAAGTTACCTATGTAGGTACTTGTCCAAACTAATGATTTCCGGCAATTATTTTTTGCAATATCGTTCTTAATTTGTTGTTACTTGTAATATATACATATGCCTATTTTAAAAATATTATTCGTGGGTAATTGAAACGTCTAAAATATATTATCATACACAAATACGATAATAAACAAATAATAATAATTCAACTTAACCGGCTACGGTATTAATAATATTTAATAATATCAATATAAATATAGTATACAATATCCTAGGCTGATAAATCGTCTCCACTTAAAATCGTTTTTCGTATACTATGATATTATATCATTGAATTCAAATTTAACACTATCCATAACAGTCACCCACTTGTAACCTACTGTTCAGCAGAGTCACTTCCAATTTTTTTTTTTAGATTCTGAGGGAAGCGATAAATGTATTGATTTTACAATGATGTGTGTTTTTTTTTATTTTTTGTTGTGACTGTCATCACCTTTTAGGACAGTAAAAGTGCTTGAATTTTCTTTAACAGTAACTTTTCTGATAGGAAAGTGAATCTAGTTGGTACTATGGGGGGTCAAAAGTAAAATTTTCCCAGTAGTTTTCAAAAGTGACGTGAAAAACAAAGAAAATCGGGAATTTTTTACGCAAAGTCCGTTTTCAAGGAAATCGATTTTGGTTTTTGGTACTACTCTAAAACAAATGACCATAGGTACATTAAATTTTGACTGAATTCTTATATTAGCATTTTCTATACACCATAACATTTTCCAAATATTTTGACTTATTTTGAGCTGTTTACGGACATTTTCAGTTTCCATTTTATTTTAGTTTTTTTTTCTATAAATATCAATAAAATGTTATTTGTTGGTTAAAAAAACTTGAAAATTTAATAGAAGGTTCCTAGGTTATTGTTTCAAAGGCAGATGAAAAAATTAAAAATCCTTAGTCACGGTTTTTATTTATAAGCATTTAAAGTTCAAATATTGACAAAATACGGAAAAATCACGAAAATTAGCAAATTATTTTGAGTTGAGAATTCATAAAAATTTTTC
Organism: Metopolophium dirhodum; assembly: GCF_019925205.1. Lineage (NCBI taxonomy): Eukaryota > Metazoa > Arthropoda > Insecta > Hemiptera > Aphididae > Metopolophium > Metopolophium dirhodum. The sequence continues at coordinate 13,601,408 of NC_083567.1, read as the reverse complement.
TTTTTCAATCTAAGATTCGAAAATGTAATACAAGATTATCCATAAGTTTACCTAATTATATCAAAAAAAAAATGTCTACAAGAAACTTAAATTAAATTTTTATGAACGTTTGAAATTCATATTTTTACAACATTTGATATTCACTCGATTTCTCATGTAACGATTTACTTATTTTGTTGTAATTAAAAAACGTATGACTGTAGATACTTGAAAATTTCACTGAATGTTTATATTAGCATTTTCTATACACGATAAAATTTTGAAAATAATTTGATTCTTTTTGAGCTGTTTACGGACATAGTCAGTTTTCAATTATTTTAGTTTTTTTTTCTATAAATATCAATACAATTTTATTTGTTGGGTAAAAAAGCGTGAAAATTTAATATAAGGCTGCTGATATATCGTTCTAATAGCAGTTAAAAAATATTAAAAATACATAGGCTCAATTTTTATTTATAAGCATTTAAAGTTCAAATGTTGACAACATTTATCAAATTTATAATTTAATAATTATTTTGTAGTTAAAAATTTGTAAAATGTTCAACTTTTGTAGCTAAGGATTAAAAATTTAAAACAAGGTTTCACGTAAATAGGTTATATATAAATTACTTTATTCACTATAATATCATAAAATATACTTGGTAATATGACGGACCGTTTTCGCTCAGAATCGTTTTTCTTATACAATGGTATTATATTATCATTGAATTCAAATTTAACACCATCCATTACAGTGACCCACTTGTAACCTACTGTACAATAGAGCGACATCCACTTACCCACTTTTTTTTAATTGACCTCCCTTTTTATTTAATTCCTGATAAACGAGTTTTGGATAAGTACCTACCTACATAATAGGTACCTGTCCTACCTATATTAATTAAAAACTATTTTTAACACGACGTATTTACTTATAATTTTTGTCTTTTAGTTGATCTAATTTTGTATGATTAAAATATGTTTCCTTTATACCCAAATAATTTTCAAGTACCTACAAATAATATAGAACTCAATTTTATTTTAACAATAAATACTTTTATTAATACAGTGTTGACTTTGTAGATGGGTAGTAATAAACTAACTGTACATTCAGGATTACATGCATTCAGGTGAATAATTATAAGATTGCAATGATAGATGTAAGATGTTAGATGAAAGATGTAAGATGTATTGTTGATTCATCAATACGATGCTGGGTGGAGTTGAGGACTTCCCATGTTCAGCGACCGGCGTCGACCCGTCTTGTGGCACAGCGGAAACTTCGTACAGCTGACTGTTCGATAAAGACACTGTAATATTATTATTTATATTATTTAGTTTATTTTTTTCTGGACAGATGTCGCAACTGTTGAATTTTTGACATCCAGATTTCCTACTTTTCCGGTGGATTTTCCTAAAATTTTCTTTCATAATAACCTTCTCCGTGATATACTCTTTCGTTTAAAAAAATATTTGAGTTCACTTAAAATGACTCAACCATTCTTTTTTTCGGGAAATATGAAGAATTTTTAACTCTATTTAGTCGAGTAACGTGTCATAAAAAAGTCACAAATAGTCATATCGTCATTATCGCTCATCACGCTTTGGTCTGTTTTCATAATGGTAAAAATATATACGTAAAAACTTAAATTTGATCATTATAATATTTTTATATAAAAACTATTAAATATTAAACTATTATTCAAATGAATGAGATTATTTATAATGTCTAATGAGGTTTTTTAAATTTAAGAAATTTATAATTGTTGACAGGGGCGGATTGGCCCACCGGGAATTCGGGAGTTTTCCCGATGGACTGCCCCCTACGCAATGAGCTGTTTTTAATCACTCTTAAATAAAATTTTTGATAAAGATATATAAAATAAAAAAACCCCTATCTTGTGCGTATTTAATCGTTGGACGCAACTTATTTGGGTAGGTAGATAGGTATTAATTACATTTTTAGATGCAAGTATATAATATGCACTGTACTGTGTATCTATACTGTAACCTATATCCCCCAGAATAAATATATTATATACCTAATAGTAGACATCACAAAATATACTAATCAATTAAAATATTGTTTTTAATAATTTGTTAATAAATAATAATATTAAATAGGTAATTTTTTTATGGATTGGACTTTTGACAGTTAAATTTAAATTACATATTTACAAAATAATATTTAAAAATTAATCATTGTGGCACAATATTTAAACTTCTAACTTGTTTACATTAGGGATATTGTTGCAAGGGCGTCCGCAGGAATTTGTCAACGGGAGGGCAAAATATTTCCCTTTTTACATTTTTTGTCTCACAATCCTATAAGTGATAAAGTATTTTTGTGATATGTTTTCTTTCATATAGGCAGGGAATGTAAAAAATATTTATGAATTATACGTACTTAGATAGTTCATATTTGTGGCAATTTGAAGTTTTTTTAATTTTAATTTTAAATTTTATTTTGAAATTTGCACATGTTTTTACATGATTTTTATAATAAATATAATATGATCTAAACATACCTATGTATATAAAAAAAAATGAAAAGTACATTTTCAGTTTAGATTAAAGAAATCCAAAATGATAAATTCTGTACAACTTTTTTACAATCTTTTAAAAGTTTAAAATGTATATTATAATTTATACTAAATTTATATTTTAGGTTCTGAGCGGAGCGATAGTTGTATTGATTTTACAATGATGTGTGTTTTTTTTTTATTTTTGTGTCTGTCATCACCTTTTAGGACAGTAAAAATGCTTAGATTTTCTTCAACAGTATTTTTTCTGATAGGAAAGTGAATCTAGTTGAGGGATCAAAAGTAAAAAATTCCCAGTAGTTTTCAAAAGCGTAATGAAAAACAAAAGAAAAATTAAGGGAAAACGGGAATTTGTACGCAAAATCTGGTACGGCTCATGGTACTGACATCATTCAACTCGTCTGGTTCGACGTATTTGAAGACATATCTGTTTTAAGAGACGAAGGTGAGTTATAAATTCTAATAATTGTAGCGCACTCTTTAAACAATAAATTGTGAAGTAAAAGACAAATGTTGTTTTAACAGTATAGTTGACTGTTCTCATGGAAACTATATATATTTGAATATTATGGTTAGGTACTATGTATGGAATACATTTCAATTCAAATTTTGCAAGTAAATAAAACTGGAAAAGTAATTAAATACTGGAGTATATGACCCCATGTTCAACATTTTTTAATGAACATTCTTTTTTTTTAATTAAAGAAAGATTCAATAATATTCGAATTGTACAGCAGTAATTGGACCGAAATGGATATGAAGTGTGATAAATTGATATTATCTACAATGAAAATGAATAATGAATGGTAACCAAAAAAAGTTAAAATTAACTAGAACGAAAATTGTGACCTTGAAATATTTTAATATTTTATAAAGTAAGTATTTCTATAATAACTATTTAGTATTTGACTTATATTATAAATATTCGAATGCATTTATGGAACAAATATCCTACAATCTTCGTCCCTAACTAGTTAATCGAAATAATTATTAATTATAAAAGTATAAAATATATTTGGACAATTTAATTTTGTTTAACTCCCCCAGCATGTTATTCAATATTTTTTCTCATTAAGGAAAATCTATGAATCATAAATATGTTTTTGTTTTTAAGTGTTTTTTGTCTGCTGGTCATCATCAATAGCAAATAGTACTGCAATAGGTATCGTCGGCAAACATGGCTGTCATTAAATAGTTGTTGGTTGGAATGTCAGCTGTATAAAGTAAGTACAAAATAGGTCCAAGAACAACAACCACTGATGTGTTTTTCCATTTAGTTATTGACTTATTGCTTCTTCATGTATGACTCTGAACTGGCGTTCGGTCAGGTAGGATTTTACCAAGTATGCGGCAACAGTCCACGTAGCTTAATATGTAATATAATGTGTCGAACTTTATCGAAACGTTTGCACAACATCAAAAAATGCCCCACAGCAACATTATCTCCAACTTTCTTCAACAGTATCTATTCTAACAGTGGAGAAGTGGAAGAGTGACATAATGTTTTAATAACATTAAGTTGTTTTTTGTCTTTTAACAACATTTTCTTACGATTTTGATATTCACTTAACTTTCTTTTGCCGGTCATAAGTAAAACAATATAAAACAAATATAATATTATAAATAATCACTAGCACCGAGTAGTGATAGAAAAAATTGAATCATTATAATCACAGATTTCACTAATGCTGTGGCTCGAGTTTGTTAATAATTGTACTTTTGTAGTACCTAGGTATAATAATAATAATAATAATAATACATTTTTTTCAGCTAAGTTACTATTATACTATTTTTGTTTTTACATTAATTTTGATTTTATTCATCACTGAGGAAACTAAATTTTTCTTCATCAATTAATATCTAATATCGTCTAAAATTTGACTCAAAATATCAATAATAAAAACTGTGTTTAAGAATCCAATTTTGTTTCAACTGGTTCTGAGTAACTATTTTTACAAAATAAGATATTTATTTAAACGGAGAAAATTGACTATAGTTTTGTGTTGTAATTTAAAAATATTTTTTGTGAATACTTGAAACGTCTAAAGTATTTTATAATATAGAAATATGACAATATGCAAGTAATATTAAATCAACTTACCGGCTACTTTATTCATAATAACAATATCCTAGATAGACAAACTGTCTCTGCTCAGAATCGCTTTTCGTATACAATGATATTATATAATTTTAATTTAACACCATCCATTACAGTAACCCACTTATAACCTAGTATACAGCCAGTAGCGTTGCCAGGAGGGGGTTTTGGGTGTTTAAACTCCCTCCCCTTGACATTGTTTCCTCTCATAAATGTATTATTTGTACACGCAAACTGTATAAAACTAGGTTTAATTTATACTTACCACCACCTCCCCATTTCATAATCCTGCCTACGCCACTGTGTACATCAAAGCGTCACCAACTTACCCACTTTTTTTGTTTTGTTTTTCTCTTCGATTTTGAAAACTACTGGGAACTGTTTACTTTTGACCTTAAGTATTAAACTTATTATATATGTTGTTTATAACAGGATTTGGTGCCTAAAAAATGCTTATAATAAACTTTAATATTAATGTTAGTTACTTACATATTGTGTGCTTTTACAATAGCAACCCAATGTGAAATAAGTTAGAGTGCCTTACTTTTAAACTTGTTCAGGCTTTAAAGTCCATAATTAACTAATTTAGTACTTAAGAACCTCAAAACTGTATTCAAATCACCAACAATTGCGATTTAAACTACTATCACTGGGTTTATAGTATAATAATAAATCATGTATTTTGGTGTAATTTTCATGATTTTTAAGAATCTATTTTCCGATATCTTAATAATATATAACTACTTTCAATATACAATACATTTTAATCTGACAATGTTGTTATTTGGTTATATAAATTGATGAATGTCGGAAAAAAGGAAGGTACTAGTAAAATTGTTTTTTTTTTTTGATAACGATTGGTAACAACAGTTTTTTTAAATATCTTGAAAATACCTACATAATAATATATTATTATATTAGCAATAAATCGATCTTTGTGGACTTGGGTCATAAAACCAAACTTCACTGTTTTCGTCCAAACTATATGATCAGTAGTATCTCGTGATGAAAGTGATTTTCACGAACTTAATAATTCGTCTCCTCAAACGAAATAAAACTATAATATTACGTAAATCATAATAGCACGGCTTCCAGCATAGGCAATTTGACTACACCCCGGTCGCGTGGTTGATTTTCCTGGTATCTCATAATGAGAATATCTTAAAGATATAATATTGTGTTTAACTACAACTGTGTGATTTCCACGCTTAATATTATCAACAAGTAGATCTGTAATAAAAAGCCCATAACTTATTAATAACTTTTATTTGTCAATACGTTTATGCATATTATTATCCACAAATATGAATAAAAATAAAAATAAGATTTTGATATTTTGATCCATAATTTATCAATTAAATTTAACTGCTTATTTCTATAAAATAAATAAATAATCTTTTAAAATTCAAATTCTATAATATACTTATTAACATTTTTAAGAAATACGCTGCTTTAAAATATGAAATTAAAAAAGTAATTGACTACTTAAAAATTAATAAAAAAAAATATTATTAATGTCTTATCTTGATTTCAGGTAATATTAAAAAAAATTAATATTTTCAAACGTTAACCCTTTTCGATGAAATTACCCATGTGAGTTATGACTTATACAAGTTAAACCAATATTTTTTGTGTATAATCAATTTAAATTAATTGATAAATTATTCACTTTTACCACAAAAAAACAGTTATTGGGCCAGATGGGGATAGTGAATCAATAAATATGGGAAAGTTGTCGAAGCACATCGTTGTTAAATCAATACAATATAGATAATAAATCTATCAAATTCATCAAGTTCATTAAATTAAGCAAATCCAAAGGTTCGTAGTTTTGGTACCTATCTAGAATAGATTATTTATTTTTTAAATTAAAATTGAGTTGTATAAATATCACTGACATACTTTTATATAGGTAGGTAATAACCATAGATATAATAGAATTATTATGTCCGTGGTAATAACTATACCTTCTATATTATCTATAAATTCAAGATGTAAAAGTAAATAAAATATATCATGCATTACAAATGTAGATTTGGTAAGTCGGTACCATATTATGATGCAACGCATTTAATAATATTATCTGGATACTTATATAGGAATGACCTCACCCATCAACACATCTCACATTAAACTTACGACCCACCCACCCTATAATTTGTACAAAACGTGAGGTTAACCCTATACGATACTCGATTTCGGAGCCACTGAACGTCAAATACATTAATATGCATAAACTACCTGTATCAACCTGCAATTAAATATTGTTGGGTTTTAAATCTACCACTTAAGTAAAAGTGTAGTATTAGTTAACGGTGACACAAATGCAAATGTATAGTTATAAAAGTTGCGGTTGTATATTATAGGATGGTCTCGTATAATATGAACTACATATGTTTATTTATTTTATTTTATTCCAATAAACACCCGTAACTGCTCATGTACAGCAGAGTAATATAATCTCAGCTTTAAATTAAAGAAATACAGAAGATAATATTAAAAAAAAATACATATTACGGTTAATTGAAATTATAGTAATTAAGTTAGTCAATATAATATAATGAACATTAGTTGACAGAAAAACCAGGGTTTGGTGGATATAAATCTTTCATATTAATTAAAGTTTATCATAGCATTACACTCTCTGGATATACTATCAATGGGATTGTTGTAATCATAAGATGTACGATGAAATGGAATTTCAAACGTGGGACAAAACAATGATTGATACTGAGGTACATGGAAGTTAAGTGATTTTAATAATAAAATTCGGGGCAAGATATCGACTCATTTACTAATTTTGACAAAAAACAAATATCAGCTTCTATTAGCAAGATGATCTAAATTAAGCAGGGATCGAAACCGTTTAAAATTTTAACGGTTACGGTTTAGGTTTTTGGGAATTGTTTTCTACATTTCATGGTTTTGGTTTAGGTTTTAATTAAACCTTGTGTCTATTAATTATACTCAAACGTATTAGTTTTTGGGTTAATGTGCCAAAACGTTCATCACCCGTTTTTTCATGTGGGTTTCCGTAAGAGTTTGATCTTTTTATTCTAGATCTCGTGGTTATGACGGTAAATAACAGTTGTTCTGTAATAATAAATGCAACTATAATAAAGTTGTTAATTTGATGTGTATAAATTGTAGAGTCCAATGCAACAACCGGGTATGTCCACTTTTTCAAAAAAGTTTTTTATTTAAGTTTCCTCATGAGGAAATAAAGCTACACATTTCGGTGTAACAAACCGGTATGTCCGATTATTAGTTACGGAGATTCAAGCAAAATGGACTTACCAGGTTATTACATTTCAGAGCAAGAACCTGGTATGTCCGGACGTAAAAGGTTTTTGCTCCGAAACAAATTATGTTAGTAATACTAAAAATGATAAGAACCAAATTTTAGAGCAAGAAACCTGGTAAGTCCATAAATTTATCTTATTTATAGGTCATAATATTTTTGGTGTTAATATAATTGTAATTTGAATACATAATATCAATAAAGAAAAAGGTATGCTACATGTTTTCTATATAAACATAAAGTGTATGACAAATATTAAAGAATTTAAATGTTTTTTTCTTCTCCTGAACAATTTCCAAAAGTGTATGATCTGTGATAAGGATTAGTGATATGGATTAGAGATAAGGATTGACGCTTTGGTGGGAATGTTTAACAGTTTGAGCGTCTAGCTTTAAGGTTACCCTTACGGTCGGACACTAAAAGCGCACCGACCACCATGGATCTGAGACTGGTAAGATCGAAGAACCGTGGATTTTAAACATTGAGATACTGCACATTGTAACTTACATGCAAATTATATTTTTACTGTACATTTTTGATAGTATAATACTGGTAACACCCCCCGAAGTATGGGCATGAGTATCTATTTACATAATTGATTACCCGACACCTGTAGGGTCACCACCACATTGGCTTGGTCGCAGTCGCTGTTGTTGTTTTGTGTTGTTCGTCCACCCTCGGACTACCGGGTAACGGTCCTGGGCGATCCAATTGTTCTACTCCATGGCTGGGGACATTGCACACTTGATTCAAAAAACTGCGTTGCGCTGATGACGACGGTCAGGAGCGAAACGGCGACTGATAGATCGGAATATACAACGCAATACCGTGATGGTGGCGGCCTTTTAGGTGTATATCGATATAATAAGAAATACGATATGACATTTATTTATCTTTTGCTGTATTCATGTGCGGTCGGGTCTGGGTACGCCTTATCTCTCCGCACTTTATATTGTGGCATATATATATATATATATATATACGATCCATAAATATATACCGGCTTCAGTTAATAACACGGGGGATAATTTAGTCACGTTACAAGCTTTAAGTGAAACTCGATGGCCCGTTTGACTCGCTGAGAATGGTTGATTTATAAATGTCGTGACAGCGTTTAGCATATATATTATCACCAGGTTATTATAACATTATCATTTCAAAATGCTGTCTGGGGAGTTCTATCCCGATTGTGGAGGTGGCATGGATTGTGTAACGGTGATACGAAGGTTTGGTGATTAGTATCGGCGATAAGGCTTAAAAGAGTATTATACTGCAACCGAAAACGCGAATTTATGTAAAAAAAATTCAAAAATTTCAGGTATAGTATAGCCGCCGTGATTTTTTTGGTGTTTAGCAGGTAAGTTACCTCGAATGACATTCGCCGTAGTCATCCGGATAGGCAATCTGACTTTGTCGGATAGCGGACATTGTGCGACGGTCAGAACACGTCATAACCTGGTAATAGATAATATTTTTTTAAAGTGGCCGAAAAAAAAATATTTTAAAATTTCATACGTAATGATATATTAGTATATTTAATTGATAAATTCAATTAAACGAATTATTCAGGACCGTAGTCAGAAATAGGCGTCACCTTAACGTGATCATCGGACGTCACCAAGGCTTGGTATTCTATTAAATTGGTATTATTGGCAGTCTACATACACTTACACTTACATATATCGCATTACAGAACTTCCCTGTATACACAATGTTCTTGGTGACGAATCGCCCACTGTCATTGCCGTACATGCCGACCCTCACAGATTGTGCGGTTTAAATATATATAGTAAATATATTAAATTAAATTTATACTTAATAATAAATGTACTATATTATACTTCTATGGTTACAGGATTGTTATTTACGGACAACATTAGTTCGATGGCGACGCATATGGGTGATGCTCCCTTTATGCATGCTGGTCAGAAGACTGGCGGCGTGGCGTCAGGGTGGCCGTCTGCGTTAGTCTTACGTCTTCGGATGATCATGACAGGGGAAGGCCTCTGGTGAACGGCCGTCTCGCCAAGAGGGTGCGAGCTTCTTAGGCGAGCTGGTTCCTCCAGGGCGCTCACTCGATCTACCGTCGGACAAAATTGACAGAGGTTGTCTGTAACCAGAAACAGAATGTGAAATGATAACTCACGACCTAACCTGGTGTGCATATTATGGTCCTTACTCCTTAAATGACACTCCCGTGGCGTGGGCGCTTCGGCGCTCCCGCACGGGTGAACCTCTATGGCTCGTAACTAGCACAAAGCGCTAATACACGGTCCGTAGTTGTAGCCGCAAGGCATCAAACCAAGGATACTCATGTCGTCATAACACGGCTTCCCGTATAGGCAATTTGGCTACACGCCGGTCGTGGTTTGTTTTTCGGGTATCCCTTAATGATAATCTAATATAAAAAAAAAAAAACCGGGGAAGTGGGTGTCGGTCTGCTATACAGTAGGTTACAAGTGGGTCGCTGTAATATTGATAAATTTGAATTCAATGATTTAAAATCATTGTATACGAAAAACGATTCTAAGCAGAGTAGGTTTGTAAGCCTAGAATATTTTATATTTTATTTATATTATTATAATTATTAATATGGTAGCTGGTGAATTGAATTTATATTAATGTTTATTATCGTATTTGTATTTAATAATATACTTTAGAAGTTTCAAGTACGCACAAATAATATATGTATTTTTAAATTACATCACAAACCTTAAATTGTTATTCTTTGTTTAAATATCTAATTTTATCAACATTTGAACTTTACTATAACTACAAAAAAGAGTGTGTCTATATATTATATAAATACACTATATTTATACAGATATTTTGGTAAGCAGAATTAACTAATAACGTAGAACCTTGTTTTTAATTTTTAATCCTAAGCTGGCAATTGAACATTTTATAAATTAAACTACGAAATAATTTGTATATTTTTAATTTGATAAATGTTGTCAATATTTGAATTTTAAATTAAGAGTAGGTAGTTTTAGTCTATAATTATTATTTATTAACGGTAACACAAATTAAAATGCATAATAATTATAAAAGTTACGGTCGCATATTATGGGATGGTCTTGTAAAATACAAATTACACATTATTGTAGACCGAGAGGTACAAGACTACAAAATACAAGGTAGGTATTTATTGATTGACGATAATGCATACATTATGCATAAATAATATTGAAAGTTAGGATGCCTGGTGGTGGTTGGTCACAGACACTAATGTGTGCTATGGTCAAGTATCGTCAAGCGTCGCACGCAGGATCCCGGAAGCGTAACCACCCAGCCTATACATACGCCCCTAACCGTAACCTACAAACAAATACCCAATGGCACGTCATATTGCTCATGGTAAAAAAAAATTGTATTAATTAGTAAGCTGAGACGCTATCCGTAAAAAATAATGTGTTGTCATACTACATATTATTTTAACATAAACAGTAATCAAAAATACCTTGTCATACAACAGTCGACAGCTCAAATCCACAGCGATAGGTTGATTCTTGCACCCATATTCAAATATTTTTTACAATTTGTATACACTAGCTGTTTTCCAACAGTTCATTGATAACATAGTTATGGACATTCGGAACGAGATGAATCACGTTTTCAATATTAAGTTGACCAAATTTATAGGTCTATACCAAATGTTGGATCCCGGATCCTTAAAATATCGGGGTCGTAACGTCTATCACATTAGCGCTGCATGCATTTTGCTGTTCATGTGTCTCAATTCGGTGCTGTTGAACGTCAGTGGTCTGTACTATTGGACGGACAATATGTCTATCAGCGTAGACTGTTTTTGGAAAGCGGAAATATTGGTGTACTTGGTCTACAAGATGTGGATTGTCGTCCACCACTCGAACGACATATGGGACTGTTTGTCGATCACGCGGTATGATTTTACATCTTTCAGCCTCCGGAACAGACATATACTGGATCGTTGGCGAGGACGTTCGGTGTGGTTAACCACCATGTGTGCCATCCTATATTCAGGTTTTTCGGCCATTTACTTGGGCAGTACCCTGGCATTCCGCAACAATATATTACCGATCAAAAATCACGACGGATCGGTTGGCTTTTACCGCCAGAATGTCATGAATTTATATTTATTCGTATCTGACGAAACGTACAACGCAAACTATAATACGTTTTACATTGTCGAGGCGTTGTACCTCGCCATGATGATAATATCATTCATCATATTCGATATTGTTCTAATTACACTGTGCATTGCTTTATGCTGTCAGATGCAAATGATTTGCTCTGCGTTCAAATCGGTCGGACATAAATCACTTTGTGACTCTCATTCCTCGATTGGTGAGTACGACTTCTAAGATACAGAGTGTTTATAAAGACTAAATGAGTAAAATTAAAAAAAAAAACTATTGTAAGACGAAACAAATTCCAAAATTTTCTCGCACTTGTTGATAACTACTAAGCAATAGGTAAATTATCACAATTGTTTTTTTTTTTACATATAGATTACACAGATGAAAAAAATAAGAAACGAAATAAACTCGATTTAGTATATGTTGAACTAAAAACAATCATAATGGATCATCAAGCAGTAATGGAGTAAGAGTTAATTAAATTGTACTATTTAACTATGCCTAGTTAAATATTATTTAATTTTAAATGAAAAATATACCGTAAAAATTGTAAACATAATCACATGAATTCATTCAAGTGCCAAATTGAAAACAGAATTTGGATGCGGAGGTTGATCTTGGAATCCACGCAAAGTTTAATTTGGATAATAATTATTTAAATAATTTATTTTTCTATACACTATAATACTATATACTATAATATATTGGATATAAACTTTTTTTGATATGTAAGAGTTTACTACATATATTTTGGGTAGAGTGGTGCTTCCATATTTTAACCTTTGAATTACGAATGTATGAAGTTCATTTAAAATGGCTCAATTATTTTTTTTTTTTCAGGAAATATGAACATTTTTTAGCTCTGTTTCGACGAGTAATGTTGTTACAAATTTTCATATCGTCATTTTCGGTCATCGCGCTTTGGTTTCTTTTCATAATGGTAAAAAAAAATACGTAAAAACATAAATTTGATCATAATAATAATGTTATTTTAAGTTAATATGGTTAAATATTAAACAATTATTTAAATGAATGAGATTATTATAATAAGAATTCATATTGTTATTACTAATACGGTATCCTGTAAGTTGACTTAATATTATTTTTTATTTTTTATTTCAATATTTGAATATAATAATATACTTGAGAAGTTCCAAGTACCCACAAATAATATTTTTATAATACAAACAAAATAACTGAATTTGCGTCATTTTTGTTTATTTAATATGTCATTTTGTCTAAATTTGAACTTAAAATAACTAAAAAAACAAACTGTGTTTGTATATTTATTTAGATTTTTTGATTACAATAAGAACTACTTATGTGCAGCCTTGTTTTGAATATTTAATATTAACTATAAAAGTTGAACATTTTATAAACTGTTAACTACTAAATAATTTTTAAATTTTAAATTTGATAAATTTTGTACAAACTTTAACTTTAAATGCTTATAAAAAAAAACGATCCTATGCATTTTTAATATTTTCCAACTGTTGTTGTGACATTATATCAAGAGCTTTGTACTAAATTTTCAAGCTTTTTCACTTAACAATTTAATCACATTTATAAAAAAAAACATAAAAAAATTGAAAATTGAAAATGTTTGTTAACAGCTCAAAAAAAGTAAAAATATTTTGTAAAGTGTTACCTCTCCACACAGAATCTAAGATATTAAAACTATCTAATACTTACTAGTTGATAGTATTAATAGTTATAATAGTTTAATACAATGATATACGCATTGACAAGATTTCTTTATCTATTTTCTTTAACTATTTTTTTTTATACCTATACTTAGATTATTTTAACTTTTAAGCGTAAATGCAATTTTCCATAAAATTCTGTTGTTTTTATCTTTCCGAAAGCTTGAGTTTTTTCGAAAACATTTTATTTTAATATTATCCAATTTTTCCATTTTTTCCTAAGTAAAAAAAAACAGTTTTTACAGACATTTTCCTGAATTTTAAGTTAATCAAATATATTGATTATGCAAATTATGATTAATCTTTTCAAATTATCCAATGTATATTCTTACACAAAATATAACTTAAATTCATTGTAGTTCACGTATAATGTATGCATATAGTATTTGTGAACTAAGTTTAAAGTGATAATTTATCTGTAATAAAATTATTTCAGAGTTTCTCCAGCGATGATAAATTTAAGGATATGGATGTTGAATTAAAAAAAATGATTTGCCCAATTATTGCAATATTGTTTGAAATATACATAGTGTGTTATTTATTTGGCCACTTACACAATCAAGTAATTTGATATTCATTATTTTTTTTGTATTATTTATAATATGTTAATTAGGCATTGACGTACATCTTATAAATTGTTATAATATAAAATACAATAAATTGTTTGATTGAAATTAAAAATATTAAGATTTGCATAGATTAGTACAATTTATATTAAATATCAAAAACATGTGAATGTTGTTTTAATAGTTACACTTATATAGCACTTGTCAGTATAATATTACTTAATCAATATAAAATATAATAAACATTTTAATTTTACATACATAAATGTATGTACCTACTATGTAGACACCAGACGGTGTAGGGTATAAAGCTCTGTTAATTTTTCCCGTTTAAAAAAAATTGAATGTAGACAAAATATCGGATTCAATGATTTTTATGCTACTATGTTCAACATTTCTTAATGACCATTCTTTTTTTTTTTAAAGAAAGATTCAATAATATTCGCATTGTACAGCAGTAATTGGACCGAAATGGATTTGAAGTGTAAAAAATTGATATTATTAACAATGAAAATGAATAATGCGAACCAAAAAAAGTTAAAATTTACTAGAACAAAAATTGTTAACCTTGAAATGTTTTATAAAGTAAGTATTTCTATAATAACTATTTAACTTATATATTATAAAAGCTCTGTTCTTGGTCTAATATTTTGAAATGCATACTTTTTGGAATAAGTCATATTCTACAATCTTCATTCCTAACTAGTTATTTAAAGTTATAAATAATTTTACGTTTATTTTAAATGAAATAAAATATAGTATAAATACTTGGACAATTTAATGTTATTTACCCCTCCCCCCACACAGCCAAAAACTACTCTATGTTTTTCCTCCTTGCGGGAAATCTATGAAGCATAAAATATTTTTTCGATTATAACTTACAAGTAACCATGAATACAAATTAACCGTATTAAATTTGTCCTTTTAGATTAGATATTAAAAATGTGTGTCCATACCAAAAAAATATTTATGTTAAAAATTAAATTAGTGGTATATATTTTTATATATTTTACTTTCTTGATTTTTAATCAAGTAAGTATGGTAATTGAAATAAAAAAAGTCTGAATTTTGAAAACTTCAAGAATTTGTGTTAAATAGGAAAATAATAAATATGTAACTCAGTAATGATAAGTAGGTGGGAATTTAGCTAGCTATAATATAAAATATTAATGAGAGGGATTTGATATCACACTCAAGTGGTATAACCACTTGAATTCATAAAAACGTCGGCGTGAACAATCCCAAAATATCTATTTTTTAACTTTTCTCCTAAACTATGATAGCTAGAAAGTTGGTTGATAACTCATTATTATTATTACAATAAGGTACTCCTAGCTTTCGCTATCTATACCTAGAGATGAAAGATAAAATACATTTTGGCGTATTAAGTGCGATAAATAAATTACAATTTTACGTTAGATGATAACAGTAGTTAGAGACTTAAATTAGATAGTGTCTTGAGGAAATAGGCCATGTGGGCGACCTCGTTTGAGACGGCGCTGTGGAGGTGGTCTGACATCCTCCATCTGGTTTAATGTTTTTGAATTCCTATAAGAAAACCTCATTAGAAATCTTGGATAAAATTGTCAAGCCGGTAATTTTAATGGTGTAAAATAAATACAATCTGCATATTTTTATGGTTTTGAAAAAATTATATAATATATTAAAATAATGATATAAATAATGATAAAATTGGTAAAATTATTTATATATTTCATAAATATTACAATAAAAAAAGATATACCTATGGGTTTGTGGAAAATAATTATTAATCTTTATTTTATTTTTATTACAGATAATGGGTAATTGCTACACAGTTGTTTCAATTTTGGTAAATTATGTATAAGCAAATGTTGAATTAATGTTGTTTATATTTAGTTTAAATTTAGTAAAGCCTTACATTGATTGTTCTAATTATTATATTATCACCTAATCGAATTTATATAATATATCATTATAAACCTAGTGGCTAGTGCTTGTGACTATCTAAATTACTAATAACTTAAAAGTTATAAAGTATTAGTATAGTTATAATATTAAAAAGAAAATTATGTTAGAATAAAAGTTTATAACAATTTATTAGCTCAATGATGCAACTACACAAAGTTTAAAGTAGAAAAACCCGCATTAGATATTGTAATTGTCATGATTTTTAAGAAACAATTTTCCAACATTATACAATTATAACTATAATTCACTATTCAATAAGTATTAATATATCAATATTGTTATTCGATTGATGAAGGTCGGGAGATAGCCCAGTAAAATTGTTATTTTCGGATAACGAGTGATAGCAACATTTTTTGAAATATTTTGAAAATACCTACATTATAATATAATATTACATTAGCAATCGATCTTTGTGGACTTGGGCCATAAAACTAAACTTCACTGTTTCCGTCCTAACCATATGATCATTGATCACTAGTAACTCGTGTTGAAACGTATTTGCACTAGGCACTAGCTTAATAATTCGTCTCTTCAAACGAAATAAAACTATAATATTAGGTACAACATGAAGCACGGCTTCTTGCAAAGGCAATTCGACTACACCCCGGTCGTGATTGGTTTTCCTGGTATCTCATCTCATACCTTAAAGATATAAATATTGTGTTCAACTACTATGAGACTACTAATCGTGTACATAGACACAAAAATATAAAATAAAAAAAACACATCATTGTAAGACCAATACATTCATCGCTCCGCTCAGAATCTAAAAAAAACAGTTTAAAACAAAAGATATAGTTTTTTTTCAAAAATTAAATAATACACTATCTGTGTACATTACGCATTTTATTATTGCCTAGTCGTTCTTGACAATGCATAATTTATCATCGTTTTACTTAACATAATAAAATATATCGAAGTATAACGTTATGTTGTCTAATGTATTTCTCTTTCAGCTTTGATTTGTTTGTGTTATATAATGGCTATATACACTATACAGGTACCAGAGTAGAGTAGTAGAGAGATACCTGTTATAATATTACTTAAAATATCGATAAAAAAATATTTTACTTGTTGGTTAAACTTTTTTTAGAACTCATTAATATGAATACTTATAATATAGTATAATATTGACCAATATTTTGAATTAAAAGTGTTTGCAAAAATGTCTTATTTATTTAGGTGACCAATACGGCAATATTACAGTATAATTAATATATAATAATAATAATAATAATAATAATAATAATAAGATATTGTGTATATTTTCGTCGTGTAAACCTAATGAAGTAAGTAGATTCTAAATAATAATACTGATGCCACATATTATACATCATACATGATATATTTAAGCCAGAAATACTTGAGTACTTACTTATGTCTTTACTTATTTACTTATTTACTCACTTACCTAAGTCTTATTGTCAAAAAAAACACAAATTATTAAAAAAAAAATATTTGAAATACGTTGTAAATTATATTTGTGCGTGCTATATTACTAAAAACCCGATTTGTCTAATGGTACTTGGTTAGTGGTAACACATACTCGATATGTATAAAAGGTGTATAACATTAGAGTAGCAGGAACCATTGCTGGAACTTGGGTCTCATAAATCATAACGATCATTAACGGCAAAATTACTGACATTAATATAACATTAATAATTACTACGGTGTGCATTAAATAAAATGTAATACTATAAGGTATAGCGTGTGACATTTAATCATCATTAGATGTATAATTCTACGTCATAGCTATTTAATGTAATATAAGTGACATATTAAGTTACTAACTACTAACTAGTACCTAGGTATGAGTTATAACTTAAATATATCTAATTAACTACATACCCGTTTGAAAATCGAATATTATTTATTGAAATATTCATGAAAATATTCTCTGCATCGGGATATGAAACCAAATTCGCGTGTGGTCTTTCAAAAAAATTAAAAATTAAAAAAAATTATCAACAATAATAAATGTAGGAAAAATACTTAATGTTTTTAAAAATTTTTCTTCTTTTTTATATTTGAAAATTTCATATTATATTGACATATTATATCGGATATAAACCGTTTTTACTTTTCAAGAAAATTAGTGTTTACCTCTAAAATAATATACTGTATAAGGCTATAATGTATAATACGAGGTAATTTATATAATTTATACATTTGTATTTAGTCTTTACACGTACAATAATATACAAGGTGGTTTTTTAAGCTGCTCGCTCACATTTTTTCTTTTAATAGTGCACCTATTAGAATTTACTAGCATTTTTAGGTTTACTTGAAGACTTTTTAAGCTTTATTGATCATCAGTCTAAGTTATTAAAATGTTTTATTCAAAGGATAATAATCCTTAATAATTGTTTTATTAAAATAAAAACTATATGTATTAGCCATTAGGTATAAGATGTAGTAATATTATACTTGAATAATTTAAAAAAATTATTTATATTGATCGATCAATAGTAATTATTTACATTTTAAAATCACATAACCTCTGTTTCTACTTAACCCACTATCATAGACATATTATACTTAGTACACAAAGTTACATAAATCAAAAACTATATTCGTTCGAATTTTGATTTAGATACGTCAAAATTCTCAAAAAAAAAAAAAAAAAATGGTGAAAAATTAAAAGTGAAAAGGGGGATCCTATTTGAGAAATAGAAGTATGTATTGTCACAGGATCATTGTTAAGTGGTAAAAACTACAAAATAATCTCAACTATTCGAAAATATGGTCTTCAACCGTGTTTCATAATTAGTAATTTATTACAAAATTCAGAATTTGAATGTATGCATACTTTAATTATACAAATAGACGATTGGGTGAGCACTGAGCATGCTTAAAAAATCATCCTATACGAACCAATGTATGTGGGCATTAGAAGAAATATAAATGTTCTATACTTTAACTCGAACAAGTCTCTCTCCGTATTATTATATAAAGCTCTTTTCAGTTACTGAGAACAATGCTCTATTGAACTTAGAAATTAACTTTGACAATAAATTGACCGTGCCTATTGTATTATATTATGTGCAGACGTCTACTATAACTATTGTTATTATTTATTGTTATAAATCTATTAATATTAATAGAGGGTTGGTGAAAAATAATTTAATATTACTATATATCCGATATTGCCATATCGTATGCATTATAATATGTATACAATGTTGTGCTTTATAAAAGATTCTACGTTCGCATATAGATGTTCTGTGCGTTATTGTCAAGGTTTTACCGCTCCATAACTTACGATATAATTTTGGTCTGTTTTATTGGGTCGTTACATTTGTCGGTTTTTTTTGTATTTTCTCCGGTGGTGAATTAATGATTAAAATATAAATTATGCGTGAGAGTTTAGAATTCTAATTACAAACAATATGGTATTTAATAATATTTTAATATTATATTATATCGTGTAATAATAATTTTTATTCTACATTTAATATTTTAAAATATTTCTTACTAATATAAAATACAATTATTAATAAAATTATGCCGATAAAATGAGGATATATTACATTTTGACCAAATGCCCAAAATACACCAGAGCATGAAAAATCGTTATTAACCCAGCCTTATTCAAACATGCACTTAACCAAAAAAACACGGAAACATTTCATCTTTTATTTTTCTATAGTAGAAACTTGAGTAAAAAATTTTAAATTTAAACCGGCCATTTTTAGGTAATAGGTAATAGGTATATTTAACCTGTACATAACACGCGTATATCCGATTTAAAACGACGCTTCTACATTACGGTCTCATGATTTTGCGAGTCACCGTGAAATTAACCGGAAACTAATCAATTTTTCAGCAGCTATTTACGGACCCTGTGTCCCTGTACACATGGCCATTCTACAGCCATTTTTGTTGAATTAATGTCAACCAGCTAAGCGCATAAGGTCAGTAGAAGTGAGTGCGTCACACACAAAAAATACTCTTTTTGTAGGCTAATACTTTAGGTTAATGCTTTGGGTGTTATTATTTTTCTTAAGTTTTAAGCCACTGATACATTATGTATTACTCGCGGCACGTGTGTCGTTTTATTTTATTACCAAATAATATTCAATAGTAATATTATTAAATAATATATTAGAAAAACCACAGAATATGATTGGAATATGATTGTAAAAATATAGAAAATGTACGCATACGTCACATAATTTTTATAAGAAGTTAAAATACATTTTAGATTCTGAGCGGAGCGATAAATGTATTGATTTTAAAACGATATGGGTTTTTTATTTTTTCAATAGCGTAAGGAAAAACAGACAAAAATTAAGGAAAACGCAAAACCAGTTTTTGAAAAAATCCATTTTGTTTTTTAGTGTCGCAATAATTTTTTTATAAGTATTAAAAGTTTAATTTATGAAAAAAATTATCAAATTATTGATAATTTACAAATTTATTGTAGATAAAAAATTATAAAATTTTCAATTTTATATCTAAGGATTGAACATTTAAAACAAGGATTCTCATAAATTTTATTTAAATTATATTATTCATAATATAACCAAAAATCTAAAAAATATATAAATACGGTTATTTTTTACAGACATTATAAGTTCAAATTCGAATCCGTGACTCATGGTTGCCCATCGACGTGGAATTATTTCACAAAGCTAGGTACGCTGACGCCGATTTGTCTGTGAATTGAGATAGGTACACTTAAACCACAAAATATAATAACTATTAACTATGCTAAAACTGAGATATACTAAAACCAAGCACACCTCTATAGCGTAAATACTATGTACAAAAGTCTGCGTCAAACGTACTGGTGGTTGGTGGTTTGGACAACAACTGGTACCACAACATTTATTTGGCGCGCTAAACCTTTACCCGAAGGAATCAGGTTTTTCTGTGTGAACATCATCTATAATATTATAATCTTTCGATTGTATAGTGTGGCATATCGGGGGTGGAGTCACCAACCGCCAGTACGTTTGAAACGGATTCTATATAAGATTTGCCAAAAATAAAAAAACTGCACACGGTCGAAGCCAGGATATTCAGCTATAGTATTATATAAAAATGTGATTGAATTAATATCTAGTAGTTTAGTACAACATTTACCTACATATAATTACTTTTCATAGAATTATCTATTCGTACATAATTTGAATTAACTCAAATACCACGTGGCTTTTACTGGCCCAGTCCATATATTTTATGTTTTTTTTCATATAGCGGGGAAAATATTTTCAAGCCAGTTTCGAAACTAGGCTTGGAATTTTACTGTAAGTAAATATTTACAAAAAAAATAATTTCGAAAAAGTCAACATCGTTTACAATAGGTATATTTACATATAGTTCACAGTGCTGCAGATTATATATTATAGGTTATATAATTACATTTAATTTCGGTTAATGACGTTGATATTCGATTGTAGGTCAGGTTGAAATGCTTCTCATAATATATGAGGTATGTGTTGTTTGTTTCTTGAGTCTTTGAACTTTAGACATTCAGATAGTATGTGCTTGACTTTGTAATTCACACAACATGATTCACAAACATGGTGGGGAGGGGTCTTTCTGTTCAGGCTGTGACTATGTGTTATGAATGTGTACTCTATTCGGAGGTAATCTAAAATGGTTTAATCTTTCTTTTTTAGATCAGGGTTTTTTCGTAATATATGTATATTGTATAGATACTGTTTATTATTGTGTTTAATTTGGTGTTTTGTTTTCTATCCAGTGCTTTTAGCATTTGAGGTAGGTATAGAAGTTCTAGTTCTAGTTCTTTTTCTAGTTCTAGCTAGTTGCTAAATTTTATGTTTTTTTATGTCAGCGTTTACGCTTAAATTTAGGGTGTCAAAAGAGGTGGAAGTTTTGACGCTACTTAACAGCTATTTCGTTACCATCTATTCCACTGTGACTGGGTAACTATAGATAGGATATGTATATTCCTTTTTGACATGCTTCATAGGTTTTGGATTGGATTTGATTGTATACATCGGTTGGATTTGTTGATTTATGGATACTTAGAGGCTATACTGAGAGAGTCTCTAAGCATTAAATAGTTATTATGTGTTATTCCTTTATTTTTGATTGTGTATTTTACTGCTTTGTTTACTGCTAGTGCATCAGCTGTATAAATAGAGCATTCCTGTGGAAGTATGTAGGAAGTAGTTGAATTTTCAGTTATTATTGGCATCTCAACGCTGTTGTCTATTTTATATAATGTCGCAGTATAGATGTGTTTGAAGTTATGGTATTTTTGTATTGTGTTATGGAAAATATTTCTGTACATATTTGGGCGTGTGTTTTTTTTTTTTTGTATTATGGTATATATATTATTTAAGCTTATGTCGATGTACATTGTCCACGGGGGAATGTTCAGGCTCGTTCTTTTTACTTATTGTTGTAGGTCTTTTTGTAATTCTTCAGCTTCTTTTTTCCTTTTTGCTAGATATTTATTTGGTAGGTCGTAGGTTGTCTGCATTTTAAATGTTCTGGTTGTATAGAATACAGTAAATTTTATAATAAGTTAATTGTTGGTAGGAATGCGACAGAGACTAGAAAGGTGTGTTTTTGGATTCTTTCATATACATTTCATTTTGATCTCAGCCAAAAAAAAAGCATAGCCACAGCATTATACAAACCATTAACGTTTCATATAATTATAGCAACAGAATATCGCGTGAACGTAAAACGCTATTCATAAAAAATATGGGTATAATAAAATTTTCTGCAAACCGAGCACTGTATTATAGTTTCAACAACGATTGTTTCAATATTTTAGATTCTGAGCGAAGCGATGAATATATTGATTTTATAATGATGTGTGTTTTTTTTTTTGTGTGTGTCTGTCATCACATTTTAGGACAGTAAAAGTGCTTGGATTTTCTTTAACAGTAACTTTTCTGATAGGAAAGTGAATCTAGTACTTTGGAGATCAAAAGTAAAAATTTCCCAGTAGTTTTCAAAAGCGACATGAAACACGAAAGAAAAATTAAGGAATAAAAACGGGAATTTTTACGCAAAATCTATTTTCGAGAAAATCTATTTTGGTTTTTGGAGTAACTCTAAAAAAAAGACCGTAGGTACATGAAATTTTGACTGAATTTTTATATTAGAATTTTCTATACACCATAACATTTTCCAAATATTTTGACTTATTTTGAGCTGTTTACGAACATTTTCAGTTTTCATATTTTTTAGTTTTTTTTTATACAAATATCAATAAAATTTTATTTGTTGGGTAAAAAAGCTTGAAACTTTAATACAAGGCTCCTACTATATTATTGTTACAATGACATTTGAAAAATATTAAAAATCCTTAGTCACAGTTTTTATTTATAAGCATTTAAAGTTCAGATATTGACAAAATACGAAAAATCACGAAAATTAGCAAATTATTTTGAGTTGAGAATTCAAAAAATTTTTCTTTTTAAATCTAAGATTTGAAAATGTAATACAAGATTATCCATAAGTTTGTCTACCTTTATCAAAAAAAAATGTCTACAAGAAAATCAAATTAAATTTTTATGAGCGTTTTAAATTCATATTTTTACAACATTTGATATTCACTCGATATTTCATGTCACGATTTTCTTATTTTGTTGTAATTACAAAACGTATGACTGTAGATACTTGAAAATTTCACTGAATATTTGTATTAGCATTTTCTATACACGATACAATTTCGAAAATAATTTGACTCTTTTTGAGCTGTTTACGAACATTGTCAGTTTTCAATATTTTTAGTTTTTTTTTCTATAAATATCAATAAAATTTTATTTGTTGTTTAAATAAGCGTGAAAATTGAATGCAAGGCTCCTGATATATTGTTACAATTACAGTTAAAAATATTAAAAATACAGAGGCACAATTTTTTTTATAAGCATTTAAAGTTCGAATTTTGACAACATTTATCAAATTAAAATTTAATAATCATTTTGTAGTTCAAAATGTTCAACATTTATAGCTAAGGATTGAAAATTTAAAACAAGGCTCCACGTAAATAGGTTATATTATATAAATTACTTTATTCACAATAATATCATCAAATATACTTGGTAGTATTATAGGCAAACTGACCGTTTTCAATAAGAATCGTTTTTCTTATACAATGATATTATTATATCATTCTTTCATTATCTATTCACTCTTTTCATTCAATGTTGTAATATGTAATATTATATGTTAATAAAATTATTGTCGCTGGATATTAGCATTGCCGTAAACGTGACAAGGACTGTTGCGTAGAGGCAACGTATAATAATTTCAGCACCTGAATATATTTAATATCGGTTGTCGGTGGATTGTGTTAGAAAGGAGTGAAAGAGACTGATTCTCCAACTCATTTTTCTTGGGATAAACTTTAGTAACGAGCTTTTTTTTATTAGTTTATTTGTTTTATAACTATTCCATAGTATGAACATAATATAGCATACCTTTATAGTTGTATAATTATTGTTGATGGAACATTTACATTGTTGTATTATTATTAATAATTTGTCAGTAGGTAGGTAATAATAATCAACTATGCTAAATGCTCTGCAGAGGTCGAAGTGGCTCAAAATAAGTGGAGGGATGCTCTTTGTTCTCATATATTATTATGGCTTAAACAGTCATACACGCCTTTGTGGGAGGGGAGGTAGTTTAATTCTTGTATACCTTTTTTTATAATACAATTTTATTTATAGTATAAGTACATCCAGAAAATATGAAACAAAAAATAGAAATTCTACATTTTTTTTAAACATGAATTGTATTTATTAACTTTTGTAAAAATTAATCAAAAAAGTTGTAACTTTGAACTCTAAAACCGAAAAGATAATGAATATTATATCTTATTATCATCATAAAATTGTAAGAAATTACGTTTAGATTTATTAGAAATAGTTGTCATATGACCCAAGCAAACAAAAAGGCAATATTGTTTCTTATAAAAAAAGTAACAATATTAATATAAACATCATTGTTCATTGTATTATTGTAAAACTGATTAAAAAAAACAATCGTGAAAATAAACATTTTATGAAAAAGTCCAATACCTAACCTAAATCAATAATATTTGTATATAATTATCAGTGGGATGTATTATTTTTTACAAAATAAGTGGAGGGGTGAACCATATCCCTATCCCCCAAATACTTCGACCACTGTCTATGAAAGAAAACAAAACATAGCTAAGAGCATAGCTAAAAGCATAGATATTATTTAGGAACTAGATCATATTATATATTATTATATTATTATTAAATTATCGATAAATTCGAATGTACAAATAATAATTGTTTCTTGATATTTGACCAATGAGGCGGTGCATTTTGAAAATTGCAGGGCAGCATATGCAACATCAGCTTCTGCCACTGTATAGTCAAAGAGGTCAAACTCTATGGGAAAAACGCACATTAATAGCAAATAAGAGCGAAACATTTTTTACCATAATTCAAACATAATATTATATTACTACATGCGAGGGGCACGTACTTTATTAGTTATTACTACCTATAACATAAAATATTATGTGTTATGTGTGAACATTATCTATATAATATTATATCGACACAATAATAATATAAAAACAAACACAGAAATCCTAAACGTCCACGCGAATTACGCGAGTAGAATATCATTGGATGCGCACAGCAATAATACAATAACACACGCTGTATATAATTATACAGCGGGATTCGCGTCAAGTATGCTCACCCACATTTTTATCTTCAACCATGCGCAGTTCTTAAAAATCTGATTTTTCGAATTTTTAAACATAGTTAAGACTATATTTTTAAATTCTTGAGATATATTGTTTGTACAACTTATGGAGTGCACTGTATAGAGATACAAATAACATGTTTTTTTCAAATGAGAGCCCCCCCCTTCCATTCTGCTGTAAATTTTTTAGCAGAAATTTTTATCAAAATATTGAATCAAAATTATAAATTATTGGTTCTCATTAGAAAAAACAAAAGTTTTTATCGCCATAGAACATTCCTTAAGTGTAGTACAAAAAATCTCAACAATTTGAAAATATATTCTTTAGTATTTACGAATTCTGTATATCAGAATTTGAATAAATTTGTTACAAAAGAAAAAAATCAGACGCATCATTATAACAAATTACAGCTCGATTTTCGAGAATGGACGGTCATCCTAATATAAATCTTTGGCATTGACAAAAGGGATACATACATATATATATATTATGTGTCATGACTCACGGACTGCGGTAATCCGAACGCATTTCTATCAGGCGGATAATAACAATAATTATCATTATTATTATATTCCAGTAAAACAAAACAAAAATTTAAAATGCACAGCCTAATGATGCAATATTGTTCGTCTTTCACGGGACAGCAGTCAGCAGCAGCTGTGGCGTACGGTGATATTACATTATAATATATCATTATATGTTTCAGTGTGTTAATAACAGACCACATTGTGTTCGTTTGTGTACATTTACGCGTGTCCGTGTGAACTATTGGCGTCCCTATACGTGATGAGAAATCCGAATAAAACTCTATGGGTACGTGTTTTTCCGACATTTCCTATAATATTCCGAGATTTATTTCCCGACGTCTACCTGATATTTTGCCGCTCACTATACTTGTACGCGTAATTCGAAAAACGTGCGTAAACACACCTTTTATGGAGGGCTGCCGAAATGATATCATTATTTCCACTCGGATTACATGACCTCGATGTTCAGTGCACACTCACTCGCTCTTGGGCATTCGACGATTGTGGTCCACTGTCATTTTTAATGGCATTTAAACAACTAGTTATTTCAAAATAAAATTGCCCTAAATTTTGGTTGTGACGTTGTACTTTACATTTTAAAATAAAAATACAAATTAGTGTTACATAATACGTAGAGATGCAGCCGTCCAGGTATAATCGCGGTGCAACACTCATCCAATGCCCGAAAACTCTGATCAATTATATAGGTATTGAAAACCTAACGTAGCACGTTCTATTCGTACATTAATATTAATATCTATTGTACAAGCACATTTGAAGTATGTGTATGTTTTGTGACAGAGTTGTAAAAATACATTTAAAATACTCTCGATGCTGAAAGTATTAAAATAAAATCAAGAAAGTAAAAAGTATTTGGATGCTATTTTACTGAAATTCACAAAATTTATTTGTGGGCGTAATTGCATAATTTGATATCTAGGCAACATTTATTTATAATATTATAGTTATATTTGTTCATACAATGTGGTCATTATTTTTATCTATTGTTTAATTTTTTTATCACATTATGACACAGTTAAAAAAAATTTACTAGCAAAGAAAATAATGTACTAGGTTTAATAAATCTTTGAAAATATACATATAATATTATATACATTACTTTAGATATTAATCTTCTATACTGACATACAGTAGGTATAGTGTATTATATAAAATGTATTAGGTACTATATACATTCCACCTATTTAACTAAGTGTATGAATAATAATAACTCATTTGTATGTTTTTTATGTTTTTATGTTAATTTAATAGCAATTATCTTTCTAATGTTTTATTTCTTTACAAAAATACCAGAATTATACTATAATAGGTACTTAACTGTAACTCTGCCAAAACAAACGTAAACAAAATGTCTATTTCAATAAATTTTACTTTTAAATACGCTTTTTCAGACGGCGAAAATGCGTGAGCCTTGCGTTGTTTTTATTATTTTTATCAGTAACTACCCCAACTCGAGTAGGTAGGTATCTATATATATATTATATACTGCTCGCCAGGGCGTGACCCAATATTGTCAATTATTGTGTTTGAGCGTTAGACATGAGCCAGTCGAAAATATCCTTAGACTCAATTATGCTGAATCACCAATAGATAATTCACAATATAGTTAACAAGCTATAAGTTATTACAAATACCTATGTACATAATATTATAACTCAGTGGCGATACAGGATTTAGAGGTTTTTGGTGGGCTGATATTTTATTATAATATTACCGTTTTATTATATTATTAGAATTATAGGAGAGACTAAACTAGAATCTCTCGTAAGTTTTCCATGCCCGTAGTGGCGTAGTCACATATAACATTTCAGACCTTTGCAGCAATCTTCATACAAAATACAATTTTAATACATGGTTACGTCTTACGCAATAAAATATTACGTAAGAATGAAAGTATTTTTAAATTTTCCTTTAATTTCTGGGAAGATGCAGTCCCTTATTGCCCACCCATCGGACTAAGCCACTGATGCATGTATAGCATATTGGATTTCATTAAATATAATATATTAATATGATGTAATAGTAATATAGTATTGTGGGTGGTTGAATAAGGAATAAGAATAAAATCGCAGAAACTCAACAGACGTAGGTATAATCAGTAATCATGTGCATTGGTGTACAAACTGTCACTTTTAAACTCAACCTAAAGATATCTTTTTTCATTTTTATGAATTTAATTTAATCGTCCAAATATAACTGCAGAGATTGATTTATTTGTTATTTTTTTTTGAGGCACGACGGATCTACGAAACGCCAGTGGATAAAAACAATATTATACGGTGAACGTCATTACTGTACAAATACAAAGCTTTCCACGCAGTTAACCTGTTTTTGTTGATAAGAATCCATACAGTAGAAAAGAGTATATCAGTATATACTATTACATAGGTACTTATTGCATAAAACTTTTTGTTTTAAATATACGAAATACGAGTTTAACGTAGAGGTGCAAACGAAAATGTCGAAACAAACATCGATGCTGTATACAAATCTAAAAAATATAGCATTTTATATAGTATAACTTATATCTTTACTATATAACTTACTATATTGTACTAATAGGTATATGCGTAGAAAAAAAATGCACGAATTCCCGTTATTATATAGAGTTATTCGCCAAACACGATAAATCCTATTTTTTATTTAATAATAAACTTATTAAAATATTTTAGATTTTAATTATACCTACTTAATGACCTTATAATCAAATACTTAGATTTTTAATGCCATTTAGGGAGTGTCCTCAGGCGATTTCAATTTCTTATTTTCAAATGAGTATCACCCTTTTTCTTGCGAGTTGTTTAGTCAGGTAAAGTACGGTGTATAAAATGGCAATTATTATTCAAACTAGTACTTATATACTCTGACAACTTTACAAACTATAAAAACTTGATTGATTAATTCTAATTATGTACTTTAAATTTTAAATCACCTTTAAAATATCCTTGTACCATTGATTAAATATACATTATACATGTTTATTTAATCAATGCTTGTACTCCCAAAGTTATAAGACTCGAAACTACACCTACGAATTTTGATTTGGATAGGTACATCAACATTTTCAAAAAAGTTATCTACTTAACAATTTACAGAAAAAAGTATGATTCACAATAAAAAAACACACCTCAAGAAAGAAGTTTTACTTCAAAAAAAAGTTGGTATCACCAAAGAACACTGCTTAATGACATACAACATATTAGTGTTTATTTGAAACTATGTTCATTAAGACGTCGTATATGTTTAAAATACAAAAATCAGAATATTTGTATGAATGTATTAGTTAAGTATTTATTATAAAGGAAAAAATGAAAATAAGCATTATCAGTGAATCACTCTGTAGTCTGTATAAATAGTATGGTATATAGGTTTATTAATCGTGTGTGTGTGAGAGAGAGTGTAGACGAGAGGTGATTTAAAGCCTTAAAGGTTACGATACAATATGGTGTATACCACGCACCGTGTATAACTTGGTGCGAAAAAAAAACGAGAAAAAATAATAGTCGCGGGGGCGGTTGCCACCGAGTGGTAGAAATAAAGTGATTTAAGGGTGTGTGCGCGCGTATGGGCAAAGGGTGGAAGAGACGGTTCTACGTCGTGGCTTGTACACACACTAGCATACATAATATAATATATTGATGACGGCAATAATGGAAAACGAGGAGAAAAGGGAAAAAGTCACTTTTGTCGCGTGGGCGAGCATTCAATTTGGCGCGTATGAAAAAAAAAAACCTATATGGGCGTCGTGAACCGAAACGACAAAGCTCCAGTAGCATATCGCCATATCGGACACAAAACAAATATTCCCAAAAACATATCATTATTATACCTACCGTGGGTTTATATCGTAAATGTTTTTCGAGTGTTGTAAAATAATAAAATATAAATTCATTCCGTTTTTAGCGAGACCGACCATATAATATCTGCACGAGTAGATGTCAAAAGCTCTTTGGTGAGTAGGCCACCTACCGAGTTACCGTAAACGTTTTCCACACTACATACATAATATTATACAGGTAGGTACATGTATTGTTCGAGAAAATGTTTTTTATATGCTATATGTTGATCTGTTATTTTTTTTCTGATGTGTGTATAATAATAAACCATAGTAAGGTAAAGCGTTCGATCAAAAACCATTCGTAAATCTCAAGGGAAAAGCCGGAGATGGAGTGTATGTGTGCGTGAGTGTGTTTCAAATCACTGTAAACATAAATGTGTTCATCAAGCATGCTCACTCCCATTTTTTCCTTTTAATAATAAATTTATTCGAATTCCGATTTTTGGAATTTTTAAATATACCTTCTTAAATAGATAATAAATAGTTATATATTATGTTATATAATATTTAATCTAGTTCCTACGAGTACTTACTATACAAGGACAATTTTTAAAAATTACTAATTTTTAATATTATATAATTACTAAAACAATTTTCATTTCACCACAGCTCCCATATTTTCCAAATCCTTTTCATGGACCGATAGATAATAATTTACAAAATTTACAGTAGAATTGGGGGGTTCTCATTTGAAAAACAAAACATAAGTTTTTGTCTCGACAGGACACTCCTTAAGAAGAATAAAAACTTTCATGAAATTTAAAAAATAGTCTTAAGTGTAATTAAAAGTTTCCAAAAATCAGATTTTTAATAACTGCATTATTTAAAAAAAATGGGGATGCTCAATTTTTAAATCATAGAGAAAGAGAGAGAAGGTACCTATTATTTCATCCGAAACGCTAACGACCAGCAGCTTAATACCCAAAAATTTTGATCTTCACGATTTGTCGAATTTATCACATCGCACTAAGTTACTTTTGAGCGCGCTAAGTCTTTTCTATTTTATTTCGTCCACCCCAACCCCTTTGTCGTCGACGAAAACTCTTCTTGTGACGCCGATCTCTTTTTTACTTCATATTATATACATCTACTATGGTACATGTATGCATCATAAACATATATATTACACACTCACGCACACATACATACATACATACATAGACACACACACACATACACGTCTCATATAAGTCCCTCCGGTTGTAGGTGATTTATGACATCCGATCTTGCGTGGCCGTCATTCCACTTATTTTTCACTCCGGGCTTCGCGTCCGAATTTGGTCATTCAATGTTCTTTTTTCTTTATATTTTCTCTCTTTTTTTCTGATCCCTCGTCGGCCGCTAGAAAACCTTTTCCGTTGTCGGCGCCGATATTTTAGTGACCTACTCTGTAAATCACATTATTATACGTATATTGGTATATTATTAACATTTAATAATAATAATAATAATATATACCTAATATGATTTACAACCTCTTCAAATACCTGGTAAATGGTAATAGCGTTTACTTTATTACATTTTATAATATTATTATATTATGGTCGCAATTTGTAACAATATAATATATACTTACGGGCGAAAAATTATTTCGGTCTTATTCTACATTATATTATAATTTTGTATTTTATAATAACCGTACTCCGTCGTAAGAGCGACGTTCCAGTTAATAACTTTTTTTAATATCGAGGGCATGAAAATAAGTCGACATCCACGATGTACGGGTTCTGTTCGTATAATAATAAATTAATATAATAAACGTACACAACGATTCTCCACTACAACGCACGACGTGCTTTTGCAGCGTGTGATGTTGACAGCGACCCACCTAACCTATATAATAATAATTACGTGTTATAATATATTTTCTCGAACGGTATTTATTTTTTTTCTTTATCGATCAAAAAGTTCCGACGTCTCAGTCGTTCTTATAATAATAAAGCTGTTCGACTCGGTTACTGGTATGTATTTACATTTCTATAGAATGTAAAATGTAAATTATCAACCAACAATAAGGCGTCGAATGTTATTGCGCCATTGCGGTTCCTATCGAACGATAGTTATAAAAATAATTGGTTGACGATGGTTTATAAAAAATAATTATGCTGTGTAAATTAAATTTTGCTCGCGCGCGTGTTGCATTTTTTTTTACTTCCTGTTCAACTCTTTAGTTCAGGTTTTGTGTAATCTATACTACGTATAAAGAAAATAACTCAGTATTTTATTGAGAAGTTTCATTTGCAATTTAGTTAGTACCTATAGGTACCAATGGGAAATATAATAATTATTTAATATATTATATTTCGTACACGTGCAATTTGGCGAGAGAATAATATACTTTGCCCCGCGAGAGGTGCGTAGGTATGTCAAATGTGTACGATAAACATAAATATAATATATTATACAGGGTGATTGACGAAAAATTCTCACCCTCCTCCCCCCCCCCCCTCACTCTTTTCTCCTTAAATAATGATTTTATTCAAAATTCTGATTTTAGAATTTTAAAGTAAGTAGGAACTATACTTAAAGAAGATACTTTCAAATTCTTGAGATATTTCCTACTACTTGCAGGAGTATTCTGTGGTGATACACACTTCTATTTTTCAGATGAGAAATTTTTCTTATTTTACTGTAAATTATTTGGTGGATAATTGTTTTGATAAATGTTGATCACCTTATTCAAAATGTAAGTGAGTATTCTTCCAGTTACCTATTAATATGATTATATTATGGATAATAGTATTTAAATATGATTTTACAAAAATATAAGATATACCTAAATGGCTAAATCTATGTAATATTATTGAGTACATATTGTATTACTCAATGTTAATATTTAATCTATAACTTACAAGTTACAACACTGTGCGCAGACAATTATTAACAATTATAAAGTATTACCTAGTGTATTAATATTAATTACCACAGTTTTAAAATCTGTTTGCCAAATGAAATCATACGAGAACGAATAATTCGTCACACAAAAGGTATAATGTTAAAATGTCGTGTGTTGAGTTTAATAACGATTTCTCGATTATTCACCGCAAAACAACTGTACAACTCACTCTTATAGTCTTATTTTTATGCTGCACTGCAACAATACATTTTGATTAAAGCATATTATAGGTACAGTATTTTTCTAGTATATAGAAGATATTTACTATTTATAACCTAGTCTGCAGTTTGGTTGTCTGTAACTGTATTTTGTTTTCCCGACAGTAGGTAGGTTATCGACTTAACTTTTATGTCATGCAAGTCTCGAATATCGGGCAAAATAATAATAATAAGGTCCTATTATAATATCTTACGGAAGTGACAATAATATACTTTTAAAAGTTTTTTTAAATATTTTCAAATGTAAAACAAACGAATCCAAACAGCGTTAATGTAGGTCAAATAATATATGCTTATATGTCCATATTTTACTATATTAGTATAATATATTATATGGGTTACATATGGGCGCGTACGTTTGTACATAATATAATATATACTTACGCTATGATATTACGCTTCATGAGCTTTCACGAGTGTGTTATATTATTTTATTTTTTTTAGTGGTTATCTTTACAGTGAAAACTCACTGTGTTAAAAAGTATATTATTGACTTTTTGGACGATTTAAAAAAAAAGTTCTTACTTTTTAAAATAACAAGACGTATAGTTCATTGCTAAAATAATTAGGTACTCTGTTGAAACGATCTATACGTGTTTCCCGTACAACGAATAATACTAATAAGATAATATTATATTATATATAGTGTATTGTGCAGTAGTATAAAATATATAATAATAAGGGTAAGTTGTGATGTAATAAGAAAATATTACTCGTATTTTTTTTTTTTTTTAATTAGGTACCCAATTTAATCGGGTAATATCATTACGTATATATATATACTGTAAATAATGGTTTTTTGGGATGAAAATTTCCTCCGTTAAAAATTAAACATACATTGGAGGTATACCTATAGGTACCTGCAATTTAATAACACTATTATACTGCAGAAGAGAAAAAAACCACGACGAAAAATTGTTTGTTGATTATGATACCTACCACTTACTACGTCCCACCCCCCCCCCCCCTGGAACTTTTTATTAATAAATATTTATAGTAAATCGGTCTACATTTTTCTTGCCAAGCGTAGCTCTTTCTCTTTGTATATTATGTAGGCACCTGCTTCAAACCGTTTCATCTTTTTACGTTCCACAAACCCGAGGATCGTTTTTACAATAAGCGAACGATCTAAAGGTTCGCATGGCAATAAACTTAAGAATGTAGATTGCATCATATCGGTATAATACCTCTATATATACGTATTTGTACAGTATATATATATAGAGCGTTGTGCAGTGTATTACCAACTAACCCAAATAAAAGTCATCGGTGTACATTTAAGGAGAGAGGAATCCGTGGCTTGTTATACCGAGGTGAAGATCGCGTGTTTTTCGAGAGTTTATAATGTACAATACATATATTATAATACCTATTGGAAGTACGCTTTTCTTCTAGTTGTGTCTTGTGCGCGTGTGTGCGTGGTCTTATATATTGCAGTCGGTGGGATATAATCGCGGCTAATGGTATATCTTTGCATGTCATAAGTTTTCTCGTAAGTCTTTTCGCAGTGTGTAAAGTGCAGAAACGGCTTATATTATATTACACCAAATTATACGTCTAATTAAAACAAAATTATATATTTCTAATCCTGTGGTGTATTATTGTATAAATGTTATGTTTTATTGGTTCTAAACAGAACAGGTAGTTCTCACAACGAATGACGCCATTACAATAAATATAAGTAAGCACTCGGTAAATAGTAATAATGCGAATTATAATGTAATATAAAATAAAATGTTAAAATATGTCTTTGAAATATATACTATTATGTGACTGTCGGTGTTCATGATTCTTAAAATATCGTTTATCGAGTTCATTTATTTTAATGATGGTGACATTCAATACGAAACACCTTGCATTATATTCTACAACATTCTACTTGGCCTTTTACGCTATTATTATATCGTCGTAACAATTATCGTATATGAGTATACCTAGTGTGACATTTTCAAAAAAACTTTTGGGTGGTCGTAACTCATAACCATTATTGTTCGGATTAATGTGGATTAATACGGTTTAAGTAGTTAAGTTAAATAGTTCAAGAAAAACTGCTTTGGAAACCATGTAGTTTATCTAATTTTTAGATAGTAAAATACTTTTTAAAGTATTATTTAATTTGATAGAACACTCCTGTTAGACGATGCTACTAAATGTATGGATAAAACTTGGCATAATACATAAATGTTAAAATTTGTCGATAACAAGAAATAATTGTAATAATTCATACCAATTATTGATTGTAAAATCATTCATGTCAATAATTATTACGAAACAAATAATTACAAAATCGAACTAACCGCAAAAATTACATAAAATTTATAAATTAATCGAGATTCTGTTAATTCAAGTGGGTAGTTTGAAAAAAAAATACCGAAATACCGAAACAATACACAATGTATGTGTTATTATCACGCAAATAGGTAGGTAGGTACCGACGCTTTTGGATAAATAATAGCGACTAGCCGAATTGGTTCCCGTTCGGAAAAAAGTGTTTAATTAAGTCAAGCCTAATTTGTTCCCGTTTAAAAGGTATTTTATTAAGTTAAGCCAAATTCATTCCTGTTTTTGTCTGACAACTTCTGAAGTCTGAAATTATTTTTTTAACTGCCCTTATTATCAGTTTTATCACTCGAAGGTGTCGAAGACTGTTTTTATTATGATTTTATGGCCACGAAACCACATGCTGTCCAAAATTGAATCAATTCTTTGACTACGTTCATGATACATATACATAATGACAGACAGTTCATTTCTACCGACAATTTGGGCCGGATTTGACAAAAATATTTATAGGCAGACTACAAATTGTTGCGAATTGTTCAATTAAAACACTAAATAAAGAATTTACTCCCAAAAATAAATCCCATTCTAATATTATGAAGACATTGAACAAACTTTAAATTTGCAAGGTCGTTTAACCTAACCTATCACCTTAACGATTTTAAATTGTAGGTATTATATTTTATTATTTCTACTTTGTAACTTAAGTGTTGACTGGTTGACTTCTACTTCAATGATCGCTAATGCACATTTGTAACCAAGCCTATACTTTAAAGTTGACAGTCCTAATCCTGAAAAATTGAGAAGGAAAATTTGCGGTTTAATTAAACGGGAACCAATTCAGCTTAATTTAATATAATACCTTTTTCAAACTGGGACCAATTCGGCATGTGGTGTTGGGGCTCGGGAGTCAATTCTGTACCAGCCAAATAATAATAATAAGGATTTATTGAGCGATGCACAAACTTCCATCTGGACCAACAAAATATGGTATGATGTTTATAATTGAAATTTTATTTGGTATGTATTGACCAGTTACTGCAGTATATTATTATTTGTAACAGACGTATATTAATATCGATTATTAATACGAATATATCTACGACGAAATAGTTGTCTGATGTACGGTTTGTAAGTATCTATAATACATTATTTACACATCAATAAATCATAATTCATAAATTCATAATATTGTCGGAATAAACAATATTTGTTTAAATCCTGTTCTTTGGTAAATTAGATATGTATTTCATTTACACTCAGTCTTCATAGTCGAATGTAACATCACGCAGACCATTATACTCATATTTATCCAGACAAATTTGTTTTAACTTTATCATTGATGATAATGAATTTTTCCGAAAGCATGCAAAGGTAACTAGTCAATAATGTTATGTATCATGCAACTAGATGTGTTATAATATTACACACATTAAGTACAATGTACTTATGTACATGCTATTTAGATAGTACCTATAGTCTATACATAATAATATAATATACAATTCAAAACATAAATTATTTACTATTATTCTATAATACAACCACAGTGATAAAACGAATATTTTGTCAATCGAGATAATAATATTAATATTATATTTTAACCTTGTCATAGCTATAGGTGACTACTATATCAATCAAAGTTTGAAAAGTTAATGATAAAAATTAATTTGACGAACGTTAAAATATACCAACTTAATTTGATTGTTAACAAACAATGTGTTTGAAGATTAAAGTTAATGTACCGAAAATTGTTAACTTAACCCAGTTAAAAAGAAGTTAATTTTTATTTTTTAATCCCCGCCTGGATCATATTATGTTTAAGTAATTGTAGTCTAACTTTAAATTTTTTTATAAATATTAACTAAATATTTAGGGAAATATTATGCAATCTACTATTTCCTCTTATTGCACTACAATGGTTTGTACAATAATTATTATAAGTTAGTAATACATTCATAAAGTCGACTAAATTGTTTAATCTAGGAATTTATTTTATTTGCTTATTTTTATTTAAAATTATTGTGTACCTACTACTGCAGATTAAGCAAATCATAATTAATACATTTATTTAAGGAATCATTATTTAAATTAACTGGAAAAAGCTAAGTTATAATACAAGAGATATACATATTAAATAACAGTTAACTTTATAGAAAGTTAAATAAGTAAAAAAAAATAAAGTTAATGCTAGTTAATGCTCTCTTAAAAAGTTAGCATTAAGTTATAGCGTAAAATAAGTTATCATACACAGATATCGGAAATAGATCCAATTTCGATGGTAAACTTTAAAGTATTTAATTTTTGTATTAGCTGTGTAAGTAGTTTGTTATTTAAAACTATTTAATAAGATTATAGCCGCATTGCACGGGTTACACATACGTACATTTTATAATTTAAGTAACTTTGGAGAGTTATAGATACTATATAGTCATAATATAATTAACGTAAACAAAAAAATAAGCCAACTGCTCCAATTGAATTCAAAAGAAAAACCCCAATGGTTTCTATTCAAAACAAAAATTATTTCTAAAGAAAAGTCAAAATCCGTGTTATGTAACTATCTATTATCTGTATTTACCATAATATTATATTATATTCACAAAAGTTACTTCTACACTTTAATGACAGATCATGTATCACCCATGTATTATTATTATTATTATTATTATGTTATACTTATTGAATTCTGCTGTTTCCAACATTTTACATTTTTCATTCGGGTAATTATTTTTTATACTTTTCACTTTTCATACTCCAACTAACTTCACGAACCTCAATTATCACTCTATCGTCTATACCCATGAGCCTAGTATGTAAACCTGATACGTTGGCGTATACTGGCGCTTGGAAATAAAAAAAATTAATAGTCCATTAAAACTGTTAACGACACGCCGTGGGACTACGGGATCAATTGCCCTCTCGAATCCAAAATGATTGATTTGTTACTATTATGTTAATTAATCAGTTTCTATACATTACCTACTCATCCTCTGTAAATATTAAAAATGTATTGTAGATTATTGTTAAAAATGCGCAATATCCTATACTATCCTGCAGGCCTCAGTCTGATCTTAATTTGGCTTGCCTCCTTTTATCGTTATATCTGAATACATCGGCGGAAATCCATTGAAAAAGTTGGGGAGACTACGATTTTTCTCATCAACGAAAGTCCCCCGCACCTCATCATAAATAATTCTTAATAAATTTTTAATTTTACAATCAAATATTTGTACTGTACCAAATATTTAAAATCATTTATTAACCAAAATTTTAAATTCCCAGTAGTTTTCAAAAGCTTGCCGGGAAAAACAAAAAAAAATTAAATTAAGGAAAAACGGAAATTTTCATGCAAAATCGATTTTGGTTTTTTGATGTACCTAACTCTAAAAAAATAACAGTACCTACGTCCTACGTACATGAAATTTTCACCGATTATTTATATTAGCATTTTCTATACACCATTCAAAATATTTTGACTCTTGTTGAACTATTTATAGACATGTGGAATTTTTAATTTTATTATTTTTCATTAATGTCGATATTCATTTGGTCAAAAAACCTGAAAATGTAATACGAGGTTCCTCATAAGTTGTCGTAAGTGGAAATTAAAAATAAAGTTGAGCGTAAATTCACAATAATTTTTTACGAGCGTATATAATATATAGTAATATTATTGAGTCTTCGCTTAGAATCGTATTTTGTATACAATGGTTTTATATCATTAAATTCAAATTTAACACATCCAGTACAGTAACTTAAAATAAATAATTTGTTGATTTTTAAGAATATATATGAAAATAAAACTACAAAAATGTCTATATACTTTTGCAATAACTTTTTTGTGGGGGGGGGGGTCTTAGCCCCTCTCATTTCTGTCTATGTTTGTATACGTTTCGCATAATTATGTCACCATTATAAACAAGCATGAAGTATATTATTTTCGACATTCTATTATTTTGTTCGATTACGGTGACGGCAAAAGTAGGTAAGTAAAATATTTTTGGAAAAATCCTGTTTTAAAATTATAATCCAAAGGTACATTGAATAGGTAATATAACGCTGATATAACTCAATATACCAATATCAGACAAGGGGATAACGGATATGAATTAAAATGACATTTGCACGCTGTAATATACTAATATATAGGTAATACCTATAGGATATTTAATGATGGGTAGCTAAAAATGAAAAGACTAATATTTATTTCATTTTATTATAATTATTTTTAATTCCAACATTTTGAATAATTTATTGCTAATGCTATATAATACCTGAATAGGACATAGGTACATGGTTTGTAGTATAGCCTATTGAATTGCATCGCATTAATTGATTTTAAATACAATTCGATGACGGTTTTCCGAAGACTTATACTGTAGTAATAGTTGAAAAAAAATTTTAATTAATTGACTCATAAAAACACTAAACACATTTTGGAAATGTAATATTATACTGTTCAGTAATTTAAATTCGTTTAATATTGACCAAAAAGTTAATGAAATTAATGGAAATTTGACACGATACAACAAAAAATTAAAACATTTTGTACCTATATGAATGAAAATAGGTATGTTTACAATAGTCTCTTTTATGATTAACAATATTAGTATATAATACGAGAATTATAATAGAAAAACTGTTTGTTTACTACCGTGTTCTCAACCGTCGGAAATCGGAATGAAGGTTAAGCTTTTCGTAGTATTCAATTTAAATCAACCCTATTTCTATACATAGCTATAATATTATACATTAAACATTAATGAAATAATAGTGTTATGAAAGGATTGACTGACACGTGAAGCTTTACTGCGAAATAATACTGTTAAAACCAACTCTTTCATCAAAAATGTAATTAAAAACGATACCTGGCTACTAAATTACACCGTAATATTTAAATGCCAAATTCGAACGATTGCCTGATATTATATACCTATATGCCTACTTTCGTTTTTAAATCCTATGGACACGCTAATATGTATATACATCTCTCCAGCTGTATTGTGCTCGGGTCCGATACCATAGCTGCTTTTACAATATAATAATATATGTTCCTAGCTTTAATAATATCAATTTGATGGTAATATTTTATGGCACTTTATCTTACGAAATGTATTTATCATTCGTGTAATAACAATTATATAGGTAATCTGTTTCGGAAGTGAAAACAACGTT
This sequence comes from Metopolophium dirhodum, assembly GCF_019925205.1. Classification (NCBI taxonomy): domain Eukaryota; kingdom Metazoa; phylum Arthropoda; class Insecta; order Hemiptera; family Aphididae; genus Metopolophium; species Metopolophium dirhodum. The sequence goes on along the minus strand of NC_083567.1, from coordinate 13,560,507 downwards.
ACTATAATAGTACTAATAGTAGGTAGGTAACACAGATTATGGTCCAATAATTGTATTAGTATTATCGTTGAGAATATAGTATATAGTATTACTCAATGGTATTATTTATTTATTATTATTATTCTTTATTGACGGAAAAAATTCCATTTCTAAAATATTCTATGCATAAATACATTGAATTTAAAAAAAACTATAACTAGTACCAATAGTTGGTACTAGCTATAGTTTGTTTGCATTAATTATTGCATAAAAATTAAATTATTCATAAACATACAAATTATATAAACATATCAACACATAAATTGATAACCGTAATTTACAATCAACTAAAATTTACTTCTGCAGTGTTTCCTATGGTGATCAGCATATCGGCGGCCGATACAATATAACAATATAAATAAATAATGCACGCATAGCACACGGAGAGGAGTTTGTTACGATATTATTATTGTTGTTGAATAAATAATCCATTTAAAATTCACTAAATTAATATAGATAATGACGATAATGTATGTAAAATATAAGCTACCTATTGCCCATCAATAGCGTATTTGATGATTTAAACATTATAATATTATGCGTATCATAATACTGTTGTAGGTATTATATAATACTATTATGTTATGCAGTATACCGATTCTATGAATAATAATAACAATAATAATATCTGATCAATTTCCATCGTACTGCAAGCTATTATAAACGCGAGCGATGAAACACAAAAGTGAAGATTTTCAGGAAAACATTAAACGAGTATCGATCGTCGTAGTCGTTATTACAACTTATTGCGAAACGGCGATTGATTGGGATGGTTATTCAAATACTCTATTTTTTTTTCAAAGTTTTGACTTCTATATTTAATTAAAATTGACGAGCTAAAAATCAATTTTTCAAATTATTTACTCTAATCAAATCGGATATTACAATGGAATAAAAATATCAATGGAAGTACAAACGATTCATAAAAATGACAAACAGTTTTCAATTATTTGTTAACAATTTATTATTATTTTAAACGTTTTGAATTATTTATAACTAACGCTATATCAAGTATAAAATCACTAAATTGCATGGCATTAATTGATTTTAAATAAAACATTATTATGATTTTTCTAATACTTTTAGGTATAGTTTTATTATCTATTAAGAAATAGAAAAAAGTAATAAAAAATAACAATAATAATTGACAGCTGATACAAACATTACACATATTATGGAAACTTCTAGTTATTTTGGGTATGGTTCAATAATTTAATTTTTTTTAGTAAATCGAAAAAAAAATGTAAGTCAGCCATTATAACCATTAACATCGGTAGGTAAAACTGTAAGAGAACCATTAAGCTTTCAATAATAAATTACAATACAATAAATTATGTCTCTATATTATTATTACAATTTAACATTTACTTTGTATTCACTTTTAATTAGTTGCCAAAAACAATAAATTTATTAGATTTAATAAAAACTAATTCGATTTTTAAAAGTTTTTTTTTTAATATTACTATTAAGTCTTAACTAATAACTTGGGCTTGATAAAATGTACAATTAATTACTGGGTTGAAAAATGAAATAACAATGAAAACGGGGCAGATAAAAAACTGGCTGAACATCCAAAATATAATTCATTTATTTACTATTGTTTACTTTAATTTTTTTCTTATATCAAAAAATATATTTCAGTAAAAAACGATCATAATTCATAAATACGAAAATAATGCTAACATTTAATATAGTAGTATAATATATAGGCAATGAATATTTATCATAATATTAATACTATCTAAATATAGTATAAACTATTAAGTAGCATAGTAAATATAGTTAAACACGAGAAATGTGTATATGGTACATAACACAATATTTGTCTGTTTAGGAAAACTTTTAACCAAAATCAACTCTCTATACCCACTGAAAAGTCAATATTTCTCGATATTCGCATAAAGAACACGTTATTATAGAGAAGTAAAAATATTTATTGCTCCTGCAGATTTCATTAAAATCGGTCCACCAATAAATATGACGGTACTACGCACTATTAAGGCAAGCGAAGAAAATTTACTGATTGGAAACACGCCCTTCTATTATTCGTGTACCTAACTATAAAATGTAATAATCGTATTACGTTGTAGGTATCCAATATTACGGAAATACGGGGCATGGTGCGTTTTATTTTCTATAGTCGGAAAATGTTGTGACCTCGTCGTTTCTAGGCTACATTAATAATTACTTATTGAAAACGATTAACCAATGTCAAAAGAGTTTGGTATCAGATATCACAAAATTCTCGACGCCTGAAATTAATATTAATTATTTTCAACCCCCGAAAGAGAAAGTCAACATGGTATTATTTTTTACGTATTTTACGTCAAACATTATTTATATTATTTTCAAAACACTGGCTGTATCTTTTATACGATATTTTTGAGAATTTATCAAATTATTTTCATGGGGTTCTACGAATTGAAATAATCAAATATAAAGTTGCAAAATGAATACAGGGCACCGTTCAGAGCATCGTCGTAAATGTTATAATATAGTTTTTAATTAATTGTATAGTCGCGACTCGAAGAGGCTAGGTGGAAGAATCATCTACGGAAGGAGATCGCAATATTTGATTATGTACAAAGTAACTATACGCAATAAATAGTACCCGTTATATATTTGTGTTTGTGTACATAGCTGGCAATTTATTGATTTCAATAAACATATAAGACATTTTAATATATATCATAATAATATTAGGTATATTATATTATAGCCCTATACTAATATAATTTGCCTTACTTTGTATAATGTGCGTGGACATCAATGATGTGGCCATACGCCATACAGATGGACTTAACTGCAGCTTACTACCTACTTGAATGGTTCGCAGACTATCGCTCTATATGGTGGTAAATTAAAATCTATTACAATACATTTAAAATTAAAAGATCAATGGGCATGAATAATTTCACAAGTATAAAATACGACGAACGAATTCGTGTTCAATAATTCGTTAATTTATATATTATGATGCAAAAGGGCAAATTCACGTAAGCTAATACAATGAAAAAAAATTGTTTTCTAATCGTACGGGTTTCCAAAACACATATAATGGATGGGACGCACCTCTAGGATCATATTATTAGCTCTGCGGTGTTGAGTCCGTTGGTTGCGTTGGTTGAGTCACGAATATTTTTTTTAAATATCTCAAATCATGAAAATAAAAAATAAAACTATTTTCTTAAATATTATTTTTGGAATCCAGTATAGGTATCAATTAAAAGTTCTGTACTAAGCTGATGGAACCGAAAAAATCACACTAACAAAATCAGTTTAAATGAGTGGGGGTTGCTATTAAAATGTATACTGCTTCTTCGTGGTTTATTTGTTTGGGGATAAAAAACAAGTCGTACACATTTGGAAAATGGACATGTAAATCACATACTAAATACTTCAAAATTAAAAAATATGGAATACGTATTTGGGAGTGAATTTATATTACATTGACCTACTTAATAACGAGGTGCTACACCTACTATAATTAGCAGAGTGACTTCCTCGGTTTTTAAATAGAAATGTGTAGCTAATCTTCTAGAAGCTTCTCCACCACTTATCTTTATTATTTTTCCAGTCATTTTAATATGCTATCTACCTATTTTTTTTATTAATGTTTAAAAGCCTGGCAATTACAGCCATTAGCTGTTTGTAGGGGGAGGATTGGAACACGTGTGTGTATTTGTCACTAAAAACTAGGGTGGTCACCGGGAACTATAGTGACACAGACCAGTGCTTGCACTCAAAACACGTGATGTAACTGAATATAACCACCGCGCCACACCAAGCCACAATATGATACCTACCTATTGTTTTATATAATATTATACAAATATTGGATTGCATCTACTCGAATACTAGCCATCGTACACAAATATCCAAATTTATATTTTTCGGCCGTATACAGAATTATCTAGTTGCTTTATTCGTTTTGCATTTCATATTGTACCATTGCTTAGTTACAGTAGTTTAATAAAACGTACCTACCCAATTAGTTTTAAAGAGGATGCCACATCCGGATATTTTGTCTCCGTCTTACATACGCACAACATAGCAAATGTTCACAATTATCCATTTTACTCTGTTATTAAAAAATTTCAAAACAATGTGCAAAATTATCATCTAAATAATAATCTCGGAGGCTAATATTGATCATTTAATTTTGAAACAAGTTATTATCATTTTAAAATTTAAAATTTACAAGAAATGTAGCTTTAAAACGCTTATATAACTTGCTTCTTAATAAAATATTAATTAGCCTCCTTGACACTTTAGATATATTAATTTTAAATTTTTCAAATCATTCACTTTAATTTTAAAAATAACAGAGTAAAATGGATTATTGTAAACTTAAAATTTGTTATGTTTTAAGACTACGGAGACAATACATCCGGGTGTGGCGTCTTCTTAACAAGCTTATATTATTAAAACTTATTTGTTCTTTATTTTTTTTTAACAATACAGCGACTGACTCAAGACTGAACCATAAAGCTGATTGATTTGTACAATAAAATTAGACTAATAGAATACACAAGTTTATAATTCAATATAAAAGGTATTACTATACTTATTGTGCATTGTGATATTGATTTATTATGTACATTGTACATGAGATCATAAAAGCGTTAAAGTAGTTGTTTCTTTATGGCCTGTAATTTTATGTTCACATATTTTTCTTACATAGATATTTGGATTTTGTGAGCCTCATTAAAATAGTTACGATTTTGACTGAAAGGTTTCGTGAAAATCGAAACATCAGTAATTGAATTATTGAAATGTTCTATATGGTACCCATTCATAATATTGTGTTCTGCAACTAATACTGCAACTTAATGCAATTAATACTCGGTTAAACGTGAAAGTGACACGTCTATTCCGTTTGATGAAGTAAACCAATCAAATATTTAAACAATATATTAATAATTATTCTGCATTGCTAATAAAGATAATAATATTACACTGAGAACTATAGGGCTATAATAGACCGTATTATAATAATTCTTAAACAAAATGTAATTATATTGTACTGATTTAATACCGGCTTGAAAATATTTTAATAATAATAATAACAATATAATTTATTTACCTAATCCGTCCAATACATTCTTCGAAGTCTTCTGGTGATAATAAGAGCAGTCAGAAAATTTGTTTCAGAAGTTATCAGACACAAACAGGAACCAATTCGGCTTAACTTATACAATACATTTTTTAAACGTGAACCAATTTGGCTTAAATTAATTAAACACCTTTTTTCAAATGGGAACCCATTAGACTACTCCCTATATTATTTATCCGAAAGCGTGGGTACCTACCTACCTATATGCATAATAATAACACATACATTGTGTATTGTTTCAGTAAACAGGTGATTCATTTTTTGTGATACAAAAAATATATTTGGATATTCTGACCTGAATATCGATCGCCGTTGAATGAAAATAAAAACGAGAGTGAATTTAATTTTATTCGTTGTCTTATATAATAATTTAATATTATAACGTAAAATTTAATTTTACAATCGAATAATAATTCGTATCATTAGTTTTATTTGAACATATAGATATAATAATATAGCAAACATTCATCACGTTAATTTAATTTCATTGGTGACTTTTTTTTCAACTGTAATTGTATGAACGTCGTAGAAAAAAATTATTATTTTAAATAAAAAGAAAACGAGTTCCTACAATATTAAAAAAAAAAAATGTTTTAAATTGATTGTTTGAAAAAAAAAGTACCATTAGTTTTCTTTCAGTTGTAGTTTTTTGTAATACAATTATACTTTCTTCTCATTTTTGAAATATATATTAAAATATAATATATGAAATGTTTTAAATAACAATAAAACTCTATATTATATGTTTTTAAACAAGTCATAATGCAGCAAATATTCTAATTTTGTACTATTTTTTTTTCTTTTTCATAGTAATTCATGTTAGTAAATTACATAATATTACCTATAGGTACAAAGATCAATAACATAAACCATCATCGTTTCTTTAATTGGTTTTCAATTTCAGTTGGATATCTTGAATTATTTATTTATTGAAAATTGTTATACAGCTGTAAATAATGCGCATGACTTAGTAACATTAAAAAATACAAAAATCGTTTTTCCGCGCTTAATGTACTTACTTATACACAGTGTGATGATCTTCATATTTATACGTTCATTGAAACGACGGCTTTAATTATGTTTTACACCGATATGTCTACTTCAATCGTCGTCGACACTATCATTGTAGTCATTGTCCTGCATATATAATTATTAATTACCGTGTACGCACACACACTCGCACAATCACTCTGACACATTCGTTTGTAGTCACAATGGTGTCTAAATTGACTGCGGTCGGACTTATATTATATTATATTATACGCTCGGATACCATATTATAATATATAACGCACACGCACAGACTACTACATAGAACATAATATTATATACTATGTGCATGCAAAATAACGTATGGTGATGCCTATTGTTGACTTAACCATTCAACATATTATTATTATTGTATCATTCGAGATTGTATCATATCTCTTATCAATACCAAATACATTATTAAGAAGAAGCTTACGGCGCAAGGTCGTATCCAGAATTTTTTTCCGGGGAGTCTGGATACGGCCTTGCCACGGCGGATAGACGATATTATAGCATATTAGCATCGCACACAAATCCTAGCCAAAATTAACATAGTAAATAATACTTTTGAAAACCGCAGACATGCCCTTTGAACTCGTGCAGCTTCGTCTTAGATGCACGCATGTTAAACCGTGTAATTTCAATACCTACACAATAATAATATCATAACGTACACGAATATCCCAGCTTGGAGACGTTGATGCCATCGCAACTATATTATAATATGAGTTAGGTGATAAAAAGCAGAATAAAAACGCGTTTTCTTCTCCTCGTCGTCCTCCTCGCCGTTGCAAAAGACGTTTGTACCGTCGAAGATAATTTTATGACGACGGTTGAAGTCCTCGTCGCACATAAACGATCGCTGCCGGCGAGACAAAAAAAGGCGGGATATTATTTATTTTTTTTTACGTCTGGCGATCAACCCTCCCACCCGATTTGTCCGTCAGCGACGGTATATGGTCGTCTCTGTGTGTTCGAGTTTCCGCGCGCGCTTTTCCGATCGATATTGCGTTTTGTTTCGCCGCCGCCGACAGCTATTACGGCGGAGGGCGGCGACGGTTTTCGTGAATGTGCGGCCGTCGTATGGTGGGGGGGGGGGGGGGGTAGAGGAAAAAACACGCACGCCGCGCGCGCACACACACACGCCGACGCTGCACAAACGTATATATCACGCGAAATCTTTCGCTACCGTAATCAGTACTTCCTTGACCGCCCACGCAGCAATATCGTCGTCGACGTAGCCGCCGCCAACGCCGCCGACGCCGACGCCGCAGCAGTCGTCGAACGGCACCGTCTTTATTTGCGCTGTCCCGGTAAGCACTACTCGCATGATTTATTATAATAATAATATAAGAACAAAAGATAATGATAATAATATGTTAGTACGGTATTTGTATGGACCTATGTATATATTAGGTACATTGTATATTAATTGTACAACATTAAAATAATAAAATATCGTCGTAAATATAGCAATATAGGTACATGCCAATATTACAGCGATGTATTTTATATTATTATTTCCACGGAGGTATTGAAATGCAATAAACATTATTGTATTATTGTTATTATAATATTTTATAATATGCAATTAAACTATACAGCAGCAGCGTACGCGATTCTATAGTGAATATTTTTTCGTTCGATTTTCGTCGTGTGAATAGGTACACTAATAACAGACAGATAGATACGGGTGCGTGTAGTAGTCGTCGTTATCGTAAACGGTGTTAGTTCGGTAACATACAATGTGTAGATAGGTTATTTAAATTTTTTTATTTTATATAGGTCCGTGTAGCTATATTATATTAATCAAAGGTGTAAATAATGTATACTCAGCAGACGTTTTGGCGCGAAATACGATCGGTTTCCGTTTCTAACGTGTAATAATAATAATATAGTATTTGGTGTGTAGTATGATTGGTGTAGGTCGAATGTTTTTTTTTTCTTTTTGGGTGGGGTGTGAGACTTTTACACGTGTGGTGCGAAAAGTCCCGTCGGCCAAAGTTCGTTATATTTAAACGATCGTTGAATTATTCACACTTCCGCCTTAGCTCCGCCCTAATTTTGTTTAGTATATAAATTATACAGTGTATGTATTTAAATTTAAATTAATACTATAATGAACGTTTTTGAGCTTAAAAATAGCACCATTTACATTTATATATTACTATTATTTCCTGTGTTTTTTTTTTCGTGATACCGTCAATAATATAATATGATATAATAATTAATAATACGAGACAAAGAAACCGTTAAGGCGTGTTTTAAAATATAGCAATAGTTGCGTTCTACATCTTACTAGCTATTGCAGGGTGATTCACCCGATATGCTCATTGCTCACCCTCATAATTTATTTATTAAGTACCTAATGAATTTATTTGAATTCTGATTTTTGATATTTTTAAATTTACTTTTATAGATCATAATTTCAAATTCTTAAAATTGTTTGTATTATACCTTCTTCAGGAGTGTTCTGTGATGGTTTAAACTTATGTTTTTTAAATGAGGATCCCCTTTTCAATTTTTACTATAGATTATTTAGTGGATCAATTGTTTGATTCTTAATGTACATAATTCAAAATTTTAGTTTCCTAATTATTAAAATGTCTATACTAAGGTTAATAGTCCTTAAAAATGGTTTTCCGAAAATATAAAATATATGTCATAGTATTTATTATATTTGGACCATTTTTTAGAAATCATAAATTTTGTTAGATTTAATATTAACTGTTAACATTTTCAAATTAGTTTATTCCCCATATTATATATTTAATCATATTCATTAACTACACATGTACCAATTTCATTCAGTTCACAAAGATAAATAATTCAAATACTATACTCCTTTGAAATTTAATTTTGATAGGTACGTCAACATTTTCGAAAAATTATCCACTCAATTATTTACAATAGAAAAGAGGATTGTCATATTTAAATTAGGAGTTTTATTTCCACAGGATACTCCTTAGTAATTAAATAATATAAAAAATCTCAAGAATTTGAAAACATGGTGTTTATCTTTAAGTATAGTTTAAATTTCCAAAAACCAGATTTTGAAAAACTTCATTGACGACAAAGAAATAAGAGGTGAAAATCTTTGACAAATTACCCTGTATATACGGGTAAATACTACGTTCCTATTAAATAATTCTTGAAATTATCTCGATTCTTGATGAAATTTAATTTCAACCATAAACTTGATACCTACCTAATTCGTTTCATTACTTTTTGTTTTTGATAATCGTAAATATTTTCAGGGTTCACATCCTGTAAGAATTAGATAATTGTTGTAATTTTGTAAATAAGTAAAAAGTCAATTTACTATTTACTACCAATACTTACGTAGAATTTCTGAGTAATTTAAATTATTATTGGAGTACCTAAGTACCAACTGAGTATTACATTTTAAATAATGGGACCTCCACTCAAATTGGATTTTGTTGTTACTTTGAGGCAGTATAAAAGTGAAAAGTTCCCAGTACTTTTCAAATTAATCTGGAAAAATAAAAAAATACGAAGAAACTGGAATATAACGCGAAACAAGTATTTACGACTAAATACATTTTTTTTTTATTTGTTATAATTCGAATATGAATAAATATAGAATTCAAAGAGTTGAATTCTTCACAAAATATTTATATTTAAACTTTCTAGACATAAGATAATTTTCAAAAGACCTGTTTTAGATTATGTTTATAACACAGACATCTAAGAAAATATTTAGTCGAAATTTAATCTCTTTATGTGTATCATAATGAACCTATTCACAACGTTCTATATTACACGATGTTGCCTTATAAATCAATAACAATTATAATATAATATTATGATAGGTATAATAATATTAATATTATTATTATGTAACGGTATGAAATTTCTGGAAAAATTTGTTAACCCTATCGTATTAGGTACTATACTATACAATAGTATTAATTAAATTACAAATTTGAATATAAAAAAAATTATAAAATATCCTAATATAGAAATAGGCCGCCTCGTAGTTTATCTCAGTGTCGTTTTTCGTAGATATGCAATGATCTATCATTGAATTAAAATATCCATTACACTATTACAGACCTACTCAATGCATACAATGTACACTCAAAAGTCAACTGTACAGCATTAGCTATTTCTCCGGTTTTTTATCTTATTTTAATAGGTACCTATACGTAAACGAAAGTTTTGTAATATTAAAATATCATAAATACTTGATATTATTATTGCAACAGAAGTCTTTCCGAGTAAATGGTAGAGTACAATTATTTAAACTATAATTTAAACTAAATAACCAATAATAATTAATAACACATACCAGATTAATGATGTCTAACAGCGGCTTAATTATATATAATATAAATAAAAATAATGATATAGCCTGCGTCACTGTGTGTTAATATAATATCTCGTATAATATTATACCTGGCTATATTGTATGTTATATACTCTGGTGATTTATTGTTTGCTATAGTAAATTCAAAATTTGAATGTATAAATTTATCACAAAGAAAAATTGTAAGATAGATTTACATTTTTATGGTTATTTAAGTTGTATGTTACACCTTTATGTAGGTATGAAATTATAAACGAACCTGTTTGTACTGCCGGCATATTTTAAGTATATGGGTATAATATGTGTGTGTGTTACCCTAGGGGATTGGTATATAGAGTAAATTATGTATAATCTGTATAGTATATATGTGCCCAAGGCTCCAAAATGCTAAACGCACTGCTAATTAAAACATCGCAAAGTTGATTAATTAATAATCCCTCTCACTTGTTTAATATAATTTTAATTATGGGCGTGTAGGTAATTACTAATTTGTTGTAAAAAATAAAACAGATATAGGTATGTTTAGTTATATAGATATCTAAAAATCATAATAATTTCTTAAATTATGCGTTAAACCATTATAATAGGAATTTTATCTGTCTGACTGTGTCTGGGGATCAGCGGCTGTTTAAACAAAACAATTTTAAATCATTCAATATTATTCCAATGCTATAGGTATGTAATATGTATATTAGAATATATTTTGTAATATACCATGTGAGTAAATTAAACATCCCGAATATAAATTTAAAAAAACAAGTTATATATTTTATACATATAATTTATAAAATCTGCATAATGTTAAATTAAATAATTTTTTTTTTAATCCTCGGAAATATTAAAATTAAAAAAAACTCAGCTAATCCTCAGTCTGGAGGTGCTTGGAGGTTGTGTTTCGGTTATAATGTAGCGTCGACCGTACATTTTGTCCATTAATGTTTATTAATGTATTTTTTTTTTTTTTTGACATTTTGCATAAAGATCTCACAGAATAGTCTTTGTGGCCTATAGGCGAATGGGGAGAATAGATATTGTCGTGTTAATATACCTACCTCATTAGTCATTAGTCAATTTTCTATAATCGGATAACTATGTAATATATTATATAGGTACATTTAACACACTAAATAATATATTATAATATGTGGTAATATTATAAGCTTATGCCACAGTCAAACAAAATTAATGATTTTGGGATTTTAGATGGGTAATCTCAAAGTGATTTTACCAATATTTAAGCATTAACATTTAAAATTGTATACTATATATTTTGGTTTATATTAATTCCAAAAAAAATATTGAATTGATAATTTAATTTTAAATTTATTAAATTATTTTAAGTACCTACCTACACTGCAAGTACTTTAGAACTATTGTAATATTTTGAATACAATGTACGTGTTCCTTGAATATAGTTATTATTGTTATGTATTTAAATAACTTTTTCATTATATAATTTTCGTATTGAAAAATGTAGATTGATCACATCTGATTAACCAATTTTATTATATAAACTTAACTATAATATTATATACATGTTATATCATGACGTGTATGTTATATTACATACATATTATTTTTGAATTATTATATTTGATACAATATAATTAGGATACTATGAATATAAATTTATTATATAAATAAGATAACTTAAATACATATTATACTATTCCATTCATATTAATACATTTCTCATTGTTGTAGTATTCAACACATTTTTAAATTATTGTTCCTCATCGCATCAATTCATGTAAACAAAATATTATTATTAAGTAAAGAAAACTAATAGCTTCCAATTTGTTTTTCAAATTCAATATTAAATTTATCATTGCTTTTACCTATAAATTCTTCTTAATTATACACATTTTAATATTTTATACACTGTTATTTTCTGTTATTATCTCGACATATCACTTCAATGTTATTACGATATAAATTAAACACCCGCTTGCATTGGTTAGTACAAATTGTAAACAATGTTTATGATTATTAGATTCTATATATTCTATTCAAACTTTTTTTGAATGGCTATTTTTAAACAACACTATTAAAATACACAAAGTTTGAAAGTTCAATGTTCATTAAATTTAGACTTTTAAAATAGTAAAATTAATTACTTATGACAAAAATTCAAAATTTGAAGCAGAAAGATTATAAAAGATATTAACAACTAATAAACTTTGAACAATAATTAAAAAATATAATTCATACCAATACTTATATTTTTATAATAACTATTGGAAAAAAAAATAGGTAGATATAAATATATAATTTTTGATTAAAGCTTTATGCTATAATAATATGTTTATACCACTCCTAATTTAAAAATAAAATAGAAAAATCTAATTCAGTAAAAACATTGATCATTGTTAAACCATGATACAATCACAATTTCTTAGTATTTACTTGACAAAATAAATTGAATAAATTAACTTAAAATTAATTTTTCCCAGGGTTTTTAATAAGTTAATTATTGTTGTTATTATGTTTTGAACTGATACAATACATAGTTTTATAATGATAAATTAAGGAGAGGTAAAGGTAGGCACTTACTATATTGGATGTCATTTCTAAAATGTTTAATTATTTTATAGTGTTCACTACATTTTATGTCATTGACTTATGTGAATCACATAATGTGGTCAATGTATTTGTTTTTAATTTTTTATTATTGTTTTTATTTGTAGATACGTTTGTGAAATATTAAATGCTCATTTTTTATATGCTTAAATAACTTAATGTAATATCATAATTGGATGAACCAATAATAACTTCTAATGAAATGATGTTGTTGTTTTTGAAACGATCGTTTATTAAAAACAAATACACAATATTCATGTGACATTGTATGATTGTACATATTTAGAGTAACATGAAAAAAATTATCATAATTTCTGATAAAGTCGATCAAATTTTATATTTCAATGTAACTCGAATGCAATTATAGTGCTAACATGAATTAATTTTTAAATTTCTTCTCTTAAATACTATAAATAAGCAATTTCTAATTCCAAAGTGATGTTTTATTTGTTTTGGTACTACTATAGTTTATAAATTTAAAATTATATTATGAAATATAATAAGGTGTATTACTCAGTACTCAGTAGTCACTGGTCAGTATATTTATTTGTAACAATTTATGGTGTTATTGTACTGGTAAGAATATAAAACGCAGCATCTTAGTTGCGTTCCGTTAAACTATAATATTGGATTTTTATTTTATTTTCTGGTGTTCTTCATGGTCCATTGAGTAGGGTCCTGACTTTGATAGTATATGTAGCAAGATATATCACGTAATATTATAAATTCCGATAAACATGTATGGATTTTGTTCTTGATTCCTGGTTGATAAACAATAATGTATAAGCAAGTTGTCGGTTGTCATCATCACGGTCAATAAAAACTTATTCCAAACGAATATTTTAATTGTTTTTTCCGATAAGCATTAAATTCCATTGACTGTAACACAACAGAAACGATGTATTTTTGTTTTTAAATGATTCTATTAATGGAATAGTAATGTTAACATGCAAATCAAAATTAGAAATTTTAAGTAAAATTAAAACAATGGATGCCGATGGCACATTTGAATATTGTAAAAAGTGTTTGCCAATTATTTACAGTTCGCGACCTTTTTAACAATTTATTATTATTTATTACATGCTTTTAATATATTTTTTTGATACGAACAGACAATTACAGTGAATTACCTATACTGAAGTATTAAAAGCTATTGGTTTAGAATTTTAAATGCGTGCCAGGATTTTAAAACTGATTTAATTTATGTTGACTTCGGAGTATCTATTCACAGGGCAATTCAGAACATTTGGCCCCTTGAAACTCGTATTAACGAGTCCGTGAATCGAGTTTTATTCGACGTTTTGCATTTTATTAGATCTACGCTCATTGTTAATAACAATTACACCTGTTTACGGGAATATATGTACGTATTATTATATTTCTGATTTGCGTTAAGATTTGAACGATAAATGACATAGAAACATCATAATATTCATAATGTTAGTATAGCGTGTATCCTAATACAACCAATGACTATATTATTATGGTATTAACATCAATGAATTAATTATTTAATATTAACGAGAAATAAACCCAATTTTATATTTTTCATAATAAACTTAGGATTGATTAGGAGCTACGGTGAATATAAAACTACCTGTAATCTATACTATAATATAATAGAATCCAATAAAGGTCATATGAATTCGATTATTCGATTTTCATACATCGAATTATTTCTATCCACCCTCGTTGAACACGGTCGTGTTTATTTACCACAGTTACAATCATACCAATAACCATTTTTGATCTCTATATATAAGACCTTAATAGTTAAGACATAATATTATATTATAGTTTGTCGTAACGCAATAAATTGGAACTTGAGAATAACCATGGTTTTGTTCGAGGGAAATCAAACGCAGGCACACATTTGTCGACAATTGTCGGCATTTTACAATATTCTTATTTACATAAAATACGCGTAATTTATTCCAAGTCGAACTACGCAAATAAAACACTCCGTGTGCAACCCGATGCGAATTTAATAGAACACTTTTTCCGAACCACGCTTTAGTATTATTTCCGTTAATTAAAACATTTAATAATATGTGAAGTTTTTTAGTCGGAGTAAAATATCAAAACACGTGCTGTTTCAGGTTTTCAAACAGTAGTAATATTTACATAAAAATGTATGAATAATCAAATGCGTTTAATGTTTGCAAATAATTACATTTTTTTTGTCGGCAATAATTTTCATAGGTTATAAAACTCCACGATGGTATTGAAACTGTATAATATTATAATATAATAACTATACATATACTGTACGTAAAAATAATCAAAAAATAAGAAAAAATACCAAAAAGATAAATGAATGGTGTATTGATTTTAAATTATCGCATAAAACAAAATAAGTAGGTATTAATGTTTTATATAATATTCTTTATATTGAAGACTTTATATTGAATTAATATAAGGTGTTAATATAGAGTGTAATAACTAATCGTCCACTGCAGCATTATTTATTAAAATATATAGTTATAATTGTATAAAACATTTTACCTAATTAAATATAAATAATATTATTAACGTTATAACATATTGATACGTTTTTATATAGTAACAATTTAGATAGGTACTTAGGTTTAAGTTTTAATTTTATCGTAGCCCATGACTCTTAGATTGGTACCTGCTAAATAGGATTTAGTGAAAATAAAGTAGGTAATTTTTACTGTAAGTATAAGTACATCATTTGTATTGAAAATATATTAAAAGGACGCCACTCGGGAATTTTTTGTCTCCGTCTTACAAACGATTATTATGGCAAATTGTACGTTCACAATAGCATATTTTGTGGCGCGGTGTTTCCATTCAGTCACGAATGTGCTCTGAGTGCACGCACAAGCCAGCGTCACTAGTTCCCGGATAGGTGACAACCCGTGATTTTTAGTGCTAATCCTTGCCACACATACACATACGTGTTCAAACCAACAGTACTCTCCTCCACAGTAGCAGGCTAATGACTTCAGTTTTCGAAGCCTTTATGTCAAAAATAAAAATTATTGAAAAAATTGCACATTTTACTCTGTAATTTCTAAAATTAGAGTAAATTTACTTCTCATAAGATTTAAAGGTAAGAATATTATCTAAGGCATCTTGGAGGATTTTATTTATATTGTTATTTTTAATTCCTAAGTAATAACTATGATCATTTTAAAATATACAAAAAATGTACGGGTGAAAAATGATCATAAATTGCTTCTTAATAAAAATATCAATAAAAGCCTTCGAGGTGCCCTAGATCTTACCTTTAAATTAAAGTGAACGTAAAATATGCCACGTTGTACGTTTGTAAGACGGAGTCAACAAATGCCCGGGTTGTGTCTTCTTAATCACTCTTCCTATATGGACCATCTGTAACTGATGTATAATACCATATTATATTCCAAAATTCAATTTATGTTATTAGGCGTTTTATGCCTTTAGATTTTCTTCCAACTTTTTTGTTTCTATCGATTTAAAATATTTCTTTATTCCGATTGCAATTGGTTATTTTTTGTAAAATATATTTTCATTTGCACTAGTACAACTAATTTTTATTTCTTTTTTTGAACAAATTCGATTTACAGCGCATAATAATCTTTTTAAGTTTGTTTTATGTTATATATTTCATTTTTTGTGTCAATTGATATAGCTACGTATTAAACTGATACATTTTCAACACTGTATAGTATTTCGATCTGGAGCACATTATTATAACGTGCTTAAAGTAAAGTCGAGAGGATTTGTACAGAAGAAAATTTAACAAGGAACAGACTTTATTTTTGCTGTTGTAGTATCAGAGAGGCGGATAAAATAAACAACAATAAACGACAACGGGGACCCAAGAGGCCAAGAAAGTTTGCACACCGCGCTGAGCTACTGCTTCCAAAAGCCACGGCGGGTGTCCTGCTCAGGCGACGGTGTAGTTTTCGATTTTCATTAAAAAGTACGCTTATAATTCTAAAATTTGTGCGCACGTTAATTAATGTGAATTAATTCCCAAACCAGCCATGAATACTATTTTATTTCAAATTTCGACAATTTGTTTTAACTATATTTTTTGTACAAAAGTGCAGCAAAAAACAACATAATTTACGACCAAAAAAAAAAACTATTTAATTTCTATTTTTAATTGGTGCGGCGTTTGCGTATTGTAGGTAAACGTGTAGGGCCTACACGTATACCTATAATATATACAGTGTAGGCATACATTTTATAATAATTTCGAACAAGTACATTTATAAATACAATAATATATATAAAATGCATGTAAAATATACGACATCGGCGACGTGAATTGGAAACGCAATACTTTTATTTGTGCTATAAGCAGAAGTTCAAACAACACTCGTGACCTTTAAAAAAATATATATTATATTATTACTGTTCTAAGTTCTTGTTAACGCCCAAATATTTTTTTTCCGCCCTTCGCTACGAACACGTGCCAAATGCGCTAATACGCGTTGCTTACTTAGGTACCTATATTCAAAAACCTGACTTTGATATGATTATAATATTGCATTATATTGTAAGCAATTATAGTTATATGAATTTAAATTTAATCATTTTTACTTAAAACTTTCTTGATACATTTTTGCAAGATTTAAACTTTAAAAGCTTTTAACGCTATTTTATAA
Organism: Metopolophium dirhodum; assembly: GCF_019925205.1. Classification (NCBI taxonomy): domain Eukaryota; kingdom Metazoa; phylum Arthropoda; class Insecta; order Hemiptera; family Aphididae; genus Metopolophium; species Metopolophium dirhodum. The sequence continues at coordinate 13,542,791 of NC_083567.1, read as the reverse complement.
TTCCAACATTTTGCTAGAATCAAGTGTCTTACAATTATTATTTTTCGTATCTTTTTGCTGTATTATATTTCTAAAAATATTTATATATAATGCCTATATACAACAATCAATAATGGTTTAATAAATAATTTATAGGTAGGTAGGTACTAATCATTTATTTAATAATAGACTTAAGTTGAAATGAGTTTGTTATGATATAAATTATAATATTATATTATTGGTGCCTTTCAACACAAATTATCTTGTTTTAAGTACCTATAATAAATGCTTATAATACCTATAATATAAGTTATAATTTAAGAATAATAATATCAACCGACAATATTATTTTGAACGTCCTGAGACGATAAAATTCATAAGTCTGGTAATAGAATCGATGATTTAACCACAGTCTGTACAACATATCATACTCTTTATATATTATAATATTGTTATTATGCTTGTGCATTGAGCAAACCGCTTTGTAGCGCCCGTAATACTCGCGAGTATTACAGCAATATCGTCATTAGGTGCGCGTGCATAATATATTACGTTATATAATTTTCGACAAGTCTGAATTCTATTTCGAATATAATAATATATAACAAAATGATACACACTATAAAAAATATTATGCATAATTTAATATAATATTCTGTACGTGTCTGTATTTGTCACAACCACGGGACCCCTTATTATTGCATGCAATGACGCCCGATGTTAACAAGTTGTTTTCGCGGCACAGAAAATAATATAATAATATACGAAATTATAACGTATTTCCCGAAAGTTTAACGACAACCATATTATCACGTCACACACGAACGTTATGCCAGAATGCACGTTTTAAAATATACGTTTATATAATATTTATAATATATTATGTGAGGAATGAATGACGTGTGTAGTTCTGAACGGTTTGGTCTTCGTAGGCTGCAGGAGTGCAGTGTACGTTAAATTTTATACAAATAATATGATAACTGGAATAGACAATAATGACGTACTAACTATAATAGGTTGTTCAGAATATCCCTAGTCCTGCGTGGCTGTGTCAGCCTATCAGAAGATGGCTATGCAGGTGAAAAACAATGTGAGTTCCTCAATATCGTAATCCATAAAAATAATTCTAATTTAATGTCAACAGTTTAAAAATGAACCATTTTTCTCATAAATATCGAAGACTTGAAATGCGTTTTAATTTGGTTGGTTTTTATTCAATTTTAATTTATTGTTTTTAATTGTTTGAAAAATTAGGTTTAATAAAAATGACATAAAAACTAATTTAAACATTTGAATCTCCACAAAAAATATATTTTTTTTTTTAACGAACATCATTTTTGATATGAATTACTAATTAGTGAAAACAATATAACTAATATTCAAACACGCATTGATTTGTAACCGAGATGCACATTTCACATTATTATACGGGACTATGATATGGGACATACCTATAGTGTATAATATTATACTATTATAGGTACATAGGTACATAATACTACATTAAATTGTATCAATGGCGACAGTAGTTATGGTTTGATCAGCACGTGTAAACGTCGCCGTCCTCTACATCCGCAAAATATAAAACTTCCTGTGCGTATAAATATCGTTTAATCATTATTATAATCCATTTTATTATAATATATAATATCGTCGGATGCAAAAAGATCGAATTCTCTTAGGTTTCTCGCGAGCACAATAATAATATTATATTCGTATCATAATATTATTTTACCTACGGGTACAATCACATATACGTTTGTATATCGCTTAATTATTCTATAGGCGTGCGGAGGAGGCGCAGCATGTAGGATATATTGGGGCTTTGGGGTATTTTGAGAATAAACTGAGTTTTCCGGTTACGAGCGGTGGGCAAGAACGCGTGTGTCGCGTGCGCTAAATACCGTATTTTATTATTATTTCATACGGTATACATTGATAGGGGAGGGAGCGGGGAGGTTAAGTGAGGTTAGGGTTATCATAATATAACATACACGTAGTACCTATATATAATATTATATACTGCAGGTTAGGTTAGTATATAATGATATTTTTTTAACCGTGAACGCCCTCTCGATAGGTAGGTAATATTATAATAATATCTTATCCGAGCTACATTATTATATACGGCAATTTTCCTTTTGTTTTATAAACTTTTAAGGATATCGCATCCGCGATATTATATACTAGCTAGCTATATATTAGTACCTATATATATATATATATATCTGATATATATATATATAGGTATATTTCCTTTATAACTCAAACACGTTTACTTTATAAAAGTTATAAAAAAATAAAATATATAGTAGACAGTGATAATAAAATCATAATAATAATATAATGCCCGGGGATAAGTTATCGCCCTGTTCGCGATAAAAAAAAAATAAAAAAATATTTATATTATAATATAATAGGTAGAGGGTTCGGAAAAGAAAAAAATGAAAAAAAGGTACATACCGGCGGCGGGTGTATAATACGCGTAGCCGCCACTAGCCGGTGTTTTTGCAGTGTGTAGTGTGTACAAGTAAAATACATATATTATGCATATATATATATTAAAATATATTATGAAGAATAAAATATTGTGTTGGATGGAAACATTCGCATCGGACAAATTGCATGTAGTTCGTCACGGCACGCTGACCAAACGATGGTGCGATGTTTAAAACGATATCCCGTCGTCGTGACGTCGTGTCTCGCGAGCTCGAAATATATTATAATATTTACATTTGCCCGGTATGATAATTTATCTATCCATATATTATATAATATTGTATGAAGACGCAGGCATTCGGATGTTTGCTCGAGGTAATTTCTGGAAATGCCAGTCGGATTCGAAAAATTATTTTTGCATTTGATAGACCAATTTATTCTTAAAGAAGGTTATAGGCTATTTAATATCACGCTACGATCCTCATGAACCGAGGAAAAGGGCAAAATTTCAGATGTCGCGTGGCCGTGATATTAGATACGGTATAGTTTTTTTTTTTTTTTATAAATAATTGCCATTGGTAACATCTTACAGACTATAATAGTAATAAATAATAATAGACATAATATTAGTAGACGTAAATATCAACTCTCAATCTCTTCTGTTGCACTGTTTACAGCGGAATTGCCATTGGTTGCGCGGATCATAATAGTAATAGTATGAATTTGTATTATTTAAGATTCTGAACGAAGCGAAATATAGATGTTACAATGATGTGTGTTTTTTTTCCTGTCTGGCTACATTTTAGGTAGTAAAAATGCTATGATTCTAGATCAGCATCTTTTCTAATAGAAAAGTGAATCTAGTTGCTACTTTTGGAGGTCAAAACTGAAAATTCCTAGTAATTTTAGAAAACGTCAAGAAAAACAAAAAAATAAGTGAAAAACAAGTGGTAATTTTTATGGAAAACAAATTTTTGAAAAATTCAATTTAATTTTTTTGGTGTAACTCAAAAATAAATAACCATAGACCCTTGAAATTTTAACCAAATATTAATATTATCATTTTCCATAAATAGCATAATAATTTTCGAAATATTTGAACTCTTTTTGAGCTAGTTATAGCCTTGAGAAATTTTTCGAATTATGTACATTTTTTTAAAATTATTCTGGATAAAAACTTTTTCACTTAGTAAAAAATCTTGACAACTTAATGCTAGGTTCTTTATAAATTTCAATAATGAAAATTCAAAAATATTAGAGATACAAAGGCTCAATTATTTTGTATATGCATTTAAAGTTTAAATATTGACAAAATTCATCAACATTTTCAAAATTTTCAAACTATTTTTCAATTGGAAATTCTTTAAAGTTTTTCCTTTTATAGCTAACATTAGGAATTTTAATAGAAGGTTCCTAACAAGTTCTACTATATCTATAAAAAAGAAAAAGTACACCGGAACGTTACGCTATTATAGGCATGAATAGATGAGATATTTTCGATTTTTATTAATTTATTTTTGTAACTATTAAATTTGATTATTTATACAAGTATGCTCGGCTGACACAATATCCCAGCTCAGAATCGTTTTTCTTATACTATGATTTATCATTGAATTCAAATATAACAGATCCATTACAACGACATACTTGACAACTATACTGTATAGCAGAGCGGTATCCACTTATCCACCTTTTTTGTTGTTGTATATACATTATTAGTAATTAATGTGTATATAGTTGTAATTTGTTTGTATATTAACCTGTTTCAAATTTTATTGTTTGACAAAATTCTACTACAGTACCATCGTTGAAAAATAATAAGTGTACAAATAGAGTAAGAAAAAAAGATTTCATAATTTTTTCCCGGACGATGAAAAAACCACCAGATTGTTTAGAATTAAATTATACACGTACGCACAACGCACCTCGCATAATCACAAGTGAATCTAACGGGCAACGCCGGGTGGTATGGATATAAATTATAATATAATATAATTTACACTTAAAAAGACATTTCTTCCACAGCGATGTAAACCCAAAAGGAGTTGAACAATCACAATTTTTTTTCCAGGCAACGCCGGATAAATCAGCTACTATGAAAAACTACCGGATTGTATCCGTTAATATACTGCTCAAATGTTTCAAATCTTAGTGTTTGACAAAACTCTACTAAAGCATCATCGTTAAAAAATAACTTATCATGTAAAAAAAGAGTATGAAAAAAAAATTTGTCTCAATTGATATTTGTTTTCCCGGACAATGAAAAACCACCGGATTGTATCCAATCCGCTGTGGGTTGGATTAAGTAAAACCGACAAACTTGGTACAACTTTGTTACTTTACAGTTTACAGTTATAAATTATATGGGTCCACGCCGGGCGGGATGGCTGTAAATTAAAACATAATATGATTTACACTTAAAAATACATTACCCAAAAACAATAACAATTTTTTTTTTCCGAGAAACGCCGTGTAACTCAGCTTGTAATAATATACAGCAGGTATAGGTAGGTATATAGATACTACTGCGGGTATATACCGGCAGCTGCTGCAGGTATATTCGATCGCCATAATTTTTTTTATTACTTATCGTTTTGACGGCTGCAGCAGTATACTAGGACGATTTCAAAACGCTTATTATTGACTTTTCACACCCAATCACCGCCCCCGGTCCATTTCCACGCAAACTGACTACATGTGTGTGTGTGTGTGTGTGTGTGTGTGTGTGTGTGTGTGTGTGTGTGTGTGTGTGTTGTGTGTGTGTGTGTGTGTAGAATACATATTATATATATGTATATTATACACACACGAGTTGCATTAGTTTTTGTACGTATGTAAATGGTGTGTAATGTATATATTATGATAATGATAATAATAATATTATATTATGCTGTTCACGACCTCGAGCGGACAATTAACACGCCGCTAAAATTCAATTACGAAAAACCGACAGTAGAACGCGAGAGCGTTATACCAATTCGCAAATCGTAATAGGTCTATATTATCATTATAATATTAGAAGTACGTTATATTCATAGACCTTATACTATGGTTATTATACTTACAATTATATGATTATTATATTATAACGTGCGTTATCCAATAATGCGTCGCCGCGCAGACAATAATACAACCACAGAATATAATAATATACAACTATCTGTATTCTGTGATGATAATATTATTATAGTATTATGCGGTTAAACTATGATGGTTATGCGCTCGCGAGTGTGTGTTGGGTCTTGTTTATGTTTTTTTTTTTTACACCAACCTTTAAGTCCGATCGCTGCAACCGTATCACGATTGTTTTAACACCAAAATTAAACACGGTAAATATCGTGTTTTACGAATAACGGGGTCGGTTATTATGTGCATATTATGATAGTTCGTGACAAATTGTATAATGATATAATCGCATATAATATAATATATCATAATAATTATGTGTACAAGCACAGCTTTTAGTACTTCCGATTGTTTCGTGTGTTTCTATATTATATTATAAAATACGTCATGTATGGTGGCAACTATATCAGTTTCGGTGTTGTGGTTATTATTTCTTCGATATTTTTCACTCTCTCGCGGCGGCGCTCGTTAAATAATGTATCTATTCCTCAATATAGTTAAAGTTACATAATATTGTGGACGATCTCTTTATTGGCAATTACAATGTATAACCTCATTCGAATTCATTAATAAAGTTAAGAAACTAAACTTAGTATGTGATAAAGGATTTTTTCATTTCGAAAATATATTTGCTGTATACTCGTACTAGATACTCGAAAAATACAAAAAAAATATATAGAAAATAAAAACTCTTAAAGATTTATTTGTATATAATACACTTAAGCTTTATTAACTGAAAGAAAACACTGAGAAACCGTATTAAAAAAAAAAAAAAAAAAACAATGGCATATATTTTTGGAGTTTTCTTTTGTATCAAATTTTTCAATTTAAAACTTTTCTTGTTATTTCTTTTCTAATTCAGTTCTTATAATTTTTTTTTTATCCTTCTTTTTATGTTCTATAGAACTCCATTTATATCAAACGATCATTATTACAAATTTTATAAAAAAAAAAGGTGAAAAAGAATATGTATTAATAGCATTAATTTATTGTGCCAAAAAAACTAAATAAGAACACATAAATCTTTAAGATTCAATGATAGCTAAGTTACTACTGAAACTTTATAGGTAGTTAACATTTACACAAATTTAATTTTTATATGGGGTGGAATGCTAAAATATTTTACGCCAAACAAACAAGTTGTTCTCTCCCCACAATCACTTAAGATTATCTGCTTACCTTTAAACCTTTAACAATATGTTATAACTGTTTTAAGTTTATCTCGCCATGTTTTATTGATACATTAATACATTACCATTATTATATACTCGAATCCGTCCTCAATTGAAGATTCAGTCTATTGGTGTAAGGGTTGTCACATCCACAATAAAATAAATGACAATATCAAATTATAAAATATAAGGAAATGGTGTTAGCTAAATTAAAAAAGAAAAAAATCACCAATGGATATCATAAATTAAGGTGATGGGTAGTATTATATATTAAGCCTTTTCTGCTATACCATGTATAACAGTGGATTTTATTTTGGGGGAATCCAGGGGTACTTTCTCCGTTCTCCCTGAATTGAAAAACATGAACGCCTTCCAAAAAATTCTTAGACATGTAACTGTTATAAACTCTGATACCCCCCTCCCTCTCACACCAGAAAAAGTTTAAAATATGCGAAAGCAGTGTGTGTAGAGACTAGAGTTGAATATTATATTCAACTTGTGAATAATATGCGTACCTTAGTTACCTACGTTACCTACGGTAGGTAAAATGGGAAGTTGCAGGCAAATTTTTAGGTAAGTAACGTGTTACTGACATTTTTTTAGCAGCTAGGTACATAATTTAAATTTATGAAACACGAAACAACATAGAAACCCGGCTTTAATCGATTTTTAACAAATAATATAAATAAATAACGGTTAACCGCAATTTATAATAATATGTGTAGTTTACTGCAGCTGGAAGTTGATGAAAAGTTGACAAAAACATAATACGTCTTATGCATTTTGAAAATTGAATTATGAATAATTATTATGTGACAATAAATTAATTTATATATTACAAACATTTTATAGAAGACTAAATGCAAGTTTTGGAGAGCTCAGCCCCCCCCCCCCCCCCCCACCCACCAAAACACACAAGTCACACTAATTTCACTAATTATCGAGGGTCAATCCTTATTTTATATAATTTAGATAGTCTCTTTACATCAATATTAACCATATTATAATATTATATAACGTATTATTCATTTATATCAATTTTAAAATAGGGTTTGATGTAATCGAACTTTAAACCACATAATGTATATTATTATAGTTTAAAGAATTAAAATCATGTTGTATTTCAAAGACATATCACATTATTCATCAACTCTAGTATCTACACCCAACATATAATTGCTTGACTGTCGAAGTATTTATCTGCATACTTAAAATAAATTAATTCGTCCTCCAAGTAGAATGTTTATGGCATAATATGCTTTCTTCACGGGATTTAAAACACTACAGGTAATACAATAATTTATAATTGATAAATATTAATTCATGAATATTCATAATTTATTAAAGGACAATTATTATTGTTAATCATTTTTAATTATATCATTATATCAATTCAATATTACATAGTTATTTATAAAACAAGTTTTTACACAAATAATGTTTAAAAAGTAAAATGCATTCCTATTTCTGCTTTCGACGGATTAATTAATTTTAATTATACATAATATATGTACATTATCAAATATTTATAGGTTATAACTTATCTATTTATTAAATTTTTTAACTTGAGTCCATTAAAATAAGTACTTATTAAAATAAGTAATTGCCTGATGAATTAAATTTAAGCTGTTATATTTTTTTTTAATTCCATAATGTAAATACCATTATAATATATTATTATTCATTATTAATATCAACATATTTTATGTTAATTGAGTTTTTTTTATATAGCGGATAAGTTTACAACGTGATCTCGCAATCATCCTCAACCTAATATAAAAAATTTACATAAATTAATACTTATCTACGAGTAACTTAGTATAAAACAATAAATTAGTATGTTACGGAATAATTAAAATTGTAATAATATTAAATGTCTAGTACAAACAATAATATTGTAATATAATAATATAATAATAACAATATTGTAATATTATAATATAGCCTCAATTGAATCTACAATTTTAAGAATATTTGTTTTTTTTTTCAATTACGATTAAAATCTTTCAGATAAAATAAGTTCTACGAATGTTTCATTTATACTTCGAAATGGAAATTTAACGCATTTAGGTAAGTACCTATGATATTTTAGAGAGGTTAAAATTTTCCAATTATTTTCGAGATTTTTAATAAAACTATCGCTGGTTTAACAGTAAATTGTTCAGATTATTTGATTGTTTTTATACATCAATGGTGTTAATGGCGTGATATAACATTCAGACGTGGTCAAATGGATAGGTACCTAGATTATATTTCAAAGAGCTTAAACTGTAATACAAACCATTAGCTAATCTGTAATATAATAAAATAGAGGTGATTTCAAAAAACTATTTTTTTAATAATAAAAAACATAAAAAGGACACTTTTTTGAATTGGCATCAAATTCAATGATTTAATTAATGAATTGTCTTATATTTATATTAGTTCAATAATAATTTATTACATCGCTTTCAAATGTTTAGTAATAATAATAGTAATTATTATAATATTACAATAAGCTCGCGTTGAGGTGAGCAAAACGAGACATTTGACTAATTACACGATAAAAATTAAATCTGTTTCAAATGCTTGTTAATTGTTTTTCAAATACAATAAATTAAACAATTTGACAACCGTATATATGTGTTGTGTATATTATATTATTAATTTGTTATACTTTATACAAAAATACAAAGTATAATATCGCTCACTTTGTAACATATACAGAAAAAAAATAAGAAAAAAAGTATTTGCATTAAAATTATATTACTCATTGTCCATTGGTGGGTTTGAGACGATACCACGACTTGTACAGCAAAAAACGCTTTCAATTTGTATGGTTTCTATACATATGGGTAGGTATAAAGCCTAGTTTATAAAAACATCAGAATAACGTTTTAAATTTTACCTCATTATTTTCTCTAAACATTTAATAAGAATTTGACCTATAGCAAGTACCTAACTAGAGTGTATATAGTATTTAAGCCAACATTTTTTACCGGTATAATAATTAGATTCGATCCGTTGAAACCTTTGAAGTTTTTTTTTATGATATTATAATGCATTATATACCACGGCACGTATCGGGTCAAAACTGGCAGTATTAGCTGTAAATGGAAGCCATGCGGACGAACTTTCGACCAACAGTACGTCAAAGTATTTTAAACTATATTATATATTATTATATTGTCTGTTATACAGAGTGGTTTTTGAAGTATGCTCACCCACATTTTTTCCTTTAATGTACACTCATTTAAATTCTGATTTTTAAAACTTTTAAGTACTTAAAAAATAAACATCTTTTAAGACGATATTTTCAAATTCCTAATGTTTCTTGTACTATACGAAATGCTCAAAATAAATATCTGCTGAACTGTGTGAAAAGGAGGGTTCGTATTTAAAAAACAGAAGACTTTACTGTCACAGAATCGTCCTTAAATGGTACATAAAATCTCAAGTTTTCGAAAATACCTGTGGTCTTCAATATTATTTATACACTTGGCGTAGGTATTTAAAAATTCAAAAAATCAGAATTTTAATATAATATGCATAATTTAAACATACATGTAGGATGAGCGTGCTTAAAAAATCACACCGTATATTATATTTACTATCGATTTCAATTATTATTTTCTGTTAGAATTTACATCAGATAAATTGGGTTGAACGATAGTATAGTTTGAAACGTATAATATTATGTGGTAGATATTATTATGTTCGCGTTCCGTGTGGTTCGTATTGTTGTTTCAATGACTATAAGTACGTATTATTGTATACGGTAATAGTTGTGGCTTTTTTTTACAGTGGTAAAATAAAGGGTTGTTTTTAAGTTGTTTGTTGCCCGAACAATGATATAATCAGAGCGGAAATTTGGGATCGTCCATTACTAAGAAATATAAATTCGTATTTTTGTTTTCATCCAAATAAAAATACAATGTGACGCGTGTGTTCCGCCAAAACTACTCACCATAGCTAATGACTTTGAACACCGATTTAGTGACATTAATTCTTAAACGCGTATGGCTCGCCTTGCAGTATACCGGGTGTTCCATTTAACGTAAGCCACACATTATTTATTTCAAAAACTCTTAACGATTTTGAAAATATTTTTTTTTACATAATTTTAAGTCGTTAAAAATAGAGTTTTTACCGTTTTTATAGTTATCATTTTTTTAACGACAATAACACGCACTCTTTATTCGTTATTCCAAGGCAGAATATTATTTGGAGTACTTTGATGAAGAAAAATCGAATTTTATACGAGTAGTTTATGAGTCATAATATTATATAAAGTTTAGATGAGTGGGGTGTTCAGATAAATATTGGTCCACTACTCCACTCATCTAAATTTAAAATACTTATAACTAATAAACTACTTGGTTCTTTGTATATATCGATATAATCCGAATAATATTCTGCTTCAAATACGATATTAAAAAAACATATTTTTGTCATCCAGAAGAGTAAAAAAAACTATTAAAAAAATGATGATTATTAATATTTGAAAATATTATAATTTTGTGTTGTTTTGTGTAACGATTTAAATTGATAAAAAAATAAATATTTTCACAAACGTTAATAGTTTTTAAAACAATACGAGTGTCTTACGTCAAATGGATCACTCCGTACACACCTTAATATTATGTGTATTGCACACGAAAGCGGTCTGAAAACCATATTTCAGGTTTTTGTTACGGGTTAATCTGCGAGCACAAAAGCGGTACAAAGTTGATATTTCGCAAACTTCGGTCGTTGAAACAAACGAATTTCGTCGCGACGAAACAACGCCCGTGCGACGTAATATAATACAAAATATTCATTATCATATTTCGTATTTATGCCACGAACGGTATATTGGTAGGTAGGTATGGTACCTATATAGTATAATAATATATGGATACCTGTATACTTGCGCATATATAATATTAGGCGACCGTCGTCATATTATGTTTAAGAGTTTTGAGCGGCTACGTTGATAATAATATAATATTATAATCTAGTCGAAAATCTGTTTGCTGCAATGCTACACAGCATATCATACTCAGTAGACAACTACAAAAACGTTAGGAAATATAATGATTATTATATGATCGTAGCTACAATAAATGTATATGGATATCTACGATCTTAAACATATATAACAGTGGCCTCGTTTGAGAGGGTGGTACGGTGGACTGCATTTCCCCCGTCTGGTTATAAAATAAGTCCAATTGCTGGTTGTTGGTGAAATAACAAAACTATAATTTTTTTCAATTTTTATCAAACATAATTAATATTGTGGAAAGTGTAAACACTATTGTTAAACTAATTAATATTTATAGATTTTAGTTCAAACAGATTTATAAAACAATATTTAGAAATTCTAAATATTACACATAAATTCATTCATTATTTCAAAAAAAATTCTAGAATAGATAGTATCAGTGAACTATTTAAAAATTTTTGATTTTTCAATTACGTTTTAGTAGGTAGTCGTGTTTCTTATTGTAATTATTTAATTATTTCGTTCCATCTAAAAAAATATAATATAACGCATTTGAGGTAGGTATATCGTATACCTACCATAATTTATTCGTACCTTAACGTCTTTTTTGCTATAAAATGAGACTTTTTTTGCTTTAGACACATATAAATTTATGTAAGATCGGAACTGTATCGAGATATAAATGTAAGTTGAAATTAGCTTACGAGCGAAGCTATCTGATATTTTTTCATCAGTTATATGGGTTGGTCAAAACTTTTGCGCCCTCTTATTAAACACTGAAATTACGCCACTGACTATAATATGAGAGTCCGTGTGGTCCGTGAGTTTTTCTGTATCTCCTATCGGTATTGTTGAAAGTACTTATTCAAATCTTTCGAGTAATAGGAGTAAACTATTTTATTGGTAATACCTTTTAAAAAATCTGTTGGCCGATTTTTTAAAATCGATTCAAAACCTTTCCGTATATCATGATATTTTATTATGACTTTTCGAGCCCGCGAATCAGCTACCTATATTATTATGTCCGTCTGCCACGCGACGAAACGGCGATGTTTTCCACGGGTCATTCACTCAGAACAGATACTGTAATATAATAATATAAAAAAATAAATATACTCTATATACGCGACCTATTATATTGTGTACCTATACATATAACAGCTGCGGTAAATGCATATCATAAGATATATATGCCACGCGTATAATATATGCTATGATAATAATAATATGTACCTAGATAACTATAATATTATATAGAATCATCATATTGCACATTTGGCGTCGTAAAGCCGACACGGGAAAACGGCGACAATACTACACCGGTATATACGACCCGCCCACGACGACGGTCAGTTACATATTTTTTTGTTATACCTAAATAAAACAAAATACATATTATTGCAATCGTATTATTTACAGTAACTGATTTATACAGGTTTGGCCGGGCTGGCGTCTGATTCTTATCGCGCGCATATAACTACCTATCCCATTATAACCCGTCCGCAGCGATCGGTCATTCGCGGTTAGTGGTATATAATATATAGGTACCCGCCTATATAATATTACGCGATAGTATGCATCACGAGTCGCTATTATATTAATATGGCGAGGTCGTGGCCGCGAGTTCTTCTGCCTCAGAAAATATTATGGATAGGTAGCAGGTGCGTGCGTATAATGCGTAGTAATCGGCCTAAAAGGTTTACTCGCGAGGGTCGTTATGATATTATATTATGATGGTGTGTATAATTATATTATATACCTATAATATACAATCGACTCTCGATAGTTCAAAGTTGACGGGACTTGTCAAAATGTTCGAATTTCCGAGTGCAAAAAACAATTCTAATTACCGAGTTATGAAAAAATATGTCGTAGGTACTTACGTACGATAATAATTCGATAGTTATTAGTTAGGAAATAATAAGTTACATTAATACACAATAATTGTGAGGTAAATTATAAACCTTAACACATTTACATACATTTTGGTGAATACACTTCTTTACATACATTTTGGTGAATACACTTCGATTTGCCAAGCCTTGAACTTCAAATGTTCGTGTGTTGACTGCTAGTTTTCCTTAAAATTTTACTACGAATTATCGAGGGTACCTAACGCATAATTTTTATTCGATTGACAGCGAGATTTTTAAGGAAACGATAATTTATTTCAAATTACCGAAGGTTTCGAACTATCGAATGTTTGAATTATCGAGAGTTTGCTTTATATATACAATTTTATATACACATACACAATTTATACGATGATGGTCGATAATTTTATTATTAGTATAAATCATAATATTATCCGAATGCACTTATAGTGTATAGGTACACCTCCCCACTCGTAAATATAAAATACAATATTACGTCGTCGTCGTATCGCGTGTAGGAACGTGTTTTACTGGCACGACTCCCGTACATCGATGACGTAGGTACCTAGCTATAGTAGTTATAACTATATTGTGGAACGCGTGCAGCATACACGGGGTGGTCGTCGGGACCATTCGCCAACCCACTTCGATCCCCCGCGGGGAGATTTTCTCTCCGGTCGAGTATGTAAATCATATTATTTTAATATATTATGTGTATGTATATATGTGTGTGTGTAGGTATTGTGTATCATATAGTGGAACGAACGCCAATACCGTGTCTACCCGCCGCCCACCCCGAACGGGTAGTGTACGTGTACCACTTAAAAATATATTGCGTGGTTTAACACACCACTGCGTGGGCGCAAAAGTCATATATTTTAAGGACGTGTAGAATATAGGGTATACTGTATAGGGATTGTATTTTCCTGAAAACCCCATCACTACAGGGGCGGTCTCGACAAGCCCCGAGATGAGGGGATAGGGGTAAAAATAGGTTGCGTACACATCTCACATTTCTTTCCCATTGATATGTAGCTGCCTACCTATACACATGAAAAATGTTTGTGGTGTACACTTTATACTTAAATATATTAAATCATTTTTATTTATGTTTTTATGACCGTATCATGATGAAGTCGAGTTGTTAGGTACCTACTACGTATTCACACAGGCCATGCAGGGAGGGCGACTCACCCATCGCCTCTCCTGTAAGACCTCCTCTTCATCGCTATCGCTTAACCGAACGCAGTTTACAGGATTTTTACACTCATACATTATACAGAGTCTGAAAGTCCATATATCGTTTGCGTAGCACTATTGTTCATTTCGGCCATTTTCGTAAGAGGGTTGCGAATCGTTCGATTTTTGGGTCATACATCATGTGCGCACGACCGTTCACCTTACGTAAAATCATCGTACATCAGCATATATTTTAACCATAGAACTGGAAGAGATTTGAAATACTTGCCCAAAAGTCGTTTACTATCAGTTTAACATATTTGGCGATCATATAATATTTGATTTTCAAATATTGAGTAAATATATTTCTGTTTAAAAATATAAAAGCTCCTGTCCCGATTACGACAAGATTAAACAATTTGGGTGTAAGGGTGACTCGTTACCACGAAAAACTCGCAGATTTTTATTAGGTCAATTATGTTTTACTATTTAATTATGACTATTGTTTAAAATTGTATTATTGAATATCCAAACAATTATTTTATTTTTATACCAATTTATTACACTATATATTATGTGAGTTATAACAATAATTTATGAACTTTCAAGTTCAACCAGAATTTTGTATTGGACATTTTTTTTTAATACTTGATTAGTTTGTGAACTTTTCAATATTCGTTGTACCCTTCTATCGTTCGATATAATAATATATGTTAATTCGCAAACGATGTACGATATTTTGGCACACAAACAGACGATGCGCAAACGATTACCGTGAGGCATGGAAATCTGACGCAACTGAATTGTATATAGATATAATAATGTAGCCTGTATTAGGGTTGGGTTTGCCGGGCGCCACTGGTAACCATACCACATGTACCTATACACAAAACTCATCGACTGCTTTGGCATAGGTAATCGCGTACACCTATATAATAATGGCTGTAATATCATGTTACCGTTCAAAATTAATATGTCGACTTTTTTTTTCGATATTTCACGCAGCTGTGAGAACCGACAGTGATCAGCGATCAGTCACTGTCCACTGATCACGCTCGACGTCCGCTATTACCTATGCCTTTATGATGATAATAATAATAATATAGTATAGTAAATACATGGTATATAATATGTATAATGTGTGTGTGTGTGTGTGTGTGTGTGTATGCGTGAGTGTGTGTTATACTGTTATATACTGAAATATTATAGCCATATAAGGCGTGTACACCATGGACGGAATTCAAATCTATTTTGAATATTTTAATATATTCTACCAAAGTGTATATTATAATATAACAAATTACGAATAATTTTAACCTATCCTCTAGTAGGTACCTATATAAGTGGTGGTTTCAATAATATATCGAAAAATAGATACTGCATTTTTCCGATACCAGAATATGTTTCGGTTTTATATTTAATCGGAAAAGTATATAAACATTGTTAGTAGGTATAATATTATAACATAGATATATTAAGGTTTATATAAAAGCTAATTATATTATCGGTCGATAATGAGCGTGAGACATATATATTAGTTACGTGCCCATTATATACTATGTAAATATTATTGTAACTTTCAACTTAGTAAATTATAGTAAATAGTATAATATCTTCAAAGTTTAATAAACTTGTGTGGCTATCGGTTATTTAGGTAGGTATAATATATGAGTTTGACCTATACCACGATGATATAGAGATATTATAAACACAGAGAGATTGTAAGGGAAACACTATATTTTCGAAAAGTTTTAACGTCTTATGAAATATAATATTTTTACAACATTTTAAGTTATTGTATGATGGTAGTATGGAACACATTGTTTTTATTTCATATTCCAAAACAGAATAATTTTTAAAGAATTCCAATAGACCGAAATCAAATTTTGACCGAGTAGTTAATTACCTAGTTATATTAGTTAATTAGTTATATTAATAACTTATGATTAATTATTTAAAAAAATAGTAAAAAAAAGGTTTATACTTTTCTAGAAAAATATTGTTTGTTTTACTTTTAAAGAATCGCCTTGTATTTTATGGTATCGGATACGCGTTATTATATGAACATCGCGTATAACGTATTATACGGCTGAATCCCATATAAGGTCGATCGACTGTTGTGCGTGGAAGGTACCTACTCGCATTTATCAGTTTTCATTTTTATTTTTTAACCTCCTGAAAAATTGAGTGCGTTCGATATTCTGCAGACTTATTCCAAACACGAATAATAGGATTGATTTGCATGTAGCTGATGGATATAATATTATTATATCCCATAAATAGGTACACGAAAAAAAAAATATAGATACTTCCTATATCTATATTATATATAATAGTATAGGTAGGTACATATTATAATAATATGTTATTTGTGCCGGTTTACTCAGTATACTTAACTAAAAATATTCTACTTTATACTATTGTGTTTTATTCCATGTGTTTAATTAACACGTACGTATTCGGAAGACAATAGCTCCGTATATGCGAGTATATGACCTATAATGTGTTTTCATTTTTTTCGGACGTATATTAAAGAATATTATTCACAGCATTGGTACTGACTAAAATGAAACATGTCTATTATATGTTTACAATATTATGTGTTCAACTTTTTAAGTTAACACTAATAATTATATGTGCTATTACTGCATGACGTTGCATTTTATTCGTGGCTTTTCCAATGGATAGAAAATGTTCAAATACATGTTAATTTCATAAAAAAATTAATTTTTAACCCTTTTTTAATTTCTCTGCGCAATAAAATGAAATAAACGTATAAAGTTTTTTTACACCTTCGAAATTTGCATTTTTGGTACAGCCAGCTTATACACGTAATATTATTTTTATCTGTGTAAGTATTTTCACATTTCCATGTATTTTTACGAAATTCGTAGGTACAACTTTTGACGGTCCTAAAAAGTAAATTTTGAAGGTATAAAAAATTTTAGAAGTCATGTTGCTTGGAAAAAAATGTTGACCTTTATGCGCAGATAAAAAGAATTGAAAATTAATTTTTTATCAAAGTAGGTATTGTTTATGTGGTAGGTTTTACCGTCCTCTCTTCTGCCTGGTGGAAAAATCCCAAATAAAATGCAAGGCTAAATAATTCACGGTGTTACCTTAAAAGTCGAACATGGTATAATATATTATTTAATACCAATTGGAAATGAGTAATGACACGACGTGCCTACTGTATACCAACAGGCTACAGTATATAAACCGATTGTTCAAAGATAATAAATTATTATACATATTTTTAAATAATTAATAGACCAATAATAGTATTGAAAAAATAATTAAATTAATAACACAAAAAACGACTTGACAACTCAATTTTTAATTGAAGTTATATTTATTACAACATCCAACATCGCTATAGGTATGTTATACATATACCGAATAATAAATTGTTGAGTACTGTTATTGTTAGAATAATAATTAACGACAGAAACTGCTAGGAGTTGCATATATACGTGTGCATATTTTTCTTAAGACAATTCATTTTTATAAAATATTATACAACATGAATATAATATTATTACAATAATATATTATTTCTCCGTGGAAGATGTTTTATCAGTCACATTTTTCCCACGAGACCCGCGATCCGCACTTCACAAAATTATTCCAAGTAACCTATATTTTCCATGCATAAGTAAACCATATTTTACTGTTGACTTTAAACTACACAGAATTCATATTATTATTTTAACCTAGAACCGACAGCGGTTTTTCACCTGTATAATCACTGAAATTAAAGTAGGTACCTATGAATTTTAATATTGTTGATTTTAGTTCAAGAACTTAGAGCAAGTGCAATTTGTATTAGGTACCTAGGTTTAGACAGGTACACAGCAAACACATTGCACATTATAATATTATGTACTAATATTAATATATAATACACACGCAGTTGTACAGCTAAAATCGAAAGCGTAGTTATAGTATACTTAAATTATTGTGCTTGATTTACCTCATTTTCAATATTTATAATTAACCAAAAATCTGCATTTTTTAATTGTAATGAAAAAGTAGTGCATGTAATATTAAATACAAAAATAATTAATGTTTGATAAAAAGTTCATAATTATATTATTTTCATTATATAGTAAAAAAATCATTGAAAAAGCAATTGTAGGTAAAAGCTATTACAATTTATTGTTCAACACGTCTTATTTAACGAGAGAGGAAAATAAATATTTTGTTAAGATTTTTATTTTCAAAAAAACAAATTGGGTCAAATTCAATTCTTACTATACTCGAAAAACTCTAACGACTATAATTATAAACGTATTTTATGTACACAATTTATATTCTACAGAAAAATAAAGTAAATAGTTTGTTGATTTAACGTGCGATGTTATTGATTATATTATTATGGTTTAATAACAGTAAATTACTAATTACCACATAGTTATGCTCATCAATCATGCGCGGAATAATGAATCATTAATTATGAACCAAAACAAATTAGGTGTGCAATTTGTAAAATCTAAAATTATACGACACAAAATTTAATCACACTTAGTTTTCTAGGTGCGCCTAAGTAAGTACTAACGTCGAAAGTCGTTTGACGATTTGAAAAATACATTTTATTTATAAAACAAACAAAAAATGTATGCGTACCGTCTACATGTGAATCAACCGAGACTAAAATACGATTGTTGGTATATTAAGTTTGTTTGAAATAAAAAAAATAAAGTGATATTTTGTTTCTATTTTTACTACTCGTCGCACTATAAACTATTGTGGGTTCTATCTTGGCCACTTTGCGTGTTTTTACACGAATGATTTTTATACTGCGGTTATATATTATAATAATATGTCAACCGTTGACCCGTGTGATGTTATGTAGTCTGACGAATTTTAATGTAGGTATTAAGTAAAAGGGGCGGGATATGTTTCTGTGAAATTTAAAAAAAATGTATATGGTGTACCAAAATAACCAATAGGTAGGTAGGTGATCAAATTTCTAGTTATTAAAAAGGAAATTAACTCACAATCACGGACGACGTACACATGGTGCAATGGCGTATATTATTAGTATTTTTTTTATATTATAACTTATAAGTATGAAAATTGCAAAATATATAAAACGCATACAAATAATAAACAATATTTTACTAACTTAACGAAATCAAATTTTCAGCAGGTATGTAACGATTGGAGTTGATGAATGATGAAATATAACAATTCTTTCGACCTATATGTACATATTTTAGGTACCTACAGCGTTGTAATGCAACTAACGTGCCAACCAATAGCATTTAATCGGTTCTCAACAGAAATCAATGCACAACATTATCGCACAAGCATTAAAAAATTTAGGTGTACCTACAACTACTATCGTATGAAAAACTCCTCATTAAAATTGAACTGATTAATATAGCATTCCATTCAAAATATTTTATCTCTTCGGTGTGTAAATAAATTATAGTTCTCTCCTTAGTCGGTGTGGAGACGGACTTGCATATTATAGGTACAATACTACTACTACATTACTATAGTAGGTACCTACTCTTGTTCTACCTGTATATGGTAACACGAAATAATAATATGTAGGTAGGTACATAATAATGTATATTACACTCGAGTAGGTACATACCTAATAAATGAACAAAACTGAAGAATTGGTTAATGATCAACAAACATCATTATAGTCGAAACAATATAATAATAATTAATTGGTACCGCAATTGATATTTTGTTAATTTTTAGAATGCGCTTTCTAACAGTTAAAAATTATGTGGCCGATTTCGCACTGAACAAAAAAATCATTGTGTGTACATATACACGCATTGTACGCCAATTATGCTAATTAGTAATTAAGGTCCTACAGGCTTCAACAGTACCTACATTATTAATCAACACACAATTCAGTATTTATTTGGTTGTTATATTCATCCAATAGAAATGTAGAAAAATATATTTTATTTAAAAAAAATTTGTGATCGTTGTAAGGATACAGATTTATCATTTATGTTTTATTTTAGGTACTATATGTATTATGTTATATTACACAATTTTTTTTATATGCAATTAAAAATATTTTAACTTTTAAATTATCAAACATATATTATTATATAGTCTATGTTATAAAATAAAAAATGTCCCAATAATAAATAATATTTTTGGATTGCAACAAAATAATTAAAATTGTTATTCTTTGTTTAAATATCTAATTTAGCCGGAATTCGGACTTTAAATGACGATAAAAAAAATTGTGTTCAAATATATTTTTAGATTTTTGGGTTTAAGAATAATCTACTTATGAGGACCCTGGTATTGAATTCTCAAGTATTTCAATCGTGCGAAAAAATTGTTATTCACGTTTATTGAAGAAAAATTAAAAGAATTAAAAATATCATAAAAATAGATGAAAAAGAGTCAAAACATTTGAAAATTATAGCAATTATGTATAGAAAATTCTAATATTATAAACATTTGGTGATAATTTTAGATATATGGTTTTCCTTTTTTGATTTACAACAAAGCGAATAATTGATTTTATCAAATACCCACACTGGTTTTGCGTAAAAATTTCAGTTATTCCCTTAATTTTTGTGGGCGTTTTTCCAGTTGTTTAGAATAGTACTGGGAATTTTTACCTTTGACCTCCCAAAGTACCAACTAAATTCACTTTTGTACTAGGAAAAATATTCTAGTCGAAAAAATGTCTTCAGACACAACAAAAAAACATTATTGTAAATCGAATGTATTCATCGGTCCGCTCAGGATCCAATATGATAATATTATGTAGGTTTGTATTCTTGTTGAAAAAATAACCAAAAGCCATTAAATAAATGGACTTTCTTTCCCTTTTCAGAGGTAATAATAAAAGGAACTTATTAATTATTCATATTATGATAATATTATACAATATTCTATAAGTAATGTACTACATTATAATTTTTCATATAGTAATATGTATATAGTTTTATCAAATTATATAAATTGATTTGTTTCAAAAACAAATGGTATTTTATGTTCTCACACGTTAAAAATATAATGTCTTATTGTACGAGTATAATAGGTACGTATCACATACTATTATTATGTGTATAATATTATGTTATACAGTGTACGCGTCAGATATAATACTCGTTTTGGCCGTCTATACAACCACATGATAGAACACACGTGTATGATAATAATATTAGCCTAGCGTCGACGCTGTATCGAATCACTAGATATACGTTTAATAATATATTGTCATTTCAATAATATACGAGACTATTTTGCGCGCTAAGCATTGTTAATTGCAATTTATTGTTTTGACTATAATATGTTTGCAATAAATTATTTAGTGAACGCATCCTGCAGGATGTCCAAAAAGGTCTAGAAACTACATACTTTAGTATACAACTAAACACAATATATTATAAATTGTATAATATAATATTAAGTGTAACAGGCTGCAGTTTTCAGAAGTGATGACATTCAGACGAAATTAACGCGTGGACGCGTAGTGTAATTGTAACGACGTTACTTACTTATTTGTTTATATAATGCGTTACGTAATTTCGTTGGAATTTTTCGAGTACCTAAAGAAAATGTTATGGAAATTATTTTTGATAAGTAATTCCTAAAATACAAGGCGTTACCGTTTTGAGTATCAAAAATTTAAAAAAAAATTCGTTCCTAGATAATATATATTATAAGTAGCATGCTACTAGATATTTTTCATCTGCAAGGAAAATTGAGGAATTATATAGATATGTTTTTAAGTACAGAGCAGTAGAAAAATATCTAGTAGCATGCTACATTTTGTTAGGGATTTAAGAAATTATTTTTTTTTATTATTGTTGTTGATTTTTTGTTCTTGTGGCAATATATAAACAAAGCGTAACGAAAATCAGTTGGCAAAAAGTTGTATCCAGCCCAAAAACATATATACCTACTTATATTGTTAAAAATATTAAATAATCAGAAAATACTATATATTTTTTTTTTTTTACAAGAAATTTACAATTTGTTCTTAACTAGAACAATAAGCAAATGTGCATAGGGTATTTGCATATGAATTTTTTGAGGGAAGAAACCAACCATTGGAGATACTACCTATTTTGTGTTCTTAAGTTTTAAGTTAAGCTAATTTTAATTATTAAACAGAAGGTCTCGACACCATCTTCGCTTAAGCCGTCTAGGTGGATTACCTGGAATAGACAAGTTTTTTAATTAGAGGATTAGGATGAAGAGGTAGTTTGGTGTGAAATCTTTTTTAGTAGCATTTTGCTTCGTCAAGTACTGTTGTTATTCTTAGATCATTATGAAGCGTAAGATTGAATACAAAGGTACAAAGGGGCATCTGTGATTTTTCTTAGGGCAATGTTTTGAAAAGCTTGAATTTTTTGAATATTTGATTTTTTGCACTACCCCAGAGCTGGAGCCTGTAGGTCCAGGGTAGAAAATACTATATAGGTAATAAATATAAATATAAATATATCTATAAATATCTTTTTATTACTTTCAAGATTTTACTCATCAAAATTCAGTTTTCAATGTTTTGGAGAACATACATTTTACTTGCACATTATTTAATTAACTCTTATCGAAGTACATTTATTCTTTTTTTTGACATCTCGTTCAGACTATTCCTGAACACTATTCCTACTTGCGTTGGTTGTCGATAGCCATTTGATGACAAAAGAGTGTACTGTGTACTGTTTTTTTTTTGTGATACACTGATACCTAATAACGAAGTTTCTTTTCAGTTGTTTTTATTGAGTAAGGTTATTTAATAACAATTGTATTTAAGTACCTTATACTCATAAGGTAACTTCATTACAATTTAAAAATAACATACTGAACACCGATAATAGGTAGATTCACATGGACTATGGAAAACAAAATAAAACAAATATGGTTGACACGCGTATTAAAAAAATGTTGTTCTCTACAAACTAAAATAATACTGTGATCGTAAAACAATCATAAGTGGAATTCCATCAAAATTTCAACGGGGGCTAACCTTTTCCACATCAATGTGGCTTCGATACCACACAACTAAAAAACTGTATATTTTGGGGACTAACCCGAGTGGTTGAATAATTGTTGCTAAAACAAAAATATAATACCATTTACCTAATAATATGTGGATTTTAAACAAATTTATTTCATTATTTATTCGTATATTGACAATGGCCATTTATAGAAATTAACATCTATAACACTTTCTATTTTTGAGACTTTACTCGTCAATGACTTTATTTGGCATAATTTTGATACTCCGGTAACATATATATTATTATATAAATAAGGTTAAAATGTAATTTTATAATCACAATTATCTATAGTATTATAATAATACGCCAAACAAATAATTGTATTTTGCTGGTGCCGAAGTGGATGATACTATGTATCTATAAAAGGTATATTATGAAATTTGAGAAATTTTAGGCGCCGGTAGAGTTATTTGATTGCGTTATGTTATACCGACGGTGTCGCATTACGAAAGTGAAAATTTGAACTTTGTTCAATGTGCCCATTATATGGTGCAGATAATAATATATATGTATTTATATTACCTATATATCATACTAAATATAGTCCAGAGACCTGTGCGAGCCCCATCCATATTCTCCATATCCATAGGTAATATAATATTATATGTAGGTATTTAACTTCCGAATAACTATACTTATACGTTCCGAACACAAATGAATAAGTGAAAAAATCCAACCCAAACGTACGATGTATGTAGGTACAATAATATACAAGAAATGATACGTTTTTAACACGGACGTGTGAGGTACAGACGATATAAAAAGGAATATTACATGAGTCGCTTCGAAACTGTCTTTTGAATATTGAATGCTTACTGCAGCATTTGTCTCGAGCCCCACTTGAAACGCCATCGCTTAAATTATTTATTCCGTCGAAATATAAGAAAAACAGGAACAAGTCGAGAATGAGTTTATTTTTCACGGTAATAATAAGTACCTAACGATAAAATATATATTATTAATAAGCTTATAGCGCAACATCTCTGCATTCGTATTATATATAAACGACACGACAAACACTGATAAACATGGTACCAATCAATATTAAAATTTATATTATAGGTACAGGTAGTATAGGTAGGTGCAGGTCGATTCTACAGACAAACTAATTGTATCAGTCCACTTTGGTATAGTGACTGTCTATAATATGCCTATATATTGTAAAAGTTATTCTTTAAAAAAAGCATTTTTATAAGATGAAACGTTTATTTTATCGCTTGTACAACAATAGTAAATAATACTACAACTTTACTGTACACTTTACGCTGTTTAAATTTAATATTTGAAGTCCATGTACGTATAACCCTACTATTCTATTCAAATTGTTGATTTTTTTTTTGTTTTGTTAACATTTTTTTTAACTTTTTCAATCGTTTGAAGGCAACTCATATTTACAATTTCATATATTACCTGAAGACTATATGAATATTTTTCTGAAAATTTTACAAAAACATCAATTGTTGAGTCAATTGTCCGTATAGTTATTATTTAAATATTATAATATCATGTAAATTGTAAAGTTTAGAAAAAGGAAGTCAGTTGGCGGTCGAATTCAAATATATACCCTTTAAAGTTTTAAAATTCTACTCACAGGTCACAGCTTTTAAAAACTTAAAATTCTTATAAATAATATAAGTGAAAAAAGGATCAAGACATATACATGCTTAATTATAATGTTTTTGTTAAGGCATCTCTAGGTCAATTTATTTTTATCCTTCTAGTAGGATTTCCTGGAATAGAAGCGAGGGGATTTGGGAGATAAGAGGATTTTCGTAATTTTACTGTTAAGTCTATTGTTGTATTGATGGTATAGTCATTTGAGTGTGGGGATATGTAGGTCGTTGTATAAATTAAGGTTAGAGACATACCACGGGCATTCAGTAATTAGTCATAAACTATTCGCCTGAAATTCTTCCAGTGGGCGACAGCTTTGCTAGACCCCAGATTTGGATGCCGTACGAGCAAATATGATAACTATTATAGCTTTATAGACGAGCATTTTATTTTTGGGACAAGGTTTGTACTTTAACCCTCAATGTTGAGTGTAAAATATTCTGGTAGGTAGCAAATTCGATCTGGTTATTAATAGTATTTTAGGAGGCCAAAAGTGAAAAATGCCTGGTTTTTTCCAAAATAATCTGAATAATCATAATCATAATTAATTAACGCCAACCTTAATCTATGTACTCTTCAGATAATAATGAAAATATATTTTAAGTTTCATGAAGATTGGTCCAGCAGTTTCGGAGGAGATAGAGATAACAAATTGCATTGAACTAGGAGATAGATGGGCTACCCTTCACGCCATCCAATTATTTACAGTTATTAATTCATACAATTAGATAAATAATTTTATTTTTAATGATTTGAGATGTCTTATGTTGAGATATATATTATGTACATAATAAATTAATACTATGCAAATTATATCAGTTTTCAAAGTAAACGCATCATTAGTTTTAATTAAAATAATATTGGAATAAAATATTTATTTTTGATGGTATCTATACCTAGCCACCTAGGTATTCTAAATATGAATGAATGAATGTTTTTTTTATACTTATGAAACTATTCGTGATAACAGTTTATAAAAAGATATATAGAATAATATTAAAAAATAATAAAAAATATATATATTTATTTTTAGTAAATTTAAATACTATAATAAATTATAATACATATTATATTAGGTAATACCGAACTAAAAATAAAAAAAATAGTGGTCAACGTTTTAAAAAATATAATTATATTTTGACATTGGTTCAACTGTGTGTTCTAGTAGTTTTAAATTATATTTAAAAAAATTGACCATAACAATATGTAAATAAACAAGTATTTTTCATTTTTATTTTGACTCCATTTAATTTATCCCCTATTTTTTTTTCTTTGTTACTGATGATTCTTTTTTTTATAATCATTAAAAAGATACTAGACATCAGTAAAAAAATACTCTTTACATGAGTATAACAATGACATAATATAACAATAATGTAAAACGTCCATAAGTTGTTAGTTGCAACTTATCATAACAAAATATACATAATATAGGTATTTCTTTTCTTTGCTCTGTTTCACATTATAAATATAATGTACTTATGTTTATAGTGTAATGCTAATGACCAAGTTGTCGAAGCAGAAATTGTATAAATTTCAAGACCAATAAACAAAAAACAAAATATAGGTATGTACAAATAGACAATAAATAATATATAATGGTATGTAACTAATATTATAACTGCGGCGTACATTTCTGTGATTTTAACACATATAGTCGATGCTATAACCACCAGCAAAATAAGAAGTTTTTAGACTCTGCGTTACTTTTTAAAAAATTGATACGGTTTTTGAAATAATTTTGTCTCATTATTTGAAGTAAGTACCTAATTGATTATAAAATTTAATGTTTGAAAATATTACATAATATTTTCTATGTTATATCGTTACGCCTTTTTTAGGCTTATTTTTTCTTAAACGACACGTTTTTTAATATGTCATTGAATTATTCTAAAGCTGTGAATATTGCGAAAACTTGTATAGGTTCTATTTGAGATAATGATGATGAAGAGTGATTACTGATTAGATACCTACTGATTACTGCAGCAGTTAAATGAATCACTTTACATATGCATAATGTATCCTATAGGTACTGACGTACTGTACCTACCTATCAACTGTATTATTTACACGTTTACATATTATTATTATTATTAATATTATATTACTACGTTGTGCTATTGTGTGGCCCAACTATACGGCGGGTATGAAATATGAATGGTTATGAATGTTATGATGATGAATCACGTGGAGGAGAATACCTATCTGAATATCTCAATAATAATGTATATTATAGTGTCAGCAACGACATGGACAATGGATCGCGATGGTATTATAATTTATAATATAGGGATATAATTGATATAATATATAGTTAGGTATAATACATCTCTGAATGACAACATAAAGCACGTCTTACCTATAACGAGGAAAAAATATCACAGACTAAGCGTATCTACTCGCGCGTATATCATAATATTATATTATAAAGGAATACGATTGAACGAATGGACAATTGCGCTTGTGTTCATAACCGTTTGATAATATTTTGAAATTAAATTGTTTTAAATAATATTAATATAACACAGGAAGATATTGAAAATATGTTTCAAATCCGTTTTTTGAAACATGCTCTAAACGTGTAGGACACTGACACACTGTAGGTAGTTAACACATATAATCATCGATAGGTATACACGAAAAGAGCTAAATGTTAATTTTGAGGCCATAAACATTATTTTTATTAAAGATAATAATATTGACACAATGATAATAAACAATTTTTTGCAAATCATTAAATTTGTTAACATAGTACCTACGCCGCCGAAATGGAAATTGTTTCAAAATTATGTTCACATACAGTCAATACATGTTTTTGTCCAGCTCTTGCTATTTTAGAAAATTATTGGTCGGAACGCAAAAATTCAGAAATTGTTTTTTTTCTGAATTGTATAAATATTAGGTATCTAAAACTATATTTATTTGGAAATTTATTTATTCTGAAACGTATTAGTTTTGAAGTAAAGTCGTTTGAAAATATTATTTAATTGAAACTTATTTCGTAGGAAAAGTATTTATTCGAAGCTGTATACCGTATACAGTAATATACATTTCCAGCGAAATATTTTCCATGTTAATAAGCTTCTGAGCAAATACAATTTCGTAAATATTAATAATAAATAAATTCTTCAGTGGGTATTACAGTTCCACCAATATGGTTTATAGTTTATATACGTAACACGTAAGTATTATGTTTCCTACTGAATATTACGTTTTCCAAGCGCGTTTGTTTCCGACATGATATATACTACAAACGGATTACGATTCCAGAGTAATATGATATTGATACGTATGGAAAAGTGCGGGTGTCGCTCTGATGTACAGACGTACAGTATAGGTTACAATAGTGCAGGGTCATTGTAATGGATGGTGTTAAATTTGAATTCAATGATATAAGTATAACCCATCATTGTATACGAAAAACGATTCTGAGCGGAGACGTTTGTCAGCCAAGGATATTTTAGAATATAATTTATATTTAGATTATTATATATTATTGATACGGTAGATGGTAACTGGAATTGATATTATTTGACATTTGTATATAACAATATACCTACTTTGGAAGTTTCAAGTACCTCGAATACTATTTTTAAATTATAACAGAAAACTAAAATCCTTCTTCTTCGTTTAAATACCGTCCAAACTTGACTTAAACTGAAAAAACTGTGTCTATAATATCCGCCACCGTGGTCTATATATTTTTGGATTTTTTGATTACAGTGTGAACTACTTACATGGAATCTTATTTTAAATTGTTTATCTTTAGCTAAGTATACACATTTAATATTTTATACATTTTTAACTGCAAAATACTTTGTACATTTTCAATTTAATATATTTTGCCAAAATTTAAACCTTAAATACAGGTATAAAAACAAAATCTTGCCCATGTATTATTAATATTTTTAAACTGATAATGTAACAATATGCGAGGACTGAGGAGCCTTGAATTAAATTTTAAAGCTTTTTGACCCCACGAATTCACTGATATAAGAAAAAAAACTTAAAAATTTGAAATATTCAAAATGAGCCAAAATATTTTGAACATTTGATTAAGTATTGGAAAATCATAAAATAAACATATGGTGTAAATTTCAAGTATCTACGGTAATTTTATTTAAAGTTATACCAAAAATCAAAATCAATTTTTACGAAAACCAACTATGAGTGAAAAGTTAAAATTATTTTCCTTAATTTTTGTTTTGTTTTACCTAGTGCTTTTAAAAACTACTGTGAATTTTAAATTTGTCCTCCCAAATATTCATTTTCTCATCGGAAAAGATATGGAAGCGGAAAATCAAAGCATTATTTCAACTACTTATCGTGTACGAACAGACACAAAATAAATTTTAAAAAAAACACACATAACAGTGTGATTGAATCTAAAACTCAATTCCAGTAGACCACAATAAAAAATTCCGTCGAGTAAAGTCGGGATAAGTTTCCGACGAGATATTTTTCAACAAAAACTGTTCTAACGTATTGTGCTGATCTATTATAACATTTTGATATTTGAATATTTGATGACTACCGCGGGTGCCTCCGCAGCTGAAACGCGCGACAGTGGTACGAAAAATGGCGCGACCGCGGCCGGCGACGGACGACCACAACTTACTGATTGCGGCATTCACTGATAAGATCGATAACAGCGGACAATAGTTTGTTGTTATTATGGTTCCCCGAGATTTCGTTTGATGTTTTGTTTTTGAAAAATATATACTATTGTTTACTCCTCTCGTTCGCTTCACGTTTGTGTTGTTTTTATTTCTCTCACACAAACTGTCCGTTCCACTTATCGCGGTTGTCACGACGTCCTGTCAGAGTCAGACGCACGCGCACACCGATCGATATCCACCGTTGTTACGCTACATTATCGTTAAGCATTATCATAGTCGTCGTCGTCCCGTGGCCCTCCGAATCGCCGCCGAATGACGGCTGCCACACCGGCGGTGGTGTTCGCCGACGGGCCTGCTGACACGGAACGTCCGACGGCCATTAAAACTGCTGTAAGATTTCCGGGGCGCCGGTGCGGGTGACGGACGGGACACGATTGACGTCGTACCCAATTGCTTGTGTCGTCTGTAGTTAGTGGATACTTGGTCGTTGTTGCCGAGGGAAAAGGAATACCTACGTGAGTAATAATACTTAGGTTCTACACGTCGTTCGTTTACCGTAGGCAATAATATCATGCCGTAGGTACCCCAATCCTGCGATGACTACTGACGGCCAATCATATTGCGACCTATTGGTTAGACGATTCATACGGCTGGAACTCATAGATCCCCATTTGCCTGCCCGGACCTCTTTGGATTCGACCAATGACACTTTCTAGTCACTGCTTAAAGTACCCATAACATGCCATACCTATAATGTTACTATAATTTTATATTAAGTATGTTTACTCAACATTTGGAATTAGGACGATCATTTTCACACTGTTCACTTAATTTTATTTATTTTTTGTTAATTTTTATACCAATAAGTTTGAAGTTAAAAGCACTATCTACCTACCTACTGTATTTTGTCAAAAATCACTCCTAACATTTTACAACATAATATGGTGCTTAAAGAATACTTAGGTACATTCTTAAATCTAGCCACTAATTATTATAATATGCATTATGTTACTAAACCATTAATTTGATTGTCGATAAATAAAATCAAATACCTTTATCTCTCAAATTTGTGTAGGTACAGAATTTAATTAAATATTTAAATTGAATACCCCCCACTTACCTAATTAAATCATTTTTTTTCTTGTTACAAGTTTTATTTTCATAAAGTTATTACTAAGTTATGTACTTAGGTATTACGAATGACAATTTATTAGTTATTCATAAAATATAGGTAGATGCATCTTACTAATATGTTTTCATGCTTAGATACTCTTCTAATAGCCATCCCTACTAAAATAGGTATAGATACCTCGTTATATAATATACCTATTTTTTTATAGTTAAATAATCTCACTTTTAAAACTGAACACAGATATAATACTAGACAAATATATAATCTCAAAGTACCAACCATGCACAGAAAATTAACATAAACCATTACTTATGAATCGGTCTAAAAATGTACAGTACCTGTATTATCATTAAAAATTAAACATAGCACCTAACTTTTTCAAGATTCTTGAAAAAAATTGCACTGGATACTACTAGAACAAAATATAGACAAACATATAGTACATTTTAGGGCTATTTCATATCTTAATGCATTAATTAGATGATGACTTTGGTAGTTAATGATAAAGTTTTATAGCTTTAAATTGTAATATTTAATTTCAAGATTTTATACATTATATTACATTATACCAACATAAATATTGTAAAAAAATGTATATATGTATTCACTATTAAATTATTTTGTATTTAAAATTGTGAACTCATGGGTACTCATAGCTTCTTGAAGAGTAAATATAAAAATAAATAAACAAAAAATTAGTCTTAAAATACCTATCTATGTTTTTAAACTAGTAAGTTTTACACCTATAAATTATAATTAATCTGGTTGTTAAAACATATTCTTAGGTTATCTATTAGATACATCTCATTTAGTCTTATGGCATAAAAAAGTACATTTCTGTTATGTCTATAATGTCTCAATACCTACCCAATTTCAATTTTAATATCATTACATAATAATAATAGGTATGATATTAAATGTATTGCATCCAAAAATCCATCTCAACCTTAATTGCTCTTTAATTTGTTACTTAAAAACCCATTAAATTTGTTTTTCGTAGTAGTTGACTCTGATTAATTACTCACTTGTTTGTTACAATAGTCCATGAACACAACGTGAACATAACGGCCAATCGGTCGCAATGACAAAGAAATTTGAGTTCAATTGGCAGATCCCAGTTCCTGATGTGTTGCTACAGGGTTGTTTGTTCGACCGCTGGTCTGAAGAAAAAGATAACGTTGAAATCGAAAATGGCTGTTTATTTAAGGTTGACGAATATGGATTTTTCATCTATTGGAAAAGCGAAAATCGAGTAAGCAATATTTTAAAACAATAAATACACAATAGTACTAACATTTTTTTAAAATTTATTTGAATACTTTTTCTTAAATTTTTAAATATAATATTTTCCTCAAAATGTATTTTTTTATTACAATGATTTTAAATAACTCAAATATTTATCTAATTGCATTATTATTTTTGTTATTTAATCATTAATAATTAAGTATATTTATAATTGTAATTTAG
The DNA here is from genome assembly GCF_019925205.1 of Metopolophium dirhodum. NCBI lineage: Eukaryota > Metazoa > Arthropoda > Insecta > Hemiptera > Aphididae > Metopolophium > Metopolophium dirhodum. Next base: position 13,510,222 of record NC_083567.1, on the reverse strand, counting down.
ATTTTTCTAAATATATTTCTCTATTTTTAGGATGGGGACGTCATTGAGTTGTGCCAGGTCAGTGACATACGCTCTGGAGGATTACCTAAAGTAAGTTATTTTTAAATAAAAATTGTTGACTTTAAAATTAACATTATGAGGCCACAATTTTTTCACTTGTTCTCTGGCCTAGTTTTGAACTGTTCCTTAAAAGGGTGCCATACTCGCATTTATTTTCTTCATCTAACAAATGTAAAGCACAACAAACCCAACTTTTTGTTGTTAGCTATAAATTATGAATTGACCTAATATCAAACTTGAAAGTAAGAACAAAGAACATTATCTATGTTTATGTGTGAGTTTTTCAATATTTCAATTTTTAAGTAAGGAATAAGTGTAATAATGAAAATAACTAGCTTAAAAATTAGAACATCATAGAAAAAAACAATATTTACGTATAGATAATGTTCTTGCCAATAAGTTTTCTATTAGGTAAATTCAGTCTTATATTAAAGCAAAGTACACTATATTGGTTCTACTGATTACAAAATGTCTATGTTGTACTTTTACAAGATAGAATGTGTGTGTAAAAATGTGAAAACTCACACTCAATGTAAAATACTTGTATTGTTTTTAGGATACCCGACAACAGCAGCAGTTGATAAATAAACATGGTGATACCTTGGAAGAGAAATCCTTAACTATATGCAGCAACACGGATTACATCAACATAAATTATCAGCACGTTATTTGTCCAGATGCTGCTACAGCTAAAGTAAACAATACTGAATAATTACATCATTTAACACTATTTAATTTATAAAATTATGTATTAATATTAAACTACCCAACAAATTATTCAAAATTATTTTAATGATAATATTACCTAGAACCTTACTACGCACTTTAGAAATTATAAGTTAATACAATGCAAAACTATAGTGTAATGAAAACACTGAGAGCTGCATTATATTACTCAACCAAATCCTTGCAAATTGTTTGAAAAAAAATGTATATCAATTAATATCTTAGTATTTTAATGGTTTTTCTATATATTTCTATATTAGCAACGTTTAACATATACTAGAGTATATTATTCATATCAATAAATATTAAATAGTAACTGATAAATTATATTACAGTTCTTTACCAAATATTAACTTGATAGGCTTCTTATCCACAAAAAGCAATAGATTTTAATTTAATATATTGGTTGCATCATTCACCTTGCAAAAATAATTTTAACGGGATACAAGATACCTTTTCAAGTTGTACAATGCACAAGTTCCATTTTCACAAATGTGTTTTGGAATCATCCACATTCGAGTAACAGTTATAACTGTATAACTTATTAATTCCACAGGGAAATAATAAATAAATCACAATTATATTACATTTTTATTTACCTTACTTAATATTACAATACTGAAGCGAATAAGCTAGTAATTTATTGAATATGTACCAAATGATACAAATAATTAGTTCATACTACCAGGGCCGCATTGGACAAATTCAGCCCTCAAAGTTTTCTGTACTTACCAGCCCACTTACAAACTGGAGGCCCTTGGGTACGTTCTTATTTCATGCATAGTTTTTTATTTTATAGTCTATTTCTTCAACTTTTAACTCTTAACATATTTTCAGTCCGCGCGGCCCCTCGTGATTTGAACGGCCCATAATTGTTGCGGCCCACCGAGTTTTACTCGGTAACTTGCAGGGCCAATCCGGCCCTGTATACTACATTTGAAATCATTTTGTAGTTAATTATTGTATGTATTATATAATTCTTCTTATGTGTAAAAATTTTGTCGAAAACCTTATCGAAAAGTTAAATTATTTAACTTTATTTAAATATTAATCTACTGAATTGAATTATTATTTTTATATATTCGTCATCATCAATTTAGAAATCAACATTTATTGTTTATGATCATGTCATTTTTATTTTTGAATTAAAACAAAATATAACATTATTTTAAATACAACTAATATTATAAATCTAAAAACTATAATAGTACAGTAGCAAGTAAAATAGGCAACAATTTTCCAATTTAAAATTGATTATTTTTATTAATAAATATAAACTATTAACTTATAATAATTTAATAACTAAAAATGAAACTTGAACTAATATAGATCTTTGATTACTAATTTTATAAATTAATTTGCTTATAAATAATAATGTTATTAATATTTTTTTATTTTAATAGTTTAAAATTGTAATGAACAATTTTAAGTATATGAATTTGTATTTAAAATATTTTACGATAAGTATTAAATAAATTCCTGATTATTATGTATATTTTATTTCAATAAAGCAATGGCAAGAAGGTCTTCGTAAGATTACGCATAACAACAAAATGAACAACGTTTGTGTACGGACCAATCTTATGAAACAGTGAGTTTATAATACTTTATGTTACATAGAATATACATTATTAATATGAAATAAACTTATTTTGTGTTAATATTAATATGTTATAGTTGGATGCGATTAGGCATGTTGGTGGATCCGAAAGGTAAAGTTCCTGTAAAAGTAATCGCTAGAACATTTGCTTCAGGTAAAACTGAAAAAATGGTTTACCAGTGTCTGGCTGATCTCAACTTGCCTAGTGGAAAAGTATAGTAGATTGAATAATAATTAAAATAATAACAATTATATCTGTATTAATTTTATTAATATTTTAGAATGATACTATTGAGCCATCAGATTTCACATTTGATAAATTCTATGAACTTTATCACAAGATATGCCCTAGAAATGATATTGAAGAACTTTTCCAGTCAATGTAAGTATAAAATTATAAAATTATTTTTACAGTGTCAATATAAAAAAACTTGTTACGTTTTTCTTTGATTTATTTTTTTTTCACTTTGATTATTTTATATAAAATCATGCTACATTTTTATATAATACAGAGTTTAATCTGGAAAACTACAAGGACTCAAACATTAATTTGACTTTTGTATTTTGTGATGAGTACAATGTATATTATGTGATGATATTATATATTAATATATAGAAAATTACACTTATTAGAACCTCCTTAAAGAAGTGTCATTTTAGCATCAGATTAATTGAAAATTTGAAATTAAGTGTCTCAGGGATTCTTTATCAAATTAACTTTTTTTACTAAATAAATTAAAAGTTAGAAAAAAAACAATTTAATTTTAATTTTAAATATTGTTGTTTATCTATTTTTCAATACTAATTTAGTGTTTACCAAAACTCTACAGTACCCTCCTCCACAATTTAAAAAAAAACCATCTAATGGCCTAAAGTTTACCGTTACAACTATAACCCCCTCAATAGCTAATGGCCATAGTTGCCATGCTCTAAATCAATAAAAAATAAAAATACTAATATAATAAATTTTTTTTTAGCACTCAAGGAAAAGCTGAAAATATTAGTTTGGATCAGTTTATTACCTTCCTAAATGAGAAACAACGAGATCCTCGTTTAAATGAAATATTATACCCTTTGTATGATGAAAAGAGAGCACTTGAAATTATCAACGATTATGAACCATCTGAAGAGGTGAAGAATGAAAGTAAGCAATTTCAAAGTTAATATTTTATTGAAATAATGCAAATGGCTATAATATTTTAATTAGTAAATTACATTTTCTGAGAATGAAATATTTTAACTGGATTACTCGAACTAATATAATATGTTTATTTTCAGGCAGATATATTTTATGATTTAGGTATATCATATTGTGTAACATTTATTAAGTTATTTAAAAACATACAAATAATGAACTGTCATCATTCACATTTTTTTGAAATTCCTCGTTGTCAATACTTTTCTTTTTCTGCGCTCTACTCATTTTTTCCATTACATTTAATACTACACCATTCTGATTGGGGAACATGATTGGTTGGTTATTTAACACTTCTTTTGCACTCTCTGCTGTCATAAAAGTCACAAATCCGGGCACAATTTCTGTAGTAGGTTCCGAGTTTTTCTCTGTGGTTATAATTTGTGCGTTCACTACTAAACCCCACGTGCTGAAAAATTGTTTCAACTCATCAGAATTCACATTAACTGGAATATCACCTACAAACAACTGATGACTAGTTGGAAGATATTTGTTATCCTTGTATTGGTATGACTCCTTCTTCTCTTTGACGACTAACCACACTCCACTTTTATTTGGGTATGTTATTGGCCGGTTTTGTAATACTGCCTGTGTGGACTCTGAAGAAGCATAAGTTACAAAACCATAGTTCACATTTCTCGTCATGATTCTCAGGCTATATAGTTGACCATATTGTTCAAAAAACTGACTCAGGTCTTGAGGATTTGTATTGGCTGGTATACCAGACACAAATAACTGATTACTTCTAGGCGGATATAACATTTTATTATATTGACACACAGAATTCATTTTTCTATTATATGTTTGATTTTTCAATTTTCTTGTGCATTTTATTACATTGTCATTGCCTATATTGAGCTGTTCTTTGTGATTTAAATAGAAAAGTGTGTCGTTTTTTATTATATATTCATTTTTAGTATTACGATCCAGAACGATTGTCTGTGAAAATTTTCTCTCGTCACAATTGTGTTTAGTCAGGTTACCAACAACAACTATTACTATATAGTTATAAAGATGTTGAGTGTTTACTGAAAATATATTGGTTTTACATCCTTTGTAGTCCAGTTGGACAACACAATCATGTATATCTTTTTTGCCAACTACAAATTGAGTTTCAGTGGTCACTTTGTGGTGCACAAATATTGAATTTTTTTCATAATATTTACTTAAATTATGTGGACATTTACTAAGTGTTGTGTAATACTTACGTACAAAATTATTGCCAAATGTTTTGAGATCTAAATCAGCATCCATATTGTGATTGGTATTACTACATAATACTATATTTTCCATAAATTATAATAATAATAATAATTATTATTATTATTATTATTTTAATATTAGTGTTTATATGGTTACATTCAATATAATATGAATTAATACTTAATATTTAATTCAAGCCAGCATAAAAGTAATAATAATTTTTTTAGAGCAATTATCAAAAGAAGGTCTCATAAGATATTTAATGTCTGATGAAAATGCACCAGTGTTTTTGGATCGATTAGAATTCTACATGGATATGGACCAACCTTTAGCTCATTATTATATTAATTCATCTCATAACACATATTTATCTGGACGTCAATTTGGCGGAAAGTCTAGTGTCGAAATGTACCGTCAAACACTTTTAGCTGGATGCAGGTGAGCCTATTTCTAGAAAATTTAAGTTTTTATTTTAATTAAATTAAATTTTGATTTTTAATACCTGCCTTGAAAATACATAGATGTGTTGAACTTGATTGTTGGGATGGTAAAGGCGAAGAAGAAGAACCAATTATTACCCACGGGAAAGCCATGTGTACAGATATCCTATTTAAGGTATGACTATTATTTTTAACAATGCAATGTATGTTAGGTATATTTTCCAGAATAAGCAGATAGTGCACAAAACAATCTTAACCATTAGAACTCAACATGTCTTAATTGTAATATATATATTGTACAATGATTGTTTTTCTTTTGGCAATATTTAAAGTAATGTAAAAAAAAAAAAATGAGCCAATGTGAATTAATTTCAAAATGCAAATTTTTAAAATCATTAAAATTAGTGTTACTACATTTTTTTTTACCTAATCTAGCTCTAAAATAAATTCCAAACATGTGTGATCGATCTTTGTTACTTTTGTCAAAGTTAGGTTAACAGCTTAGTATAATATTTTATATAATGCTTAATTCAAGGCTACCTTTTCTTGTTAAAATATACTGAATAATAATTGTTTTAATTTTGTGTTTTTCCAGAATTAAATTATTAAAAAATTGATCTTATTATTTTTGTTTTCTTTTAAAAATAATTTGAGTTCTATGTATACATAAAAGTTAAAAACAATACGATAAGCATGTTATGAACATTATCTTATATTATAGCGGACACCATTTCGTAACGATAATAATTATAATAATGTTATACTAATATTATTCATGATTATAATGTTATAACAATATTATTAAACAAAAAATTTCTGTCTGGGATATGATTATGACTACTTAATTTTAGATGATTAAAAGTATTTTGTTTGATTACATTTAGGATGTAATTTATGCTATTCGTGATACGGCATTTGTAACATCTGACTACCCGATTATTTTATCGTTTGAGAATCATTGTTGCAAGAGTCAACAATACAAACTTGCCAAATATTGTGATGAAATTCTTGGTGATTTATTAATGAGAGAATGCTTACCTGATTTTCCAGTAAGTAAAACATTTTTGTTTTAATTCTTATCAATCTTGTTTTAATAATATTTTATTTTTAAGTGTGATCCTGGAGTGGCATTACCTCCCCCATCATTACTTAAAAGGAAAATTATGATTAAAAATAAACGATTAAAGACAGAAGTTGAAAAAAGTGAGTTAGAGCTGTTTAGAAAAGGTCAGTTTGTCATTGAAGATGAAGAAAAAGAGGATGCAACTGCAGTGACTTCAAATCCACCTGAAGAAAAAAAGGTAATACAAGGCTTCAAGAATAATTGGTATTATATACTTCTATTACTATTTATTATTATTATTATTATAATTATCATTAATTATTGCCAGTATCTGATGATCATCATATGATATAAGTCTTTCCTAACAAAATATTACCGGGCTTATAAAATATTTAACTCATTTTTAAGTAGGTTTAAATTGTTCTTGTATGTTATTCATAAGATCTTTAAAGGCCGTTGTTCAAGCTGACAGTATGTCTGAGAAGTTTGCTCTCTTCGTGAAGTTGCCGGTCTAATAATGGGATTGCACCATTTGTCTTAATATTATATTTAGACTTCATATGTCACCAAAGACTTAAGATTGTTTGACTTGTGTGTTCTGGTAGGAGTGTATATAGCAGTGTTGATATAATTCCAAATTTACACCTTTTTCTGATCACTAGTTCCTGATACTATTTCATTTTTTTTTTGTAATAAGTAAACACATACACCCCTTTCTCTTTTCTTAATAATAAATGTAATACAATATATAAGTCAAATGTGCACGTTGCATACTTAACACATTCAACGCTGCTGACGCGTATACGCGTCAACAGAGTTTATTCCAATGGGCCAGTAACTCGTTACCGCGTAAAAAACGTATGTTTATATATGCTATAATTAAATCGGATTTTTTTATAAACTGAAACTAAGATAGGCCATTGACAGTGAACTCTAAATTTAAAAGTTTTAGTTTTTGTTTTTTCCGTCGTTTCTGAAATCACGGGCGGCGTTGAACGTGTTAACCACTATCAAACATTATTTTTTGATTTCCATATTATATCATTACATTATTTTTATTATTATTTTTCAAACACAAGGTTGAAGTACCCGATGTGGGAACAGGTACTGAAGGTGCCGAGGCTCCACCGCCAATACAATATACTGGATCAACTACAAATGTACATCCGTGGTTATCTTCAATGGTTAATTATGCTCAGCCTATCAAGTTTCAAGGTTTTGATGTAGCTGAAAGTAAGTTTAATAAATAATGTAGTATTTTCACTCACAAACTATCGTATTATATAAATGCTTTTTATTTTTAAAGAAAAGAATATTCATCATAACATGAGTTCCTTTGCTGAAAACACCGGACTTGGGTATTTGAAATCTCAAGCAATTGAATTTGTAAACTACAATAAAAGACAGATGAGCCGTATATATCCAAAAGGAACCCGTGCTGATTCTTCAAACTATATGCCACAAGTAATATTACAAATTTTTTATCATAATAACTTAATAATGTCAAAATTATGTATTTCAACTTTTAACAATTTTTTTTATCATTTTAATATTAATATAATGTTAATTCTAGGTTTTTTGGAATGCTGGTTGTCAAATGGTATCATTAAATTTTCAAACTGCTGATTTGCCTATGCAACTTAATCAGGGGAAATTTGAATACAATGGTAACTGTGGATACTTATTGAAACCAGATTTCATGCGCAGAGCAGACAGAAGCTTTGATCCATTTGCAGAATCTCCTGTGGATGGGGTGATTGCTGCCCAGTGTTCAGTTCAAGTGATTGCTGGCCAATTTTTGTCTGACAAGAAGGTTGGTACTTACGTTGAAGTTGATATGTATGGCCTTCCTACAGATACTATACGTAAAGAATTCCGTACCCGGATGGTACCTAGCAATGGTTTGAATCCAGTCTACAATGAAGAACCATTTTTATTTAGAAAGGTAATTTGCATTTTTTTTACCATATTACATACATAGTGTAGTATAAAGATTTGAAATTGTTAAATGTAATATATGCACAAAATGTTTGATCATCAAGTGTATATATTATATTAATTTCTATAATATTGTATTTTAGGTAGTGTTACCAGATTTAGCAGTTCTGAGGATTGGCGTGTATGAAGAAAATGGAAAATTACTAGGACAAAGAATTTTGCCTTTGGATGGTCTACAAGCTGGCTATAGGCATATATCATTAAGATCAGAAGCCAATTTCCCAATGGCTCTTCCTATGTTATTCTGTAATATTGAATTGAAAATTTATGTTCCTGATGGTTTTGAAGGTGCGTTAAATAATTTATTTAGTTATAATTTTTTCCCCAAACGGGAAGTATAATAATATTTTTTAAATAATATAGTTACTATAATATATTATAATATATATTAATACTTAATATTTTACCTAAATAAGCTACGTACAATTATGAGCAAATAGTATGTCTTTAAACGCCTATTAAGAGGACGTCACAACATGCTGTCTGCGTCTTACACTTAATGTAAATTGTAAAACATAGCAAAAACTGTTTTTCGCGAGACAATATTTTACTCCCTCTGTATTTTTTGTAGAATTACCAAAATTCCATAACGCATAAGAAAGAACTTTATTTGTGCCGTATTGTTTTAATTTTTTTGATAACACTAATCACTAATTGTTAATAATTAGTTGAAAAAAAAAACCTAATGTTCTTAAACCGATAACTTGAAATGTATATTTTATGTTATCCAAATAATAAAAACACTACGACACAGATAAAGTTTTTCCCTATGTGTTGTGGAATTTTACTATAAATACAGAGTAAAATTGTCCCGCGCAAAATAGTTTTTGCTATTTTGTACATTTATGAGACGGATACAACACATCCGGGTGTGACGTCCTCTTAATATTTAGAACCTAGGATAATAATATTATTGTCGTATCATTATTTTCGCGGACTCGTTTCTCGTACAGCACTACAGCGCACAAACGAGTACATAGGTATAGGTAGTTTAATTATGAAAAAAAAATTGTGCGCAAAAAGCGACCACATCTCAGCCGAGAATTAGATAATATTGAATGCAGACACCGATAATAGTTTTATTCGTCTTTAGTACTTTGAAAACCTGTTCCGCGATACCGTTGGCCGGTGGGGATGACGATAATATAATTTCCAAGCGAAGCCGTTTAGAAATTGCACACCCATGTCCCATTATACACTCCACAACCACCATCACCAGTCACCACCACTCTTACACCAATAATTATTATTACGACGAGTTAGGTACATTATTATAATTATTATTAAATGAATTATGATAAATATTACACGCAACTTTCCCGCCGCCGCGCATGTAATCTTATACCTACGCAAAAATGATTATCGAAACCAAGAAGTTCCTGTAGGCGCTGCTGTTGAATTCGTAGCAACAGTTGTCCACGTTTTCACGAAATCGCGTAACATTCGTCGCGTTGAAATTACAAAATAGGTACCTACAAAAATAAAGCCGCTCATATACTGTCAATATTGTCATTTGCCAGAAGGATTCACCGGTAGGAAATTTTTACAAATTTTATAATCTAAATTTTTTTTTCTTTTTCGAATGCTCGTAGGCATCTTTTATGTGTATTGTACATTTTTATCTATTAGTATATTGTAGCATGTAGCGATTTAGGAATATTCGATGTGTACCTCGTTTTTCCCATTTATCAAGCCAACGCGTTATAATTCGAATGCGATGCATTGAGTATTGATGCATTGATGCATATTCATTGAGTATAATATGATTTTAAAATGAAAAAACATCTCGTTTTCAATTTTTGGGTGACGCCCGGGGTTTTTCCAGCAAACCAGAGAAGGTACCTAGACGTTTTGAAAACTTAATTACTCTTTAAACATACAATTCGGACTATTATTTTTCAAAATCAATTTAAATCATTACTTGATGCCTATAAAAAAATTAGATCGAGGACAGTCTGAGCATTTTTCGAGTATATCGGAGTTTCGCAAATTTATTTTCGTTGTAAAAATTATAAAGCTTTTATATCAAAGCTCTAATAATAAACACTAGTACCACAAGTATGGTAGAACAAATAATTTATTTTGACTAGGTACATATTTGAATATTTCATCAGATCAATTTTAGATGGCACAATATTAAGTTTTGACCCCTTTATACAAATTTTTATTAGATTTTATTTTTAGCCCATCACTATTCATACATTTTAGACTTAAAGTTTAATTTAGATAAATTATTAAGAAATAATATGCAAATATTTTTAATGTTTTTGATAACAACAGTTTAACATGATAAATCCTTCAAATTTAGTAAAACTAATTTCAAATTGTATATATTATACCATATAAAAATAAAAAATGTAACATATTATTTACCACTTTTTCGAGGTATACTTCTGAAGATCAAATTTTCTTCAGACACAAATGCATAATAAATATATATATTTAATATTCATATTGACTTTTATCATTTATATATAACATTAAGTCTTCTTTTTTTTTTAAATAGGGTTAATTGTCACTGTTATTTCTTGTACAATTAATTCTGATATTATTATGTTTAATGGTGAATAATTATATATTAATTAGTTGGAATCACTAAACGTTGTATTGTGTGTAATTGTAGATTTCATGGCTGCTTTATCTGATCCAAGAGCATTTTTGTCAGCTCAAGAAAAGCGTGCGCAACAGATGAAGGCAATGGGTATCGAAGAAACCGATATAAACACCAAAGATATTTTAGCTGGTAATGCAGGAGAAGGCGAGAAGACTGGTAAAAAGGGGAGCAAAAACAAAAAGTCTGATGAACCAAAGAAAGGTAAATGTTAATACTCAAAATATCTTTTTATTATTTCACTCCTTTGCTCCCAACTATATGAGGTAGGCAACTCTTCATAGAGTTCCGTTCCTTCTTTACTCACACCAGATTTTGTTTTTGTCATTCTATATTCTGTCTATCCATCTCTTATTTAATCTTCCTCCCCCTCTCTTTTCTTCTATATTCATTTCCATAGCCACTCACACTGCCTCCGTATCATCTGTTCTACATTGTAACATAATCGAACCATCTCAACCTATTCTATTTAAAAATATTTATACTCAAATAATGTTATTTTTTTCTAGAGGAAGAACTTAAATTCGAAAATATAAACCTTGAATACCTGAGAAATGACAAAGGGTTTCAAAAAGCAAGACGAAAGCAAGAAAAAGAATTAGAGACTTTACGCAAGCGACAAGCTAAGGAAAAGTCTGCTATACAAAAACACCAATGTACATCTGTGGAAAAGGCCGTTAAAGGCAAAGAGTGAGTGACAAGTTGTAACATTCAATAAGAAGAGTTTTCTTTTATTTCATCACATGAAATTATATTTTAGCAAAACTGAAGTGATCAATGATGGTGGTGTTAAAAAATTGGTGACTGAGCAAATGACTCAGTGGTCTGAAATGGTTGAACGTCATAGGCGAGAGAAATGGGCGTTACAAAAACAGCAAGCTACTGAACAACAAGATGCCCTTATAAAACTTATGGAGAACCTCCAAGCTGCACAAATGAAGCAGTTGGAAGTTCGTCACGAAAAGTAGGATTCAACTTACACACAGTGGTACTAAACAGACATTGCATTTAAACATGTTGGACATTTTATTATTTACAGAGATTTGAAAGAGATGAACACAAGACAGGCAAAAATATCTGTGGAAGTGATGAAAGAAGTGATGAACGATAAAGCATTGAAGACTAAAGGTGATAAGGACAGACGATTAAGAGAAAAAAAACAAAACAACACTAAAAAATTCATGGACGAGAGGAAATATGCTCAGGTAAAACATTTGACTTGATTTTCCATAAAAATATTAAGCAAATTTGTGGTTTTATTGTTAACATTATGCTTAAAATCGATTTTTACAGATTAAACAAGCTAAAGATAAGGATAAGTTGCAGGCGAAACACGAAAAGCAAAAGCAAGAGTTGGTTAAAGAAATAAACAATGTAGGTTTTAATGTTGCCCAGTTTAAACTCGACTTATTGTTGTTGTCTTTTCATATAATCTTAGATATTCGATCTGTACGTTTTAGCTTTTGGAGATGTACAAGAACGAGGAGATCGAGTACGAGCTGAGCAACAAGACTGAGTTTTTCGTATGATGCCGCAACGACAACGTAACGAATAATGACTCTCGTGTCGTTGCTACGGCTATCGTGCAGGCCCATTTTATTATGATTTATTATAATTTATTATAATAGATTAAATTGTTTATACATTTTTCACATAGTAACTAAAATAATTATAATATTAACTTTACTTTATTATTGTTTAGTATAAATAAACATTGCGGTAGACCCAGTGTAATGTACAATATTTTGAAAAGGTCAACCTAGTCAATCCTTTCTGACCGTTGTTTCTGTGGCCTAGAATAATAACAATTTTCCAGTGGACATTTTTACATGTCAATATAAAAATATTGTTTTAGTTATAAATTATAAATTCTATAATTATTATTATTATATATTATATATTCTGTGGTTAAAACTATAACTTTTATGTATGTGTTTTTCCTTTTATTTTATAGTTACAACATTTTGTTTTTTTTTTTTTTATTTTTGTTCCGTACATAATTTTAAGTCATTGATTGTATTTTATTTTCCTAATTTGATGTTTACTTATTTGTTGGCTAGTGTTTTAATATTATACTATATTATGATATAATAAATATAAACTTTGTTTTGTAAATAGAACCCTATACTCCTAAATGACAATGCCCAGCTTTTATGATTAGGAACCATTGAGTCATGACCTACTTAATTCATATACTAATTTGACTATTACATACAGTGTTACTAAACATACATTGCAATTAAACTTGTTGGACATTTTATTGTTTATACAGAGATTTGAAAGAGATGAACACCGGACAGGCAAATGCGTTAAGGATAAAATTACATTTGAAATTGTCGTAGTGTGTATAAAACTTTATAATATACTCTAAAAGTTTCATATATCTGAATAATATTTTTAAATTTTAACAAAATATCTAAAATTGTTATCTTGATTTTAATATGTAATTTCATCCAAATTTGAATTTAAAATGTCTGCACAAAATAATTTTTATGCAAAATTGATTTTGTTTTTGGTGTAACTCTAAGACAAATGACCGTAGATAGGTACATGAAATTTTCATGTTTAATAATCGTAATAATATCAATACCATAAATATAATAAATACAATATCCTAGGCTGACAAATCGTCTCCACTCTCCACTTAGAATCTTTTTTCGTAATTTCATATACAAATATACAATAATATTATATCATTGAATTTAAATTTAACACTATCCATAACATGTCGCCCACTTGTAACCTACTATTCAGCAGTGTGTCTATCAATTTTTTGTTTTTAATTCACCTCCATTTTTTATTTGAATCCTGGTAAACGAGTTTTGGACAAGTACCTACCTACATCATACCTAACTAATAATTCGTATTGTAACCCCCTCCCCTCCGTGCGCACGCCTGTGCAATACCTCTATATGCTGTGGTGTTTCCTGTGGTAAGCGAAAATCGACAAATATACTCATAATGGGCTGTCAAATTTACTTAACTTACCTTTTCTATTTGGACTTGAACTACTGCTGAAAAAAAGGCAAATGTACCAAACATTTTTAACCACACTTGCAGACTGTAACACGAAGGTTTCGTGATGGTAGGCACCATCAGTGGATTAATGATCGTCGTTGATCGAGTAGAATAAATAATTAAATTAATAAAAATAATACATTTCAACGATTTCAGTTCTTATGTACGTTTCATTATTATAATTTATAGTCATTACATAACAATTTAAAATCATGTTTTGTGTTTCCTTAAAAATTGTTCATGATTGTTTTATATTAATTTTAATAAACTATTTGGATATTTCGAAATAAAATATTTTGTTAGCGTTTAATGTATAGATACATCAATTTGATGCACAAAATATAATCGACTAGTTACTGAATTAGAATGTGTGTGAAATGCTATGTGCCTATGCGTTGGCCGTTGATTGATTTATATTTATATTTTACTTAAATTCAAATAGATAAATAATACATTGTTTTATAAAAAATTCTTTTTGCGTATTTACAGATAATTGGTATAATACAGAGACTTGTCGCTAATATGTGCTTCAAATTGTAGCGGAAATGGGCCCATGCTCAGTGTGTGATCTAAATCCTAAGGTATAAATTCTGAGCGTAATATGAAGGGCACTCAGGTTTTGCATCTAACAATAAACCCTCGTGATAATATTAATTATTAAAATACATAATATAGGTATACACAGCATATGGGTGTTCCACCAAGCATGCTCGCATCCATTTTTGCCACTCGTTAATGTGGACCAGCAAAAAACGATGGTAATAACAGGAAAAGCGGTGAAGCCCGGACGCCGTTCGATATGGTCGCGAATTAAAAAAAATTTTAGGCGTGTATTGTGCTGTGGATGTGCGTAGGACCGATAAATTGGTGTTGCTGTTGTATACACTTTATGTACCATAATATATAGGTACCACCTACAACTCTTAAAATGTTAAAAATATTATTGTATATTGATTATAATATAAAATGTAAAAATGATGTGTTTAAAATATTGTATGTTTATGTAAAAATTAATTAGCCTGATTAGTAGTCAAGTGCTGTGCATTTATTGCAATGATTGATAAAAATAAATGTCTGTGTTGAATAATTCAATTGGTTTTGCCTGCAGGCGCCTACACCTCACTTTACATTTTTTTTTATGAATTTAACTCTAGTTAATTTTTAATGTATAGAGGGCCTATTTGTTGTGTTCGTAATTGTCAGGAGAAGGTTCTTATGTAAAACAATTTTAGGAAAATCCACCGGAAAAGTAGAAAATTTGGATGTCAAAAATACATTTTATATTTTACAATTTAAATTATGTTGAATAAGGTTAATATTTTAATAAAACACGTCTTGTTTGGATTAATTTTTGTTGTGAGCTTAGGAAAATTGGTCGAAGAATTCTTACTCTTTTTGGAGTAAGAAGTTTCATCATTTTCTATATTACAATCTTTCGATTCGTATTTTTCTGATGAACTGATTGCTTTTAATAGTTTTGATTCAGTTAACAAAACATCATAAAAATCATAATAGGAATATTTTTTTAAATTTACTTTGAAAATTATAATTGCTTTGACAGGTACAAAAAAAACCGATTTTTTTCGTTCGTCCATAACACGTTTGTGATAAAAAAAATATTCTCTCTGTTGCTGCATTAGTTCCTAGAATTGCTAGAGAATGTTCTACAATCTTCCAAATATTGTTGATAAATATATTTTTATTTTTTAAAATTGTGTAGATACCACAGTATCTTTCTTACCGTTGTTCTATATTATATTGTTTTGTGTTTATTTCTTTAATTAATTTTTTTTTACAAATAACTATATTGAATATAATATTTTGGAGATAACGGGATTAAAACGGGATCATCTTCTAAAAACGGGACAAAAAGCGTCCCGTTTGATATTTGTCGGGACAACGGGACATGATGTTTAAAAAGGGGACAATATAAAGGCACAATAACGGGACGTATGGTCACCCTAGTATTATAGGCCTATGAACATTGATAACCTGGTGCTCTATGAATAATCCTTCTTTAATGGAATTAATTATTGTGAATAGTTTTTTCTGTTTCCAAATATGTAGATTGTTGTTTGCTTTCTTTAATGTTTGTTCCCACTTAATAATTTTTTCTAATTTTTTTTGTTTCCTAAAATGCATATGCCTGCGGGCACCTAATTGATTTTTTTCGTAGATTTTTTAAACATTGATATCCTGCAGGTGGCTTCTGAATAAGTGTTAGTTGGATGCTTTTTTTTAAAACTTTTTTTGATAATTCATTCAAGTTAAGATTTAATAATATCTATAATATGATGCGTGTGATATGTGAACGTATATGTGTGTATTTATAAGTAAGTGTATATTTCTACAACTATAAGTCTATGTACCTATTATATTCTTGCAGTCAGCTAATGTCAAATATTAGTTTAGGCGATACCTACATCGGAAGTATACATTAGGTAATATAGACCTTCAGTGAACAATACTACAATGTACACAATATTGTACACACACATATATATATATACTTATATCATATTATATTGTGCAGTTTAACTGATGACATAATAATGTACAACGTAAAAACCTACAAATATTGGGTAATTTGCAAATAATTTGCACCAGAGACTGGAACCTCACCGAAAAGAACCGGTTTTGAACCGGAACCCTTTGAAGATTGCAAGGAACCGAAACCTCACCAAAAACCCTTATTTAAATTAAAATTGTAATACCGGAACCTTATCGGAACCATTATTTAAATTAATTTGAAAACCGGAACCTTACCGGAACCGATACTTTTACTTTACACATTTTTTTACATAAGTATAAGACAAAATCCGGTAACAATTTTTTTATTTTTTAAGAACCGAAACCGTAAATATTAGCTTTTTTGGGAACCAAACCGGAACCGGAACCGAAATTTAAGTTTTACTGGGAACCGAACAGGAACCGGAACCGTAAAAATCGTCAAGGTTCCAGTCCCTGGTTTGACAACAGTTGATCATCAATGTATAACGGATCGACCATTATTAATTAAATATGATATCGGAAAACTAGTACATTTCTTGATATTTGCTCTGGTTTTTCTAAGAGGTGGGGAGGTATATATGACTAGTGACTATAGTGACTACTAAACTAAACTATAAAGGCACATAAATACCACATTACGTATACCTACTAAACCTATTACTATGCAACAATAATAAAGCACGCATGTTTAATAGAAAAAAAAACAAATAACTAATTAGATAATACTTTGGTTATCATTGATGAATGGACTACCTTGAAAATGAAAAAAAAATCGTCTTTATCGATATTTATTCTGCGTTATTCGACTGCTTGGAAAAGCCATGACTCATGAGTCTAACGCATGATATATTTTCAATCTTAAATCTTTAAATTCTAAATGCATAATATGATAACCAAGATGCAAGACCTGCAATACTTTAAATCTGGGATGAAGTTCAATTAGATTGAATAAGTTAAGCAATGACTGACAAATAAATATATAGTACATTAGGTAAACATATTGTACATTTGTATAGCATTATAATATTATGTTGTACATGTTTTGAATTCTCATTTTCTTAAATAATTTTTCAAACGTTTGTGCATCGTTTGTGCAGAAATGTGCACCAGGTCCCGACGTTTGAGCACAAAAACTCCCAGCGCTATCTAAAAAACAAAGTGGGGGGGGGCATTGAAACGAGACACCCTCTTTTTGGAAAATTGAAATTTTTAAGGTGCCAAACGTTTGTGCATCGTTTGTGCAGAAATGTGCACCAGGTCCCGACGTTTGTGCACAAAAACTCCCAGCGCTATCCAAAAAACAAAGTGAGGGGTATTAACACGAGGGTCCCCCTTTTTTGAAATTTTAAATATTTGTCATATTAATAAATATTGTTTACGTACCTAATAGGTTTAATAGCATTTTACTATTGCAATGTAAACGTATGACAAATAAAATCTTCAAATATTTTTAATTTATCAAGAAAGCATTATCTTGTTCTAATGTTTTTGATTTCAAAATTGTATGAATAAATACAGTTTTTTCTTTATGCATTTCTTTACTTTATATTTTATATTATATTTTGCTGATGAAAATGTGTTTATGGACAGGTACCTCAACTCGACGTTGCTGTATGTCCGGTCCAATAATGTAAGTTATAAGTCATTGTGTATATTTTAATACAATAAAAGCATAGTAAAAAAATAATTAATAGACTATATTAATATAGTAACTACTTAATTAATTTAATATACCTAACCGTACCTATATACATATAAAAATATTATAGTAATATATTATTTATGTTTGAATTCATTAGAACAATGGAAAGTTATTATTGGATCGGTCATAATATTACGTTGAGAAGTTATCTGTCCATAAACTTATTTTCAGATTTGTAGGCCAATTCCGTTGCCATTTTTTAATCATTCTTTGTTTTTATTAAGGTTGAGGCGTAACAGCATTTTAGGGGCTATTGTAATTCCCACTTCCAGGACTTTATCATACATACAGCCGACAGCCCAATGACCTACATTTTTGTGTATTCTGGTCTACCCTATGATGGCCGCGAAGTAACGATCACGTCACCGTTTATCAGATTGCCCAGTTTGAAAGAGTCTCCAACAATTTCATCGGATAGGTACGCCATAAACCGTGGCATAGCGTTGGGCCAGCATCATTTTGTCCTGATCAATATCTACAAAAATGACGTCCCAATTATAAGAAGCTAATAATATAGGTACTTACTATTTATTGTAATATAATATAATATTAAACTCATTATACCCAGTTATTACGATTAAGTAGAAATAATATTTTTCAAATAATATTACAGTGTCTTTATCGAACAGTCAGCTGTACGAAGTTTCCGCTGTGCCACAAGACGGGTCGACGCCGGTCGCTGAACATGGGAAACCTCAAGTCCACCCAGCATCGTATTGATGAATCAACAATACATCTTACATCTTACATCTAACATCTTACATCTATCATTTCAATCTTATAATTATTCACCTGAATGCATGTAATCCTGAATGTACAGTTAATTTATTACTACCCATCTACAAAGTCAACACTGTATTAATAAAAGTATTTATTGTTAAAATAAAATTGAGTTCTATATTATTTGTAGGTACTTAAAAATTATTTGGGTATAAAGGAAACATATTTTAATCATACAAAATTAGATAAACTAAAAGACAAAAATAATAAGTAAATACGTCGTGTTAAAAATAGTTTTTAATTAATATAGGTAGGACAGGTACCTATTATGTAGGTAGGTACTTATCCAAAACTCGTTTATCAGGAATTAAATAAAAAGGGAGGTCAATTAAAAAAAGCTGGGTAAGTGGATGTCGCTCTATTGTACAGTAGGTTACAAGTGGGTCACTGTAATGGATGGTGTTAAATTTGAATTCAATGATAATATAATACCATTGTATAAGAAAAACGATTCTGAGCGAAAACGGTCCGTCATATTACCAAGTATATTTTATGATATTATAGTGAATAAAGTAATTTATAATATATAACCTATTTACGTGAAACCTTGTTTTAAATTTTTAATCCTTAGCTACAAAAGTTGAACATTTTACAAATTTTTAACTACAAAATAATTATTAAATTATAAATTTGATAAATGTTGTCAACATTTGAACTTTAAATGCTTATAAATAAAAATTGAGCCTATGTATTTTTAATATTTTTTAACTGCTATTAGAACGATATATCAGCAGCCTTATATTAAATTTTCACGCTTTTTTACCCAACAAATAAAATTGTATTGATATTTATAGAAAAAAAAACTAAAATAATTGAAAACTGACTATGTCCGTAAACAGCTCAAAAAGAATCAAATTATTTTCAAAATTTTATCGTGTATAGAAAATGCTAATATAAACATTCAGTGAAATTTTCAAGTATCTACAGTCATACGTTTTTTAATTACAACAAAATAAGTAAATCGTTACATGAGAAATCGAGTGAATATCAAATGTTGTAAAAATATGAATTTCAAACGTTCATAAAAATTTAATTTAAGTTTCTTGTAGACATTTTTTTTTTGATATAATTAGGTAAACTTATGGATAATCTTGTATTACATTTTCGAATCTTAGATTGAAAAAGAAAATTTTTTATGAATTCTCAACTCAAAATAATTTGATAATTTTCGTGATTTTTCCGTATTTTGTCAATATTTGAACTTTAAATGCTTATAAATAAAAACCGTGACTAAGGATTTTTAATTTTTTTCATCTGCCTTTGAAACAATAACCTAGGAACCTTCTATTAAATTTTCAAGTTTTTTTAACCAACAAATAACATTTTATTGATATTTATAGAAAAAAAAACTAAAATAAAATGGAAACTGAAAATGTCCGTAGCCGGTTAAGTTGAATTATTATTATTTGTTTATTATCGTATTTGTGTATGATAATATATTTTAGACGTTTCAATTACCCACGAATAATATTTTTAAAATATGCCTATTTGTATATGTATATATTACAAGTAACAACGAATTAAGAACGATATTGCAAAAAATAATTGCCGGAAATCATTAGTTTGGACAAGTACCTACGTCCTACATAGGTAACTTATTCATATTGTAAATTAATTAGGTACCAAAAAAATATAACTTCTCAAACACTTTGTCTATTGGCACTGGCGGGAGAATGTATTAGAATGTCTATAAACTTGCGGGCCAGTTTGTATAGTTAAATTTGGCATGCGAACTATAATAAATTGAAATAGAAAAACAGAATAGGTGCATTGCAGATCACAAAGATTTCTGTAAAAGAACATACGATTTATAAATATACCGTATAGGTATACTGAGTACTTATATAATAATATATAAGTTCTTTGGATTTATCATAGTAAATAATATATTTTATGATATCTATGGCAATCGTCAATTGTCGGAATTCGTCGGCGACGGTTAACAATTCTAATAAT
Organism: Metopolophium dirhodum; assembly: GCF_019925205.1. Taxonomy (NCBI): domain Eukaryota; kingdom Metazoa; phylum Arthropoda; class Insecta; order Hemiptera; family Aphididae; genus Metopolophium; species Metopolophium dirhodum. The sequence continues at coordinate 13,489,359 of NC_083567.1, read as the reverse complement.
TTCAGCAATACTATTGTATTATAAATTATTATAAATTCGCAAATTTCGTTTGATCAGGTTATTTTCATAAAATATTTCGATACTTTCAAGTTTCAGCTCATCGGAGTGAGATGATTAGATAAAGATGGATGAAGATAGCTGTTTCTTCGGCGATGGCGGCACTCTAGCTACGTTTCACCGGAAGAGTAGATGTTTACGAGTAAGTTTGTTTTCATTTTATTACCTACTATTTTACATTTACTTTTTAGACTTGAATTAAATATTTATAGCCATGGACAATCTGTTAACTACGTGACGTAGAAGCATTTATAAGTTTAATCCCAATAGCGCAATGTATAAAATACGCGAGACCGTCTTCGTTTCACCACGTCAAGTTTAATACGCACCTTTTTGCATGTTATCCTATACGCCGGGTATCACCTTAGGTTTCCGCAAAGTATTTAAAACAATATAATGTTATTAATCTTTATATTTTATATTTTTATATACATAAATACATTATACACCTCATATATTTTATTAGCATACTTACACATTTTTTAGCGTAGTTTATACCCTAGATGGCTATAGATATAGGTATTAAATGTCTTGCAATTATATATTTTACTATAATTATTAATTTCGTTATAATATAATATAACAATACACTCTAAATTAAATTAGTTGTTATCAAGACAGACAGTCTTAAAACAAACTCTTTTCTGGACGTTTTCAAAACATATTAGGTATGCTTAAAAAAAATTGCACAGTTGTCGTAGCAGTCAGTTGCTAGAACAACCTGTGTGACATCAAATAGGAATTATTCTTGTTTTTTTAAATAGTTTTTTCGAAAAATATATGTAACATGTATAGCTCATACAATTATGAATTTATAGTTAATGTAAATGCGGATGTTTATACTTCATAGATATTTTTTTAGTTAATAATCGTGTAAATAATTTGATTAAACAATCAGTTGCTTACCCACTCATCACTAGTATCAATTTTATTATATTATATTATTTTATTTATTATATTAAAATATAAAATAATGTTGTAGTAGAAGCTGGAAACTATAGTTTATTTTAATTTATAATCCAATTAATGTAACCGAGAATGTAACTATTAAATTCATCATTGAATGATTATTCAGAGATCACTTTGGGATAAATGTAAATTAAATTAAAAATAATTAAAAAACATTTTGTGAAAGGAACAAGATTGCTGCTAATATTTAAGTCTTAATTATTATTTACAAATAAATACAAATAATAGATTTTTTAATAGCTTTTTACTATTAACATTCAGTGTAAATATAGTTTGTGATCGACTTACCAATATGTAATAAACCTATATGTAATAAAATAATTATTCATATCAAATAATCCTAACAATTTAATGCAAGGATTCTCATAAATTGATCTTACAGCAGCCTTAAAACACCAAAAATACATTTGTACATCATTTACATAATTTTAGTTCCCTATTATGGTGTAGGTATTAATACAAACAATAAATTGCTATTCGAAAACACAATTTCGTATACCTATTATTATTTACTAAATACCAAAAATTAAATTAAACTAAAAATAAACATATGATTGCATACTGAGTACCTATAATATAATATTATATATGAAAATTGAATCTTTATTACGAATACTTATCGTTTACACAGACCATAAGAAAAAATAATTAAAAATATTAAAAAAAAAAACACACATCATTGTAAAAATATAGTTGGTATTATAGTATTTGATGAATTTACTGTATACGTTTATGGCTTTATGTTAACTCTAAAATCCAGAAATCACATTTTTATTTAATAATTCATAAAAAAACAATATGCTCTTATAAAAATATTCTTGTGCTTCTGATATCTATTCACCACCTCAATCAATAATTAAATTGATAAACGAAAATAATAATTTAAATAATACCTATATCATATTATTATAATTCAAATTCAAAATTATAAACTATTTTGGTTTATTGTCTTATCAAATTTCAATGAACAAATTGGTCCTTAACACAGAACTCTTTGATATAAAAAGTTGCATTATATTATATCCGTGGATTCATCATATGGCCGTACCTAGTATAATATCTATCATTTATTTATTTAATCTATGGCAAATCTCAAAGTCGTTGCAGAAGACACAGTCGATTAAAAATTCTAAAATTTGAATAAGCAAAGAAGGTATGAGCAAAAAACTTACTGTGTTTCGTAAAATTTTATTTTTCATAAATCACAATATTCTAAGTTCTGGCTGTATTCTGGAGCGTTTCCTCATGGGCGTCGCAGTTCACACACGTCACGGATTCCGCCGAAAGAGTCGATAATTAAAGTAAGTTTATTTTTATATTCTTTTGGGGCTTAAATTTACTTTTAAGACATAAAACAAATATTTAATGTCACGAAAAATGTGGTATACAAGTGTTGTAGGCGCATATTTTAGTTCCGGACTAGAAATGTATAAAATACGCGAGATATAAACGCCGTCGTCGTTTTTCCAGTCCCTGTTTGTAGAATAATTATAATTAATAGGTGCATACCTATACAGGGTACTTAATATAAATGTATAAATATTTTGGTTGAATTTATAGAAATATATGTTATGACTTATAACTGATAATAGTCATAAGATACAATTTTAATTAATAACTGGTAATTTTTTTTCCAAATACAACGTTATAGGTTATAGGTAACTATTAATTTAGTGTCACATACCTAACTTCTATTGTTCACCTAATATCTATATTCTATATCATAGGGATTAGGGATGTATAACCATGTACACATAAAAGTATATTCACGGAATGGTCAACTACCTATCCTGACGTGTGCGCACTTATGAATAATATACCTACTCATATACTCGTATAGGTATATAAATATAACTATATAAATAGTGTAATACTACATACACGAATGTGTTACCTATTATGTCCCTAAAAGTTCAACAGTTATTATTATATTTATTTATTTTTTAAATATAGGTAGGTACATTACAAAACTCTAATTAAAATCACATTTTTTTTTTATTTTTTTGAACACAATGTTTTAAAAATTATTAATTAATATATAATTTATTGGTATAGTACTAAATAAATTAATGAAATAAAACAAACACAACTACTTTAATTATTAGTAATAATAATATATCCACGTATAAATTATTAAAATACAAAACGAACAAACGAAAAACGATTCTGAGCAAAGATATCGTTGACTAATAAATAATATTGAGATTAAAGTAATTTATTTTTTCGGTAGAAAATCGGTATAAACATGAATTATAAAAATTATTTTATTTTCATACCATGACGCGTGTGTAAACAATTGTTTATATTAAGTGTTTAAGATGTTAGATTTCGGTTCGGCTGATTGACCACCCCCTCACTCTTCCGCAGCAATGCATCAGAAATTATTATTTATAATATTTAAATATAAACTGCATTTTCTGAATTTTCTAAAACATTGCTTTCCAATCAAAGAATTCGTTTCATATATTATCAACGAATTGAAAAATGAAATTAGAACATTTATATGGGATAAAGTCAATTTTATAAAAACTTATTAGAAAAAAATTAAATACAACTAAATAAAGGTAATTTTTTTTCTTATATTTCTATTTTTTTACGTACCCATTATGTTCGATAGGTAACTATAACTATAACTATAACTTCAGTCTTCAGTTATAGAAAACAACACTTGCCAATATGGAATTACTGTCGAATCATTTTATTTTAAAATATTAAATAGCATCTGATCGACTGATGTGCTATAATGAAACTCAAAATATAACGAATACACTACCTATACACTTGTCTAAATTCTATTTTATATTCGTTTAAATTGGAATTTTTCTGGCCATTTTATTAAGCTTTGTAATATAAGTGCTTTAAATCGTATTTTTAAGGCATTTTTCTTATTTTTAATGCATTTAAATCCACGTCCTATTTATAACTTAACGTTATTTTGTATATACCAATCGATTAGTGTACACAATAAAAAATATAATATTATTGATGGGTTAATAGGTTGATAACTATTATGTAGGTAGGTACAGTTTTGTACGTTCAATGTATCATTCTTAATTCATAAAGTAGCTAAATGAGTCAAATGATTTTGTCAAGGGGGGGGGGGGGGGGGGGAGGATATGGCTGATTTTTTAACGAACAGCGATTCCAGTACGTACTCACATATTTCGTTAGGTGCTATTAAGCATATTAAGCTAGGTGCCTATTTTTATATAAATGTCATTTATCTCAATACTTCCCGACTGAACTTTTGGATCGGATATATGAAGACGCGCGCTGCATTTTCCTTGACGGAGACGCACAGCTCTGACACTAGACAATATTATACACTCAAATGGACCGCGTTTCGCCGGAAGAATAAATAATTACGTAAGTTTTGTCCTACTACTCTGTTGACGCGGTAGACCTAATGTAAATATTTATTGTCAGACAAACTTATATACCCGCTAGACGTAGAGTAGTTTTTAAAATCCAGTTATTATAGGTGTACAAAAATTAGGATATTATGAAAAATACCTTAAATTATAATACTTTGCCTACAACTGTTAATTTATTGTTATAGTAGAATAATTTTTAAAATTTTAAATCAATGATTAGGTAATGTTTTTATATGTAGGAAGGTAGGTTTTCATACCTTCCTAACAAAATAAGAAAATACATAATGTTTAATGTTATTTAATATGATTTGTAAGTACATATCAGATTATACCTATCATTTGGTGACGATTATTTTTGTTTTATACGTTCTTCGTAATTCAGTTCCGTCACGATAGTTTAAGTTTTCGTTAAATGTGAAACATACATTTTCTATGCATACGGGATACGGGCATTAAATATTTGGGTTTTAAGAGAACACCTCAAACGTACGTTTTATTTTGGGGGTTTTACGGGATATACCTATAGAAAATTTTCTTCAAATTTTCACATTTCACTATTTGATATTGTGATATTATTTGTACCTAGGTTAAGTTTCTGTTTTAGAATCGATCGATATGTTTCCTAGGTATATCACATTCTTTAATTTAAATTCTGGTAGTCGAGTATTGGACAAGTACCTACGTAACTTATAATTCGTATCGTAATTTAATTACTAAAGAAATATAAATTCTCCAACAGTGTCTAAGGCCACCGGCAGCAGAATGCATTATAGAATGTCTATAAACTTGTGGTCTAGTATATGGTTAAATTTGGCATGCGACAAAATCTGTTAACTAAGTAACGTAGAAGCATATACGTTTACTACTGCCTACCGAAGGCGCAATGTATAATAATAATAAATAATACGCCAGTCCGAACAATCCAAACGCTGTCTTATTCGTAGTCGAGTTCTAGTTGATAACTGACCTCTGAATAAATGTAATTTTTGTTAGGTATAAAAAAAAAACTAATAAATCCTCGAATACAACATTTAAAAATACAAACTCTGTGGTAGGTTTATATAATATCTGTAGACTGTAACGCATAGGTCATTAGAATATTGTAGAACATTTTACTGCATAAGATGCGTGTTATTTCAGAAATGGTATTCGTCAGTGAACATTTTCAAACTGGGAATAATATATGATAAGCAGATTGAAATGTGTGAACGTTTCAGTGTTTCGAAGACTAAGTTTCGTAGCAGATTTTGATTCCGTCACGGGGTATGTATTTTCTTTCTTATTTCTCAGTAGGTTTTTTTTTATTATAGTTAATTGATCAGGGGATGTATTGCCCGAAAATTTTCAATATTTGTATTGTAACTATACTGGTATAACACTATTCGGGCTATCAATAAAGTCGTGTTCAAAATTAGAAAATTGGTGAGGTATGATATTTTTTTAAGCAATTCTTTCGAGTAGGGAATTCGCTCAATGATATTTAAATATTTTCACCGATAATCAAGTACGATGACTTGTAGGTAACTAGAGACTGAGTGAATAGGAATCAGGAAGTGTGTGATATGGCGAAGATAAGGAAATGGGTCAACAGGATTTCAGAATGTTTGGTGTATGAAAGGGAAAGATGAAAAAGAAATGTAAGGTTAGGGTAGGTAAGTGGAGTGAGAGTAGCAGATATGAGAATAATAAGTAAGGTGTTAAGGTACAAAAGAGGATAGAATAAGAAATTAATTAATTAAGGGTAGTGTAGGGTAGTGTACATATTGTAGTGAAAACAAGAGAGAATAGGTTTAGGTGGTTCGGTCACTGTATGATAAGAGATAGTGAGAGTGGCTATAGAAGTTAATTTAGGGGAGAAATGATGGACGAGAAGACTGAAGAAGAGATGGATAGACAGAATACCGATCATATGGAGGTGTGGAATGAGAGTGGCTGAACCTGTATATAGCTGTGAGAGACGGGGGAAGAAAAAGTGTAAAGGTAGAATAGTTATGTTAACAATGCCGAATACGTAGGAAAAGATCTTGAATTGCAAAGGCCCTATTGACTCTTTGGCTTCAACTAACCATAGGTTTACCTAACTAACCTTCTTATGACTCATTAGGATACTTTGAATAAAAAGATCCTGAGTTGCAGGTTGCCGAACTTAAGTGTTTGATTATCAAGTTGATTCTTTGATTGTTGACACCTTAATCCATGCTATGGATTACTTTATTTGGCCTCAATTTATTGTTCCCCTCGAAGACCGCTAATAAGACCATTATGTCCTATCAAATATCTTAATTATCTATGATGGAGCCATACCCAGCTCACTCGTGTAAACTTGTTGCCGGTTGGGATGTCAGCGCACTATTTGTTTTCCATCTTTGACCCACGCGTAGCATACCAAATGTACGATTAAGAAAACACTAAAATGATTGGGTCAGAGAGAGAAATAAATGGTGCGCTAAAAATATGACATCCTCTTAGTGTTATCAAGTTGAAAAAGCAGTTGATTGTTGACAATTTGACATTTAACATTAACTGTGGTAGGTATTATGATTGGAAGTAAAAGTAATTAGCAGGGCTGTGAATTTAATGCAATGAAAAAGTGTTAAATATTTGCCTGCATGTATGCACTAAAAACAAGCAAATATATGCACTAAAAACAAGCAAATATATGCACTGAAATATTTAAAAATATGCACTTAAAATTCAAAAAAATACTGAATGAAAACATTTTTATTAAAAATTTTTAAATTAATAAATTATAATTCAAATTGGTTTACAAAAAAAATTCTTTGTTAGGTAGGAATGTAGGTAGATAACGGATGAACCGAAAATATAAAAACATTTTAAGAAAATAAGCATAAATACGAAGAAATCATGAAAACATGCAATTATATTAAATAACCAAAAAAAAAACGCATATTGGTAACGGTGTTGTAATAATAGGGATCTCCCAAAAAAAATACGTACTAATAGTTCAAACAAATCTTAAAAGCCAACTGTAATAAATATTAATTTATGAAAAAGTATATTAAAAAGCATTATCATTATAAATGAAACAAAACTGTGAACTATGGACCGTGACATAATATAGGTATTTCTATATTTTTAGCTCCATAATTTCTGTTAAAATATTAGGAAAATGTATTAAGTACCGTAAAAGTGCTAAATTTGAGCTATTACTTAAAATATTATATTCATAACAAATTATCATAGAAGGTTATGTACTGTTGTTCCACATACTTATTATAGTTTAATTTAACTACAACATTCTAGTAGAGTCTGATAATCTTTGGTTCCACGACTTTGATCATACAAACTTTAAATACTAAACTATGGGTCTGAAATTTAGTTTATATAGATGTAAATAATCCAAAGCATATATTGCTTCAAAATATAAAAATAAAGTGTCTTGTAGTAGGTGGGTACATTTCAAAAAAAAAAACTAAAAAAATCATACTTGAAATCTATTTATACTATACGTATATTGTAATAAATGTTCAAATGTTTACTATAGTACATTATAAAAAATTAACTTAAGTTCAATATAATACATTATAACAGGTGTTCAAATAAACATTTCATACCAAAAATTTTGTTAATTCACACAGTTTCTCTTTAATTTTAAATTTTTCTTCAAATTATCTACAAAATATAAATGTTTAGTAATTTGGAAGACTAAAGTTGGTCTCAGAATAAATGATAAAAAGACAGAATATATGAAACTAAACAGAAAAGACAGGACGTATCGCCACGGGGAGAGTTGCTGCTAAAATCAAGATCAATATCTTTGAACTTAAAAATAAAAATATACATGACATTAATACGACCTGTCGTCCTATATGGGTCAGAAACATGGGCACCAAGAAAAATAGAGGAAATAAAACTAGACACATTTGAAAGAAAAATTTTAAGACGTATATACGGACCCTGTTTCGACTCAAGAACCCAAGAGTGGAGAATTCGAACCAATGAAGAACTACAGAACTTGTTTCAGAGACCATGTATTTGAAACGAAACCAAAAAAAGAAGACTGTTGTGGGCAGGCCACGCCTGGAGGAAAAAAGACGCTATGATTAACACAGTAATCAGGGAAGAACCGAAAGGATTGAGTGAGATTGTGTGAGGAAAGATGTTAAAGATGTTAAAGAGGTTGATACAGGAGCAAACTGGAGAGAAATAGCAGAAAATAGAATAAATTAGAGAGAAATTTGTTTTGAGGGATGGTCTTAAAGGCTGGAAAAACCCAAAAAAAAAAAAAAAAAATTGGAAGACTTGATTAAGTATTTAATCATTTATCTAAAAGATATGCGCCGGGTTGCCACATTATTATATCGAGGGGCCATGGTGCAAGTGCCGTCCATATATATCATAACATATATTATATTAGAAATACAAACTTAATATTTTACTAACAGTAAATATTATAAAAAAATATTACGAAATGTACTATACTCATATTATATTATGATTGTATTAGTTACAAACTCTTGAAATAAGAGTTATGTTTGAGGATTTAATTAATTTCTTAAGGTTGCCTCAGGAAGTTGAGGGACCGTAGTTAAAGTGCCCGAAAAAAAAACGATTAATAGAAATATAGAAGGTACTTATATCATATACTTTTATCAAAGTATGATTGTGTTAGCCACAGTCTTGTGTAAATTATATTGTCTTATGTCTTCCCAATCTAATAATACAAAATACTGAAAATTAATGAAATCACAAATATTAGTACAATAGAGAGACTGTGCATTGATTTACAAATTTGTCTTAAATTTACTTTTTGCATAGAGAATAATATGACGGTGGGCTGGGCTTTTAATATCAGAGTATGAGGCCCAGACCCACACTGTTAACACGAGTGAGCTGGGTATGGCTCCATCATAGATAATAAAGATATAACATAATGGTCTTATCAGTGATCTTCGAGGGGAACAATTGAGGCCAAATAAAGTATACCTTTATCGAAATAAGAGTTATGTTTGAGGATTTAATTAATTTCTCAAGGTTGCCTCAGTAAGTTGAGGGACCGTAGTTAAAGTGCCCGAAAAAAAAACGATTAATTCAAATATAGAAGGTAATTTATCATATACTTTTATCAAAGTATGATTGTGTTAGCCACAGTCTTGTGTAAATTATATTGTCTTATGTTTTCCCAATCTAATAATACAAAATACTGAAAATTAATGAAATCACAAATATTAGTACAATAGAGAGACTGTGCATTGATTTACAAATTTGTCTTAAATTTACTTTTTGCATAGAGAATAATATGACGGTGGGCTGGGCTTTTAATATCAGAGTATGGGGCCCAGACCCACACTGTTTACACGAGTGAGCTGGGTATGGCTCCATCATAGATAATAAAGATATAACATAATGGTCTTATCAGTGGTCTTCGAGGGGAACAATTGAGGCCAAATAAAGTATACCTATATCGAGTATCGACTATCAGTATAAAGGAGCCTCAATTGCCTTCCGCGGGTACGCGGACTAAAATTTATTTAACATAGGCGTGGACTATCGATATCTTTATTATCTATGGGCTTCATCCATAGCATGGATTAAGATGTCAACAATCTTAGGATCAACTAAATAATCAAACACTTAATTTCAGCAACCTGCAAATCAGGATCTTTTTATTCAATGTGTCCTAATAAGTCATAAGAAGGTTAGTTAGGTAAACCTATGATTAGTTGAAGCTATGGTAATGATAGACGACTATCATCACCGGTCGAGAGCTTTGCGATGATCTTTTCCTATTAACTATCAAGGTATTCGATATTGTAAACATAACAATGAAAGAAAATATTTAAATATTATTAATTTGGTTAGGTTAGGTTAGGTTAGGATAGGGCAGGAAATTAGATGTTAACTAATCATCATGGTTTTTAACACGGTCTTAAAGACTGTCAGTAAGAGTTGTACCAGTATAGTTATTAAAAACTTAAATACAGCCAACAATAAATTTTGATTTTTTCACCACAACAAATTATAAAATGTATTTTAAAATATAACAAAATATTATTTTATTAGGGTTTTATAAGGTTTTCAATACTTATGAGTTTTTGTAAATAGAAAATGTATAAAATCAATAGTTTTAATTTAATATATAGTTTTGTGTTTTAATATCCTATTGTCAAAGAATTCTCAGGGTTTCCTTTCCACATTTTTTTACATTGTACTAAATCTAAATTTTTTCCGCACATATTTACAAAGACTAAAACAGATATCTGACTATGTTTTTATTTGCATTTAGACTTTATAGTTTGTAATTTAATATTGACTGTAGACCCACCAAACACAATATTATTTTAAATTAAACATTTTATGTCCTTCATAAATTACAATCCCATAGTAGAGTCCGTGCAGGACCTTTTCTCATTTAATTTCTTTGAATCCTTTATAATTTACATTCATTTTTATACATTTTCTAATACATATATTACCGTAATACACCTCTGATAATAATAACTGTTCGCATTATTATAATGTAAACAAAACCTAGTTTTTGGATTGTAGTTAATATGTATTGCAGTATTTAGCTTCCAGCGTATTCTTTTGTTTAGTGTTATTTCACCCAGATTTCTCAAACAATTTTTTTTTTCACTTCATTGAACTCTAGTAGATTTTTTTGTATACAAATTTTTCAAGATTAACCGGCTATACCTGAGAGTACGCTGAGTACCTGTGTACATAATATATAATTTGAAAAGAGACTGGCTAGGTTCCCTCACGTTCTCCATTCAATTAATTTTTTTTATATATTTAACTTTTTTTGATTCTTTTATATATATCTTTTTTTAAAATATTAACAACCTGGTGCCATATGATTTTTTTAAAATTTTTTATCTGCTTCTTAAAATGCGTTTGCCTTCGGGCACCAACACCCTCCTTCAATTTTTTCTTTTTAGTAATGTGACTCTAGTTGAATATTTTGTATTGACTTGAAAATTGATAACTTGGTGCCCTGTAAAAAATCATCCTTGAATGAACTCAATATTTTGAATATTTTTTTCTGTTTAAGATTCTGGGCATTTTAGTTTGAAGTTTGTAATGTTTATTCCCACAATATAATTTATTTAATTTTTTTTTCTTTTTTAAAATGCATTTGCCTGCGGGCGCCAACACCCTCCTTCAATTTTTTCTTTTTAGTAATGTAACTCTAGTTGAATATTTTGTATTGAACTAGAAAATTGATAACTTGGTGCCCTAGTTTTTTTCTGTTTAATATTCTGGGTATTTTAGATTGTACTTTGTAATGTGTAATCATACAGTTAAATATATTCAAAATTTTTTTTTGGTTTCCTAAAATGCATTTGCCTGCGGGCGCCAACACCCTCCTTCAATTTTTTCTTTTTAGTAATGTAACTCTAGTTGAATATTTTGTATTGAACTTGAAAATTGATAACTTGGTGCCCTAGTTTTTTTCTGTTTAATATTCTGGGTATTTTAGATTGTACTTTGTAATGTGTAATCATACAGTTAAATATATTCAAAATTTTTTTTTGGTTTCCTAAAATGCATTTGCCGGCGGGCGCCAACACCCTCCTTCAATTTTTTTTTTTAGTTAAGTAACTCTAGTTAATGTATTAAATTGAAAATTGATAACTTGGTGCCCTATGAATAATCATTCTTTAATGAACTAAATATTTTGAATAGTTTTTTCTGTTTAAGATTCTGGGCATTTTAGTTTGAAGTTTGTAATGTTTATTCCCACAATATAATTTATTTAATTTTTTTCCTTTTTTAAAATGCATTTGCCTGCGGGCGCCAACACCCTCCTTCAATTTTTTCTTTTTAGTAATGTAACTCTAGTTGAATATTTTGTATTGAACTTGAAAATTAATAACTTGGTGCCCTATTAATGAACTAAATATTTTGAATAGTTTCATCTGTTTAAGATTCTGGACATTTAAGTTTGTACTTTGTAATGTGTTGGTATTCCTAGAGTTAAATTTTTTCAAAATTTTTTTTAGGTATCCTAAAATGCATTTGCCTGCGGGCGCCAACACCCTCCTTCAATTTTTTTTTATGATTTAACCTCTAGCCACATTTTTTATACATTGAAAATCTGGTACCCTTTGAATAATCCTTGGTTAATGAAATAAATATTTTGAATAGTTTTTTCTGTTTAAGATTCCGTGCATTTTAGTTGGTACATTGTAATGTGTATTCCTACAGTTAAATTTTTTTAAAAGTTTTTTTGGTTTCCTAAAATGCATTTGCCTGCGGGCGCCAACACCACCTTCAATTTTTTCTTTTTAGTAATGTAACTCTAGTTGAATATTTTGTATTGACTTGAAAATTGATAACTTGGTGCTCTATGAATAATCATTTTTTAATGAACTAAATATTTTGAATAGTTTTTTCTGTTTAAGATTCTGTGCATTTTAGTTTGTACATTGTAATGTGTATTCCTACAGTTAAATGTTTTCAAAATTTTTGTTTTGTTTCCTAAAATGCATTTGCCTTCGGGCGCCAACACCCTCCTTCAATTTTTTTTTTTTAGTAATGTGACTCTAGTTGAATATTTTGTATTAAACTTGAAAATTGATAACTTGGTGCCCTAGTTTTTCCTGTTTAATATTCTGGGTATTTTAGATTGTACTTTGTAATGTGTAATCATACAGTTAAATTTATTAAATTTTTTTTTGGTTTCCTAAAATGCATTTGCTTGCGGGCGCCAACACCCTCCTTCAATTTTTTCTTTTTAGTAATGTAACTCTAGTTAAATATTTTGTATTGACTTGAAAATTGATAACTTGGTGCCCTATAAATAATCATTCTTTAATGAACTAAATATTTTGAATATTTTTTCTGTTTACGATTCTGGGCATTTTAGTTTGAAGTTTGTAATGTTTATTCCCACAATATAATTTATTTAATTTTTTTTTTCTTTTTTAAAATGCATTTGCCTGCGGGCGCCAACACCCTCCTTCAATTTTTTTTTATGATTTAACCTCTAGCCACATTTTTTATACATCGACAATCTGGTACCCTTTGAATAATCCTTGGTTAATGAAATAAATATTTTAAATAGTTTTTTCTGTTTAATATTATGGGTATTTTAGATTGTACTTTGTATTGTGTAATCATACAGTTAAATTTATTCAAAATTTTTTTTTGTTTTCCTAAAATGCATTTGCCTGCAGGCGCCAACACCCTCCTTCAATTTTTTCTTTTTAGTAATTTAACTCTAGTTGAATATTTTGTATTGAACTTGAAAATTGATAACTTGGTGCCCTATTAATGAACTAAATATTTTGAATAGTTTCATCTGTTTAAGATTCTGGACATTTAAGTTTGTACTTTGTAATGTGTTGGTATTCCTAGAGTTAAATTTTTTCAAAATTTTTTTTGGGTATCCTAAAATGCATTTGCCTGCGGGCGCCAACACCCTCCTTCAATTTTTTCTTTTTAGTAATGCAACTCTAGTTGAATATTTTGTATTGAACTTAAAAATTGATAACTTGGTGCCCTATTAATGAACTAAATATTTTGAATAGTTTCATCTGTTTAAGATTCTGTGCATTTTAGTTTGTACATTGTAATGTGTATTCCTACAGTTAAATGTTTTCAAAATTTTTGTTTTGTTTCCTAAAATGCATTTGCCTTCGGGCGCCAACACCCTCCTTCAATTTTTTTTTTTTTAGTAATGTGACTCTAGTTGAATATTTTGTATTGAACTTGAAAATTGATTACTTGGTGCCCTAGTTTCTTCTGTTTAAGATTCTGGGCATTTAAGTATGTACTTTGTAATGTGTAATCATAGAGTTAAATTTATTGAAAATTTTTTTTTGGTTTCCTAAAATGCATTTGCTCTGCAGGTGCCAACAACCTCCTTCAATTTTTTCTTTTTAGTAATGTAACTCTAGTTGAATATTTTGTATTGAACTTGAAAATTGATAACTTGGTGCCCTATTAATGAACTAAATATTTTGAATAGTTTCATCTGTTTAAGATTCTGGACATTTAAGTTTGTACTTTGTAATGTGTTGGTATTCCTAGAGTTAAATTTTTTCAAAATTTTTTTTGGGTATCCTAAAATGCATTTGCCTGCGGGCGCCAACACCCTCCTTCAATTTTTTCTTTTTAGTAATGCAACTCTAGTTGAATATTTTGTATTGAACTTAAAAATTGATAACTTGGTGCCCTATTAATGAACTAAATATTTAGAATAGTTTCATCTGTTTAAGATTCTGTGCATTTTAGTTTGTACATTGTAATGTGTATTTCTACAGTTAAATGTTTTCAAAATTTTTGTTTTGTTTCCTAAAATGCATTTGCCTTCGGGCGCCAACACCCTCCTTCAATTTTTTTTTTTTAGTAATGTGACTCTAGTTGAATTTTTTGTATTGAACTTGAAAATTGATTACTTGGTGCCCTAGTTTCTTCTGTTTAAGATTCTGGGCATTTAAGTTTGTACTTTGTAATGTGTAGGTATTCCTAGAGTTAAATTTTTTAAAAAGTATTTTTTCTAGTAAGTAATATATTAATTGTTAAACTAACATTCTAATAGGTTATAGATTTAAATTATAATTTCACAACTGTGTTCCAGAATACAGAATATAATATATAGTGTATTATATATGGATACATTTACGACTTATGTTACACTTATAAGTTATAATATATTTACAAGATTTATATTTATTTATTTGATTTTTTGTTTAGTATAGTCAACAAATAATACCTTTTGGATAAATTAGGTATTCACAGACTTAATTTGAAATTATGGTAATAAATTATAACCATTGTTATAATTATTTGTTGTGTTAAAATAAATTAAATTATTTATCTAAGTAATCACTGTAGCTTATGAAAAAAACAGTCTGTTGTGGCATTGTTCACGTACAAAATGTATCTGATCCACTCAGAACACCCTGAAAAAAAGTTCTAAGGAGGTGCCTGATAGTTATTAATATAGTACAGTGCAGCGGTTGGCAACCTTTTGAAGAAGGTAAAAAGAAAAAAATAACCGTTTAAAACTTTAAAATAATAGAGCATAAAAATTACAGTTTTTAATAATATAATAATTATAATATAAAAGTATAGAAATTACAACTGCTTTAGGCTTAATTTGATTTTTGTTATTGGGTATTGTTTATTATTTTTTAAATTTCCATATTAAAATTTCTTGTGCTGGCTCGAAGTACATGGTGGAGATGGTCATTAATTAAACGTGAACGGTATGGATTTTTAATTTTTTCATATGAGAAAAGGCCTGTTCACACACGTAAGTGGATCCAAACATACTGAAGTATTTTGCAGCTATATTTTTAATTTTTGAAAATGATGCCGGAAGTTCAACGAAAAAAATTAAAGGAGATGCTTTGAATGAGTCTTTTAAGATATCTTGTGACTGCAAATCTATTATTTCCATTTGAAGCTCAACATCAACATCTTCATAATCAATATTAAATGGATTGGCGAGTAGTTGAAATACGCAACGTTTTACTTTACTGAACAGAATAGAAAATTAATTTTATAATCCAAATACACTCGTCGTATCTACTCTAGGTATCTTATCGGTAACTGTCAAGGTATATCTACCATTATAAAATATGACTGATAGAAACGTTCAATTATATATTTTATACAATATGATTTTTTTGATATAATATTCGATTAAATGTCGTTGTCGTAGAATGTAAAGCGGGCCGCCGGTTGCTGACCACTGGTATAGTGTGTACTGAAAGAATTCAGATTTGTTTGTTTAATTAATATAGTATTAAAACAATTTTGTTAATTTACAACAAGAAATCGATAATATTTTTAATATTTTTTAAAAAAATTAACTTAAATTATAAACTTGCTGTATATTTTATTATGATTGCTTCTAACAGTAATTCCAGAAAGATAATGTGTTTAGTGGTGCAAATGTATGTTTTCTTGCCAATTATAAAAATATTGAGTGCTGAGTGGGTATAATATTACATATAAACAATAATGTTTATTTTAGTAACAGTAAAAAACTGTATGAGGGATACATTTTCAATTCAGAATTAAATTAAAAGTGTAAAATTAAATGTTATACCCAAAATACGTATTATAAGATGTAACAACTAATAGTTATTAGGTTAAGTTGCGTTCGGTTGTATACGACTTAAGCAATTATTATATTAATTTATAACTTTTTATTTTTAAGTTAGTATTGCTAACCTGTGGTTATAATTTATAAGCGGTAGTTATGTTTTTAGATATTTTAAATTAAGATTTTTGTATTTGTAATTTAGAAACGCTGGTATTTAATTTTTAAATAACCTAGGAATATTTAAAGCATAATATTATTATATCATTCATATTATAATAACACAATATTTAAATATAATATATTATGAACCTACTGCCCTACTATTTCTAGACGTTTACATGGCAATAGTAAAATTCTATTAAACCTATTAGGTACGTAAACAACATTTATTAATATAACAAATATTTAAAATTTCAAAAAAGGGGGACCCTCGTATTAATACCCCTCACTTTGTTTTTTGGATATCGCTGGGAGTTTTTGTGCACAAACGTCAGGACCTGGTGCACATTTCTGCACAAACGATGCACAAACGTTTGGCGTGGTCAGAAGTTCAAATTTCGAAAGTGGGGGGGGGGCCATTGAAATGGACCTACGTCTTTACACTAATTAATATCATAATTATGCTGCAAGTATTTATTTTTATCGCAGTGTTTACCCGTAAAACGATAGTATTTCTTTAATCGCTCGATTTACGACTTGCTAACAAACATGTAGGTATAGTAAATTAATCGGTTTACATTTTTTTTTTGTCAGTTATGACTTATTATTTATTAGTTATTAGGTTCATTATTATTATTAGCCATACGCTTAAGATAAGTATACACGGAGTGAAAATATCATGTTCTCATGATGGTGCTTTGGTGGTTTAATCATGTAGAAATAACTATTGTAAGTAAAAATCAATAATTATTATGCGCATATCGCATAATCCTATTATTTGTAAAGGACATAAACTTCGATTTTATTAAATTAGGTATACATTATCATTATATTATAATATGTTAATATTTATTTAATATTTATAATAACGGCCAGTATATACAGTACCTAGCCTATACAACATAACAAATTATGACACGGATAACAAATATCGGCACGTTTAATTCAGCACCTAAGTTTTAGGCCATTGCGCAAAACAGTATATTTTCTATTCAACATATATGGTGTTTAAAACTCGAGTCGGACCATAAGTTTATACCGAGACCTCTAACCACCTCGTGTTTTCTACACTAATTTCAGAGTCAACTATAATATAGTCTGTCCGGCGAGAGAACACGCCATAGCCGACGAATATCCCCACGCGAAACCCTATCCTAGGGCTGGCGGTATTTTCGGTATTTCAGAATACCGGTATACCGTGATTCGGTAATTACCATTCTTACCGACAATACCGTACCCCGGCAATTACCGAAAATACCATGACATATACCAGCATTTATTATTTATTATTTTTTATATATAATGACATAATTTAATATAGTGATTTTCGTTGCCTGTCTGTTATCTGATATCATATATTACGGACTAAGATTATAAGAATGGATAGGAAACGCCTATACTGGCTTCGCAATAGGTTGCGGTCTTTTTTGGAGAAGAGAGAAAGTTCAATATCTAGGAGAGAGATAAACTATAAGAGGCCTTTTTTGAGGCGAGGTTACAATAATTATCAATTATAAAGGAACCATTGTAACCTCAAAAAATGTCCTAACCTAATCTAGGGCTCGTGGTATTTCCGGTATACCGATAATAACCGGTATTTAAAAAATACTGGTATCCGGTATTTTCGGTAATTACCGCACCTCAGTAATTTTGTTAATTACCGAAAATACCGTATAACCGGTAATACCGTAGATACCGGTAGTAAACAAATACCGGATACCGGTATCAACATTTTAAATACCACCAGCCCTACCCTATCCTATAGTCACTATAGTATAGTGGAACCGGTCTCTACAGGGCCAGATTGGGACATTTTAGCCATTCGTGCTCAAATGAACCTCCCCTTTCTCCCTCTTACATCAGCCCGCACTGAACGAAAATTCATTAGTAAATTCAATAATGCTTAATTTTCATTTATTAACAAATAGTAATATATTAAAATAAGAATTATTATTTTAATTTGAAAAATATATTATTGAGTTAAAAAAATGTATAGGTAAAATCAACTATTACTATCAGTATAATTAGTTATACACATAAACATTAATTTAAAAAAGAAATACATTGAATTAATAGACAGGTCATTCAATTTAATTTATAAAAAGCATTTTTAAATCAATAGGGTTTTTGTTAATTTTTTACAAAAAGTTTAATAAATTTAATAAACATTACATTGTACAAATTACAAAATATTTTTATCGAAATAACCATACTAACATTTATTATTAACAATATTAATGTTAAATTCAACATAATATTATTAAAAATAAATCCTATATAATATTTTGATACCCGTATTTGTGCAGTGTACCTTCCAGTGTAGACAACATTTTTTTTTACTGTTATGTGATAAACATGGAATTTAGACAAGTGGGATAGTTTATTGTTTTATTTATAATTTACCTATTAATATTCAAGGTGATTGGTGAAATGGAGAATCATAATATATTAATGTTACTTATTATTTACGACTATCAAACTTCAAAAGGTAAGTACTGGGTAGGTAAATATAATAGTTTATCAATAATATTTTTTGTATTTTTCGTCGTAACATAGATGAATATCCTAAGCATACAACTTAATATATTATATTATATTATAAATATTATTATCGATTAATAGGAATTTAATATTTAACCACTTTTTGCTTCTAGTTACTGCAGTGGTTCTTGTTTTTAGAATTTCACTACGTATTCTAATTAATTGATTGTGGAAATCATAATGATTTCCTAAGAATATTTTCCATAGGTAACTGCAGGTACTTATAGACTTGAAATAAATATCAAGAAATATCAGTAATATTACTATTGGAAAAACTGTAAAATACTCGGAGATTCTGTTGATATTTGGAATCCAAGGGCTACAATCGTGTATTGTGTTCTTGAACTAATAATATTATGAATATTATGATTTCTATACCTATCTTTTTTTCATATTTTGGACACTTTCCTTCTTGATTTTGACGAGGAATCATCTCTCCTCAATCTCTGCCGAGTATATTATTCACTGTTTCACCGTTTTAAATCGTGTACGTACTTTCGGACTTTCCTATAGTATAACTTGCATTATATATCTGTTGCCTGCAGTTAATTAATTATTCATTTGTGAATATATTGTTTTACCCATTGGCTGCTTGTAATTCGTAAGTACCTACCTATGTGTCTATCTGTATGTTCCAAACTTTTATCTACACCCCGGTGGCGCAGACCCCCTTCCATGACTTATGTATTTTTGTATATTTTAAAGCTTCCCTAATGTCATCATATACAATTATTTCTAATAATAAAATAAAGCATACACATTTTTGACATTAGGAATAATAGATATCAGTAATATCATGGCTAAATATATTATATAGGTATGGTCGCAACTTTGTGATACGCAGGTGTGCCATGGCCGCCACTGGCAGTGAATATTATCACTTCGATTTATTTGCCAACAAAACCATACAAATTATAAATTTCTTGACTAAATAAATCCAAAAATCACTGCCAGCTGAGATTCCTTTCCATGCTAAAACATGCAATAATTGTACGTGCGCAGCCCATAACGAAAATACGTCTCAATGCGATCATACCTATATAAATTATTTAGCCATGAGTAATATAAATTAAATAATAGATTGCTATAACAATATAATATTATAACAAAATTTTTTTAGTCTGTAAGAATATTATTTAGGTTTACAGTCTATTAATAAATAGAATAAAAATATGACGTGTGAATATAATTCACTTTTACAGCAATCATTGTGGAAATTGAATAATTTTACTGACTTTACCATACCCCCCCCCCCACAAAAAAAAAAAAAAATCAAAAATAAATTAAGTGTTATTACTTGTGCACGTGGCGAGTTGTAAAACTTTTCATAATATTGAAAACAAGAAATCATGGACGAGATATTTTATATGTATCTCAACTCTTATAATATATAATATACAACTCGTAAGTGACGATGACGTTAAGTCTAGAGTTAAGAGTTGTCATTTTTTACGGGCAACGAAGTGCGCGGATCAGCTAATTATATTATATATTATAATATGTATATTAATGTCATACTGTTATAATACTTATGAGACGGTTTTACGACATCAACGAAAGTATAATGTACCTATACCTGATTTACCGAAAATAATGTTATAATAATATGACGTGATGCGACCATCTAATTTCAATTCCGTTGTTTTTCCTGACGCGTTCGTAAATCCAAGTAATAAAATATAAAAAAAAAAATGGTTTTTAAAATAAAAGTAGGTACGTTATAATATTAATATGTGTGTATAACATCAGGTTAATGCTGTACCTACCTATAATATCTATATACATAATTACATAATGCATACAACATGTACACGTAGGGGCGTGCAATGTTCGTTGTTTTAAAATTATTGCTTTATTTGAATTATTTTCATCTTTATTATTGTGAACGCGTAGACCACATATATCATATAACTAATACATATATATACATATGTATATACGCACACATGTCATAATAATATATAACTATTAGTTGCACGCATCGCAATAAAACAAGACATTTTATGGTCTAATAATACGCACGTTCCCGTTGTTAATATAGATAAATATTATTAGGAAGTATATTATATTATAATATAATATATAAAAACGTAAGTAATAAGCATAATATTATTATTATTATAGCCATCTCCGTCTTATCTGGGCCCTATTATTACAGAGACATATACATGAAACGCGGTCCGTGTGTGCCGGACCAGTGGCGGCGGCATCGGTAGCCGCAGTGGCATCGGCTGCAGTGGCGGCGTTATATTATAGTACGCATAATAATAATAATCAAGTATCAACTACCGCGCACTTTACAATATTATTATTATACTACCTTGGCGTTATACCGATATTATTATTATTATTATATTATCATTACTATTAGGTATATAATATTATTATGTTATATCGTGGAGTACCTCGCCGCACGGCCACTTAGATATACATATTTTCGAGCTACTCGTTTTGACGGCGATATCCTGCCACAATTACCGAGTGTTTTTTTTTCAAGATAAGAGTTCAATACGTGTTATCGGTGCAACCGCGATTGTGTGACCTGAAATCGAAAATCTATAAACTAATTTTTTCCTTCAAATTTCAATTAGTAACAGTAATCATAATAATATAACAATATACATATGGCCACGTAGGTATAATATTATGTACCTATATTTTCGTATAGTTACAGTGCCGTGTTCGTATATTATGATGATAATACGAGGTTTGTCGAATTATTATTGTTATTAATGTTTGTTTTCGGCTGATTTTTGAGCAGGTGCTGGTGACTGGTGATTAAAACATTATAGGTAGGTACTTACTGGCGTTTAAAATAAGATAATATGAATTATAATAACAACGGAGAAGAAAACATCTTTAATATTGTGAGATTTCCTTTGTACACACCCTGATGGCCTTAGATATACGTGAGGCATCCAGAGCACTAGAGCAGGTACCTATGAATATTGCACGATATTCGTTATAGTGGCACAAGGTCACGCGACTTTAATAGTTCAATTTAATATAAGTATATAACATTGTAATAATATGATGGTATGTAAATTTGTACACACTAGCTCTACTGTATGTACACTTTGTAACACACACACACACACACATACAATTTTATAAGACTTGAGGCCTAAATCAGACTATAATACACTACATAATACTTTATAAATATAAAAAGATAGTATTAATAAATACGAGTTTATCTTTCTGCGAACGTCATTACAATAACCATGTATCAAAAATAACAAACACTTTGACGGCTCTTTCGCGATTGGCGAATTCGTTTGTTTGTAAAGACGTATAGTAATAGTTCTAACGTATATAGATGATCGAAATGGAGATATGCTGTTATGTTAGTGTTACGCTTTAAAGGGCAGATCATACAGGGTGACTGGTGAGTGGCAAAGAGATTCATCCAAAAAACGTTACTAAATATTACACAAAATTTGAATTTAAATTTTAAATTTTAAATTTTTTTGAAGGTTTACGCACTAGTTGTTGTTAGGGTCGGATTTATGGGGGTTTCCGTTTTCCACCAAAATGACCCTCGTTTGTTTCATTATGACCGTATTCCATCAAAGGTTATATTATTCCGATTTCCGCCAAAAAAAAATTAGTTTTTGGGAGCCCCTAAACCTAAATCCATAAAATAGTAATGATTACGATATACGCACCTCACCTTGTATCACAGACAACAGATATTGATCTTATTAAAATATATTAAATACAATTAAAATTAAACGAATAGTATTACCTATACTACAGCAAAATAAAAATATTAATAATTAGAAACCTGATAAGTTTCTCGTCCAAATAATACATTACATATTTTAATGTATTCAATATTTACAATATATGAAAAAGAGATTTGTTTGACAAATTCGAACTTACCTAGTTTAATGCCCATAAATGTGTTTTTAATGTAGGTATTCTTAACTACTTATTTGTCTAAAATTATTTATATAATAACAATAACGCGAGATATAACTGATATTAGGGGTTCTCAAAAATATATTAAATAATTTATTAATTTTTTTTTTTTTGTGGGAATCGGAATATAATCTTTGGCGGAAAACGGTCATAATGATAACGGTCGAGGGTCATTTTGACGGAAAACGGTTACGCCCGGATTTATAGCATATGAATTTAAATGCCCAAATCCACCGATACTAAATTAATGTAGATTCTTCCGATATCATAAATTAAAATTAAAACTAAACTTTCAAACTTTATGATTATGTATATTTGGGATAATTTAGTATACGCTTTGTACTCTTAATACACTTTATTCGCTTTATCAGAACAGAAAATCAACTTTAGAAATGTACCTAATAATATCGCATTTCATAAATCATAATATCTACACTATAAAAAAAATCAAATATTTAAGCTATAAAAATTACAATAGGTATATTATGACATCGACCGCCGCGTGCAATTAATTTTAGCCTTAAACTGGGAAGGAAAATCGAAAATGTGTGTCATTATTATAATCAAATTGAGTCTTAACTTAAAATTAAAAAATATGAACGGTGGATCTTAATATGTTTGTTTTATACGTTAAATAATAGTAAGTAGTCTATACCAGTGGAATAAATTTGGGAGCATACTACTTGCGTCCGAAATTATTATCAGTAGGTGAGTTGCGTCCCGCAAAAAAAGGTTCGAAAAAAGGTCATAGTCTATTTGCGTCCCGGTGTACCTTTTTTTATAACCTAATTGCGTCCCAAAAATATCGATTTATCGATATCAAAATTTAAATAAAAAAAATTCATGTTTTACATTTTGTCATGATATCCAAACTTATAACCATCAATTATATAAAAACCAATTTAGAAATACACATTTTTTCCATAGCTTGAAAAAATTTAACTATTTAACTATTAAATTAACTTTTTTTTTTTTAATTGATGAGTGGTATTTTTGCAGAAACAACTATTGGTCTAACAAGACGAATTGTACTGAATAAATGTAATATGTGAAAATATAATTTGTACGAGTAAAATACAAAAGATTATCGACGTAATTGCTATATCTTATCGAATCTAACAAGTAACAACCAATAAGTTGTATTACCTATGTATACATGTTCCCATACCTTTTGACTTCTTCACATAAATTAATACCCACATAAGTTATTAATATAATAGTTATTTATATATTAGGTAGGTACCTAATTATTAAGGTTTATGAACTATCGATTTTAATGACACGATATTATCGATTTTAGTGATTTTATTAGATAATATCGATAATAATTATATAGCCGACTTGCGTCCCACAAAGGGGACGCAAGTTACCGGTAAAATTTAATACCTGAAAAATATATCTTTTTTTGGGACGCAAGTAACATGCAGCCATACATTTAACACAAAAAAGGTATAATCGGTGTAATTTACAATCGCCCGCCAAGTACATCTATATACACACTATATACATATACCATTGTCCACTAAAACTGGGTACACTCTGTCACTCTATAACTCAGTTTTTACCTACATCAATCAGTTCCCTAAACATATTTTAGTAATTCTGTGGGAGATTGACGATATAAAATTTCATATCCCGCAGACAGAATTCAAAAATATGTATAGTAATATGGGTCATTTAATTATACAGTGGACCCTGTATTCGCGGACACCGCGGTCCACAATATATTCCCTGCAGTTACAGGGCAATTAAGTCAAACCGAACCGATTGATTTTATTTTAATAAAAAAATAAAAATATTACCACTATTGAATCCAGCTGGTTCAACTGCGATTTTGATACCCATATCAAACTGATCATTTAAGTATTATATTTTGTCTGATGCCCGTAAAGCCTCTCTAGGCTGCATAATATAATCTCGCTTAGCTCCAGCCAAAGGATACCAAATTAGTTGCGGCACTGCAGCCTATAACTCTGTATAATTAGCTAGGTATATGTTATTATTGCGCTGTAATAACATCGAAAAACGTGCCATTGACAGACGTTTGGTCGTTTTGACCAGCTCAGATACATCGCATAACCAATGATTATTGCATTGTGCGGGTACGTGGGGAAACCGAGTACTTTTTCTTTTTGAAAAAAATAAATGCATTAATAAACCCCTTCTAATTTGTTTGCAACTCATGCACTGCGTGCATAATGTAGGCATACCTTTGTCCATTAATAGCTATAGCTATATGTATCGAGAAAAGAATACGAAAAAGAATATTAGGTACCTACTTGGCTGGTTAGTGATTAGTGTAAACTATAAACCCAAATGTATATACACACGTGTGACGTCGTACTTTCGGTGTAGAGAATAAATGACTAAAACCTTTGGCGACATTCGATGATTATATAAAAATAAAAAATATAGTGTAGTCTTCGAACACACACACACACTTATGTGTACACTTGCATGTGTGTACAAATACGCATTGTGTACATAACACTCTCACGCGGGCACACACACACACACACACACACACATCCATCCAAGACATAGATATCCGTAAGGATCCGGTGCTGTGGATAAGAGGTCGTCTTATCTATATCGTCGCCGTCGTCGGCGTGGCGTTTCGAATCGGTCGTTCAGTGCGTCGTTGAGCCGCACAGCGACAAACGCGCGCAGTGTGTTCGACTGTAATCGATTGAATATAGATCGAGAAACATCTAATAGAGAAGCAAACACCATCGATCGGTCGATAACCGAGAACGAGACAACCGCGTTCGATCGTCAGATACGGACCCCACGGCGTCGACATGTACCACGGGCACCACGAGCACGACGTCTTGACCGGAGCCGACCCGATGGTCTTACAGCAGCACCATCACCATCACCAGGACCATCACGGAACCACGTTTATGCCGGTCATGAACGATCAGCAGCAGCAACAACAACATAACCTTCAACACCAGCATCACCATCACCTGCAGCAGCAAGACCAACAGCATCACGAAGACCACATAATTCTACAACAACAACACCACCACCACCACATCGAACCCACCGATTCGGGCGGCGCCCTGGTCCCCTTCGGCCCCCAGGAATCTGTAGTCGGCGGTGGTGGTGGAACTCAAACGGTCGGAGCTTACGAGACCAGCTGCTGGCAAATACTTCCACCGGACTACCCGTACGACGACGACCTGAGATACGACAGGTAAGGTTCATAAACTTACGTAGTCCATATTATTATATATATACATTATACACGTTGCAGTTGCATGATGGTTAGTATTTTGTGTACACATAATATTATAATAATTGATAGTTTGTCGATCTCGTGCACTAGACCGGGTCGTGGCGGATAATTGAATTACGAGCTTACCGCGGCTTTTGACACATTAACACAGATTAGTACATGCACCTCGCCTTCTCGTCCGACTCGTTCTGGCAATACGGTCGCCTCACATCCTCCACCCCTATAGATACCAAGCCCCGCAAAAAGTATCTTATCCATATCCCTAATACTACATAACAATAATATTATATACCTATATGATATCATATCCATGTAATATTATATCTATTTGATTGGTACAATGTTAATATTATGTAGTATATACCGTTCGACCACATAATGACATAACTCATACCTACTATAATGTCGTGGTTAAATAATATTATTGAATTTAATATATAAATATACACATATTATTATTATTACAAATAATTGTCTTCGTCTTAATTCGATACGCGACCGCGGTCCTCCCCCGCCAAACGCTCAACTTAAACAAAACTAACCGTTACCACGTATACCACGACGTGTTGCAGTTGTGATTTATTGAGCGAACGGTTTCGTTCATGGCGTTCGGTTAAAGTGCACTCGTAACGCTATGCGTGAATCGAAACGACATCGGCGCGTGCAATGTGCCCCTCATACCGAGTGTACCGGTATTATACAGTCACAGGAACGAGTTGTACGACTTTCCCCGTTTTCGGTCAGGATTTAATGTGCGACATAATGTATTATATTCTATTCTAATATATTATAATCGAAATGGGAAAGCTCTCGACGAATTTCGTTTGAAATGCTTTCGTGCTAGGTCGTCGAGAGTCTATATCATACAAGTATAGGTACGTACCCAATATGATATATACTACATAATATACTATTATTGTTATACCCCGTCGCATGCGAGTATTTATAATAATATAATATACCAGCTGTGCAATATCGAGACGGTCGGGTGAATGTAGGGATGTAGGGGGTGAGGAGGACTTTGGATAATATCATGACGAGAGACACTGGAAACCGAAAACTTGTTAAAGTCGTTATACGCCGCCTGGAGAGAGAGAGAGAGAGATACACACACACACACACGTAGAAGCTCGCGTTCGTTATAATGTTTATTGCGCCGAGTGGATGGCCCCTCGAAGTTTGCGTTTGTTGTTATTGTTATATTCGTTATAATATACCCTCCGTCGCGCCGACCGTATAATATACTTAGCTGTGGGCACACACTTTATGCCGAAAGCACACGAAACGATCTAAAAACCGAAAAAAAAAATAAAAAATTATACACGATATAATAATATTATGACTATATATTTTGTGCATAATATATATAATAAGATACACCGAGCTCCGTGAATGTATTATTACTATATTATACACGCAGGTCTTTATATATATAATGTAACGTAAACGTACCTAAACCGACGACGGAAAGGCCGAAGGAGGGCGT
Organism: Metopolophium dirhodum; assembly: GCF_019925205.1. Classification (NCBI taxonomy): domain Eukaryota; kingdom Metazoa; phylum Arthropoda; class Insecta; order Hemiptera; family Aphididae; genus Metopolophium; species Metopolophium dirhodum. Next base: position 13,461,583 of record NC_083567.1, on the reverse strand, counting down.
GAGAGAAACCGTCAGCTGCGGCCGATGATTAGACGTGCACAACCACGTGCCTGGCACTGCAGGTTTTCTTTTCCTTTTTCTTTTCCCGACCGATCGTCCGCAACGTGCGAAGATTGTCGTGATTAACGCGCTGAATACCCCCCCCCCCCCCCACCGCAACCGTATAATAATGTCCCGAAACCATTACCGATAGTATTATATAAATACGTGGCGTTATTGCTTTGATATATTATAATATTATATCATATGCGTGTAACAGCTGCAGTGGGTATAATATATGTACTTACGTCAAATTCGAACGGGTTGCTGCGGTTCGTTTTGCAGTTTTCAGACGACTAGACGGGCTATGTTATAATGTACTATCGTTTATGTCCACAGGAGAATTTATTTTTAATTATTATCGTGTATAGGTGATCGCTTGTGATCTCTGCAATATCAGCTGATTGTCTTAAAGTTAATAATTGTTTTAATAATTATATTATACGATGTTACACATAAACGTACGATGCGATCGTTGTTATTAATCTTAACGCGTAAAGTCTTAAGCGTACCATACACGATATAAATACGGCAGTGGCGGATCTAGAGGGGGTAAAGGGGGAATTTGCCCCCCCCCCCCAATTGCCGTAGATTCCCTTTGTTTACACTAATCTATGTTTAGCCAATTTTTGTACTTTTAGTACTTCACCCCCCCCCCCCCTAAAATTAAGCCCTGGCTGCTACTGAAATACGGTGAAAGACTTAATCGTACGACAAATCGTACACCAGTTGTATGAACTATAGTCATACGTACTAGCAGTACGCTAATACCGCACTCACATTCGTACAACTTATCATATCTACTAGAAGTTGTACAACTCATCAATCAGACCTATTAGTAGGTACCAAGTTAGTTGAATACAATAAAATTTACATCGACGTATATAAATAACTGTACATGATGTAGGTACCTACATTAATGATAATATGTCCTGTGGAACCTCGCAATATTGTATTTGATTACTTGATAAATAAATTATTCGTTGACCCTTTATTATAATATAGGCACAAATAAACACAGCACTGTGTTGTATGTAGGAGTGCCTACAAACAATTATTAAAGTAGGTATAACTGAGTGGATTTTGAAAATAATATATTTACGAGCAACGAAGAGTTAAAAAACATAGTCACGCTATAATATTTAACCTTCAATCACGTTTTTATTTTTGTTATTATTTTAACATTCTTTTTACGAGTTTTAACTTTGATTTACGTTTTAAAGTTAATTAATTAAAACAATAATTCTAATGAAAAATGACTCATACAAAAGTACCTAGTTCCTTTATAATATGTATTATTTATATAAAATACATTCACTTATGTTATTTCGTCACTCGTTACGATTACCAAAAAAAAATTATATTATTCTATTTTCTACTGATGAATCCGAATTTGAGCTTATTAACTACATTACAATACTACTAGCTATTTATCATTATTAGATTACCTACCTACTTGTTAATTGTTTTGATTTATTCACATATTACCACATAATTTTATTTTTCGATCACTTGTCCTATTCCACCTATTCAAATAAAAAATTGAATTTATTTTTACTTCAGGAATACAATTTATATACATCGATTAATAAGTCTGTATTTATTTTATTCACTATACGAGGAAAGTAAAAACGATTCGCCACACGTATTGGTAACACATATTTCTATCACCCCCCTATTTTATAAGAAATATATAATATTTATATTATATTATATTACATGCGATATTTACCTATATTGTATTGCATAGAGCATGTGTATAATAACCAATTACTCTATTTTTTGTGCTCACGTGTGCTCTTCTAAATAAATTAATGAAAAAATATACATAAGTTCGTTTTCACCTGCTCCGGACGGGGTTCGGCCAGTCATATTAACGAAAAACACAACAACAATAACAACAAAAGTAGCAACATAGTCATAATATCACCGATCTTATATACTTATACCTGGATCAGCTATGTATACTATTATGGAGTGTCGTGCACACGTGTACCTGTATAAAACTAAAAAAAAAAATACGAAAAAAAGTGACGGGGTATGAAGTATAGGTAATAAAGTATATACATACATGCATAAGCGGGTGGCGGGGGTGTTGTGTAATTAAGGGCAGATGAGCTTCGGTCGGGTCACGAAGGGAGCAGTCTAATTGCTCGGAACGAACGCAATTTGTCGGTATATTAAAACAAAAATAATAATATAATAAAAACCATATCGCTCGTCCATTAGCGCTCCGCTGCCACACACACACACACACACACACACACAAACACACGCACTTGTGTACTATTGCCGTCGATCAGGCGATGGGTTTAAAAAGCCTTTTTGTCGCCCGCCACGCGGGTTAGGTATAATATAACAGCGATATGGTTATATTGCATTATGCTCGTGCGAGTATATTACATTTTGTATTTTTGTATTGTATAATATTATATTATTATAAATCAATGAACGTCGGTGGTTTTTTTTTCGGTATTATAAACACGATTAAATCAACGCGAAATACAGTGTTACTACAGCCTTACAGGAGTTGTATGGATATTATAATAGGGCGATGTCCTTAAATTTGAAAGCATCAATGTAGCCCGCCGTAATTTGACGGGCACTTATTATATTATTAGTAATTTATCTGGAAAAACTCAGAAACTTTCGAAAAATCACCGCTTGTGAAGTCAAAACATCCGCGTTCGTTTTGTATACAGCCCAAAGAGGTGCTGCGTGAAACTGTTTAATACTAATATACTATATAATAATATTACCATTTATGTAAGGCATAATAATAATAATAATGATAATAATAATATATAAAGGTGTATAAATTATAAGCACGCTTGAAAAAAAAATAATGTCGGCATTAATCCGATTCTGTAGGCACAAACTACAAATCCATTTCTGCGTCTTGATATAATATAGGTACCCTATATAATATACGATATAATTTCAACATTTGCATAAATTCTTGCTTATGTGGGCAAATATGGTTATATAGTGTTAATTGTCTACACAACGGCTATTTTTTCGGACACGGTATGATAACAATATGTTACATACCTACTTATATTAACTATTAAGTATCTACAATTATAATAATTAATAGGAATACGCAGTGATTAATCCATAGAATAACACTTATTACCTATTTTAAAAGTCGTTATAAAATGTTTTTTTATATAATTTTAAGTCGTAGCAAAACAACGTTTTTGAAAAAAAAAAATTGTTTATCGATAATTTTTTATTACTGTCGGGCATGACAACATGCACGTATTTTTGTATTTCATATCCCGGAGGAGCGGAATATACCCAATTTCGATGTATAAAATCATATTTCGGGCGAGTCAGTTGTAGCTATATAATAATTAGTTATAAGCAGATAGGTATTTAAAGTTTAGATTTGCGTACACAATCGGCTCATTTGAACTTTAAATGGGTGCTTGTGTATAAACTATAGGTACTCGTCCGAAATTTGTTGTTTTTTAGTTGGTATATCGAAGTACTCAGAAAAATATTTTGCTTTTAAATTAAGAAATTAAAAATGCAGAATGTCAATCAAAAACGTAAAAAACTTTAAAAAATGTATAACTATAGAAAAATACAGTTTTATTTGAAAATTTTGTTTTGTAACGAGCTAAATGCGCAAAAGAAAAATATTGTCGAATACGATTATATTCGTTGGAATAATAATGAATGCGCTTCGATAATAGAACCAATCGGGCTTAATAATAATTATATTGTATTATATTATCACCGAATATTCACCGATCGTCAGAGCAAAGGATGTACAGTGTAGGTACACAATATGTGAGTGCAGCAGTTAAACAGCGCGCACGATATCGCCAACAGCAGCAGAAAAAATAATATATATTATAAACGCGTCCCATTGTACACGATCGGTGGTATTTGTATACATCACATATTGAATCGGGGCTTTGTGCAATAGTATAATAAATATATATAATATATTATTATATCGAACCGCCGTACCGTTTTGATAATAATATGTAACAACGAAGCCCGGCGTCGTGTGTATTTGTTCTGTTTTATTGCGTTTCCCGCGCTAATTTTTAGTGTTATTAATCCCCGTCAGTACCTATATGTATTATACACACACATAACGTTTATATAAAGTTTTGTATTCGCACTCGATTTAAGTGTTATTGTACGACGTCCGCGCCCACGCGACACTATCGCACCTATATGTAATAATATGTATAGTCCGGCGGGGTGAATAATGTGTGTGCACTGTGTGTTGTGCAGTGTTTGGCCGTTTAGCCGTTTAGGCATATCATATTGCGTATTTCACATGCTACAAACACTGCAAACGTTAATAATATTAGTTATTACTTTTTAGTTATTAATAAGTATAACATATTAATTTTGTATATTATAGGAATAAATCTAAATTGCGCATAACGTCGGTTGCGCGCACCGTTTACTGCGCACGTAGGCGGCGGATTAGGATACCGAACCGAACGTGCGACACGTGCATAATATAACAATACGTGGGGTAATAAACTTTATGGATATTTGACCGACAGATATACAGAGTGTATAATATGTGTAACATTATATAATTATTTATTATGTATATTATAGATTATGTATATAATACACCTATGGTTGTGTACAGTCTTGGTATACTCGTATTGATAAAGTGGTATATATTAGCTGCGGTTTATACCTGCACTGTATCGTATAATATTACTAGTACAAATCGTATTGGATATAATTATAATCGTCGCGAGTTGGTTGATGTCCCGCGGTAAACGCTGACAAAACATTGTTATATGGTTGTAGATTTCAGAAATTTAACGGTAAATACAAAATATTGGCAACAAATTGTGTTTCTATTTTATGCGAATTTCAATAATTATATTGAAATCTGTTATGTAGTCTATTCTGTATAGAAACGAGCTGAAAAGCTGCAATCATTATTATACGACCATTATAGTCACGTGATGTGGATCACATTTCTGCTGGTCTCCAAAGAAAACCAAAGGAAGAAGATTACAAAATAAATAATTTAGGTAGGTACCTGTAACGACAAAATATAATAGCCCATGTTTTTATCAGCATAAAGTGTAAGAATATGGAAGAAAATACATATACTGTATGCTATACAGTACAAAATAGCATGTAAACGCATATTATAATATTATATTTTAAGCATCGGACTTCCAAAAAACGAAAAAAGGCTTGTTGGCGATGTCGTGGAGTCCTCGAACGGAATTTTTCGTTACTGTTATTATTATTATTATTATTATTATATTTTTATGGGTCTCTTGACACGCACACGCAGTACAACGAATATTTATGTATATATATATTTTTATAATATACTCGTCTGCGAGCACATGCGAACGGGTTCGAGGGGCTGTTGACGTCCATCGTGTTATTCGGAATTCACCGGAACAAATCAATGTTAGACACTCATCGCCACCGTTTAGTTTTGGAGAGACTCTAGAGAAATGTTTATAGGTATTCTTAATTCTTTTACATAATATTATTAGCTCGCTCTTCATATTATTATTGTATGTGGTAAAACGACCACTTGTGAAAACGTGAGGTGCACACAACACACGTATCGCTGCTTAACATTACATACTTTACGTTACAACAGTGGATATTATAATAAATTGTAGGTACATATTTACAAGGTTCAGTGTTAACGATGGTTAAAAAGTTTAAGTTTAGATACTTTTAACTAACTTCAGTCCTGACAAGGTTAAAATCAGAGCATTATGTATTATAATATTATGCAGTTACGAAATTAGTAATTTAATTTTGATAGTCACGTAAAGTTAATTATTTTTCTAATAATGTATATACTTTTACCAAAATTCATAATTGCAGACGATAAGCATGTATTGTAAATATTCAATTATAAAAATCAATGTATGTAATTGATTTTTTAGTAAATTTAATATAGGTAGTTACTTTATTTTTCTTTCATTTTTCTATATTTAACTATAGTAACTTTAACAAGTAAAAAAAAAGAAAAGTAATTTTCAACTTTAAAAAACTTTCATATTTCTATATACCTAGCCACCTAGGTAGGATATTAACTTAGTTTGATGAGTTAAAATATTAGATAACTTGACCCGCCTTGCATGTATATACACACAGTGAAATGATAAATCCACGTGATCTATTCTACACTTACGCGTTAAAAAAAATTTGTTCCGAAATATTTTAAGTACAACTTTTTTAATTTAACAGTTTTTGGTTAAGACGTGGTACTTATATCTTACGGGCTTATATTCCTACAAAAAGGTTTTCAACAATTTATTATGTGTGTCTGCCACGCGCATTAAACCCATCATATACATATTAGTATATACAAATTAGTAATTACAAAATAATAATATACATATACCTATAGGTACGTTGACATTTTAATAAACGTGCTTACGTATCATTATTATCCACTAATCATGCACTAAATAAAATCGATTAATGTACATAATAATAATTCTCTGTCTTTTAATTGGTTTTCAAACAATATTATTTACATTCGTTGTGGTATATAATTTTTGACGAGCCTTAAGCATAATAATATAGGTACATTATCTATATCCAGCATGTAAACAGTATTACAGTATTATCTACTATATATACACGAGGAATTAACTCGCATAATGATTTAAGCAAGCATAGATTAAAGTTTTTAAAGCCACACGTTTAAAGTCTCAATAAGACATTAAGCGTATAGGTATAGACAATAAAATGTATTTCCTACGACTTCGTCTAGGAGACTATACAAATAAATTGATGAATTTATCTGGCTATTTAGTCTTAGAAAAAGCAATTTTTCACCACAAAAGAGAAGATCTTTGTGTAAGTGTTACCTATACGTTTTTATTACCCATAGTATAATGTTTATTGTCAATATAATATATAAATGTAGGATACGAGCAATAATCTGAGCGAAGAGTTATGGCTGCATTTATAGAAACGTTTATAGGTTATAGTGACCTGTATTCGTTTGCTCTCGATCGAATAAATGGGTACATACTTACTAGTTAAATTAGTTTTGTATTTAAAATTAAGTGATAAATCAATATTGTTTTACTATACCTAATATATTATTATTATGATTCAATTTGTAATGTTTTTTTTTTAATAGTAAAATTTTGTAATTTAAATATAAGCATAATATATAATATTACCCATATATGATACCGATGGTAATTATTGAAAACATTGAACCAGTTGATTATAAATAAAAATATACAAACAAATATGACAATAAATGAGTTAAATCTGAACATTTTTATTCGTAAATATCGTAGTTTATGTAATTAATTAATGTACCCGTAGTATATTAAAAAGAAAGACCATACTTGTATGAATAAAAATTAAATAAATCCCATTTATGTGAATCATTTCATTTACAATCATTGTAAACCTAATATGAATTGTGTAAAAAATTATTAAATCTACAATAAAAAAATATTTATGAGGATCATTATTTACATGTAGGTAGTAGATTCCAAAAAATATATAATAAGATACAATATGCGTCGTTAGCTGCCGTGTACCTCATAACATAGATAATACAATACGTTAGTTAATCCATTTAACGAAATACATTAATTATTATGTTAATATTTTTTTTTTTGTATTATTTGAAGTCATTAAAACATAAAATTTTTCTAAGTAAAATATACTTATTATAATTTTTTACCGTTCTAATTATTTTTACTTTTTTTAATGACAACTTCAATTTTTTATTCATTATTCTTAGGAATACTTCGATGGTCAAAAATCGAATTTTGGACGAGTGGTTTATGAGTAGTTAAGTATTTAAAGTTTAGATGAGTGGTTTGGAGTGGTACAGGACATGACTACAGGAGTATTCCACAAGACCACAAAATATTGGCCCACTCTTTTGATTAAACTTTAAACACTTATAACTAATAAACTGCTTGTTCTAAATTTTATCATTATAAATCGAAATACACCGAAGAATTTTCTGCTTCAGAATATGAAATTAGAAATATAATTTATTGTTATTCAAAAGAGTAAGAAACTAAAAGAAAAAAATAATAACGATAAAAATTCGTGCAAACTAAAAACTATAATTTTCCCCCGAAAATGTTGTGTTGTACTGATTTTAAATTATGTAAAAGAAACATTTTCTAAAACGTTGGTGTTTTATGAAATTATAAGTGCAGTCTCTTATGTAAAATTGATGACCCCGTATATATTATAATTACCCGACACTATTAAACAGCTAACCGCCGCCGGAATCGATTTCCACTCACACATACATACATACACACATACACACACAGATAATAATAATAATAATGCGATGATGTATCCGACGCGGCCGGTCGCTGTCGACGGACAACGGTTTTTAAGGGCGCGCGCGCCGCCGCCGCCGTCACTTTCTACCCCCTTCCACCGCGACCACGCCTGCCGTCCAATCGCCGCCCCGGGCCACTCCCCCTTCGACGAGTTTTTCGCGCCCTCCCGGCCAACACTGCTCCGCCGACGGGGTCGCGGCTAAGGCAACAGCAGCACCAGAAGCAGCCGCAGTCGACTATCGTTCAAGTGGGTTGCTCGTCGACGACCACTGCACCGACGACCCTCATCGCGTCTCGAGTGTCCGACGCGAAGACCGCGTCTCTCTACGATTCTCGACAGCTCTCGTCCGCGACCGTTGTGTACGATTATTATAATAATTATTACTGTTTACTATTATTATTATTATTATTATTAGCACAACTATAGCACATAACCACCGCAAACGTGATCTATGTACGCGAGTGTGTGTTATAATAATATTGTCTTTAAGTCGATTTCATGTACGTGATAAAAATCGCCCGCGGTGTTCACGGATAATAAGATTTTTTTTCTAATAAAACGATTTTTATTTTAACATAAACCGCGAGATCGTTCTCGCCCGCGGACCGCCGGGCACGTGCGACGCTGCCCCGGTCTCTCGATCACAACACGTTACAATATAATACTAATACTACCTATTTTTTATTCGTATATTACGTTATATACGCCTAAAACGCAAGTGCGACTATATTTTGCACGCGACCGCGCTCGCCAATCATGTCTGACAGCGAAAGCCCAAAACCCGCGGAAGAGGTGCTCCTGCACCATCACCATCACCACCACCCGAGGATACCGCCGTCGCTGCTCGCGTGGTGCCCGGCCATCATGCCACCCTGGTGCTCGCTGCTGCCGGCCGCCTGGTGCAATCCGGCCGCCCTCAGGTCCGCTTTCCCGGGGTCAGTATATTATATTGTTGTTACTGTCGCACAAGTTAGATAGGTACCTAAAAAACCTACAAACGTATATAGGTATCACAATATTAGTATTTTAATTTTACATCGCATGTTCGTAATGGACGATGGTGTACTTACACGGTAACCCTCCCCCACGTAACCAACGTATACTGCACTTTTACAGGGTTTTCTGTATAGAAATTTATACCGATACGAGCAGTATTATATGTATATATAGGTATCTATAATGAAATATGTGTAAATACAATACGTATCAAATAGGCATATCACCGGTATTCATATTTCGGCCTTCGTTGTTAGATTAACGATATTACCTATAAAATAACATATGAATGACTTGTTATATACCCCGCAAATTTTAACACACAAGACGTCGTGTATATCCGGTATATGTGATATATATTTGCTACCGTAATGATTGCGCCGTATTTAACCTTTCAACATTAAAATACCAGTTTATACAAATTTGTTGTATCCTAAATATTGTGTTTATAATTTGAGTAGGTATACAAAAATAATAATCAGAACAGCCGATGCATAATTATGAAAACAAATATTATTTCAGAACAATTATTATTAGATCACACGCACAACGTATTACGAGTATATAATACATTAATACATTATAACAGATATTATATGTAGATAATTAAAAAAAGACAAATATATTTTATTCCAATAGATAAAACTGAAATTCATTATTATGACTCAAAAAAAAAAAAATGATTTTATAATAAAAAAAATCCAAGAAGTTTTATCATTATTTCTGTAAACGAATAATTTGTCTAAAATATTTTCAAAAAAAGTAGGTAATTTGCTGTTAACTAACACTAAATATTACTCTGCCTAAAAATTATTTATTTACAAATTATTATTGCAATATAAAGTCGAATTATTGAAATGTGTTGGGTAATGGGTTTTACAAGAAACTGATTTTTATCTAATTTTATATCATTCGCTTAAAGCTAACAACTGCTCTTTATTTGCTTTTAATTTGTTCGTAAGGGGATGGACTAAACGATTTGGGGAGGAAATCGTTTATTCCTTCCCTAAACACACGCCACGTTAATTTAATATCAACAATTAAAACGATACGTAAATACACATTATATTATACGATCAAGTAATTTTATTGATGTGGTCGGGTATTGCAGTCTCGCGATGATAATATAATTATAATTTTAGTACCATATGTAATTTATCTATAATATTAACATACAATCTAATTCAGAGTGGTTTTGTAGGTATTTTTTGCCGAAAAATACAAAAACCATTGAAGGGTTCATCCTATGGCCCACGCTCTATGTCCCCCACATAATTGAACTTACATATTTTGGTCTTTTATTGTTATTGTCATTAATATTAAATAAACTTTAGAGTACCGAATGAACTATATATGAATTAATATGAATATATATAATTTATACTACATATGAATTAATAAATTTGTAATATTCGTAAATAATGATCGAAGTAATAGGTGAAAAGGATGAACTAAAAAAATTAATTAATTGTAAACCATTCAACTACACAACGAAAGAAAAATATTATCAAATACATCATGCAATTATATACGGCTTTTATTTTTTTCTTTCAGTGATCAATAATTATCAATATATTTTTAGTCACCATTTATAAATTAACAATAATAATATATACAATATACATACTAGGTACTGTACTATAGTTTTTATTTTAAATTGTAATATAATAGCGGTGTACTTACCTATATATATATTATATATATATTATATTATATTAGTTATTCAAAATTTAAAATAAGTATATTTTTCACCAAGGGCGTTATCTCTATAGGATATACAACAACTATAGAGATACCAAATATTTATTGCAAATGTCAATCGTGAAATTAATATAATGCATAATGCAAAGCGTTCGTTCTCAAATCATTATTTGCTGTTTTTATGCGTTTTTAGACTTGCAGTATAGCCTTTTTATGTATGGCCACAATCTTCTCCAAAAATTAAAAAGCAAAACGCATGTCAGTATTAATTATTATAATATCATAAATCTCTTGGTGTCCTATATAATAAGGATTTTTTTTTGTCGATGACCTAATCATGTATTCGGCGAATTTATGTGCAGACTGCGTTTAGGGTTATATTGGTATAAAACGCATACGGCACGACTTTGGGGTACAAGTGTACAACTCACCGTTGGTAAAATATTCAATTAGTTCATGTCCAAATATTTCGGTATGAGTTGGCGCCACATATGTAGCCGGTGTATGATACATATTTCCATCGTAATATAAACGCCGTATCACCCATCGATCTGATATGAAATACGTAAAAGTGTAAAACATTATGTTATTATATTATTATTATTATATATCATCTGCAGTGGATTACTGACGAAAAACAGTGTTTTAAAACAACGAGTGACGACGCACGTGTCGAGTACATAATATATGGGCACATTAAGGAACGAAAATATATAACAGCCAATAGCTGGTAATATAAAATATTATTATATTATGTTATGCACACATTTCGTCGACTTAAAATTTATGGCGAGAAAAGGAAAAACGTTAAAAATCCGTGTGTATTAAAAACGGACTAAGATCGAAAATATTTTATTTTATTTTTAAAAACCGGTAACGGCGCGATTATTTCACATTATGTTTCTATAATATACCAACCCAGAGTACCTACCTAGGTAATGGCTGAGGGGACAATCGAACGGCGAAGCGGATGGGTCGGGGCGTGGCGGTGTCGTAAAATAATAGCTTTTAGTGCATCTCACACACGCGCGCACACCAACAACAACATAATAATAATAATATATGTGATACATTTATTATAATACATATTAACATCATGAACATCGTATATATATATCGGTCGAGCTCGATCGGCGGTTGCAGTCGGTTTAGTAATAATAATAATAAATGTATACCTATACATATATATATAGACGTTATACGACGACGTGTCGGCGGCGGTCCGTTTGTACGATGATGATAATAATAATATGTACCGGCTATACCTATAATGTTATACCGTTTTATTGGTGCCGCCGATCCGCGCGCTAAGGCGATATATTATACATATTATATTATTATTATATTCGTGGAGCAAACGCGCGCGCGAACGGGTCCGGTACGTGACTTTGAATAAATTTCGGCAATATTGCTGCCGCCGCTCTCCAAGTATTATATTATTATTATTATATAGGTACGGTCGTAAATACGACGCCGCCACCGCGGTGTATGTTAATTTTAGTGCAGCCCGGTTTTACGCACTCAGAGTGGACGATGCTTACATAGGTATAGCGTCTCCGTCGCGCCCGATGTATTATTTAAACGGGAGCCGAGGACCAAGTCTCCCCTAAGCCGATTCTACCTCTGTATCGGCATTTCTGTCATTTCGTTATAATATTATATCTCTTGCAGCAAAATCCGATTTCAGCACATTAATATAATATTATAATTTATAAAGTATAATAATATTATGTAGATTGTAGGTACTTGTCATTTCTTAGTCTTCGGCAGACTACCACTTACTCACAGAGAGAGTGTTGTGTACTCGAGTAGATTTTACGGTTGTTTAATACAGTCAATCATTTGGGGACAGAATATATTACCTATACTTAGGTCCACCTATACTACCTACAAATTATCCTCCTCAGAAGTGACGCGTACTTACACCTCGTATGCTGTGTCCATTACTTTAGTATTGTACACTATAGATGCCCGTGCTAGGAAACGCGGTATTATAGTAAAATATTATTATGTACGACATAATTACGAAATACAGATACCTATATTGTATATACTATATAGGACGGTAGAATATCTATACTGTATCCGACGGAAAACTTGATTTTTAATTCAATTTACCGTCGTACAGTTCGGGAACCCGTCGTTCAACATCGACACGTAGGGTTTTAGACCGTGTGGGCATAATATTCTGATGTACAGCGCCTTTTGGAGACGCTTTTGGCGAGAGCCACGGATACCTACCTACCGTATATATTTTATACGTCATGCACCGTCTCGCCGCGGCGTTGCACGGACACACATAATAATATTATAATACTCTGTACACGCAGTTTCGAGTGTGTGGGTGTATAGAGCGGCGTACAATAATATTACAATGATAACAATAATAATATAATCACAACAGGTGTCGTTTCCACTTCACCGTCGACGGAGAGGTGATAGGAGGGGAGGGGGGCACACAGGAAGAACGTGCTCGATTGGAATTCCCGAGGATTTTCCGACGACCGAAATTACCCGGTGTCATCGGAACAGAAGGGTACTTACACACGCACGCACGCACGCACACGTACATTTATTATATGCTCTTTGATGTATCACTCGCGGTTCGATTGTATACAACTCACCGCTACCGCGATTTAAACATATTGTAATATACCTATATATTATTGTTTTTGGGAATCGCGCGTGGGCCGAAGTCGAGTGTGAGTACCTATATAATATAATAGGTGGTATCTGCCTACCTACCTAGGTACGTGTACATACCTGATAATGTGTCCAGTGTACGGTACTCGTGTCGTATTTATAATGAAAACATTGCTTTCGTATCCGTCCAACAGTCGTCGTCTTATTATACTCGCTGCCCGCGGCATACAACACTTTACACTTTACACGCAGATATCGGCTATACCTATATGATATATCTCCAATATCGCGTACCCTCCTCATGACTACAAGGACCAGCTGTCGTACGAGTTCTAAGTTCTACTGAATCCTTCGTATAGACTGTACAGGAATGACGTAATAGTTTTGGTATAGGTAAGCGATTTGTAAGCTGGGACTTCAAAGTAACCATATAGATGCCCCACGTATTTTAGAACGACTCGGCCACCCGGTTATACCAAATAGAAACAGCTAGGTGACGCCCATTGCATTGTATTATACTTTGTACATCGACTATTTTCACTGTCTTTAAGTTTTTTTTTATTTATTTTGTTAATTATCTTGTTTTTTATATTATATGTATATGTAATTGTTATTTTAACCAAGAACCGTTTGCCGTTCAACATAAATCGGGTCGCATGAAAAATGTATTAATTTAATGGTTCAATAAAATGTAATGGAAAAATTATGGGCCACTAAATCATGTTTAAGCGATTATTACTATTGATTACTATTGATTTAAGGGATCGTTACTATTGATTACCTCACTATTGATTCGTTAAATTTTAAGTGATTGTTCATGCAACCCTGCATTAATATAATAATAATATTGTTTATAATATATTATGTCCCCGACCCTCTCAAGTTTTTGGTCCCCAGCCCACAGGGTATGATATACGCATATACCCCGTGAGCACGCCTATAATATAGCCGTTTTTCGAGCAATAGCCATATTTTATTATATTATAATAGTAATAATTATCATGGTAAAGTTTATTTAACAGTTTTTTTTTTTGTGTTGCAGACTTTTGGACAGTATAAAAATGCCGAGCAGTCAAACGCGACCGTCCGGTTTCCACATATGCGATATACTGGACTTGAACGACGGCAAAGTCAACTCCACCGACAACGCGAACACGACTCTGAGTTCCCATATCAACGGTAAGATTCTTAAAATGTACGACCTGCAGATACAACTGCAGTGTTAAATATTTTATATTATCGTCGGTCTCGTATCGGATATATTAACTCGACTTATCCGCACCTCGCGTGTATTGTATACAGATTCGCGAGTAAAGAAAACCTTTTTATCGTTTTTTTTTATTTGTTTGTTTGTTTTTGACAGCTCCGGACGTGCACAACGTGAGCACGGGCTTCCAGTTTCCCAGTGTCCTGCAATCTTCCGCCGACCTGTTACACCACTGGCCCACGTCGCTCACCGAACTCAGAGGTAAGAACGAAATAAAATATCCGCATATCACAGTAATTCAGTTTAATGTTTATAATACCGTGGACTAGGTGTATAATATAATTACAACGTCTAAAAATGCTGATTTTATTATATATTTCGTGCGATTTTTACGTCATCGATATGACAAAACCTACCATGTAAAAATTTGATTATGCCTACGATTGGCGGTGATATGGATGTAGGTACCTACCTATATTATATTATCATACGCACTTCTCGAACCTATACCTACGTATATAGACAATATATAGAGACCGAGTGCCGACGACAATAGACACCAACACTCGACAGTGTATAATGTAATACACTACCTATGTAATGTAATACTATGTCTCTACATGAAATTATGATAATAATAATAATAATAAAATATTACGTACAGGCCGAGTGCCGCTGCAGCGGTATAGGTATATTATATATTGTATGGGTACCTACGCACTATGTCGCGTCCTAATAATGGCGGTCGGACGGACGTTAAAATTTAAACCCGTTATAATATTATACCGTCCCCGATGGAGAGCTCGCGAAAAGGGCGGCGGCGGTGGCGGCTTTGTCGGGAGGGGACGGTGTGGCGCGCGAGGAGGTGTATACAAATTAAATGCATAGGCTCCCCCGTCGTCGTCGTATCGTACTCACCCCGGATGTATTATACGTGTACGTATATATATACGCGCTTATATATTATATAATATACGCGAGACTCGTGTACCCAAAGCTCCCGGTCGCCTCTAAGTGGATTAAAACGCGCTCCCTCCCGGTGCGAGCAACAGATTTACAGCGGATTTTCCCCGCCGTTTAGCGCGCCGCAGCCGACAATGGTTTTTATTAAAAACCCAAGTATATCATATACGTATACACTTGCGTGCGTGCGTGTGGGTGTGTGCGTGTGTGTGTGTGTGTGTTTGTGTGTACACAATATATATATATATACGCCGAGGGCTTATTGTGTACATGTGGGCTGTAGTGCTCTCTAGTTTTTCGACCGTTATTATCGAACGCGGCTCGCTCGCTCTTTACGCGGTGAAACTCCAAACGGCCCGCGGTGTTCGCGATGATATACCCGGCGGGTTTTGGAGAAAATAGAATATCAGACGTGCCAGTATTATTATTACCTAAACACATATATTATATATTATGTCATGAAGCTTTCCGAGACCGTACACGATGCCATATTAACATGGCAGTTTCCAATATACATAAAACAAGAAAACCACATCCTAGTTTCGATATAAACCGTTCCATATTATTATATAGTTGTACCTAATATTAAAATGTTTCACGATTTCCGAATCGATTCCCGGACAACCGATCAACGTCAAGGATTTTCACTAGAATAAAATGTTTTAACCGAATACCTATAATTATAAGTGTATGCGTAAGTTGTAGTTGAAGTTAGACACTCCATAATATACACCTACT
This sequence comes from Metopolophium dirhodum, assembly GCF_019925205.1. Taxonomy (NCBI): domain Eukaryota; kingdom Metazoa; phylum Arthropoda; class Insecta; order Hemiptera; family Aphididae; genus Metopolophium; species Metopolophium dirhodum. The sequence goes on along the minus strand of NC_083567.1, from coordinate 13,444,986 downwards.
CGTAGATACTCCAGTATAGTGTAAGATGGCAATTATAGTTACCAACGATATTTTAACGTCGGAACTCAGTGGCGTAACTTGGTTTAATTTTTTCGGGGTAGGGGACAAAATAAATTTATTTATCTATTTTGTCTAAAAGTATAATAGGAGAGCAAATCACACTTTTCTACCTCTCTGAAAATTTACCAATAATTACGTCGCTTGTAAACAGTACATTATATATAGCAGTTCTTAAAGTTATTTTTATTGAAAATATAGCAATAGTTACTAGTCTAAACACTCTAAACTGTGAAGGTCTAAAGTCTTGAAAAATACAATAGAGCAACAGGCAATTACCTAGAATAGGACGGCAACCAGTTGGTCAATAATGATTAAAGATAAATTGTAAATATCAGTATAACACCCTATGCCCCATGGTCATTTAACTAGAATTTAGTATTCACGAGTAGTATTTTTAGTATTTACTATTTACTACTTACTAGTTAGTAGTTAACTGTACAAGAATTTAAAGGATTCGTCGCTAAAAACTAAAAAGTAAAAACCCGGATGGTTACACATATTGTTAGGTATATAGTATATACTATATACCTATGCGCGGGTATACGAGTGTGTGTCTAAAAACGAACGGGCAGCACCGATTCGGACATTTCGAGTCCTTTTCCCTTTTTTCTCCAGATTAAACGCTAACTATATTTTATCGTCGCCTGCTGGTCAAAATCGGCGAACAGCTGCAGCTGTGGTATCGTAACTCATCGCAACTCAGCGACTATATTCCAAAAATTCGGCGTTTTCTAACGAGCGGGCGTATCGCAGCGCACAATTATATTATAATAATACTAATGCATAATAACATTATAACGACGATAATCGTCGCCGTCGCGTCTTATCGGCGAAAAGATGTGGCAAACAAAAAAAACGTAATATGTACGGTGTGACATTCCGTTATTGTGTAAGTAATATAACGTCAGAACGGATATTCTACGAGTCAGTATTGTAACTTATAGGACGTACACCGCACGTACCGAACGAACTGCAATTTGAAGAAAACTATACGGCGGTTGGCTTTTGTGCGTTCCTGACAAATAACATATATTATTATCATTATTACTGTTGTTGTCGTTGTTGTTAACATACAATATATTATTATTATTATATTACGCCGAGCACAATGCTAATGCGGTAAACTCGCGCGGCCGTGTAATAATTTAAACAGATTGTCCGGCCGCCCGCGAGTCTGTCGCGAGCGCGAGCGCGCGCCCACCGCGCCCAAATACGTTTCGTATGACGTTTTAAAAACTCGTGTCGAACATCTGCGACACGATAATGTCATACATCATATTATACCTAACATATTATGCCATTATACAATACGCGCGTATCATCGGTGTGAGATAGGTGTGTGTATGAATGTATTTTATTGTAATATTATACACGCGCGCTCGGGCGAGAGACAGAGGAGAAGTGTGAGAGAGACAGAGAAAGAGAGAGTTGACGAGAGGGAGAGAGAGAGAGTGACCGAGAGACGATCGGCTCGAATGTGCGTGCGATGCGGTGTGTACAAAACTGGGTGGAGTTTGGCGACAAAAGGGCGTGACACGACGGCCGTTCAAAGGTGACCATTGTGCGAATTACACGGGGGCTTAGACGCACAAAAAGAAGAAAAAAATTATATATATGATATTATATAAAATCTCCGCGCGGGGAAGTACACACCATGTACGCAATACGCGTTTTTATAATATGGGGGACGGTTTGGGGTATTTTTTTTAAACTAAACAACATCAATAGGTACATGGATAATCTGACGACGGTCTCGTGTATATGATATATATAATAATATGTACATACATGTTATAACAAAAGAACGGACAAAATGGTTGCTGGCGGCCCCCGTCTGCTATTCACATATTATTTATTATATTATTATAGGTAGAGGCGCGCATACCGCGTCACGTCATATATAATATAATAAAATATATAGGAACATCAATTGTTTCGCCCTACCACACGTACGCCGTCTATACATAATATAATATAACATATGAAATTACAATATAATAATATACAGAGAAAGAGAGCTGCGAGAAGACGAGGAGGCGCGAGGAACTTAAGAAAAACGATCGACACGGGATTGTATTATATAATAGTAATAATAACAAAATAATACGCGTATTACATATTACCTCTATATGCGATCGGAATGATATTATAGAGACCGGTCGCGGCAGATGCGCTGCGACAGGAATCACGGTGACAATACGATTGGCGTGTAAACGATTAGTGTTTAACGACTTTTCCGTTGTACGAATGACAGTGCACACGCTGCTACTGTAGGGGTGGCTGTTAAGGGGATCCGGCGTGTAACCGATACCGTGGTTAAGTGGAGACCCGCGATGATCGTAATGTATACTGCAGTCTCTTCTACGATGTACCTATGTATATTAATAATAATTTAGCGACGCGCGTTGTTCTCGCCATCGTATATACACTTACGTGTTTCGTATCCGGTTTATGTATTAAAACCAGCTCATTTAAGGTGTTGATGGGCAGCCATCGTGCTATTAATATAATCTAGGTCCCGATAGGAGCCACCAAATTTGCTTAGCCTAAGTTATCCAAAAATTATCAAAATTTGGAATCAACCCAAACTCTGGTAGAATCGAACCACTTTGAGTCGTCTCGAACATCCTATACTAATACACAATAATAAGCAGCGAGTTAAAAACAAATAACTACAAATGTTTAAAATCTTTGTAACTGTTTCGAAACATAACATGGATACAATATTATATAGTATACACATCGAAGTTCTTTCGAAATCGAACCGAAATAATCGGCGCCGTTAACGTATTTTTTGAAGAGCGGAAACCCAGGATAAGAGTAAAATTGTTTTGTGTTTTTATTTTTCGAAATTTACTTTTTCAAATATTAATGTTCTATGATTATAATTACAATTGCCTAATTTTTATTATATTTTAGAGTAAAAGAGTTTTGTTCCCCGCTGTTGTTGCTATCAATAATACACTATAATAAGCATGATACAAAAATATAATATACCTACCTAATAACCGTATTTTTGGTTTACTATACAACATGCGTACGATATTAACGAACAGGGTGGTGTTTTTTGTGTTTTAGGGTTCGGATTGAGCCACCACGGGGCTCAGCAAGCCAGCCCGGACAGCACGTCTCCCGGAGTGACGGACCTGACTGACACGTCGAGCACGCCCAGCGCACTGGCGGCCGACACTTCGAACGCGAACGCGAACGGTGGCGCGGTCGGCGGGCCCGGTTCCGGGACTGGCGCCGGCGCCAAGGACGAACCGTCTGAGGCGGACGGCGACGAGATGGACGACGATTTCGACGACGAGTCGGGCGCCGCGGGCGGCGAACACGACCGGTCCGGTTCGTCCGGCGCCGGCGGTCACCCATCCGACGTAAACGGAGCCGGCAGCGGCGGGGCTGGGGCGGTGCACAAGAAACGCAAGCGCCGTGTCCTGTTCAGCAAGGCACAGACGTACGAGCTGGAGCGCAGGTTCCGGCAACAACGGTATCTGTCGGCTCCCGAACGCGAACACTTGGCCTCAATCATCCGGCTGACTCCCACGCAGGTTTGTTTTTCATATTTCGTATTAAATAATAATATTATAAGCGCGTATCAACGTCATAATATATATAATATTAGGCATTTATGATTGACATTTGTATTATTAGTGCGTACGGTAACTGTAGTTAGAGAAAGGACTTTCGCGCATTTCCATATTTTTTCCGATTAATTATATCACATTATGTCGATGACGGGTAGGTAGTGTATAAGTACAAAACAAAATTCACATCGTATGTGCTCAAGTACTGATTGGGTTTAGAGGTCATATTTTGATTTTTTTTTTTTGTGCATATTATTTTGAATGTATGTTGAAAACCACACACTTCCACAAATATTTTATCGTTAATCATAAACTGTGTAATTGTCATATTACATTGTTAAAAATAAATATCTATAGTATGATTTAGATGCCTAATTAAAATAAATATAATACACGATTTTTGAAACCAATTACCTAGTCATAATTTTAATTTTTTTATTATCCTAGAACTTTAAGGATTATTTTAAAATTAAGACCTTATAAGTATATTCAAATTTATAAATGATTAAGATTTTTCCAATACAGTTTAATACCATCACCTTATGCTCGCTATAGTCTTGAAAAAATATAACATTCATGGATTATATTATTATAATAGCCAATGTAAACCTGACAGTATAATTTATTCTTCTGCGTTCTGCGACAATAAATATTAATATTGTCAGTTACGGTGGTTATTTTGTTTATAAATACTTAGCGAAAATACCGTGTGCAAGTAATACTATAAGCAAACTTACCGTATAATATGTGATCAGTTACTGCCTTTATGCTTAGTATCCATTCTATATTTAAAAAATACGTATATGCATAATCACGTTCATTATAAGATCTATTGCAAGTATGGCATTAATGCTAAGAATAAAAAAATTCACATTAAAATAATTAATATTTTGATATAATAAACTCATTTTTACATTTTGTCACTTATTGCCTTTCGGCTAACGATGGAAATTAAATAATCATGTAATATAATTTTATTTCCTCATAACAATATTATAAAATATCAAAAACTAGTCGCACAGACCCGAGACCGCATGTTGCATATTTTATGATACATAAAATGGCGTTAAATTCGTTCCGTTTTTCGTAAACTGTTTATAGCAAATAGGCAACATTTTGTGATGCTGCATGCTGAAAAATTCTATTAGATTTATATTATACGCGTATGTGACGAAAGTCACGCGGGAACGGTGATTTTTGTACGTCGTTGTGAAAACGATAAGGGGTGCACAACGGAAAACTGCAGAGGGTAACACCGAACTGGTATTTAAGCGGGCACACACCCTCATATTGTTTTGAGATTTTTATTCGAAAAGGCCTCTTATAGCATCAGCATAATTTCAGTGTTCGATAACTCCATCCAATACGTCTAGGTTGCACGAAATCAATAATAATATATTATATATTGTCTGATATTTTTTCCCTTTTTCGTCCTATACCCTGATCAAAATTGCATAATACATTTATAAAATACATATATGAATATAAAATCTTATGATCGAAAAGTTTGGTCTCATATGTCTCACGAACAGAGTTCAAAAATATGCATATGGGGTACTATTAGTAGTAGGTATAAGTACCTAACTGAGTTATATATAGTGTATATATACCTATACCCAACAATATTATATACACGTATAGTATACCATCCGCTGTGCAGCCGGACTGACTTTCCCATGTATTGTTTCAGGTGAAAATCTGGTTCCAGAACCACAGGTACAAGACGAAACGGGCGCAACAGGAGAAGGGCATGCACGTGGAACATCACGCGGCGGCCGCGGCCAACGCTCTGTCCTCGCCGAGGCGGGTCGCCGTGCCCGTGCTGGTCCGGGACGGCAAGCCGTGCACCAACCAGCAGCCTGGCGCCGGCGGCAAGGCCGAACAGATGGTGCTGCCGTCGTACTCGCATCCGCTGATGCACGGCCAGACGCCCAGAACGTGGTGGTAGTTGATGATGATGCATACCACGACCGCGGTATATAATAATATATTATAGTGTGTGGTCATCGCGACCGCCAGTATTGTCTTCCTATGTAATAATAATGATTATGTGTATCGTATAATATAGGTTATAATATTATGTCCAACAACCTATTTTAGGTAGGTACCTACCTGTCAAAAAAAAATGTATATCTTCCGACCGCCAATATTATATTATACACCTATTACATATTATATCATAATTTAATATTATTGTGTGTAAAATATTCGAATACGCGAACTCGGGGTTGGCCAAGTGACGAGTGACGATACGATACCTATTGAAAAGCTGATCGATGTGTAATATATATATATGATATTCTTACCGTTCGCGTGTGGATATCACATCCACATTATTATTATAATATTGTAATCACGATATCGATTGTACGAAAATATTACTATTATGCAAGTGACGTGCCTCGACTGCGGTGAATTCTTGATTTGTATACTATTATAGGTATATTATTATACATTTATAAACAGGGCGTTTAATTAGGAAAGCCATGGGACTTTGCGAATCGAATATGAGAATAAAACAAAAACAAATCTGATTTACTTAATAAATTGTCCAATATATATATTTTACACAACATATATGTACATTCGTTATACCTCGGCTAATAATAATAATTATAATTAAAATAATATAATATTATGAGGCATTAATGTGTTTAAATAGATTTCTTCGGTCCCTATCGTTAGCGCGGTTTCATTCGGAAGTTAGCGGCGATCACGCGCTGCGACTGTGTCCCCCCTCCCTCGTTTTTTTAAAATAAATATTTATATTATAATTATTATTAACGATATTTTATCGATCAAAAATACAGTAGAGCATAGCGTACGCATGTATATTAATAATATTATTCGGAAATAAATAATAAATTTATAAAATGTCCATTTGTAAAATATTAAAAAAAATTCTTAGACTAATTGTATTATTATCATTATATTATATTATTATTTATTTATTATTATTATTATTATTATTATTATTATTATATTACTTTAATAAGAGTTTAAAAAAAACAAAAGACTAGTCATTACGTGTATTTTATTTGTTTATATATTTTTATTGTTAGAACGTTATATACGCGCCCATGGGTTGCATATTGTAATTTTTGTAATTTTTAAGTTGTACATAGGCAAAATCGAAAAACACATAATTATTATGTTTGTTGAAAAATGTTATTCGAAATACAAAACAAATACGAATGTATGAAAAAATTTACTTGATCATTATATAGATAAATAAATAATTGTTACGATATATATATAATATACCAATCGTGTAGTGATTTATTTCGACTATATATCCCAACAAATAACGACGTTACAGATTTCGCTCCGCGGAAATGTGTTCGATTCGATGATCAGTACGGATGATACTCGTCGATCCTTAGGGGTGCAGGGTCTAATGAGCTGGGGCTTGGGCTGGAGCTAAGGCTTTTTTGGGAAAGAAAAATTGGATCGCCCGCAATGGGTCCAGTCGCAGGTCTACGCGTATACCCGCGGGTCACCGAAAACGCGGTAGCGGTATGGAAACCGCGTTTGTGGTACAAAATTAACTCGCGCGGTACCACGAATAATCATAATGATATTTTGACTTAGGACGTCTCGTGCACAGTATTGTTTTCACATCGATGGTGATGGCGGCAGACGAAACACACAACGACGATGATAATAATGTGACGCAATAACCAAACGGGTAATATAATGTGATATAATTATTATTATTATCACTACAATATCACTATTATAATTTTATATGGAAAAGAGCGCCGCGGCCTCGCCTTGTTGACAAATCTGCACGCCTTTTTATCGATCGGTTTGTACACACACACACACAAACCGTAACATATTATTTTGTTATGACTTATATATATAATATTATATCCTATGTGCCTTATGCCTATACGTATATTATAGATAAAAAATGTAATATAGACGAACGATGTAGAGGTGTAATACCTACACCTGCGATGACGTAGACGCGCGATGTTATATTTTATTATTGTATATAATATAATATAATATTGTTATAGTGAAACGAAGAAAAAACCAATAATAATAATTATTATTATTATTATTACCGATGCGTGTGTTTGCGTTACGGATACCGCCGAGTCGGCCGTGCTCGTTATTATTTGTACGCGTTTATACGACGGCGACGATTTCGTGCGCGATCGGACGATTTTTCACGTTCATAAAAAATTAAAAAATATTAATATATATACACACGTATCATAACCGATTTCTCTTATCTGACACGACCGCGTTATCACAGGCAAACAAAACCGTGTCAATAAAATAGCGCCGCCGCAGCTCGTATATCATAATGTACGATGTATAGGTATATATGTACCTACCTGTTATGCGTGCGTGTAATATTATTATTGTACAATATAAATGATTTGTATAATATTTGTTCGGAAAAATATATCGATCACTGTTTAAACACGTTCGATCTAGGATCGACGCACGTGCGTCAGACGTGTCGCCGATGCCGCCTCAGATTATCTGTGACAGATATTAAACTATGTATATAGCTTATACATGGTAGGCACCCGATATTATACTTGCTGCCAAGTCTTGTAAAATAGTTACTTTTTAAAAGTGTTCAAGTATACAGATATAGATACTTACTATTACTTTGAAAAGTATTGAAAATACTTATTTGAATATGCTCGGTGAAAAAAGTCATTGAGTTGACAAAAATACAAATACCTATATACTTTAAAAAAGTATGTGTACGATATACTTTAAATTTTTTCATAAAGACATTCACCATAAAATGTCCATCTGATTTTTTTGTCAAACTATTGGAACTATCGATCAAACATAATATTCACAGTAAAAAAAATATATTATTATAATATTTTTAAATTTTATTTCAAGTTTTTATAATAGAAAATATATAAAATAATTACAATAAATATTTGATTTTAAATGCAGATACTTTGAGAAAGTATTTAAAATACTTATTTGAGTACTTAAAAAGTATTCGAATACTTTTACACGAATAATTTTACTCAAGTAGGTACTTTACAAGTTCACACGCTCGCTTCATGATATTATATCTATATAATATAAGTTACCTATATATTGTATTAATTTATTATGGTATATAATATCGCCGTCGACGCGGATTTCGATCGGATAGCAATTGTTGCTGAAAATCCAAAGGCATAAATCGAGCCATTATTATTTTACAATATTGTCACGACCAATGCGTTCGGTGATGGCAAATTTTTGGCTATGGCGAATTTTTTATTGGCCATCGTACCCAAAAGTATAGGTAGCGTATAGTATATCATAACTATTAAACACATTTATTAATTATTCGGTATTATATCGTCAAGTATTTAAAAAAAAGTACAATATATTCGTTAACTAACTTTTAGTGATGTTTCATTTCCAATCATTAGACTCTACTGCTCATTGGGGGGGGGGGGGGGGGGGGCTAATGCGTTTATAGACACCAAAAACTGCTCATACAACTACATTTCCCAGGTAATTTTTAAAATGCCTTGAACTGCTGCAGCTAATGACTAAAATGTATCGTTTGTATTACAGAATTTCCGTAGTTTATTAGGAATCATTATAGGTAGGTGGTTATTATAAACCTGAGAATTCGGTACTTATTTAAATTTTCTAAATTATCGTGGCTAATGTTAAATAGTAAGATTTAAGTAGTTACCTATTCCTATGCAATGTGTATGCTATTATAACCTTCGATTAGAGATAGTCTGAGATTGACTGGCTAGTCCCGTAAGTATTACCAGACCTACAACAAAATTCGACGGTATATAGGTACAAAAGGAGATAACTCTTCAAGAATCGGTGGGTATAGTCTAGACGTCTGGCCCAGATGTATTAAAAAAATTATGTGTAAGGTAGTAAGCCTAATAAGTGTGCTTTGCCGTGCTAGTAATAAAACATGCACTTAACTCAAAATGCCACAGACAGTAGTTTGCCACTCATCTTTATTTTTATTTTGTCGAAAAAGCACTGATCATACTAATACTAATCAAAATGTATAAATAAATTATTAAAAATATTTGTATCATTTCCTACATTAATTATAGGCAAAGTAAAAAATAACGAATCAAATTATTTTTAGGGACTTAGGACTGATGGTGCTGTCACCACCGATTGCCCCCTAGTATTACACCCAAATGGTAGGTATTTACTACAACTTGATAAATTCTGATAATTAAATAACTAATAAATATAGATATAATAATCATTAATACTCGGAATTTTTTATTACAATAAGTATAATAAGTAACATAACATTGTTGTAAATAATATATTATGAAATAGACTAAAGACTAAGGAGTATAAAGATTGACCCAACATACGGAAGTCAAAATGAATGTCAATAAATTGACAATTTGCCACATAGCCTAGTACAATAAGGGAACACAAATTATTATCGGTAGTGTACTGTTATTTATTACTACATCAGTTTACCGATTTAACATGACATTGACTTCTTCTTTAATTTACCATCAGTTATTTAAAGCGATATCAAATATTATACAACATAATTGTATTTTGTAAATGATAATTTATTAATATGAAGCTACTTAAAATAAACGAAAGAGCAATAAAACACATTATATTCATTATAATATTATGTTTGTATATTATATATTATATTATACCAGCAAAATACAACTCATGGGGTGGGCAGGAAATATGCTTAACGCGTCGATTGCAATATTGTTTAACTTTGAGCATAATATTATTGTCCGTCTGTATAAAATAACATATTTTTTTTAATACCAAAATATTAATAATAAAACATCTGAAATTATAAAAAATATGTTATCTTATACAATAAGAATGTTTTTTTTCTCGTTAGATTTTCAAATAAATATTACATTTTATGATATATTTTGTATTTCCATAACTTAAAATAAAATGCAGGTATACCGTATATAAAATTATTATGAACCAATTTTTATGTGATAGAATTTTTGGAATAATTATAACGGTTTTTTTTTTAATGTTTTGATATTTATATTATTATATAGCAGCTTTATATTATAATATTGTTTATTTATGTCAAAAATCTTAAAAAAAAACATTTCACGTGTATTCAATGCGAATATTTGTTATTGGTTCGATTTTTATTGCGATCGAAGACAAACGCGGGACTCGTCTGGCCGTGTTAAACATTCTTCGTAATCGAAGTAAATATAATTTATATAATATGTATATTATAGGTACATACGATGGCGTAAGAAAAAAACGAAAGATAGCGAAAAAAAAAATTATAGAATACGGTTTTAAATAATAAACATTATATATATTGTATTTTTATAATCTTACATCTTACATACCTAATAAAATGATAACGCAATATCAACAAGCAAATATACCAATAACAAAGGTGCTTATTATACTCAATGTGTATATACGTAGATATCTATACATTCTACAGGTACCTGTAATAATAGTACCGTTATCCTGAAAAATTAATTAATATAATTCATATTATAATATATATCACCACACCTTCAATTATATAGTATCGTAGACCGTATTTACATTATAATATTTTCATCTCAAAGTGAAATATTTAAAAAAATATATATCCAACCAGGCAGTGCAATAAAATCAATTATTTGTTCAGGTAATTATTTCTATTAGAGGTGACAATCGCTAATCATGTGTATACATTATGTAATCACCAATTATTATTACTGCGCATATATGCACAACGAGTTCAATATTCGTTATAATATATTATGACATTAATTGTTATTAAAATATAAAAATAATGTTCGGCGAGTGATCATAAAAACCGATTTTCGTTTGTCGTGTAATAAAAAACACACCACTGCAGATTGTCAATTGGTCTTGAGTTAAACCACTGTAATGTAAAAAAAAATAAATAAACCTATCGTGAAGCTTTAAGAACCGCGGAGTCCTCCTGAGATGAGGAGCGCTTTAAAGTATAAATCTGAACAACCGTTATATGTTCAAAACCATTGTGATTATTGTACACCCAAACATAATTATTCGTCGTACGAGGCCCATTACTTATACATTTACTCGAAATCCGTATGCATATAACATAATATAATAGTTTAGCCGACACTTTAGATTGTAATATTAGTTTTGTTTATTGGAGTCATTGAAAAGTAATTCGCTCCCGAGTGCGGTGGGTACTCGGCAAAGCAGTAACGCAAGTTCAGCTCGTTTTACCCGCGCAGACATATTATTAATTATTATATTATTGATTATAAACTATAGTCAATGTTCGGAATTTCAAGTATTTGCATATTTTCTTGGAAGGTTCGTAATGAAATTCTGACGAGACATAAATTTGTTTCAAAACATTTTATTGCACAATTTTGTTATGTTTTTTTGCAGAAATTCACATATTTTTGATTTAAATGAACATATAATTAATTGCATGTTTTATTGATTTAACAAGAAAAACAAATTCGTATATACTATCTTAATAGGTAGTTGAAACAAAAAAAAAATTAAGAAACTGCCAAAGTAATATGTTACATATTATTATTGTTTGTCAAAATTAATTCACTTTAAGTTATTATAATTTATATTAGTACAATAATATATCACACTATGTAAGTGCCTATTTCTATGTTCATCCGCAACATAAGTATATTATATAATTGGAACAACAGTCACGTGACCTTAATAAGACAATACATAATAATTAATATTGATGTATTTAACGTAATTTATTTTGTTCCAATATATTTATAGGTACTTGTCTTGAAACAAACATTCTCAGCTTACGAATAAAATGGAATTAAAAATAGAGTTTCCGTTTAAAAGAGTAGAAAAACAATGATAAAGAATAATTTTCTTTGCAAAATCGTGAAATAATAGTTATGTATAGGTAATCGTATTGTAATTATTATTTAAACAATAGTTAAAAATTTTTTGAAAACAAAAAAGTGTTGACGACGAGTAAAATAATATTATACTAGTACTAGGTACATGGTATACATTTATAAATATAATAATACAATATCTATACCTACGTCATCGACCCGTGTTTTATGACGTAATATTATTATATCGTACAATATTACAATAATATGCTATTTCTTACCAGCTGTACAACCTGAATTTGACAGGGCAAAAATGAACAAATATAAAATACGGCCTTAGATGTTAGTTGTAGACATGGGTGTATCTTTATTTTCGTGTACCTCTGCTCACGGGAAAATCGATGTCGGCGTGCCTCGCTTGGGGAGCTACTTCGACCGAGATGGGCACCACAGGCAGATTTGGTATATTTTTTTAATGTGCTGAAAACTATACTCTCTACACTTTTCAGATATGATGTTCTTTTTTTCTATAAGAACAACCTGGGCAGTTTTCGTTAAAAATCTATCGATTAGTTTTTGAGTATACAAGCTACAAATATACATTAACTTACACTTATGTTATAGATGATAATATTATAAAAGTATCTTTTATTTCTGCAACCACTGGCAACCATATATTATATAAAAATTTTAGAATTTTATGAGGCAAAATTAAATTCCTGTGCGGGCCACACTATAACAATCTATTATATGGGCTGAAAAACGAAGCTATGAACAAGTCTTCCCGAGTGTCAAGGAATTTATGTGCAAAACTTGGTACCAATTGATTCAGTAGTTTCCAAGATTACCGAATACTAACAAATGCACAATCTTTTTATACATGAAGAATAGTTGATCCTGCCCGGCGTTGTCCATGACAAATAAATTAAATAATTCTTGTGGATTTACTCCTTCATAAACTCTGTTTGTACACTACACCGATTTTCAATACAGTAATTCGGGGTGTTTTGACCAAAAATAAAATACAGCTCTAAAATAATTAGGGATAATTGTCTATTTTTGGGAGGTATAAGTACATACATATAATATATATTATGTATAATATAGTATTATTACATAATAATAACAATTATAAAACAAAAAATGTAAAAAAGATAATATAAGCTTAGAATATATAACAATATTTGTATGATAATTAATAATTATATTAGTTTGTCCAATCCTAGAACTCCTCAAGGAAGGCGAATATGTTCGGTGTTGGAAGTTTACGACGTATCAAATCCAATCATAATAACTATTTTATTTTCTATAACCAATGGCCACCCTACATAAACAAATAAAAAATATTCGTTTTTCGTGAGCCACCAGCAAATCCCAGTGTGAGCCCTTCTTTAGAATGCCGATTTCAGAAAACCCTTTCTCAGTGCACCCCTATCCAGGTGGTACGGAGGTACCGTGCACATAATATCGATTCTCCAGCTATCGTATAATAATTTTGGCTGTACGTTAATCGGTCGGTGAAGACTTCTTCTTCCATAATAATATGTTCAGATATATAAATATAGCATAATGGCGGTGTGCTGCAGCGGGACGCGCACAATATGTGCTCCTCTATATTATGCTGCGGCGGCGGCGGCGGGGCTATCTGTAATATATTACGATATGGCAATAAAAATAACGCCACGATAAGACTATAAAATCATAATGTACATAATATCACATCATATTTTACCGGGGCTGTTGGTATATGATATACTATACGCGTATAATGCGACGACCATCAGTCATATATAAACGACAATAGTGTGTGTCCTCGCCACAGCACGCGAGTGTCGACCGACGTTCTTTGCGCGGCCAAACCACGGCACACACACACACACACACACATGACACACGTTTATGAAATCATGTAGTTTGTGTGTACATAGTGTGTCGGTTTAGTGGAGAGGAAACGGTCCGATAACTCGCGCGACACATCCGACGGGGCGCGATCTTTACCGCGAGGACGGCGGCATACGGTCAATCGTTCGTGCTTGAACGCGTCTCGCCGTATTATATATATATATATAATAATAATAATAATACATAATACGCGTTTGTGTCTGTATATAATATATATATATAATGTGCGTTCGCGTGTGGGAGGGACGACGGTCGCACCCTTTCACCGTCCCTCGTCGATAATATAATATAGTGATAACGCGTATGATACAAGTATACCGCACGTAAACTCGCGCGCCAAGAATATGGCCTGCTCGCGAATTCGGTGGCTTCGCACGCGACCGCGCACCGACCATGACTGGCCGATATTTCCGAACTCGCCGCGCGACGACGCCCTATAAAACGCGGTATATAGGTATATTATATCATATTATTATACCGATAACCCGGTTCCGCGGGTAACATATTAAACCTACGACGGGGTCGCCGGGACTTCCGGACAAAAGCGCGTTCGCATGACGCAGACGCGCGCTGCACCGCGCTTGTATATATTATTATTTTATCGTCGGAACCGCATCTCAGCCGGTTTCGGTTTCTCGGCGAATCAGCACAACGTACCGATCCCGATGCCGGTTAATGCCCCGTCCGGCACTATGTTATAGACCGTAATAAATATTTATCGTATGAATTTTTTTTTTTTCATATACCTACCTATGTAAAGACGTACACAAACCTTTTTATATGTATAAGTTATCCATAATTTTTTTTTTTTATTATTATCAATTTGTTTCGACAACAAAGGTTATTAGCGCATAGACTTGTTAACATTTTTTTTTTTTTTTTTTAATAGGTTCAATTCAATAGGTTTATATGAGTTAGGAATCATACACTTAAAATACTAAACGAACAAGTGTTAAGGGACTTACTACTTATTAGTGTGAATTGCACTTACTTTGATAATTTATTTATTACTATAGTGGACTATTACGATTAAGTGCGATACACGTGCTTCGAAACAATTCATTATTATTTGAATATGCCTTTGATTACAACTGGCTTATAATATTATAGAGATATGTCAATATTAATTAAAGAACTTTGCAAAAATTAATAAACAAAGAACTAAACATTTAAAAAAATACATTTTGATTTTGAAAAAATTGTCCATATTGCAATAGAATTGCGCTTCCGACTGTACAAATATTTGCATGCCAATTAATTTGCATTAAACCTGGTATCGTAACACCTAGTTAAATAATAATGTTTAATTAAACAAAATATAGAAATAATACAGAAATAGGGTATATGCTAAAATATTTGTATTTATTTTATAATTATATTATTACCTATTATACAAGTACCTATAATATTATATTATGATATTATATTCCATATGTGGGTTATATACTTCTAACATCTTACCAAAAGGTAAAATACTTCTATTATTTGATTTCACAAACGTGATATTATTTTAGGGATATCGAGTGCATAAAATGTGTTGTGTGGATTTGGTACCGAACTAGTAAAAATGTCCAATCTTTCTGCGGTGGTCCAAGCTATACTATGCTATATTGCGCTTGGAACAATAGTATTGTCGGACAACATAATCATTCAGCAGTTCGGAGTTGAAAACTTTTCGCGTGTCTTTGAAACCAATGAGGCACGCGGTCATTCATCGCTACTCTAAATTGGATTCGTGTCAAATCAAATACAATATGCCTCATCGTTACACGGACTAGGAATCGAATCGTAACTCGAACAATGAACACAAATCATAAACAAATAATACATAACCCTTCGAACAACACACACACATACATATTTATATGCATGCACAATGTACATCATATTATATTATTTTGAAATAGGGTTGAGGTTGAAAATTATACGATAGTATATTATGCGATTAAAACCTAACATAATATAGTATAGCAACTGTACGCTTTAATCAAATTAGGTACATGTAATATTAATATCGGCAGTAGCTTACTAATTTCTATTATGCGAACGATTACAGTGTTATTAGGGAGCGAAGTTATATACACTTAAAATGTTATGTAAAATATGCTAAATAATGCTTCGTTTAAAATATAAAATTCGATAGCCGTATACAAACTAAACGGTAACGTCCTGCAATCTGGTCCGAGCGCGTATACGACATTAGGTGCGCGTCAAGCAAACGGATAGATTTAACTAGAGATGTGAGCTCTGAAAAACTGCCTGGTAAATTTGTTTTTACTTGTACCGAAATTATTTTATTTTTCAAAAAACAATCAGATTTATTGAAATTTATTTTTAAATTAATCGATTTGGATTGCGTCAGAATTTCAGCCCTAAGACATAGTATTATAACAATAAGAGATAACATAATATTATTATCTATACAAAACATGTATTATTACCATATTGTAATTATAAGCGTAATATAGAAGTCAAATTCACAGAAACATCGAGTAATCAAGAATTTAAGTTCGTGTTATAGGCAATGAACATACATTATAATTTATAACCAATAGATGAGACGTTTTTAAGTTTTGTAAATTACTGTTCTACGAGTTCGGAAATATAGCACGCGTTGGCAAACACGAAACTACATAAATTATAATGCAAATTGCTGTTATTACAATACTTGATATACAATAAACGTACTTTGGTCACGCCTTATAATCGTTAAGGGCTTAAACTGATGGTTTTATGTATATACGTCGTACGTTTGAACTCATCTTAATTTTCGAGTTGCGTTTAAGTTTAAAATTAAATTAAAATATTAAATATAATATATAATGAAAACCAATATATTTCCTGAACAGTGAACACTGATTGAAGAACGCAATTAAATAATAAAATAAATTATTAAATCTCGAGGTTTTTTTATAATAATTCTATATAATATATGAAATTATATTATAACCCACTCCAATCCGCCCATTATAGTTTATAAACCTATAGTTCAGCTATAGTGTATACTGCAAGGCTGGGCATTAACTTAACTAGTTACTTTTGACTTTTCATTAACTTAACTGTTAACCGACTAAATTTCGTTCTTAATTAACGCGAAATTAACGAGTTAATTTTTAATTTTAAGAAGTAAGTTAAGTTAATTTATTTTGTTTTTAATTTTATAATATTTCACTATTTCAGTCTATTTCGTTTTCATGTCAAAAAATATGTATCGTAAATTGTTTAAGTTAAAAATTTATATCATTCGAATCTAACTTATATGGAAATACTGTATGAAGTATAAACATTATATCCTATAATTTAGTTTTGGGTTGGAAAAAAATTAAGTACGCTAGCGTTGTATAAACAAATTAACTTTTTTTAACTTAATAAAAGGTTAACAAAAAATGTGTATTAACTTTTAACTTAACTGAGTTAACCTATAGTTAAATTAACTTTTAACTTTTAACTTTTTGTTATTGATGCATATTAACTTAACTTAACTGAGTTTAAAAAAATTATTAACTTTCCCAGCCTTGGTATACTGCATCTATAGTTGTGTCCCAGATTCAAATTGACCTACTAATATTGTATCCCGTGTTAACAATATTATACTGTACCACCCCCCCCCCCCCTACTGTAGATGGGTCCTAGAAAATATTATTTTCATTTTTAAGATGATTTACATCACGATTTGTTTTTATTTCTTAATGAATATCGCTTATTATTTTTAGAAATACTCCGTTGAATAATTTTCGTAGCGTGGGCACTGCATATAATTTTAATTGAAAAACAATAATAATATTATGTTAGAGTTTCTACATAATTTTGTATTTCATAATTAAATAACTTCTGCAACCAATATGTACTTGAGTTTTTATTTTTAAAGAGTTAATATTAGGTAATATTTACCTGATTAAAATATTTGCATAGTTAGGCCTATGCTCGGGGGAGGGGGGGGGATAATGAAGTTTTCCAATAATTAATTCTTTTTCACTTTTATTAAATAATTATGATAACATTTCAGTGCGATTTCACACATTTTGACACTCTTTTGATAAAATTAATATCTAAAACCGTGAATGACATATTAATTATTATAATATATACGTTTGCCTTCAATACCTTTTCACAATATTTAACGTCACATATTATAAGTCTAAGAGTCTTGTCACTAAATGAACACATGCTTGCAGTATAGTCAGTAATCAGTAACATTATAGTAGAATATATTGTCACATCTTAATAAAAACGATAATATTGGATAGAAAACTACGAGGAAATCGAAACACTTCTAATATATTATTTACGCACTGACCCAATTCGGATAAAATATTTCATACACCCAATTCGTACACAATATTTACGGTAGGTAATTATTTGCGGACCCCACTCGAACACAGCCACTCCAAGTCGTTCGAAAAAAGTTAAATATTTTCAAGCATCGTTTTATTTTAATCTTGTCAATAAACTAAAAAACAAAATAAACCGATATTAAAATATAATACGCGCAAGATAAAAATAATATCATATTCAGTAATTATTATTATCGTTATACGGTATCGTTTTACCTACGCAGACTTTTTGAGTTACATTTATATATTTGCATCATTCCATATGTGTAACCGACGGTGCTCGTTCCCTGAAGTCCAACAACACGTATTTTTTTTTTATTTTTTTTTTGTTCTCTCAGCCCTAAAGAAGAGAGCTCCCGGCCGGATAGGTTTTTATTATCTAATGGGACAGAAACCGTGTGCGTGAGCGCCGTTGACCCTCGCTAACAGCTACACCGTTTATTATTATTAGCGATACCAACGGGGGAAAAAAAACCAAAATAATAACGATTTATCATTCGCAAACGATAGTCGTACAATTTTTAGCCCTCACTTATATACACGCGCAAACGATATATTATAATATATTATCGCATCGTGATGCGTTTAGGCCAAACTCGCAAATCGTATAAACGAGCAAAAAAAAAGCGATTCCAAAAAGGTGATAAAAAAAGACATGTTGTATGATGCCATCCAAAAGCGACAAATATCGAAGTGCGGATTACTATAGATTCAGCCACCCTTGTCCTTATTTGGTTGTTTCGTTTACTCTGTTGTAGTCGTGGTCTACTCGTCTCGGTTTCATCCGGCGGTAACCATGTCGGTCATGATAATAAAAATAAATAAAATTATAAACTGACTGTGTTAAACATTATTTTGTATTTCAATGTGTAATATTCATATCATTCTAAATCGGTAAATATGAAATGGAAAGATAAATAAATATTACAATAGCGACAGCAAAAAAAATCGAATTACAATAATTATTAGGTAAACTGCATAATGAATACAAAACGCCTGCAAGATTTTTTTCCCTGTATAACCGACAGCAGATGAGACTCTAAGTGAACAATACAAGCTCTGCTGCACGCATGCAAGTTAGCCAAACCTGATCTACATAATACATTATGTGTACAGCAGAGAGATTATACTTTACCTTTTAAAATATTTTAAAAGCAATTACAAAAAATAAATTCAATATTTGTTCATCCGTTTAAACAATAATGTTAAAAAAAAAAAAATCAATCACCACAGCTACTACTTGGACTAATATAATAAATAAGTAATTAGTGTGGCTTCGTTGGCACTGCAGCAGTGGGTCGTCTAGGAACACCGAGTGTTTTCGACGATATAACGCCTATACACGTTTGGAGGTTTTGAGTGTTTGGATAGTGTTTGGACAGGTTAGTCTTGTCCAAACACCCAATTCAAGCCAACAGGTTAACCCCTTTTCTATAAGTGCATTCGACACACTTTCATCCTTGTCGTCGTCGTCGTGGTTGTCCTACTGCCGCACACGGCCGTTCCGCCGACTCGAATCGTCCGCGTACGACAAGTATTACAATACCTATATACGCGCAAAAGATGAATGGAATATCTCACATAGTTCTTCTCGAACACACACACACACTCGTACACGATTCTTCACACGCGACGGTCAATTTATTTTATTCGAATCGCTTGTACGGTCGCCTCTTGTTGCACACTCCACGGCGGCGACGGCGCGTACAAGAACACAGTTGAATGGAATTCCGAGGGGTTAGGCATAGGTATAGGGCTCGTTATATTCGCCGGACAACGACGACCGATCGCGGTGACTGGGCTGCTGCAGCAGAAGCGGTGTCACAATAGTATTTTAATAGCTTCCGGCGTTTTGTGCGCGACACACACGGGCCCACCCACGTACAGCTGCTCGGGTCGCCGCCAAGCAGTCTGCGCCGGATCGGACGTCGTCGCCGCCACGTCTAGTGCACGGTCGTCCGCGGCGGCCAAAACCGGTTGCCCGAATAAGGTCCACGACACTTATATTATATACATACAACACGCACGATAATAGCCACGGCAGGTAATACCTATATACATATTATATGGTCGGTCGTATATACATTATTATATACATAAACGCGTTGCTGGGAAAAGGCGCGTTTGTACGTGAATGGGGATGGACAAAAAAAAAAAAAAATGATAATAATATAAATAAATGTCCATTGACGGTCGCTCTTGGAGAGGGGACCCCGCGGCGGCGGTTGTAAGAAACCTACCCTCGTGTGTATTATATAGTGTGTGTGAGAGCTATTATAATAATAATAATAATATATATTATATATATACAAGCGAGACGAGGACGAGTATTTATCATAATATAATATCACAGGCGAGTGTAGTAATAAATGTGCGTATGTGTATAAGTGCCGTGTCTTCGTTATCAATGAACGATTAAAAAAAGAGTGAGGGGGAGTGAGCGAGAGAGAACGGTGTTCGCTTTTGACCGCCTCGGTGCTGCAGTCTCGGTCTCGGGTTCGAGTGTGCGTGTGAAAGGAACGAGAAGAAGAAGAAAAAAATACCCCGGACAAGTGCATCGGTTGACACGTATAACCTAACCGCCGCCGCCTCGACCGAGTTAATGGGTTTTCTTTATTCGATTGAAACGTTTTTCAATGAAATTACATCGCACACTACATACTGTATAATAATATTATATTATATTATAGGATATACGATATGCGTACGGACAAAATATAATATACTATAACAAGTGCACACAAAAACGTATAGTGTACACAAAAGTAACAACATTCTTTTTGGCTTTTGTGCCGCGTACGAGTTGACTACCGGCCGACTGCTGTAGACCACGGCTCCTCGTCCAATATAATATAATATATAGCCACGTGTTTTACACGATATTAGATATTTTATTCGTAAACATAACATAATATTATTATTAGGTATATACATGGGTGGGCTAACCTTAACGATAATATTATAATGTATTATGTGTATCGTGTTATACGGACACACTATAACGAGACATTTTATCATTTCGATTTACGTGTAATTGACTCAAACGGCAATGGCAACTATAATATTATGGTCTATAACATAATATTATAGACTAGGGGTGGCCACAACGAAGCTCGCGAGCCGCAGCGGCTCTTAAATCAGTTGCGTAGTGTGGCTCTTGAACCAAAACTTAGACTAAAATTAATAAATAGAATTCCGTATTTCCATTAGAGTCATATGAGATAGTGTTTTTATTACCGTCGGTTTCGTTATCATTACAGTCGTTATTATATATTGGAACGGCGGCAGTGGAGTTGATTTTTAGTATGTGGAAGTAGAGCCCATGTTCCAGAAGAGAAAAACACCCACTCACAAAAGAGTGTGCCAAGAGACCTATTTCAATCTCTGGGACTACTTAATATGCACGTAAATCAACGCTTAATTAGTTTAATTTATTAAATCTAAATATAGTAATGTATACCTTATGTGTAGTGTAAAAAATAAATTGATATAAAATTAAAAATATGTGTCTTAATTTTATAAACATCGCTTTACAATGTAACTCGCCTCGAATTAGCTTTATAAATTTGCGGCTCTAAACATTAAGGTAACTGACCACCCTTGTTATAGTCCTTAATTAATTAAACACATATACCATAACCATTAGGTACTCTTTTATCAATGAAAACTCATCATTTCAAAAATTATTTATTTTTTTAAAGTTTTTTTACTCTTGGCGTATGACAACACAGTTTTTTTTATTTCATATTCTAAAGCATATTTGGTGTATTAATTTGATACATAAATATTGGACGATTAGGTAATTAATAAAATTAATCATGACTCATAAGTACCTCGATGTTTGAACACGTGTGTGTATGTGTGGCAAGGAAATGTCACTAAAAATCCCGGTTGGTCACCCATCCGGGAACTACCCAGACAGCAAATGTTTGACTTAAAATATTGTTATAACATTTTAATAATATTATTCGTGATTATAATATTATAATGTTGTTATAATATTATCATTTCAAAATGCTGTCTGAGTAGTGACACCGACCGGTGCGTACACTCAGAGCACATTCGTGACTGAAAGCAAACACCGCGCCACACCAAATCACAAGAAAGATTAGTATAATTCATGTAAGCGTCATAACTCATAACTTTACTCTCCTTTTTTTTTACGTATATGGGTAATTGATGTTTTAAATTTTTTTTTTATAAACCGATTTTATGTGCAAAATATATAGATCTGTTTATAACTCTATAACTTAGATCCTTCCAAACTATGTTTGGTAAATCATATTGTAAATTTGTAATAATTTTATTTTGTTATGATTAGCTTTTTGACTATTTCTAAACTCGATGCCATGTTCCAACAATATAAAGGTAGGTACATCCTGATATAATTGTAGATATTATGCATCAGTACATCACGAACAGTTTTAATTGGTAAAATATTTTACAGAATTTATATATTTATGTTTGCATAACTATATTATATCTATGTATGAGTTCCATAGTTAAGTTTGCATCTAATGTAATACCCAAGTACAGATTACTTTTTAAATTGATTTACAATTGTTTTTATTGCGGTTACTCCTTATTATAGTAGACAATAATTTCATCGAAAGGCACTTTTTTTTAATTAATACATTTTGTAAAGGTCGTGTACAGAGAGTTTTGTTCACATATTTTTGATTGATATAACACATAGTTTGTTCAAACTTAATAAGCCAAAAGCTTTTTTTAGTTGACCTTTTGACTTTTGATAGACTGCAGAATCCCCAAGAAGTGGGATCAGAAAAATACATGCATGCAGTGGTGGCTCGTGGGTGCTGGTGGTTGGGGTGCGACTTTAAATATAATAGCGCCGTAGCGGTAGCCATAGGTATAACAAATTATTTAAATATACGAAAATATACATCTTACCATGACAAAATAGATCTATTTTGTCATGCATCTTACTTTTTATATAGTCGCAGGTCGCAGTAGAAAATGGAAATTAAAATAATAATAATACTTAATAGAGATTAGCAACCGACAACGCTGTTAATTTTAAAAATAAATTATCTATATTGTAGTATATAAATATTTTACTGTATGGACGACGCTGTCGGTCGTCCAAACCCGTATATTATAACATCGCAGCAACAATAAACAATAAACACTCAGACGATTGCGTTCGTCGCTTGTAAGTTATTATATACGAATTCCGAATATTGCTTGTACGACGCTGCCGATCGTCCAATATCCGTTTATAAGAACGCACCTTAAACGTACCCGCACTCAGACGATTGTAGCGCGTAGCTTATACATACGTAATACGAATATTGTTCGTGTGTACATGCGTACGGCGTACTCATATTATGCTCCTGGTAGCTGAGAGAAATAACCAGTTCGCACACGACAATTAATAGGCAAATGTAAAGTAGGTATTTTATAGTAGGTAGTTTACTAGTAGGTAATTTATAACTATTTTGCTATTTAAAAATTTGCAATATTTATTAAAAGTGTAAAATTAAGTATATTATACAATTAATTTTCTTCATTTAATTAATTTTAGTAGGGGGTGCGATCGTCCCGTCGTCCAAACTACGAGCCGCCACTGCATGCATGCGTATCAATCAGCACAATATACGTTATTATTTTCCCATCAGTTTTTCGATTAGGTATTTAGGTACCTATACTGTTTATTTTAAAATGTAAAATAGGTACAAATACAACAACATAGCATTATAAAATACGCCGTCTTGTGAGTGTGCAAACAAAACGAAGTTTGTATAATATAAGAATAATAACAATTTTTCAGAATCACTTTTATGAATAGGTACGCATAGATGCATGAATTGTCACAGGCCAGGGAAGATGACGATGATAATATAATATTACAGTGTGGCGGTGGAAACATATTGCCCGGTCGTTAACTACTGTATTACTATAATGCGCATTATATACAATATAATATGTATCGTGCAAGTCTCCCCCGCTCGTCGTGTCCTGCTCACTCACCACCACCCACTCCACCCCGCCACCCCATAGAACGCGACGCGATGACACAGTTATATGTATATATATTATATACCACCGCTTCACGCTCGGCCGCCAATAAAATTAATATACAAACCAGAGTCGCGAGCATATACATATATAAATATTATATAATATATTTGTACGTGTATATATAGGAGAAGGGTTTTGCTACCCCCGCCACCCACTTCGCCACCGACCACGGTCTTCGTCCACCACACCCCCTCGGCACACCGCGCCCGTGGAGGGCCCAAACCCTTTAGCCGGTTCAGGAAATTGTCGATTATTCAGCGAGTCCGGGCCAATAGATATATCACAAGTTGTTAGTCTCTCCCCTTTGCCGCCGCCACTGAATGCAGGTCTTTTGTTTCCGGAACGTATTTCCCGTCTGAAGAAATATAATAATAACAATAATAATAATATCTCTTTTCTCGTTTCGAGTCTTCATCATAATATCGTGTGCTCATATATATATATATGTACATATACCTAATACCAGTTATATACTCTAACTGAAATTAAGTCATCGACCGGCACTCGCAATAAAAACGGTTTCGCCGGTGTACTATGTATAGCCGCCATCATATAATATCGTGACAAAGTGCACGCGAACGTACAATATAATATATTATATTATACGGTGGCGGCGGCGGCGGCGGTTTGTTTCTTAACTGTTTTTCTCTTTCTTTTTCGGATTAGCGTAGTTATGCTCACCGTAATAATAATATATTATATCGTATTTCGCAGCTGTGTCGCTTTTTTTTCCCCCGTTCGGTACCGTTTTCTGCGGTGATTTATTATGATAACGCATCTAATACATTTTTAATATTTTCGAGTAAACGCACTTCGTTTTTATTTCAATTTATTCATATAAAATATCAACAAAAAAATATAAAACGTGTCGCGCCGAAAGTTTTTGATGCGTGTTCAGGATCGGTGCCACCTGCCTGGCATTTATACAAATCGACTCATATATTATGTCGTTCATTCGCTCCTGCAGCGGTGGCAATTATGTCTTAAAATAAAAGTCTCATTAAAATCGTGTAAGACCGTATCGTTAATATTTAAATCCGTAAAATATTATTATGAGTAGTATAGACGTGAAAAAAAAACCGAGGTTACAAGACGGGTGTGCATTACGAACGATTATAATATGCTTAATTGATTTAAATTAAATTATTCGTAAGTTTAACTTGAGAAAATAAATATTTTTTATATCTATCTTAATTGTTTTATCGATTCAAAACCAGTCAAGAACGGGCCCACACGGAGGCACACGTATACATATTTATCGACATAAAATTGTATGACCTGTGTAAGCTATACAATTACATAAATAATATTTAGGTATATCAAAACGATTTCGCACAAATATTTTTTTTTTTTATTGAAGTAATCTACAATCTATACATGTTCAAGTATAATAAATAGGTTTGATGAGTGACGAGTAAGAATGATATGATAATGAGATTAGGGAAGGTGCCCAGTGGTAACACTCTATAGGGTTTTAAAATGTTTTAAGGTGTTTTAAAATGTATTATGATTATTATAATTTATTATCATCATTATTATAAATGTTCATGAAATATTAAAGTGAAAAATATAAAGAAATATCAAATTTAAAGTATTTTAAACAAACAATTGTTTTAATATCTATAATTATATACTTAGAAGTTAGAGTGCGATAAAAATTGAATTATGTCTGTTGTATGAAACAATGATAAACTGTTAACATACAATGTAATAATGTATATCTAAGTTACATAATATCGTATATCTATATAAAACTATGTAAACATATCTATATAATAGGTATCTCACAAAGTCATAAGTCATAAATACATTCACCATAACACATTTCAAATCTAAAATAAAAATTATTTGATGTCTTATATTTATTATTTATCAGTATTATTTATTACTTAATAACGTTTGATGATTATTTAAAATTATAGTGGTGTCATTAATTACCATAATAAAAACTATTACTAATACCTATGTGTTGTATACTAAATTACTAACAAAAAGAAAATTTGCCCAAAACTTACTTTTGTAATACTCAATGCTGCAATGCATTTATACAATTTACAAACAGTACAAACGCCATCGTTTATAGCTCCGAAAATCATTTTATAGCGAATAATAGAGACCCAATTGATAAGTGCTTACTGATGAGTTATATAAGGTGATAATAATATGTATTATTTGCTTTTCACTATTTCATTTGAAATATTTCAATATTGTAAAAATGTCAATATTTCAAATTCAAAACCCTATAGGTACTCGTGCATAATAGTATAATAATAATAATAAATACAATATATCACGACGAGTTTCGAATACCGTACAGACGTAAAATTGGTTTTTATCAAATTACTGCTGTGGACGAGTGCCGACTGAAGGCTATTTGCATGCGTATCGTCGTATACAATAACATAATTGAATAATACCGTATCGCGGCACACAGACGCCGCATCGTATAGTAGATTCGGACGTCCGTTTTCCGGACAACTTGCTCGTCACGGGCCGTTTACTTCGAGACGTATCGGTCCGCAGATTTCCCGTTCGCTCCGGCGAGCAAACTGCTTCGCGAACCGGCCTTATGCACAGTCACATATATATCATATGTACACAAGCACGAGTCCAGTGTGCAATAATAATATTGTATTCGATAATAATGGATAACATGCAAACGTATATTATTACAATGATATTCTACATTAAAGTGCCTATTATCTAAATATCTGCAATCAGAAATACTATAATAGAGCCGTTATTATTGACTCTAAAAACGAGCAACATCCTTTAAAAATCAATTAATAAAGATAATATTATAAGATTATTCATATGGACGCCAGAGCATAAGGGGGAAACGAGGAGGCCGATAAAGCAGCTGGAAATGCAATAAATTTACAATCCCAACAGTGATATACTTTCATTACCTTCGTGTGTAGACATATACGAAGAAGTATTAACAAATAATGCATGGATATGTGGAACACATAGTGGCGCACAACCACGGAAAATAAAATATTAAGAGAAATCAAACACTCTGTTTAACTCTGGCCGAAATACATAGGACTAAATAACAAAAAAGAGGTAAGTCTCAATCGACCAACAATTTGCAACACTAAATTCATACATGAACACCTTATGGCAAAGGCAGATCCACCCTTATGCCCAACATACGCAATTTAACACCCTTATTCAAACAACTCCATGAAGCACATCACCGTCTACTGCACAAACTTCAAAGAAGCCAGAAATTAAGTTAACATTCCGGACAATTTATTTTAATAAAAGTGTTGGATAATTGGTCCATTTTCATCCCCCTCAACATAATATTTTCTTATCTTAAAAAAAAATAAAATGTCTGTACATTCGTACATTAGTGATATAATCTAATGTAAAAATGTCATTATTTATGTAAGCTAATAACATTTGTAGTTGATAATAATAACTTTATTACAACAATAACTTATCTTTGCATATTTTAACAAAATATAAATTTATAGTTAACAATATTGCAGCATCCCCAAAAAGCAGAGTTGATGATAAATGAAGATAATTGATAAAAATAAAAGAAAGAAGAATATTATTATAATACAGTCGAGTCTCGATGACTCAAAAACCTCGAAAAACTCTAATTTTTCTCTTGCTCCTTGAATCGTTTTCCAGTCATGTCTGAGGTGTAAGACTCAAAAACATACAAATAAAATTTTTTTTTACTCCCCCCCTAAAGATTAGAGTTATTGAAAGTCGACTGTAAAACTTTCAAATCGAACCCGAAATCGCGATGCCGCGTGTCCGGCTCGTATTAATACATACGTATTGCTACAATTTTTTGTAGTAGATATACCAGACACCTATATGGTAAGTGGTATAGTATAATCGAGTGAATATTCGGTGGGTTATGGTTGTTGTAACCAATTATTGATTTTTTTTGCATTCCAAGTTGTAATAATTAATAATATACCGCATAATATACTATTATGGCTAGTTTGAGAAACCATCTTAAAATTAAATGGCTGGTTTTATGCCTCACAAAATAATTATCGGTAAATTTTAAACTTTGTATAAATAAAAAATAAAGCTGCTAACAAATTTGTACTATTTGATATAAATTATATAAATTAATGTGTTGTATATGCACAACCATTTAAAATAGTAATTATTTTTTTTATGGTATGGCATTGAATGTATTAAATACAGATACATTGCAAAAGTGCTGAAAGTTTATTCGAGTATTTATTTAAGTTGGCAGTCGAAACACCAAAAATCAATATCGTTATTCATAATATTATCCAATCGTCGAAATTCCAAATTAGTATTTGAGAAAACTGAGAGAAATCCAACAAAAAATATGTTGCAAATCTGTAGGAAGTAATGATATTGAATAAATGTCAACTCAATTATTCCGACTTAATCTTGTGATGTTTTCGAAAATGTGTTAATTAGTTTCTCAACAGAGACGTCGTTCGTCGGTATATAATTTGCGGTTCTGCAGCTGCCGACCAGTTGAAAATTTCACGACTAGCATGAGAAACAATTCGTAATAGAGTTCTTTTATCGAGAAAAAACTCAACACGATGCGTTTAAATTAAAAAAAAAAAGAATGTATATAAAAAAAAAAACCGTAGTTTTCAATAAGAATACGGATCGCAGCTTATATGGGCATCAAAACCTTGGTCTTTCAGCCCCCTACCCCCTACCCTCTCTGCCCATTTGTATCCGCCCCCGGGGTCTTACGGCGACGGGGGAACACATTGCACAAAGCACAATGATAGGTGGCTGGGGCAATCTCGTATTTTTATGTATCTAATCTTTTCGTGTACATAATACTAGTATATATATATATATATGCACGCTAAATCAATCGGAATCGTTGCGCGTGTAACACGCCTTTCCCGTCGCGTCGTAAATTCAACACAGTTCATTCGACACGTTAAAACATATTATATTATTATATTGCAATGAGCAACAGAGTCTGCCCAGTACGACAAAGAGAGGGCTGCTGCGGTGGTTTTTTTTTTCCACACACCGTCACAATTGAAAACTAATATTTATTTTGTACGTTGACGTAATACAATATTACTGCATTATAATAACGCGTATTAATATAGGTGTCTAGCCCATAGGTGCCTATACTACATGACGTACAGTCACTGTATAGTAATACGTTTGGTTTGGTTTTCTTTTCGGAAAACACAATAATAATATTTTATTGTATTATTATTGTTGTTGCACAGCTGCTGTAATATTAAAATTATTACTTACGATCACTAACGATCATTAATGCATATCGCATGGTATATAATATCATAATAATATAGTGGCAGTCAAATGTGGGCATTGACTTGTTAAAAAGTTATTTTTTTTTAACTTTTTAACTTAACTAGTTAATTATTTTTATTTTTAACTTATTAACCTATTCAGTTTAAATGTTTATTGTTGCAATTTAACTTTTATAGTTAATTATCATTGTCGTGCAGTTAAGTTGATTTTCTTTTCGATTCATGCATAATCGACTACACAATACTAATTCGTCGACTCTTTTTGATTTTGGTCATTTATTTTCGAATTATATATTATAATAATTTAATTTTTTACATAGCGTGTTAAACGTCTTGGTAAATGTTTGTGAATACTAAATACTATGGCAGTTTATGACATTTTATTTTCTATCTCAACTTTAAACTTATCTAGTTAAATTTAATTTTTTGTTAACTTTTAACCTAACTGAAGGCAATTTAATTGAATCAACTTAACTTGCCACAGTTAATTATTTTCATTAATTTGCCCTCCTTTGAGTGGTATTACAGACCTGCTACTCTTGTAATTATAACGATTATATTCGTGTATAGGTATTAGTCTATTATGTGATTATGTTTTAACATCGCATATAAGTGCCGCCAGTTAAAATAACTTCCGACAACTAAACTACGATCATCATATTATTATTATAGTTATAATATTATGTTATATTCCTAGTAGTAGCCGCGCGACCCGTCTTTGGTTATATACAGACCTAACCCGGGCACATAGAGTTACGAGGTGCATTGATCAATATGAATTGATTGTAAAAAACGTTATGGGCATTTTTAACTCCAACGTATATATATGTCATTATGATATTTTTGAAGTCGAATTCTCTTTATCTTGACAAATGTCTTAATCATTACAGACATTTAAATAGTTTTGCTAATTTAAAATCGTGAAAATTTCCCTTATTGTAATACATAAATTTATACTTATATACTATACATATATTCATATTACTATTATTAACTTTATATAAAGTTGTATATGAAAATCTATTAGGCAGTTTGGTTTATTTTTATTTTTGCATCTTATGTTGTATGGTTTTAAATGAATGTTATAAATAATAAAATTGTATGCGACCATGTGAGCAAAGAGATCGACTTTAGTATTACTTTAGATTTTCAATATTGGTTTTGCATCCCTTGAAAATATGTGAAAATACGTTCCTGGTTGTAGCCTTGGAAATAATAGCTTAATATATCTTATTTATAAAAAAACAACATAATTATATTATTATAAGTGATTCGTAAAATTATTTAATTTTTCGAAATAGATACAAATATATACTAAGTTAAACCTATAACGATGTTGTAACTTATAGGTTTTATTTAACATTTATGAATTGAAAAATCTTTAATTATATATATCTTCAAAGTAGAATTTCTTAAGGATATCACTTTCTATAACAAATTAATAGGTCGTATGTAATTCATTTTTTATTAATTTTAGCTGTGACAATAAATGTTCTCCACTGAAATCGCAAATCGATCCATTATAAGGCACAAGAACATCGTTGAAGCAACTTCTTCATTCGGGAAAGTCTCTTCTAATTATTATTGTCTGTCCTTTATATGAAAGTATAAACTGAAATATTCAAGACAATTATTGTTATTATTATGATCGATATAATTATTATATTTCCACGCAATCGAATAACGCGTAGATTTATTACAATATAGTACTATTATAATCATGAATTTCTTCAGTAAAAATATGACTTTATGTTGTACCGGCGATATTAAATATTATTATAATAATATGACAAAACAACGTTTAAGCGGCGCGCAAATGGGGCAACAGTTATTTTCCGTTATTCTTTTTTTTTTTTTTTTACGATTTGTTTACCCCGCAGCAAAACGCCTACCGTGCACACACACATATTATGTAGGTTTACCATGAAAAAAATTCATCACTTTTAACCCTAAAACGCGACCAATCGAGGGGGAGTGGATGGAAAAAAAAACATGTAACTCAATTTCATTTATATAATATAATAATATAATATGACCCCGTCCATTTCGCTTATTTTTTTCGCGAAAAAAACTGCACATCCCTTTGCCGTAAATCTGCGTTCATCCAGCACAATGAACGTCGTAGGCACGAGTTTTTTATTTTTTTTTTTTTAGTCACATGCTCCGATTGGCCTTTTGTTGACGATTTTTTTTGTCCGGACAGTTTTTTTTTCCAGTATTACGGAAACAATGTCGCTACTTTACCCCAGTTTTTCCCTAAATTATGTTTGGATTTTATTATTATCATTATTATTATACTCATTCCACGCCGTCCCGCTGCAGTCGAATTACTTCCATTCGAAGTGGTATGTCGTCTAGTCGTCGTCTCTAGTAATATCCGAGCTCAATTATTTTTATGTTCGTTTATTGCAGGGCACGCCGCGGCAACAAAATTCACCAATTCCAGTGTTTTATTGTACATGGTGTTTTATTTGTTTTATTATTCGCCAAATATGTCCGTAACAAAGAAAAACTCGATTATTAAAATACGAACGCGTCCTATAAAAATACAAAAAAAAAATCGACTGTATTTTGTTATACATAGAAGTACTAAAATATCCTCATTCTACTGTTGAAGGGGTCGATTGACCTCTTCCAACAAGTGAACTACATAATATATTCAACGTTTTTAAGTGTCCGGGTGAATGGTACGACAGTATATCACAATGTGTATAAGAAAGATGATTTTCGCACATGCAGTTTTGAATAAAGAAATTACAGTATATTATTATTATGTATAATAATATTATTAAATTTTAATTAAAAAAAAATAATGTCGATGAGAGATGTCTGGCATAGGTTTTCCACAAATTTTGATATGTACACGGTACTAAGTTAAAAACAGCTGTTCGTTAGCTTTAATCCAAATTGTTGTTTGTCATTCTTGACCGATATTTGTTCTTTAAGTTTTTCACACTCGTACATTTTGACCATAGCCACATAATATTGTACCAACAATTCATATGAAGAGTTACGCTAAACGAGTAATGTCAGGTGCATTTTGGTATTTTTGAGTACATGCATGTGTCAACAATTCCGAAGCAATCTCAAGTCGTACTTAGCAGAATCATTCAGTTGTGTTATTATTTCCAGTTCCGAAATAGTTTTATTCAGGTCAAACTACAAACTTCCGCGATCGACTGATAATAGCGTTTGATTAATTTATTTATTATACGATGACCACTCGAGATCGACTGGTTTATGCGACCCCCTAGTTGTTCTATACGATATAATAATGATGGACTGAATATAATATTATATGCACGCCTTAAATAAAACATCCCTATCAACGCGCGTGACGGTTTTTTCAGTTTTCAACACGAATTATGTCGTTGTGACCTGTTCTGTTATTACTACCTAAATATTTCTTTCTCGTCCAACGCCTAGCGAACATAATATAATAATCACGTGGAAATCTAATAACCGCACACGCACAAGGGCAGTAGTTTTTTGATCGTTTCTTGTGCCGCCGATAATGTTTTCGGATAAACTTATTAAATCGAAATAATTGTTCGCAGTCGGTTAATTTACACGGTGCACACACACGCAGAACCGCAGAGGGTGTATTTATATAGGTGTGTGTGTGTTATTATTAAATATGCTGAAAACGTTTAATCGACTGTCATAAATCGTTTTCACGAATAATCCCCACGGCCGTGTTGGTGTGTACCTTACCGACCTATACCTTCCTATATAATAATATAATATAATATATAATGTATTAATGCGGTATATAGCTACGTGTTTTTTTTTTACCGACTGCGGGCACAATGGTTCAAATCGATCTCGTGTGTATTGAATTTCGGTTTTCAATCGTTCCCGTTTAGCGGATTCTTTTCGCTCCCCGGCACACACCTGGCAGTATCCGGCAGAATATCAGCAGAACACAAGCGTAGACGTAGAAAGAAGTGGACAACGGAGACGAAGAAGAAGAAGAAGGAGGAAGAAGAAGAAGAAGAAGAAGAAGAAGAAGAAGAAGGAAGAAGAGGAAAATAGAATATAATAGTCACTATAGCAAAATGCTGCACTGAAAATACTCACCACGGGCCAACGCTTCGGGCTCATTGTCCGTCCGTCAAAGGGGTTAATTTTCACACCCCGGGACCGAGTTTGGGTAAACACACGCGATGTCTCCGCGGGACCCTGACGAAATGCCTCCTCCTCTGACCTTCGCTCACTCGCTCACTCAATCACTATACGTTTGTGTATATATATATATATATAATATACATGTGTGTGTGTGTGTATACCGTTTTGCGTTGTCATTATAGTATGTATATAATATTGTATTATATACGTAGTATGTAGGTGTGTGTATATATATATATACGTGCAGTACAGTAATATAATATGTATTGTAACGACCACGTGTGTGGACTGATCGTGGTGCCAAAACAGACGCGTTGAACCTATAACGTTATAAATTATTATTATTATTATTATTTATATAGGACACCCGCGGGCACAGCCGTAAACAGTGCCATTCAATTTTTGCCACGGATCACAATGAGCTCGCGATCCGTGTGTGGAAAACTACTAACCTACGGTTCGCAGACTTATTATTATATTATTTTCGTTATTATACACAGGCACTATACTATACACACATAAAATATATATATATATATATATATATAATCGTATATTAGTATATGAGGTGTATTATAGTTGTAGGTGGTATAACGAGGATGGCCCTGCAACAGAGAGGTATTATATTATACGGCCATATATATAATATTGGTTATACGTTTATACTTTATAGGTACGTCGCGGGCCTGACGATATAATATAGAATAATATATAATGCGTATATATACTCGTTCTATATACAATATTATGTGCGGGTGTGAGAGGTCCGTCCGCCTTGTCACGGGGTTAACGAGCCGTGCGATGGGGTGTAAGCGCGATTTTACCACACATATAATAATAATAATAATACGAAATACAAAATATATGGTGTTATATAGCAAATTAGGTAGCTATCCGACGTTTGAACCATCCAAACGGAATCGTAATAATAATAATAATATATTATTATATGCAGTGGCGTATAGAAGATATTTTAGGCCTTGTGACATATTTTTCTATACCTATACTTACCATGTGGTACCATCTACCACTTCCTTATGATCGAACCATTAAGTATACTCGTTTCAGTTTTTTTACGTCTTTTCCAACTGAAATTTTTATCATTCAATTGTGTACAAGTAACTGAATATTTTTGAATACCAAGTCTGAACAAGTCCATTTCATTGAAGCTATATTATAGTGGAGTAATGATACAATTATTATTTTCGTAAATTGTTTCAATATACTATACACGCTGCAATCAATCGCTGCGAATCACTCCCCAAAATGCAGACTGAATAATAGTTGATATGTTATAGCAGGCCCGTTCGTAATTTTGCATACACCGTTGAAAAATAGACATTTCACTAAATTTGTACTTGTACCTACCATGTACAATTTTTTTTAAACATAATTGTAAAATGAACAATATACTTTTGATTTTGATTTTGATCCACCCACGAGTAGGTTATAGATATTTATATTATAAAGTAAATCGCTTATATAATTCGTTACCACGATAACAAACAAACTTTTTACCGACGAAACTAACTTAAAAACTTGTACGTCGTAATGGCGTCGTCGATAGAAAGGGATGTTTCGGCTAAATAAGGTCTCCGACAGCTAAATATTCCTCTGAAGCTATTGATAGTAAGAGTGAAAAGTGCCACCAGAGAATTAGATTAGAATCCCATATCTCTTTCTCACGTTTTATTTCTGTACGCTTTAGAAAAATAATGGATAAATAATCCGTTCTATGCGCAATTGATCAATTTTAATCAAAAAGTAAATAGCAACGTCCTGGTTCAATCCTCGGCTGATGACAACATTTTTTTTATTTGTTTAACAAATGATATATAATATTATAATACTGTAGTGATCGCTGTACAGGACACGACGATCGGCTCCACAATTATTATTATTTAAGCAACGTAGCACATTTGCTGCAATCTTGAAACGTATATGAAAAAGATAGGTACCTTAGATAGGTACTTGATAAATAAGTTAAACACTTTACTCATTACTTTAAAATAAAATAGAATATTTTATTCATATAATTTAAACATTAAAATAATTAAGCACACAGTCGTAAGTTCACTATAAAACAAACAAAAACTATAGATCTTCGACTGGTGCTGACTATATTCTTATGTAATGCTGAGTAGTAATGCTCTATACCCGTATTTATATGCGTTATAACAATTACACGTGGTGGCGTGATATCTAAAATCATTTCCAGTTCCTGCCGAATTGCATTATTATGTGAATAGGTAAATATAAAAAGTTTTCGTGCGGTCAATGAGTTGTACAGTTTGCTATATTTCAATTTAAATATAATCGAACACAATCAACATACAACGAGACAATAAGCTATGATAAATGATTAAACGAGTGTTCCTACCTATACGATTGAATCGCACCGCGATATTGTGATTATCTACAGCATATTCAAGAATAAGGTCATAGGTATCGAATCGGACAAAACCAATGTCCATTGGTACCTTCTTTAATATAATATCTAATGTATACAATCGGAAAAAAGGTTTAAAATAGATACGTTGAAATGTGATTTTCAATTATATTTTGCATGTCGCTATATAACACGTTTGTATATAATGCGCGCGTAGTAGGAGGTATACTATATAATATGTATATAACGTTTGGGTTTGCATTATGTATTATTATAATATTAATATAATATATGATACGGTCAGTCGAAGATGTATAATATTATATCATATTATTACAGCGACGGAAATTACATGGTGCTCGAGGGGTGGTCGTCACTCGTCGGGGGATGTCGAAATTGTCTAAAGTGAACAACATTCGCGAGCTGCGAAAATACCTGTACATTATGCGTACAATATACCCACCTATATGGCTATATGTATAATAATATTTATTTATAATATTGTGACGTAGACGGTACTGGTGACGCGGTCGTGTGAGTTCGGTCTTAGGTACCGCAGTGAACGGAAAGGTGCGTGTTGCTCGGCGCGAGTATTGTGAAAACTCGAAAATGATTTGTTGGGACTCGGGACAAATTGTTATTATACGATAAGGCACACACAGAACAGCGCGTCTCGCACCTGTGATATATATTATTATTATTATGGCAAACCCTCTGTGCAGTATATATTATATGAGGTAGGTAGGTAGGTAGGTATGTGTATACAAAAATACTCGTCGCATATTATAAATGTCTTGTCGAGAGATCGGACCACCCCGGTGGTCGAGTGTGCGGGGGGGGGGGGGGGGGGGGGTGATGGTGGTCGAAAAACGACAATAATATTCCAAGTGCCCCCTATACACGGCGGGGGCGACCGAGAGCGGTTTTTCGCGACGGCGAGTCATAAATCGTATCGCGTTACAATAATATGCGCGTGGAAACGGAAACCGAATATATATTATATAATTGTTTAGCCGCAGAAGAAAAACCGTATACACTAGGCATTTATACCTATAATGGCCATTACACATACACACACACACACACACACACACACCTATACATATTATACAATGAGGTTGTGTTATTTATGGCGGGCACAATAAAACGGTAGCTGTCGAGTTTTGCGGTGATGCGTTTCGTCGAGCTCGCGCGGTGCTTTTGTCCGCCGAAATGGTTTTGTAAAAACAATCGCGGAGGGCACGCGGCGCGGCGGCGGGGGCGAGCGATATTCGTGTGCGCTTAATAAAGTATATTATAGTATTATTACGGTCGTAGGTATATAATACGATGTGCCTATATATTATATTATAAACAACGACAGCACCGCAGAGACGAGTCTCGTCCGGAGAGCGTCGATGAATGGCAGCGTATATACTATACATATATAGCAGTATAACACTAACCGACGACGACGACGACGATAATGAAAACACCGGGATGGCGCGAGAGTTAAATGAAAAAATTCGTATATATATATAATATAGGTGCCACAATATAAAATATTATATATATCGCCTTTTCATTATTTATAATACAATATTATTCGGCCACCCGGACTACGCTGAATGAACCGTACTTATATATATATACATACACAGCTGCAATTAACCGTATTACACACCACAGATAATAATATATAGTCTGCGCGCGCGTGTGTGTGTGGGTGAATGGGTGTGTGGGTACGACGACGACGACGACGACGACTACGTGGCGCATCAATCAAAACGGTAGTCTCTGATGACGCCGCCGCCGTTGCGGGCTGTCATCGTTTGTTTCGTTGAAAAAGAGAAACAGACGAACGGACGGATGGACGGACCGGGACGCGACGTTTTAAATATATAATATAGGAAAAATTAAAAAAGAATTGAATACGATTATTATTAAATCGTACTTTTTCTCTTTCATACACAGTTCCTGTACCTGCGGCTAATGCCGATTTAAACGGTTCCTTCCGTTCCGCTTTCGGGTTGTTTACCTCCGACCGGCGTCCAATCGGCACCGTACCATCTATGCCTATATTCCGTGTGAAAACGCTAATGAAACGACCCGGCGACTGCGGTGCACGGCGAGAGGAGGACTATGCGAGACGGCGCGTGTACCTCTGTATCATAATAATAATAATAATAATAATAATTCATAATGATAATAATAATAATAATAATTCATAATGATAATAATAATAATAATAATTCATAATGATAATAATAATAATAATAATTCATAATGATAATAATAATAATAATAATTCATAATGATAATAATAATAATAATAATTCATAATGATGATCGCGTCGTGCTGGTGACGACGACGACGATGAGAAATCGTCTCGAGCAAGCTCTGCCCCGCGGCGGTCAGCGCGAATGACAGCGAAATTATCGTCCACGGATGAAACAGCGGTGGGGGGGGGGGGGGTAAGGTCTGTTCTGTATATTATTATTGTGTCGATTGGCCCCATTCGCATTATTGTGTGAGACCGTAGCGGTAGGAGATGGATATAATAATTTTGTCGATTCGTTCGTAAAAATCTACCCATAGAAATTTGACGCAAAAACACGTCCATTCATAGGTACATAATTGTCCAGGCGCATCTATATAATTATTTATTTAGTTTTCGAGACGGACGTCCACAGTAATTCATTTCATCATCTGTCTTACCACGTGCAGACTTCGAACATCAGACTTTTCGCTCGTCAAGTCGTTTTCCTCGCGGTCGTTTTGGATTATACGATTTATCTTTGCCCGTTTCAAGTCATCTACAACATACGGACAGAGATAAGCCGTACGTGTAACTGACGCATACGCACGCATGTGAAGAATATATTCATCTTTTTTTTTTAAAAAAAATTCAGTGTTGAGAAACTGGAACTATGGATACACGAATATTCTCACTAATTTACTTGGTCGTAGTTAGGTCCTCTTCACAAGTTATCCGTATTATTCAAATTCTATATTATTCTATATGGGTAATCATTACTCAGTTATGGTTTCGAAAAAACTTCAAGCAGCGATAGGAAGGGTGAATTAAGTACTGCAATGGCACAAACAAAATATATACACAAAACATTATTTTCGTCCTCTTGCTGCGAAGACTGTCGAAATGTATAGGTACTCACGTAATTACGTTTTACGTTTGAAATATTTTAAAACTTTTCTATAATATGTACTGTCAGTAATCGTCATAAATTAAATGCATTTTTTATATTTACATATTAAAAGGAATTATCCAAGTACCAAGGAACCCTTCCCCGACCAGCGCCTCCTCCTCAAAACCACCACTGTCGTCATTGTTATATAGTCGTTACTTCTATAATATACATATTTACAAGCGCGTTTTTAAGGGGGGTGTTTTAATTTTATATATAAATATCACTTGTGAGGGAAAAGATTGACACCCTCTCCGTTGTAGTAATCAATCTTCATAATCATAATATCAAATAGAAAATAGAAACATGTAACGACATATTTGTTAGATATCTGAAGCATATATATCAATTATATTGTTCCATAAAAACGGCTATACGGCTATAACGGCTATCAATACCCAAAATACCCCCCTGTCACTGCGCATTTATAATAACTTTTTATTAATAAGTAACACATACGTGTAAAATGTTCGTATCGCGCAATATGCAATCTATTTGAAAAAAAAAGAAATCTCCGAAAAAAAATCTTTTAAAAATGTGTTCTATCATAATATTATGATTTTATAATCTACTTAAAACGTTTATAATATACTTAGACATTTAGTTATAGACACTTATAGTATAATATTATACAAACACAAATAATTATAAGATTAATAAATTAACAGATACATTATGTACGCATTGAATTTTTTTATAAAATAAAATAGTAAAATTTTTTTTGATATTGAGGGCTATATATTTTGGATTTGTACATTATACTAGACATAGTTTAATAAAATATATTTTATGTAGAATGTAAAATCATAATAACTATCGTAGAATACGTTTTTATTTCTTTTGGAAGACTTATATTTTGTTGGAATACAAAATTTCGGAAAATATATTTTGAGAACTGTATTAATTATCTGGAACTGTATTGACTTGGGAATACATTTATTTGGAAAATATTTTTTACTCGAAAATGTATACGTCTGAAATTTAAACCGTTGGAAAATACATAATATTATTATCAGCAATAAATTTTGTTCGGAAACTTACATCGTAGCCCAATAATACATATTCAACTAAATATTTTATTTCCGAGCAAATACGATTATGACTAAATATTGTCAATATATTACAGTTCCAACAACATAATATTATGATTCCAACAGAATATTATTATCCATATAACTATTACGTTTCCGAGTAACTTCGTTTCGTACATACAATATTATACAGTATAAGTATTTCAAACGGAATTCAATTCAATTCTGATGTAATATGATTCAATGAAATTCCGCTACAATATGCGTATCCTTCTTCGACGAAAGTACTGTTTTCAATAAATAATTTTTCAACTTTTCATGCCGCGACCCGTAGATCACATAACATTATCATGTGGTTGATTGCGCACACTTGTCATTCATTCCGATTCGTTGGCATGTTGCCTATATATGTACGCGATATTTGTTATTTCAATTATTTACAGATATCTATAATAATATTATAATACAATTAATAATAGCCGTGCGTGCGAGATGGGTGTGGGTGGTACGTATAATATAGTAATACAACACAGTGTATAGACATCAAGTCAAACGGAATAACGACGAGGGGTGAGACGCGGCCGAAACGGAGAAAAATACGAAAGACAGGGAGAGAGAGAGAGATGTCATGTGCGCGACTTAACGTGTATGACAATAAATTGTTGT
The DNA here is from genome assembly GCF_019925205.1 of Metopolophium dirhodum. Classification (NCBI taxonomy): domain Eukaryota; kingdom Metazoa; phylum Arthropoda; class Insecta; order Hemiptera; family Aphididae; genus Metopolophium; species Metopolophium dirhodum. The sequence continues at coordinate 13,403,599 of NC_083567.1, read as the reverse complement.
TAATAATGAAAAACATATTTTATACACGAGCGGTATAAGCCGTTCAAATTCACGCGCAATCGAATGGGGTGGTAACAGCGCATGTAATAATACGCGTACGCTTAATAATATTCATACACGATATGTATGTATGCCCCGGCCAAAGTTCTGCGACCGCGCGCGACGTGGTGCCGCTGCGGCCGCGACAAAGGGGTTCAAAGTCCCACGCCCGATTTGTTTTCGTTACGCGCGGCGGCGGCATCGCGCATACATACGCAGTCGCTCCTCCGCGAGTTTGTCGAATGCGGGGTGGCAGATCAGTGGCGACGACGCCGATACGCCCATTCAGCGAGGCTGCCCGGGGTGCGCGTTGTCAAACCACCCCGTTTTGTTCTTATATTAAAATATATTCACACTCACGCAAGACCGTAAAAATACTCGTGAGTGTGTGTGTGTGTGTGTAATCATCAAACTGCTACTTTACACCGCTCCCTGTGGTCCACGTACATTATCCGCAGCTTTGTTTCAATAACGATTTTCGCCGTCGTATATATTATTATTATTATTATTATTATATTATAATATTATTGTGTTGCGTATATTACACCCGCCGAAGGGGATACACGCGTGTTACATCTCAATATGTACGTATACTATATTATTGACTGAGGGAACACACGCCCATTCGCACCACTGTTATATGCGCCTAGCTTATGTACATATATATTATTGTATATATTATGCGCACTATAAAAGTCGTTTAAATCCGCGAAACTGACGGCGAAACGATTCCGTCGGATAAACCACCCTTGTACGCGTATGCATTGTATATTACACGCGAGGTACACGACGCGGTTAAGTCGTTTTTTGACTCTCACTCTCTCGCTCTCCGCCCTCGCTCCGCAAGTTAATATATTATCCGAAATAACGGCGGAATGAGCCCACTATTGCGCGCGTCTCTGTTGAAATCAGCACGTGAACACACGTGACGGCGGCATATAACGGCTAATCGAGTTTATTCGAAAAATAATTATCAAATACGCCAAGTCGGTTTAGTACCTATCCTGCCCCGACGCGATACGTCATGGCATAGTAATAATATTAATATTACATCGGTCCCAAACACATTTGTATAACATTTTTAATTAACACACCGAATTGTGCTTACTTAAACTTACAAATGACTTACACATATTCGACAACATTTGGAGTCAACATTTTTACAATGTGTGGCAAACTTCACATACCTAACATAATATATTGCTTATGGTAATAAATGGCATACCTACTGCGGACAACAATGATTATGTTGTAATTTATCGTAAACCCATATTATCGGCATCGATTAGTTGCAGTTATTTTTTTATATTCTGACAGAAACATTATAATTTTAGGTATCGGTAATATAGTGTTATTTTAAGTTAATTATGTGATGTTTATATAACTTATAGCTTTGCTAATATTATCTATACAACTACCGCCTACTAGTTTGAAACTTGATTTTTATGACAAATATTTTACTTAGGAATATCCCAAAATGTATGCTGCCATTCAAGAACATTAACATTTTTCAAGAAAATGGTTACCTATACCTATTTGCATTTAAAATAATTGCACTGTATAGTATAATATAATGTCTAAATCGGTTCTAGTTATGTTGGAATCCTCCGCGTGCAGGGTAACCTACATAATATAATATGGCGAGTGCGTATGAGCGAGTAAATATATTATATTATTACGTCGTCGTATGCGAATAGGAGAAAAAAAATCCCTCTCGAGAAGACAACTCCTATGATATTTGCATGATAATGGCGGACTCACGACGGCTCGAGTATTGTTAATAATATAATATATTATGTTATACTATAATAATGTGTGCGTCTTCCCGGCTATATTTTTCGCAACGTTTTAAAACGTTCTGTATACATTATGTTATACAGGGTGATTCACCCCAAACTTGTTTGCTCTTGGAATTCATAAATATACTCAGACCATTTTTCAAATTCTCAAATTGTTTTATACTACATTCAGGAGTGTGCTGTGACGATACAAACTTTTGTTTTTCAAATGAGAACCTCACCCTCTTTTTTACTGTAAATTATTTTTAGAAATTTCGATATATTGAATTAAAAATTTGAACGAGTAGCTTCTCAATAACTATTAAAATGTTTACACCTGCAAGGATAATAATCCTTGAAAAAGGTCGTACAGAAATATATTATATAAGTGATATTATTCTATAGAATATACCTACTTACTGTACATGGACAGCTTTTAAAAATTATAAAGTATTAGTATACCTACCTATAATAGTATTAATTACTACCATTATAAATCACATATTTCCAAACCCATTATCGCAGTCCATAGACCTATACATATTATTATTCTTAGTACACAAAGTTAAATATCTTAACAACTCCTAGATCGAATTTTGATTCGGATAAGTCAACATTTTCAGAAAAATGATCACTATAAAAGGGGGTTCTCATATTTGTAAAACATAAGCGTGTGTCTTCACAGTACAATCCTTTGTGCTTAAGTAACACAAAATATCTCGAGATTTGTAAAATACAATCTTTCAAGTGTCTATCTATATTCAAAAATTAAAAAAAAAAATAGATTTTAAACAACCGCATTATTGAAGAAAAAGGGGTTGCAGAGCATGCTTGGCGAATTACCCTGTATAATGTATATATATATATATATGATATGCAATATGCATATATTACTTAATATAGAGGATCGCGTTCCGGTCACGGTAGGTCTTTTGACCCAACACACACACACACACACGTGCGCGAGCCGAAATTCCGAGATGAAAATAAAAAAGAAATAAAACTTCAGTCACATCCGAACGGGCCGGAAACCGAATGCGAGCCGCGCGTTTCCGGGCGTCCGATATTCGGACGCTTTGTTGCGTATGCTTAAACATAATATAATATAAATATATCGCGTGTGTGTGTGCGTGCGTATACAACTTTAGGAGCAATAAAATCACATACGATGGCCACACGATTTGTATCTTGGACAGTGTGTGTGTGTGTGTGTGTATACATACGCCGACAGTCGAGTTGATTCGCTTCCGGCCGCGCGTTCTTGTCCATTGTCAGCCGCCCGAAGCTGCGGCACCACCCCCCTCCACTTCCACACTGACCGTTGTTGTCGAATTAACGTTGTAGTATTTTTACAATCGAAGGATACGTCTATTTTTTTTTCTGCACTTCCCTCGGCAACATAATCTCGAACAAAAAGCTTCCGCAGTACGCTAAAAAAAAAAAAACTACCCAATCGATATATATACACTGTATTGCTGTTATATTATTATTATTATTACTATCTGTATATACTTTCAACTTTTATCGGGAAAAGTTCAGTTTCGATGACGGTTCGGCTCGATCCCGTCAGCGTCGTCGACGACCACTACGATATATTGCAGTATACTATAATAGATCATTTATTATAATTATTATACAAGGCGGTTCATATAATAAGTGTCTACACTCATCATTTTGAAAATTATAACTTTTTTGGATATATTGTATTTTACCTAAACTTAAGTCATTGAATAGAAACACTTATGAATACAATTATTTGTGCAGTTATCCTTTATTAAGTTTCTTATTGTTTTAAATGACAACATACATTTTTAATTTCATACTCCAAATTAGAATATTTTTCGGAGTATTTCGATACATAAAAATGTTGAACCAATAGTCAATATGTTATAAGTATTTAAAATTTAAATGAGTGGAGTAGAGTGGCACAGGGTATGCCTAGCTTAATGTTGGTGCATAACTGATCATCTAAACTGAGACTACACTTATATCTCGGTAGTCGTTTGAAATTACTTTTTACGTCAAGTTTAGGTACTCCAAAATATATTCTGTTCCGGAATATGAAATAAAACATGTATGTTGTCAATATTTGTCATTCAATAAAGTAAGAAACTTAATTAATGATAGGGATGGAAAAAATGTGGTTTTTTCAATGAATTATATTTGTGTAAAATAAATATTTTCGAAAAGGTAAAAGTTTTGAAATAATGAATGTAGACACTTAAATAGACGACCTTTTATATTCATAATATTATAATATAGTGTGGTTGTTCAAATTGTAGACGTCTCGATCAGTACTTTTTTAAATTAAGCCGGAGCCGCGGCTAGTGAAACTTGAATGTTATTAATGTTTTTCGGCGAGTATCGTATTATGTATAATATTATATTATACTCTAAAATCGATTATAAACATATTTCTCGCATTACGTGGATAAAATATGTACTCATCAGCCAACACTATTATATTCTAACACTTAAAATAAACTTTTGACATTTAATAACGTTAGATGTTAATGGTAATATAAGGATTTATCATGAAATAAGCGTTCTAGTTAAAAACACTAATAATATAGCCACTCATTTGTTACATATTTTACGCTAGAGCTATTCAATTTTACTTACTTAGGTTATTGTACTATTATAAAAAATCTTGCAATATTATTAGTATATTATATTTTTATTTATCAATAAAATTGATATTTGTGTGATTTTAAAGATATAATTAGTGGCTTGACGTGGCGCGTTGGCTGCTATCAGTCATGCAACGTGATTAAGAGTAAGTAACGTCCTCTGCCACTAGTTCCCGGATGGGTGACCACCCGGGTTTGTAGTGTCAAAAACCTTGCCCCACGTACACGTGTTGCTTACCTACCGTAATAACCGTAACTACCTTATCGTACCGACCGACCCTACCAACCAAAGTTGATAATCCCAACAAAAACTAATAGCCATAGTTGCCGGGCTCAAGTTCAAAAAATAATAATAAATATAATTATTATTATGTTGATATTTAATGATAAAAAAGTGGGCAAGTGGGTGTTTCTCTGCTGTTCAGTAGGTTACTAATGGGCCGCTGTAATGGATGGTGTTAAATTGAAATCCAATAATATAATATCATTGGATACAAAAAACGATTCTGAACAAAGACGGTTTGACAGCCTAGGGTATTTTATATAAAACGCTTTAGAAAACTAAGACGTTTTTGCTAAAAGAAATAAAAAATAATTTTTAGATGTGATCTAAGAAAAATGCTTTTACTTTATAGTTAACTCACAAGTATATACTATAATGGGCTTAAAGGTTTCTTAAGGGCGTTCTTGATTACTCCGGATAATTTAAGGTGAATGAAAATGCTTCCGTTTTCACTAAATTATAATATTTGCTTAAAGAGCCTCTTTGAATTTTTTCCGGTAGACTCTCTTAAAAGTTCAGAAACAATAATTAAAAAAGTTTGAGCAGCTAAAATAATTTAAATTTTTATTATATTGTATTGCATGCGCGTGTTGTCGGTATTTTAAGGTTTTTTTACATAAAAGAAAAGATGATAACCATACACATAGGCAGATGATGTAGGCTTGTAAAAATACTAAAATAATCGCTAAACCGGAGTTTTACGATAGGTACGATATTTCTTGTGTTTAAGCATTGGAAATCGTTCATCGGTTATAATGGTTATGATAATCTTAAATGACATTATAATTTATTACATACTTACCAGCTATTATTTGTTCTCCTATACAAGTTGTTTACACTACGAGTCTACGACCATTCCTATATAAATTCATAGACTACAGATTATAAGAGATATACGAAAGGTAAGAAATATACACGTTAATCTCTCTATTTCACACACACACACACACACTTACACTTATAATAAAAAGGTAAAAATATACGCAGACAAATATACTAGTCGTACTGCTTGGCGCCTATCATATGATAATAAACTGTTTTCAACAATAACGTAGGTATATAGATCAATATATTATATTGTATAATTTATACGACGCTATATACGGCAGTAGTGTTTTTCATATATTTTGTAAAGTTTGGGGAGGAGGGCCGTGGAAAGGTCAGATATGTGTTGAAAAATACACAGGTAACCAATTTCTTCTATGAGAAAAAAGACGATTAGATTATAACATTCTAAAACCAAAATCAGTCACATACTACAGTACCTTTGTCGAACAGTCGGGCAAGCTGGATTATATTTCCGCCGGCGCCGCAAAACGGGGTCCACAGCCACTTTCACCCGGTCACACTTTTCTGCCATATATAGGCGCTGAGTGTCTCGGGACAGACCGAGTAAAAGCCCCCCCCCCCCCCACTTTCGAAATTTGAACTTCTGACCACACCAAACGTTTGTGCATCGTTTTTGCAGAAATGTGCAACAAGTCCGATCGTTTGTGCACAAAAAACTGAAAGCTCTATCCCTAAAACAAAATGGGGGGGGCCATTGAAACGGTAGCCCCCCCCACATTGAATATTTGATATTTTTGAATGTGCCAAACGTTTGTGCATCGTTTGTGCAGAAATGTGCAACAAGTCCCGACGTTTGTGCACAAAAACTCCCAGCGCTATCCATAAAAAACAAAGTGAGGGGTATTAACTCGAGGGTCCACCTTTTTTGAAATTTTAAATATTTGTCATATTAATAAATGTTGTTTAGGTACCTAATAGGTTTAATAGAATTTTAATATTGCCATGTAAACGTCTAGAAATAGTAGGGCAGGTAGGTTCATAATATATTATATTTAAATATTGTATTATAATAATATGAATAATATAATAATATTATGTTTTAAATATTCCTAGGTTATTTAAAAATTAAATACCAGTGTTTCTAAAATACAAAAACAAAAATCTTAATTTAAAAATATCTAAAAACATAACTACCGCTTATAAATTATAACCACAGGTTACCAATACTAACTTACAAATACATAATACAAATTACAAAGTACAAACTAAAATGCCCAGAATCTTAAACAGAAAAACTATTCAAAATATTTAGTTCATTAAAGAAATGATCAATCATAGGAAACTAAGTTATCAATTTTCAAATCAATACAAAATATTCAACTAGAGTTATATTACTAAAAAAAAAAATTGAATGAGGGTGTTGGCGCCCGCAGGCAAATGCATTTTAGGAAACCAAAAAAAGATTTTGAAAAAATTTAACAGTAGGAATACACATTACAAAGTACAAACTAAAATGCCCAGAATATTAAACAGAAAAAACCATTTAATATATTTAGTTCATTAAAAGATAAGGATTATTCAAGGGTTCCCGATTGTCAATGTTTAAAAAATTTGGTTTGAGGTAAAATCATAAAAACAAAAATTGATGGAGGGGTGTTGGCGCCCGCAGGCAAATGCATTTTAGGAAACCAACAAAAAGATTTTGAAATAATTTAACTGTAGGAATACACATTACAAAGTACAAACTAAAATGCCCAGAATATTAAACAGAAAAAAACTATTTAAAATATTTATTTCATTAAAACTAGGATTATTCAAGAGGGTACCAGATTGTCAATGTTTAAAATATTTCGCTAGAGGTGAAATCATAAAAAAAATTGATGGAGGGTGTTGGCGCCCGCAGGCAAAAGCATTTAAGAAAACCAAAAAAAAATTTTGAAAAAAATTAACTGTAGGAATACACATTACAAATTACAAACTAAATTGCCCAGAATCTTAAACAAAAAAAACCATTTAATATATTTAGTTCATTAAAGATAAGGATTATTCAAGGGTTCCCGATTGTCAATGTTTAAAAAATTTGGTTTGAGGTAAAATCATAAAAAAAAAAATTGATGGAGGGTGTTGGCGCCCGCAGGCAAATGCATTTTAGGAAACCAAAAAAAGATTTTGAAAAAATTTAACTGTAGGAATACACATTACAAAGTACAAACTAAAATGCCCAGAATATTAAACAGAAAAAACTATTTAAAATATTTATTTCATTCAACGAGGATTATTCAAGAGGTACCAGATTGTCAATGTTTAAAATGTTTCATTAGAGGTTAAATCATAAAAAAAAATTGATGGAGGGTTTTGGCGCCCGCAGGCAAATGCATTTTAGGAAACCAAAAAAAAGATTTTGAAAAAATTTAACTGTAGGAATACACATTACAAAGTACAAACTAAAATGCCCAGAATATTAAACAGAAAAAAACTATTTAAAATATTTATTTCATTCAACGAGGATTATTCAAGAGGTACCAGATTGTCAATGTTTAAAATGTTTCATTAGAGGTTAAATCATAAAAAAAAATTGATGGAGGGTTTTGGCGCCCGCAGGCAAATGCATTTTAGGAAACCAAAAAAAGATTTTGAAAAAATTTAACTGTAGGAATACACATTACAAAGTACAAACTAAAATGCCCAGAATCTTAAACAGAAAAACTATTCAAAATATTTAGTTCATTAAAGAATGGTCAATCATAGGACACCAAGTTATCAATTTTCAAATCAATACAAAATATTCGACTAGAGTTATATTACTAAAAAAAAAAATTGAAGGAGGGTGTTGGCGCCTGCAGGCAACTGCATTTTAGGAAACCAAAAAAAAATTTTGAATAAATTTTACAGAAGAAAAATACATTTCAAAGTACAAACTAAAATGGCCAGAATATTAAACAGAAAAAAACTATTTAAAATATTTAACTCATTAAAGAATGATTATTCAAGAGGTACCAGATTGTCAATGTTTAAAATATTTCGCTAGAGGTTAAATCATAAAAAAAAATTGAAGGAGGGTGTTGGCGCCCGCAGGCAAATGCATTTTAGGAAACCAAAAAAAAAGATTTTGAAAAAATTAACTGTAGGAATACACATTATAAATTACAAACTAAAATGCCCAGAATCTTAAACAGAAAAACTATTCAAAATATTTAGTTCATTAAAGAATGATCAATCATAGGACACCAAGTTATCAATTTTCAAATCAATACAAAATATTCGACTAGAGTTATATTACTAAAAAAAAAAATTGAAGGAGGGTGTTGGCGCCTGCAGGCAAATGCATTTAAGGAAACCAAAAAAAAATTTTGAAAAAAATTATTTGTAGGAATACACATTACAAAGTACAAACTAAAATGCCCAGAATATTAAACAGAAAAAACTATTTAAAATATTTATTTCATTAAACAAGGATTATTCAAGAGGTACCAGATTGTCAATGTTTAAAATATTTCGCTAGAGGTTAAATCATAAAAAAAAATTGAAGGAGGGTGTTGGCGCCTGCAGGCAAATGCATTTTATGAAACCAAAAAAAAATTTTGAATACATTTTACAGAAGAAAAAGACATTTCAAAGTACAAACTAAAATGCCCAGAATATTAAACAGAAAAAACTATTTAAAATATTTATTTCATTAAATAAGGATTATTCAAAGGGTACCAGATTGTCAATGTATAAAAAATGTGGCTAGAGGTTAAATCATAAAAAAAATTGAAGGAGGGTGTTGGCGCCTGCAGGCAAATGCATTTTATGAAACCAAAAAAAAATTTTGAATACATTTTACAGAAGAAAAAGACATTTCAAAGTACAAACTAAAATGCCCAGAATCTTAAACAGAAAAACTATTCAAAATATTTAGTTCATTAAAGAATGATCAATCATAGGACACCAAGTTATCAATTTTCAAATCAATACAAAATATTCGACTAGAGTTATATTACTAAAAAAAAAAATTGAAGGAGGGTGTTGGCGCCTGCAGGCAACTGCATTTTAGGAAACCCAAAAAAAAATTTTGAATAAATTTTACAGAAGAAAAATACATTTCAAAGTACAAACTAAAATGGCCAGAATATTAAACAGAAAAAACTATTTAAAATATTTAACTCATTAAAGAATGATTATTCAAGAGGTACCAGATTGTCAATGTTTAAAATATTTCGCTAGAGGTTAAATCATAAAAAAAAATTGAAGGAGGGTGTTGGCGCCCGCAGGCAAATGCATTTTAGGAAACCAAAAAAAAGATTTTGAAAAAATTAACTGTAGGAATACACATTATAAATTACAAACTAAAATGCCCAGAATCTTAAACAGAAAAACTATTCAAAATATTTAGTTCATTAAAGAATGATCAATCATAGGACACCAAGTTATCAATTTTCAAATCAATACAAAATATTCGACTAGAGTTATATTACTAAAAAAAAAAATTGAAGGAGGGTGTTGGCGCCTGCAGGCAAATGCATTTAAGGAAACCAAAAAAAAATTTTGAAAAAAATTATTTGTAGGAATACACATTACAAAGTACAAACTAAAATGCCCAGAATATTAAACAGAAAAAACTATTTAAAATATTTATTTCATTAAACAAGGATTATTCAAGAGGTACCAGATTGTCAATGTTTAAAATATTTCGCTAGAGGTTAAATCATAAAAAAAAATTGAAGGAGGGTGTTGGCGCCTGCAGGCAAATGCATTTTATGAAACCAAAAAAAAATTTTGAATACATTTTACAGAAGAAAAAGACATTTCAAAGTACAAACTAAAATGCCCAGAATATTAAACAGAAAAAACTATTTAAAATATTTATTTCATTAAACAAGGATTATTCAAAGGGTACCAGATTGTCAATGTATAAAAAATGTGGCTAGAGGTTAAATCATAAAAAAAATTGAAGGAGGGTGTTGGCGCCCGCAGGCAAATGCATTTTAGGAAACCAAAAAAAAATTTTGAAAAAATTTAACTGTAGGAATACACATTACAAATTACAAACTAAAATGCCCAGAATCTTAAACAGAAAAACTTTTCAAAATATCAGTTCATTAAAGAATGATCAATCATAGGACACTAAGTTATCAATTTTCAAATCAATACAAAATATTCAACTAGAGTTATATTACTAAAAAAAAAAAATTGAAGGAGGGTGTTGGCGCCCGCAGGCAAATGCATTTTAGGAAACCAAAAAAAGATTTTGAAAAAATTTAATTGTAGGAATACACATTACAAATTACAAACTAAAATGCCCAGAATCTTAAACAGAAAAACTATTCAAAATATTTAGTTCATTAAAGAATGAATAAAGAATAACGTGAGAGAACCTATCCAGTCTCTTTTTAAATTATATATTATGTACACAGGTACTCAGCGTACTCCCAGGTATAGCCGGTTAATCTTGAAAAATGTTTATACCAAAAATTTACTAGAGTTCAATGAAGTGAAAAAAAAATTGTTTGAGAAATCTGGGTGAAATAACACTAAACAAAAGAATACGCTGGAAGCTAAATACTGCAATACATATTAACTACAATCCAAAAACTAGGTGTTGTTTACATTATATTAATGCGAACAGTTATTATGATCAGAGGTGTATTACGGTAATATATGTATTGGGAAATGTATAAAAATGAATGTAAATTATAAAGGATTCAAATGAAATTAAATGAGAAAAGGTCCTGCACGGACTCTATCATGTGATTGTAATTTATGAAGGACATAAAATGTTTAATTTAAAATAATATTGTTTTTGGTGGGTCTACAGTCAATATTAAATTACAAACTATAAAGTCTAAATGCAAATAAAAACATAGTCAGATATCTGTTTTAGTCTTTGTAAATATGTGCGGAAAAAATTTAGATTTAGTACAATGTAAAAAAATGTGGAAAGGAAACCCTGAGAATTCTTTGACAATAGGATATTAAAACACAAAACCATATATTAAATTAAAACTATTGATTTTATACATTTTCTATTTACAAAAACTCATAAGTATTGAAAACCTTATAAAACCCTAATAAAATAATATTTTGTTATATTTTAAAATACATTTTATAATTTGTTGTAGTAAAAAAATCATTATTTATTGTTGGCTGTATTTAAGTTTTTAATAACTATACTGGTACAACTCTTACTGACAGTCTTTAAGACCGTGTTAAAAACCATGATAATTAGCCTGACCTAACCTAACCAAATTAATAATATTTAAATATTTTCTTTCATTGTTATGTTTACAATATCGAATACCTTGGTAGTTAGTAGGAAAAGATCATCGCAAAGCTCTCGACCGGTGATGGTAGTCGTCTATCATTACCATAGCTTCAACTAATCATAGGTTTACCTAACTAACCTTCTTATGACTTATTAGGACACATTGAATAAAAAGATCCTGATTTGCAGGTTGCTGAAATTAAGTGTTTGATTATTTAGTTGATCCTAAGATTGTTGACACCTTAATCCATGCTATGGATGAAGCCCATAGATAATAAAGATATCGATAGTCCACGCCTATGTTAAATAAATTTTAGTCCGCGTTCCCGCGGAAGGCAATTGAGGCTCCTTTATACTGATAGTCGATACTCGATATAGGTATACTTTATTTGGCCTCAATTGTTCCCCTCGAAGACCGCTGATAAGACCATTATGTCATATCTTTATTATCTATGGCGGAGCCATACCCAGCTCACTCGTGTAAACAGTGTGGGTCTGGTCCTCATACTCTGATATTAAAAGCCCAGCCCACCTTCATATTATTCTCTATGCAAAAAGTAAATTTAAGACAAATTTGTAAATCAATGCACAGTCTCTCTATTGTACTAATATTTGTGATTTCATTAATTTTCAGTATTTTGTATTATTAGATTGGGAAAACATAAGACAATATAATTTACACAAGACTGTGGCTAACACAATCATACTTTGATAAAAGTATATGATAAATTACCTTCTATATTTGAATTAATCGTTTTTTTTTCGGGCACATTAACTACGGTCCCTCAACTTACTGAGGCAACCTTGAGAAATTAATTAAATCCTCAAATATAACTCTTATTTCGATAAAGGTATACTTTATTTGGCCTCAATTGTTCCCCTCGAAGACCACTGATAAGACCATTATGTTATATCTTTATTATCTATGATGGAGCCATACCCAGCTCACTCGTGTAAACAGTGTGGGTCTGGGCCCCATACTCTGATATTAAAAGCCCAGCCCACCGTCATATTATTCTCTATGCAAAAAGTAAATTTAAGACGAATTTGTAAATCAATGCACAGTCTCTCTATTGTACTAATATTTGTGATTTCATTAATTTTCAGTATTTTGTATTATTAGATTGGGAATACATAAGACAATATAATTTACACAAGACTGTGGCTAACACAATCATACTTTGATAAAAGTATATGATATAAGTACCTTCTATATTTGAATTAATCGTTTTTTTTTTCGGGCACTTTAACTACGGTCCCTCAACTTACTGAGGCAACCTTGAGAAATTAATTAAATCCTCAAACATAACTCTTATTTCAAGAGTTTGTAACTAATACAATCATAATATAATATGAGTATAGTACATTTCGTAATATTTTTTTATAATATTTACTGTTAGTAAAATATTAAGTTTGTATTTCTAATATAATATATGTTATGATTTTTATGGACGACACTTGCACCATGGCCCCTCGATATAATAATGTGGCGACCCGGCGTATATCTTTTAGATAAATGATTAAATACTTAATCAAGTCTTCCAATTTTTTTTTTTTTTTTTGGGTTTTTCCAGCCTTTAAGACCATCCCTCAAAACAAATTTCTCTCTAATTTATTCTATTTTCTGCTGTTTCTCTCCAGTTTGCTCCTGGATCAACCTCTTTAACATCTTTAACATCTTTCCTCACACAATCTCACTCAATCCTTTCGGTTCTTCCCTGATTACTGTGTTAATCATAGCGTCTTTTTTCCTCCAGGCATGGCCTGCCCACAACAGTCTTCTTTTTTTGGTTTCGTTTGAAATACATGGTCTCTGAAACAAGTCCTGTAGTTTTTCATTGGTTCGAATTCTCCACTCTTGGGTTCTTGAGTCGAAACAGGGTCCGTATATACGTCTTAAAATTTTTCTTTCAAATGTGTCTAGTTTTATTTCCTCTATTTTTCTTGGTGCCCATGTTTCTGACCCATATAGGACGACAGGTCGTATTAATGTCATGTATATTTTTATTTTTAAGTTCAAAGATATTGATCTCGATTTTAGCAGCAACTCCCCCCGTAGCGATACGTCCTGTCTTTTCTGTTTAGTTTCATATATTCTGTCTTTTTATCATTTATTCTGAGACCAACTTTAGTCTTCCAAATTACTAAACATTTATATTTTGTAGATAATTTGAAGAAAAATTTAAAATTGAAGAGAGACTGTGTGAATTAACAACATTTTTGGTATGAAATGTTTATTTGAACACCTGTTATAATGTATTATATTAAACTTAAGTTAATTTTTTATAATGTACTATAGTAAACATTTGAACATTTATTACAATATACGTATAGTATAAATAGATTTCAAGTATGATTTTTTTAGTTTTTTTTTTTTGAAATGTACCCACCTACTACAAGACACTTTATTTTCATATTTTGAAGCAATATATGCTTTGGATTATTTACATCTATATAAACTAAATTTCAGACCCATAGTTTAGTATTTAAAGTTTGTATGATCAAAGTCGTGGAACCAAAGATTATCAGACTCTACTAGAATGTTGTAGTTAAATTAAACTATAATAAGTATGTGGAACAACAGTACATAACCTTCTATGATAATTTGTTATGAATATAATATTTTAAGTAATAGCTCAAATTTAGCACTTTTACGTACTTAATACATTTTCCTAATATTTTAACAGAAATTATGGAGCTAAAAATATAGAAATACCTATATTATGTCACGGTCCACAGTTCACAGTTTTGTTTCATTTATAATGATAATGCTTTTTAATATACTTTTTCATAAATTAATATGTATTACAGTTGGCTTTTAAGATTTGTTTGAACTATTAGTACGTATTTTTTTTGGGAGATCCCTATTATTACAACACCGTTACCAATATGCGTTTTTTTTTTGGTTAGTTAATATAATTGCATGTTTTCATGATTTCTTCGTATTTATGCTTATTTTCTTAAAATGTTTTTATATTTTCGGTTCATCCGTTACCTACCTACATACCTACCTAACAAAGAATTTTTTTTGTAAACCAATTTGAATTATAATTTATTAATTTAAAAAATTTTTAATAACAACGTTTTCATTCAGTATTTTTTTGAATTTTAAGTGCATATTTTTAAATATTTCAGTGCATATATTTGCTTGTTTTTAGTGCATATATTTGCTTGTTTTTAGTGCATACATGCAGGCAAATATTTAACACTTTTTCATTGCATTAAATTCACAGCTCTGCTAATTACTTTTACTTCCAATCATAATACCTACCACAGTTAATGTTAAATGTCAAATTGTCAACAATCAACTACTTTTTCAACTTGATAACACTAAGAGGATGTCATATTTTTAGCGCACCATTTATTTCTCTCTCTGACCCAATCATTTTAGTGTTTTCTTAATCGTACATTTGGTATGCTACGCGTGGGTCAAAGATGGAAAACAAATAGTGCGCTGACATCCCAACCGGCAACAAGTTTACACGAGTGAGCTGGGTATGGCTCCATCATAGATAATTAAGATATTTGATAGGACATAATGGTCTTATCAGTGGTCTTCGAGGGGAACAATAAATTGAGGCCAAATAAAGTAATCCATAGCATGGATTAAGGTGTCAACAATCAAAAGATCAACTTGATAATCAAACACTTAAGTTCGGCAACCTGCAACTCAGGATCTTTTTATTCTTAGTGTCCTAATGAGTCATAAGAAGGTTAGTTAGGTAAACCTATGGTTAGTTGAAGCCAAAGAGTCAATAGGGCCTTTGCAATTCAAGATCTTTTCCTACGTATTCGGCATTGTTAACATAACTATTCTACCTTTACACTTTTTCTTCCCCCGTCTCTCACAGCTATATACAGGTTCAGCCACTCTCATTCCACACCTCCATATGATCGGTATTCTGTCTATCCATCTCTTCTTCAGTCTTCTCGTCCATCATTTCTCCCCTAAATTAACTTCTATAGCCACTCTCACTATCTCTTATCATACAGTGACCGAACCACCTAAACCTATTCTCTCTTGTTTTCACTACAATATGTACACTACCCTACACTACCCTTAATTAATTAATTTCTTATTCTATCCTCTTTTGTACCTTAACACCTTACTTATTATTCTCATATCTGCTACTCTCACTCCACTTACCTACCCTAACCTTACATTTCTTTTTCATCTTTCCCTTTCATACACCAAACATTCTGAAATCTTGTTGACCCATTTCCTTATCTTCGCCATATCACACACTTCCTGATTCCTATTCACTCAGTCTCTAGTTACCTACAAGTCATCGTACTTGATTATCGGTGAAAATATTTAAATATCATTGAGCGAATTCCCTACTCGAAAGAATTGCTTAAAAAAATATCATACCTCACCAATTTTCTAATTTTGAACACGACTTTATTGATAGCCCGAATAGTGTTATACCAGTATAGTTACAATACAAATATTGAAAATTTTCGGGCAATACATCCCCTGATCAATTAACTATAATAAAAAAAAACCTACTGAGAAATAAGAAAGAAAATACATACCCCGTGACGGAATCAAAATCTGCTACGAAACTTAGTCTTCGAAACACTGAAACGTTCACACATTTCAATCTGCTTATTATATATTATTCCCAGTTTGAAAATGTTCACTGACAAATACCATTTCTGAAATAACACGCATCTTATGCAGTAAAATGTTCTACAATATTCTAATGACCTATGCGTTAAAGTCTACAGATATTATATAAACCTACCACAGAGTTTGTATTTTTAAATGTTGTATTCGAGGATTTATTAGTTTTATTTTATACCTAACAAAAATTACATTTATTCAGAGGTCAGTTATCAACTAGAACTCGACTACGAATAAGACAGCGTTTGGATTGTTCGGACTGGCGTATCATTTATTATTATTATATATTGCGCCTTCGGTAGGCAGTAGTAAACGTATATGCTTCTACGTTACTTAGTTAACAGATTTTGTCGCATGCCAATTTTAACCATATACTAGACCACAAGTTTATAGACATTCTATAATGCATTCTGCTGCCGGTGGCCTTAGACACTGTTGGGGAATTTATATTTCTTTAGTAATTATATTACGATACGAATTATAAGTTACGTAGGTACTTGTCCAATACTCGACTACCAGAATTTAAATTAAAGAATGTGATATACCTAGGAAACATATCGATCGATTCTAAAACAGAAACTTAACCTAGGTACAAATAATATCACAATATCAAATAGTGAAATGTGAAAATTTGAAGAAAATTTTCTATAGGTATATCCCGTAAAACCCCCAAAATAAAACGTACGTTTGAGGTGTTCTCTTAAAACCCAAATATTTAATGCCCGTATCCCGTATGCATAGAAAATGTATGTTTCACATTTAACGAAAACTAAAACTATCGTGACGGAACTGAATTACGAAGAACGTATAAAACAAAAATAATCGTCACCAAATTATAGGTATAATCTGATATGTACTTACAAATCATATTAAATAACATTAATCATTATGTATTATCTTATTTTGTTAGGAAGGTATGAAAACCTACCTTCCTACATATAAAAGCATTACCTAATCATTGATTTAAAATTTTAAAAATTATTCTACTATAACAATAAATTAACAGTTGTAGGCAAAGTATTATAATTTAAGGTATTTTTCATAATATCCTAATTTTTGTACACCTATAACAACTGGATTTTAAAAACTACTCTACGTCTAGCGGGTATATAAGTTTGTCTGACAATAAATATTTACATTAGGTCTACCGCGTCAACAGAGTAGTAGGACAAAACTTACGTAATTATTTATTCTTTCGGCGAAACGCGGTCCCTTTGAGTGTATAATATTGTCTAGTGTCAGAGCTGTGCGTCTCCGTCAAGGAAAATGCAGCGCGCGTCTTCATATATCCGATCCAAAAGTTCAGTCGGGAAGTATTGAGATAAATGACATTTATATAAAAATAGGCACCTAGCTTAATATGCTTAATAGCACCTAACGAAATATGTGAGTACGTACTGGAATCGCTGTTCGTTAAAAAATCAGCCATATCCCCCCCCCCCCCTTGACAAAATCATTTGACTCATTTAGCTACTTTATGAATTAAGAATGATACATTGAACGTACAAAACTGTACCTACCTACATAATAGTTATCAACCTATTAACCCATCAATAATATTATATTTTTTATTGTGTACACTAATCGATTGGTATATACAAAATAACGTTAAGTTATAAATAGGACGTGGATTTAAATGCATTAAAAATAAGAAAAATGCCTTAAAAATACGATTTAAAGCACTTATATTACAAAGCTTAATAAAATGGCCAGAAAAATTCCAATTTAAACGAATATAAAATAGAATTTAGACAAGTGTATAGGTAGTGTATTCGTTATATTTTGAGTTTCATTATAGCACATCAGTCGATCAGATGCTATTTAATATTTTAAAATAAAATGATTCGACAGTAATTCCATATTGGCAAGTGTTGTTTTCTATAACTGAAGACTGAAGTTATAGTTATAGTTATAGTTATAGTTACCTATCGAACATAATGGGTACGTAAAAAAATAGAAATATAAGAAAAAAAATTACCTTTATTTAGTTGTATTTAATTTTTTTCTAATAAGTTTTTATAAAATTGACTTTATCCCATATAAATGTTCTAATTTCATTTTTCAATTCGTTGATAATATATGAAACGAATTCTTTGATTGGAAAGCAATGTTTTAGAAAATTCAGAAAATGCAGTTTATATTTAAATATTATAAATAATAATTTCTGATGCATTGCTGCGGAAGAGTGAGGGGGTGGTCAATCAGCCGAACCGAAATCTAACATCTTAAACACTTAATATAAACAATTGTTTACACACGCGTCATGGTATGAAAATAAAATAATTTTTATAATTCATGTTTATACCGATTTTCTACAGAAAAAATAAATTACTTTAATCTCAATATTATTTATTAGTCAACGATATCTTTGCTCAGAATCGTTTTTCGTTTGTTCGTTTTGTATTTTAATAATTTATACGTGGATATATTATTATTACTAATAATTAAAGTAGTTGTGTTTGTTTTATTTCATTAATTTATTTAGTACTATACCAATAAATTATATATAAATTAATAATTTTTAAAACATTGTGTTCAAAAAAATAAAAAAAAAAATGTGATTTTAATTAGAGTTTTGTAATGTACCTACCTGTATTTAAAAAATAAATAAATATAATAATAACTGTTGAACTTTTAGGGACATAATAGGTAACACATTCGTGTATGTAGTATTACACTATTTATATAGTTATATTTATATACCTATACGAGTATATGAGTAGGTATATTATTCATAAGTGCGCACACTTCAGGATAGGTAGTTGACCATTCCGTGAATATACTTTTATGTGTACATGGTTATACATCCCTAATCTCTATGATATAGAATATAGATATTAGGTGAACAATAGAAGTTAGGTATGTGACACTAAATTAATAGTTACCTATAACCTATAACGTTGTATTTGGAAAAAAAATTACCAGTTATTAATTAAAATTGTATCTTATGACTATTATCAGTTATAAGTCATAACATATATTTCTATAAATTCAACCAAAATATTTATATATTTATATTAAGTACCCTGTATAGGTATGCACCTATTAATTATAATTATTCTACAAACAGGGACTGGAAAAACGACGACGGCGTTTATATCTCGCGTATTTTATACATTTCTAGTCCGGAACTAAAATATGCGCCTACAACACTTGTATACCACATTTTTCGTGACATTAAATATTTGTTTTAAGTCTTAAAAGTAAATTTAAGCCCCAAAAGAATATAAAAATAAACTTACTTTAATTATCGACTCCTTCGGCGGAATCCGTGACGTGTGTGAACTGCGACGCCCATGAGGAAACGCTCCAGAATACAGCCAGAACTTAGAATATTGTGATTTATGAAAAATAAAATTTTACGAAACACAGTAAGTTTTTTGCTCATACCTTCTTTGCTTATTGAAATTTTAGAATTTTTAATCGACTGTGTCTTCTGCAACGACTTTGAGATTTGCCATAGATTAAATAAATAAATGATAGATATTATACTAGGTACGGCCATATGATGAATCCACGGATATAATATAATGCAACTTTTTATATCAAAGAGTTCTGTGTTAAGGACCAATTTGTTCATTGAAATTTGATAAGACAATAAACCAAAATAGTTTATAATTTTGAATTTGAATTATAATAATATGATATAGGTATTATTTAAATTATTATTTTCGTTTATCAATTTAATTATTGATTGAGGTGGTGAATAGATATCAGAAGCACAAGAATATTTTTATAAGAGCATATTGTTTTTTTATGAATTATTAAATATAAATGTGATTTCTGGATTTTAGAGTTAACATAAAGCCATAAACGTATACAGTAAATTCATCAAATACTATAATATCAACTATATTTTTACAATGATGTGTGTTTTTTTTTTCAATATTTTTAATTATTTTTTCTTGTGGTCTGTGTAAACGATAAGTATTCGTAATAAAGATTCAATTTTCATATATAATATTATATTATAGGTACTCAGTATGCAATCATATGTTTATTTTTAGTTTAATTTAATTTTTGGTATTTAGTAAATAATAATAGGTATACGAAATTGTGTTTTCGAATAGCAATTTATTGTTTGTATTAATACCTACACCATAATAGGGAACTAAAATTATGTAAATGATGTACAAATGTATTTTTGGTGTTTTAAGGCTGCTGTAAGATCAATTTATGAGAATTCTTGCATTAAATTGTTAGGATTATTTGATATGAATAATTATTTTATTACATATAGGTTTATTACATATTGGTAAGTCGATCACAAACTATATTTACACTGAATGTTAATAGTAAAAAGCTATTAAAATATCTATTATTTGTATTTATTTGTTAATAATAATTAAGACTTAAATATTAGCAGTAATCTTGTTCCTTTCACAAAATGTTTTTTAATTATTTTTAATTTAATTTACATTTATCCCAAAGTGATCTCTGAATAATCATTCAATGATGAATTTAATAGTTACATTCTCGGGTACATTAATTGGATTATAAATTAAAATAAACTACAGTTTCCAGCTTCTACTACAACATTATTTTATATTTTAATATAATAAATAAAATAATATAATATAATAAAATTGATACTAGTGATGAGTGCGTAAGTACCTGATTGTTTAATCAAATTATTTACACGATTATTAACTAAAAAAATATCTATGAAGTATAAACATCCGCATTTCCATTAACTATAAATTCATAATTGTATGAGCTATACATGTTACATATATTTTTCGAAAAAACTATTTAAAAAAACAAGAATAATTCCTATTTGATGTCACACGGGTTGATCTAGCAACTGACTGCTACGACAACTGTGCAATTTTTTTTAAGCATAATACGTTTTGAAAACGTCCAGAAAAGAGTTTGTTTTAAGACTGTCCGTCTTGATAACAACTAATTTAATTTATAGTGTATTGTTATATTATATTATAATGAAATTAATAATTATAGTAAAATATATAATTGCAAGACATTTAATACCTATATCTATAGCCATCTAGGGTATAAACTACGCTAAAAAATGTGTAAGTATGCTAATAAAATATATGAGGTGTATAATGTATTTATGTATATAAAAATATAAAATATAAAGATTAATAACATTATATTGTTTTAAATACTTTGCGGAAACCTAAGGTGATACCCGGCGTATAGGATAACATGCAAAAAGGTGCGTATTAAACTTGGCGTGGTGAAACGAAGACGGTCTCGCGTATTTTATACATTGCGCTATTGGGATTAAACTTATAAATGCTTCTACGTCACGTAGTTAACAGATTGTCCGTGGCTATAAATATTTAATTGAAGTCTAAAAAGTAAATGTAAAATAGTAGGTAATAATATGAAAACAAACTTACTCGTAAACATCTACTCTTCCGGTGAAACGTAGCTAGAGTGCCGCCATCGCCGAAGAAACAGCTATCTTCATCCATCTTTATCTAATCATCTCACTCCGATGAGCTGAAACTTGAAAGTATCGAAATATTTTATGAAAATAACCTGATCAAACGAAATTTACGAGTTTGTGTTACAACTTATCCGGTTTAACGAACTGTCCGTTTATATTTGTGGCCTATTATTTTTTTGTTCACTGAAATCAAAATATACAATATATTATATTTATAATACAATAGTATTGCTGAAACTATTAGAATTGTTAACCGTCGCCGACGAATTTCGACAATTGACGATTGCCATAGATATTATAAAATATATTATGCCATAGATATTATTATAAAATATATTATTTACTATGATAAATCCAAAGAACTTATATATTATTATATAAGTACTCAGTATACCTATACGGTATATTTATAAATCGTATGTTCTTTTACAGAAATCTTTGTGATCTGCAATGCACCTATTCTGGTTTTCTATTTCAATTATAGTTCGCATGCCAAATTTAACTATACAAACTGGTCCGCAAGTTTATAGACATTCTAATACATTATCCCGCCAGTGCCAATAGACAAAGTGTTTGAGAAGTTATATTTTTTTGGTACCTAATTAATTTACAATATGAATTATTATAAGTTACCCATATAACTAAAAAATAAGACTGACCGCCAAGTTCAGACTTCCCTGTCGTTTTCAGTTAAAAACTAATGATTTCCGGCAATTATTTTAGATTCTGAGCGAAGCGATGAATGTATTGATTTTACAATGATGTGTGTTTTTTTTTTTATTTTTTTTCAATGAAATTTTATTTGTTGGGTAAAAAAACGTGAAAATTTAATATAAGGCTCCTGATATATCGTTCTAATATCAGTTAAAAAATATTAAAAATACATGGGCTCAATTTTTATTTATAAGCATTTAAAGTTCAAATTTTGACAACATTTATCAAATTTATAATTTAATAATTATTTTGTAGGTAGTTAAAAATTTATAAAATGTTCAACTTTTGTAGCTAAGGATTAAAAATTTAAAACAAGGTTCCACGTAAATAGGTTTCAAATTTAACACCATCCATTACAGTGACCCACTTGTAACCTACTGTACAGCAGAGCGACATCCACTTACCCACCTTTTTTTAATTAACCTCTCTTTTTATTTAATTCCTGATAAACGAGTTTTGGATAAGTACCTACCTACATAATAGGTACCTGTCCTACCTATATTAATTAAAAACTATTTCTAACACGACGTATTTACTTATTATTTTTGTCTTTTAGTTTATCTAATTTTGTATGATTAAAATATGTTTCCTTTATACCCAAATAATTTTCAAGTACCTACAAATAATATAGAACTCAATTTTATTTTAACAATAAATACTTTTATTAATACAGTGTTGACTTTGTAGATGGGTAGTAATAAATTAACTGTACATTCAGGATTACATGCATTCAGGTGAATAATTATAAGATTGCAATGATAGATGTAAGATGTTAGATGTAAGATGTAATATGTATTGTTGATTCATCAATACGATGCTGGGTGGACTTGAGGACTTCCCATGTTCAGCGACCGGCGTCGACCCGTTTTGTGGCACAGCGGAAACTTCGTACAGCTGACTGTTCGACAAAGACACTGTAATATTATTTGAAAAATATTATTTCTACTTAATCGTAATAACTGGGTATAATGAGTTTAATATTATATTATATTACAATAAATATTAAGTACCTATATTATTAGCTTCTTATAATTGGGACGTCATTTTTGTAGATATTTATCCGGACAAAATGATGCTGGCCCAGCGCTATGCCATGGTTTATGGCGTATCTATCCGATGAAATTGTTGGAAACTCTTTCAAACTGAGCAATCTGATAAACGGTGACGTCATCGTTACTTCACGGCCATCATAGGGTAGACCAGAATACACAAAAATGTAGGTCATTGGGCTGTCGGCTGTATGTATGATAAAGTCCTGGAAGTGGGAATTACAATAGCCCCTAAAATGCTGTTACACCTCAACCTTAATAAAAACAAAGAATGATTACAAAATGGCAACGGAATTGGCCTACAAATCTGAAAATAAGTTTATGGACAGATAACTTTTTAACGTAATATTATGACCGATCCAATAATAACTTTCCATAGGTACATCAGACCTATGTGCGACGGCTGCTCTTAACGTATCGACATCCACCAGATAACTTTGGTAAGTTTTCAAACTATACCGCTCATTCTTGCGGAATGCTAAAGAAAATTAATTTATTAGATAAATATTATACTATAACAATTTTTAAATATAGACGTTTTCAACTCACAGTTATGCAGATGGATGTCGACCGGTTTGGGATCGACGTCTGATACGCCATTGTTCTAATGAATTCAAACATAAATAATATATTAATATATTATTATAATATTTTTATATGTATATAGGTACGGTTAGGTATATTAAATTAATTAAGTAGGTACTATATTAATATAGTCTATTAATTATTTTTTTACTATGCTTTTATCGTATTAAAATATACACAATGACTTATAACTTACATTATTGGACTGGACATACAGCAACGTCGAGTTGAGGTACCTGTCCATAAACACATTTTCAACAGCAAAATATAATATAAAATATAAAGTAAAGAAATACATAAAGAAAAAACTGTATTTATTCATACAATTTTGAAATCAAACACATTAGAACAAGATAATGCTTTCTTGATAAATTAAAAATATTTGAAGATTTTATTTGTCATACGTTTACATGGCAATAGTAAAATTCTATTAAACCTATTAGGTACATAAACAACATTTATTAATATGACAAATATTTAAAATTTCAAAAAAGGGGGACCCTCGTGTTAATTTTTGGATAGCGCTGGGAGTTTTTGTGCAAAAACGTCGGAACCTGGTGCACATTTCTGCACAAACGATGCACAAACGTTTGGCACATTCGAAAATCCAAATATTCAATGTGGGGGGCTACCGTTTCAATGGCCCCCCCCATTTTGTTTTAGGGATAGAGCTTTCAGTTTTTGTGCACAAACGATTGGACTTGGTGCACATTTCTGCACAAACGATGCACAAACGTTTGGCGTGGTCAGAAGTTCAAATTTAGAAAGTGGTGGGGGGGGGGGGCCATTGAAATGGACCTAGGAGATTATTCGACAACACAACAATATACTGTCACGCAACAGCCGCCGCTGCTATAACGGACGTGCCGCTCTCGTCAAAGTTTCCGCGATGAATTGCCGTAATCGCGTTCTGTACAATAATAATATAATCATCAATCCTTGTCCCCTGAAGAGGCGATATCGAAATGGAGTTAGACGTCGGGCGGAGTGCACCGCTCAAAATAATAAAATAATATTCGTGATTCGTATGTATATTATATGTATATATTGCACAATATCGTATTGTTGTTTTTTAGGATTCTCTCAAGAATTTTTATTTTATTTTTTTTGAAATTTTTTCCCCTCCGCCCCGGAACAGGCTAATGTAAAATCGGTGTCTCGATGATGGGACGATAACAATGACGGCGTTGTTCCGAAGCGCGTTTGGCGCCCGGTCGAGTCGGCCCGCGCTCGTGTGGCGTGCGGTGTTGGTATATTTAGGTACACGCCGCACGCAAACCGGAACCGGAAGTGAGAAGGCAACCCATCAGACTGCTCTGCACTGCAGTATTATACGCGTATACCACCTCATCACCAACACCACCACCTGACTAAAAAGTATTGTTATTATTATCATTATTATTGTTATTATAACGGCGGCGGCGACCATCATGATGATGATGATGATGACGACGATAATCGTGGAGCTTCAGTAAAGTGGTGTGTATATAATACTATATCGACTCTAATGGATAACCCCTTCGTCGCCCACACGACACCTCGGCGATAACAATATACATATAATATACACTGTGCGGCGGTGACTGCCACGATATAATATATAACATATACTCACCGGCGACGGGGGCGGTCACGTGCCTCCTGAAAAAAAAAATAATAATAACAATAATGAAATAAAAAAAACCTATCCCGCGTCCATTAACAACGAATCCGGAGTCGTTTTACAGTATGATAGGTATGTATATACTGTTTATTGTTTATAAAAAAAAAATTAAAAAACAGAAGATTGACTTAGGTATATATTAGTCGAGCACGCGCCATTCAATTATATACCGCATATTGTTCTCTCGCCGGTATAATAATTGTTATTCTCCGAACATGAACTTACCCACATACTCTTCATTATACACATGCCTACTATAATTTCATTTAATTTATTTATTAGCATTTTAATTTTAAATACTGATTTCTATAATATAATTTTATATTCAAAAATATTGATACGAAGTACATTTGAACAGTATTGGAAAAATGGTTTGTGTTATTTTGGTTCAGCAACCTTTTTTAATGTCAAGGGCCAAAAATAAATATATTTCTATATATATTTCATGGGCCACAATTTGAATTTATGTACCTCATTTTATTTTAAACAAAAATGTCGTATCAAATTTAGCTAATTTAACAACTGTTAAATTGTATATTAATTTAACAAGGTACCTATCTACAAACAAATAACGTTTTAATCTGCAGTTTACTGGCCATACTATATTAGTTCATTTTTTTTATACATAATGTCTGTTTTTAAACAAATCATAAATTTTACTCGCGGGCACATAAAATTGGTGTGAGGGCCGTGGATTGCCGAGCCTGGGTCTACACAGATGAGACCACGGACTAAGATATGATTGACTGGAAACGAGTAGCTTATCAGTGGCCACGAAGGTATTTACAAGAGGCAAGTGCGGGGGGTCGCAACGGGGACCGAAAGTTTACAACACCACCTGTATAAAACATGGACTAAGATAGTAAGATTCAAAATGTGAAGCCAAATAAAACCACCGGTAGCGCTGAAAACATTCGGTCACCAGTGTGAGGAACCTTTTGGTGGCCGACTCCCGCTGACCATGTCGTTTCCAGTCCATTACATTATCTCAGTCCCTGGATAAGAGTATAAGACATATATGTATACTAATTGGTATATTATGCACAAAAAAAGTATATGAAATAAACTGGAAAGAATCATTCATATATTTTCAGTTAATCAATTACATGGTTAAGAAGCCACCCGTTGATAACATTTTGCATGGAATTTAATTTATGCATAAAAAAGTCATTTTTATCTATTATTGTAATATAGTACATTAAATAACAGGTAAATCATAAGTGTAGTTGATTATTATAACTTATGAAATATAATTTGTATGGAATAATTTATTTGGCAGGATTTACTGTATCATTATAAGAAAAATATATGTTATACTTATGTAAAAACTAGAAATACATAACTATGAGCTAAAAAAAAAAAATTATTATTTTTATAAATAAAAAATTGGGAGTAAATATAATGGCACGCACTGATCACAAAAACAATAAAGGAATCTCCGGGTTTTCCTCATACAAAATATATTAAGAAATAACTAGATTTAAAAATGAATAATCTGAGTATCTAACACGGGTCATCAATTAATTTTTCTAATAAGTATTTGAATATATATTTGAGATACTTTTTTAATGTATTTGTATTAAAATCTTCTATGCAAATGGATTTAAATTAATTATTAAATAATTATTCATTCGAGTATCTAATTATTAGTGGAACCTATTTGAAATACTTTAAATCAGGTATGCTTTAGCCTATAAGTTTTCCTATACACCTATAAATAATTATAATATTAAAAATCAAAACCGATGATTTGTTTCAAACATATTTTATCGGCGTCAACGTCGAATTTATTCTGTGTGAGGTTTATAATATAATAATATGTTTATTGCCACGTTAACGCCATGTCTCCATACTACAATATTGTGCATAAAACAACTACTATACTGTATAGGGAACAGATTTTTTTTACGCCGAATAAAACGAGATCGTATCCTTACATGTGAAAATAAACATTCTTTTTATTATTATTATAAATTAGATACATAACGGTAACAAATGTTTTTTGTGCATAAAGTTCATCGCTGGTTTAGACTATAAACATGAATGATTATGGAAAATACTCATAAACCTCGTGAAAAATAATGTCGACGTATAAAATAAATGATATGACATGAAAGCGTCGAAACTGTTGACCCAATTTTTTCCTTACACGAAGGAAAACGTGAAAATGGTAGGCTGCAGTCTTACGGTTTATGTTTTTAAAATTAAAATTAATTGTTTAACATAATTAAGAGGTTTTTCTTATTAAAACTGAAATTAAAAAAACAAACACTCAACAATGGATTTCTTTAATAAAAATTTACTTTCCTAAAGTTTCACTTTTATATAACAGTTCCTCCTCGTAAGGGACCTAATTAAAAATGTCGGCGGGAACACTTAAAATTGTAACAATACAGGCACATTGTGTTTTTTTTTTCATTTTACATCAAAATGTTAAAGTTATTACTTATCAGTTATTGTATTAATAAAATATAATCCAAACCTATAATCGTATAGACGTATCGTATTATAGTATACTATAGTATACCTACATTATATACAAAATGCTCACTGACTATAACTGTATTTCATTGATACGAAAAGAACATTATATGTATACTATTACCGGATTGCATGGACAATCACTAAGCATTTAACGAATCTATAGTGAGCAAAAGGTCTCTTAAACATGATTGGTATTTTAGGTTTTATTTAACCATTAAATTAATACATTTTTCATGGAACCCGGCATATATATTTTATTAATTTTATTTTCATCAAGCTCAACAATTGCTCACACTTCAAATGTAGGATCATCGTTCATATTGATTGACATTGTTCACTAACGCCTGCAGCACGCTAAACAAAAATACATGAAACTTTTAAATATTTGTTTGTTAAATTACAATAATTTTATGGTTTCTTTTTTAATTATATACCTACGTAAAATGTGAAAATCATGTCCACGGTAAATTTCAACGCAGTTCACATGTTATAGATTTTTGTTTAAATATTTGATTTGATTTATTCGTTATGGTATTTCCATATACGTATCTACGATATATCTACAGTAGGTAGGTTAGACTTACGGTTCGTTATACTTACCCTTAGTAGAGAAAAATAAACTGTCTACCGTAGGTGTCAATAATATTATAATATAGTACCTACATACAGTGTTGAGAAAGTTTCATTTTAAAAGGGATCCGTTTCTTTTGGAACGAGATCTTTCTCAACACTGCATAAATATACTATAGATATTAAGTACATTGTATTCCACGAGCACCATACACCTATATAAATATATACATGTTTAATTGTTTTTGTAGTGTTGAAGAAAAACCACATACAACGAACAATAACGCCATTACCAAGATTTATTGTTGTATTATAGCTGCGATCTGAGCTAACAACATTAATATTATAATAATTGTACACTTTCAGTCGGTATATCGAAAACGTTATTGGAAATAAAGCCGATGATTCAAATAACCCCGTAGGTACATAGTCGCGTAGGGGCGCTTGGGGGGTGATTGGAGTGTGTAAACCCGCCTCTCCCTGCACCCCACCACCAAGACAGATGCACCCATATAATATTACGAGTTCGTACAGCCGTTTACGCACCCTACTATACGGATATAGGTAACTATTACGACATTTACTATATTATTGTGTACCACGGTATAATATGTGTCCTGGGCAGTTAAATCATTAATCGACACTGACGACTGATGCACGAGTACCTCTGACCTCATGCGATTAAACGCCTCAAACATCAAAGGCGTACCTACTCCGTACACGTTACATAAACTCATGTTAACGCGAATATAAAATGTGAATTACGGCTATTGGCGTAAATAGGGTGGTTACTGGCTTGAGTGGTGGGAGACTTGGACTCCTCACCAAGAAAGTACCTATACTAAGTAATTAATATAGTTTTTTTTTTCAATTTTGAAATAATTATAACCAATGAAAATTATTGTAAATGTCGTATGTGCAGCACAGTATTTCATATTTCTGATACCTATAATAGTGATATAAGCACAGACAATTACGTTTGAACAACGTAAAAAGTTTGTCAGCTACTCCGTTTCCATAATATAGATGTAAAATTTAAATTGTGTAATCGATGTTAATAATAATTTGTATTTGTATGTGTTGAGAAATATTTAGTGTATACTGCATAGGTATTGTACTTTATTTTTGATATTCGGTAAATCAGGACAAAAATCAGGACCGAATAACTGTTAACAACACTAAGGATAGTGTTAATTTCCAAGGATGGGAAGTAAAACTACATTACTCTGCTGCACCAGAAACTTCCTGTGTCCTACACAAAAAGTAAGATGAGTAAACTATTTATTTAAAAAATAATAATCCAAAGATGTATATACTTTACCCAGATACTATTTATAGGTAGTGTTGTAAAGACGTGTCCGGATCGGTTAGGCGAGCTACCGAGAAAATCTCGGTGGACCGCTTAAAGTTTGGGCCGATCGTGTGAATGTGAGTGAAAATAAATTCATGTTTAAAATACGATTGGCCACCTATAAGCTCGTAATAATTATAGACATAATTTTGGGCAACTGAATATGTAAGTGGGTGGCTTAGATGTGAAAATCTCGATGGAATGTAATACATAACCAATCCGGCCACGGTTTCAGCACTTTTGAAGTGTATGTTTTTTGTAAATAAAGTATCTAATGTGAGTTGGATACTAGTTGTAATTTGTTAAATTATAGTTTGTTACACTAATATTCTGTATTTTATCTCTTAACAATAATAATAACAATCATCTATTCGCGTATAAGCTCTGTTGTGTTCCTATTTATGCCAAACGGTAAAACAGTAAACACCTTGTTATGAACACGCCATAATTAGATTAAGTATTGTTTTTTTTTTTTATATTGATCGTGAAGCCCGGCAACTATGGCCATTAGCTATTTGTTTTTGTTTGTAGGGGAGGGAACTGTAGGTGTAACACGTGTGTGTAGTTTTTGGCAGATTTTTTAGTGGGCACTCGTGGGTATCTGCCATGCCCGGGTGGGAGATAGCAGGACTTCTCTCCGGGCACCGTTGCCCGAAGAAAAATGCCACCTGTGAACCGAGGTCACAACCGACGCCTAAGTCCACTCGATCACTCCGTCCCAAGTATTGTTTTAGTTCTTTCTATTCAGTTGTTTCTATAAAATGAAAACTATACGTATTATAATACTGTTGCTAATGCCCACAATCAAAATACAGTTTTATTTATAATACGTTATCTACTTATCTAGGTATAAGTTATAAGACATAATAGTTATTACGTATCTCGCTCTAAACTTCCAATCTAACCGTACCGGGATCTGATCTTAAAATTCGATGCCAAAACTAGTGTAGGTACAATGTACCCATTCTAAGACATATAACCTGACATATTAATATTAAATTAAAATTTGTATATTATTTACGTAGCTACAGTAAAAAAAAACGTCTAAAAAATGAACTTTTCAAGTATACTAATACCATCGGCTATATTACGCCTATATGGTATTCATGGCATACATTATAATATATAGGTAGGTAGGTATGGTATTTCTTTGTTCTAAATTCACAAATCAACTGTATCTTCGCGTGGGCACAGTACTGAGAAAGTGGCAAAGTATAGGTACTGTACTTATTGAGTAGCCGGTATTGTACATAATACATTATTATCACAGCTCTAACGATGACGTCGTGCAGTACGTCAACGACGACGACGACGATCAATCTCAATCTACTAAATAGAGACGCCGCGCGGAAATTAATAACGATGTGAAATAGATTAAAATACGCGTATATTATTATATATTTACGAGGAGACTGCGATTCGCATTGCCGAGCTCCCTACAACGGGACTTTCGTTCGGCGGCTGTATTATAATGGAACAATGCTCTTCGCTAATGTGTGTGTGTGTGTGTAATAACGTCTACGCACACGACTGTTATACGGGAGGATGCCGGCGGTCGGTCGTGGGGGGAGGGTGTGTAGGTCCTATATGCCCGCGGGCCTAATAAAACGTGTAATGATCCTGTCGCCGACGACGTCGTTTCAAAAGTCATATAATGCGTGTACACTCTCCGCAGTCCGCCCGGTCGTCATCCCCTCCCCCCCCCCCCCCGACGACGAAACGCCCCCGCCGACGTGCAGTGCGTTTGCATCGAGCTCCCGTTTCGCGCCGCCACGCCACCGTTCGTCGATCCGAGACTGCCGTGGCTGTCTCTCTCCCTTCCCCGGCGGCGGCTGCGTACATATATTATAATATTGTGTAGGTGTAATATTGTGTTGAACTCATACGTAAATATTTCCAAGCCCGAGAAATCCGAGACGCTATCCGGAAAAATATATTCATGGATCACTGATGGACGACGGGTTCACTTCATCATCATCTTCACGCACATCCACCTCGACGTAGACTAAAGTCCGGAGCCAACTTCACGACCTTATTATAGTTAATTACACACACGTATATAACTGATAAAACGTGATAAATATACATCATTATATTAATATTACGTTACAATCATTGTATTATTGTCGAATCAACTTTAATGCATATAATAATATAATTGTTAGCATGTTCAAATAGTCAACAGTTATTATGTATCACTGCAAATATCAGTAGATACAAATAGCCTATTGGCTAGGAATGTCTTATTTTAATATTAAACAAAAATTTATAATGTGTATTATAAATTAAAATTATAATCTTCGCACGATCTTCTTGTATTATAATATAATATACCCAAGCCCGGATTAAGGGAGGGGCCAAGGGGGGCAACGTCCCCGGGGCCCACGTACGTAAAGGGCCCTTAGTCTTCTCGGCTTAAAATTACATTGAGTGGTAATTTGTACTTTTTATAGTGCCTACAAGAGTATATATATTTTTTCTTGTTTGAACTAACAGGCGGCAGGTCGTATACAACGGATATGTTTTTTTGTACAAAGCTTGCACACCTCTATTTGTCCATTTATTCTATAGTTTAGATTTCCCACACGACACATAATATTCAGCGGTACCCACTTGTCCACCTTTTTTTATGTGTCGTAACTCGTAATTAATTTTACCAACCACATATTATTTAATATATACCTAAACAAATTTAGACAACCATGAGAGGACGAGGGACGGGTGTGCTATGTGCAATTCTTGAAAACAATAAATTTATTCAAGTTCCTAGCCTACCCAACCTATAAATTTCATATTATAGCTTCGAAATAACGAAAGAAATGTAATTTTATTCATTATAGTATTAGCCATTAGGTATACGAATTTTAATTCCAGCCACAAAACCGGGCATCGCGTAGCAACACAGTGATGCACACTTCACAAAGTATTACCTAATAATTATAAACAATACACAATTGGAATAGAATTTTGTTCATTATTTCACAGACGGCCAATTAATAAATATTATAAAAATTGATACATAATACATCAAGTCACAGAGACGATAAGAGATACGTCTAGTGCGATGCTCTCTTCAGCTGCTGACGCCTGCTGTGGTGCCCGATCACAGTTTTATCAGAACACCCAATAAAGAGACGACCAAACTTTAAACAAATATATAATTTGACGTGTTAAAGTTTTCAATTGCAAATATTTGGTTAAAGTTTGCTCTTTACTGGACGCCCTGCACATATTTTTTGTAGGGTCAACAGTCAATGCACATCTTCAAGTCAACGCACCATACGTATGTGTCAGGTCGTATAGTTTATTTATTACTTACCTTGTCCTGAGCGCAGTTTTGCTAGGA
Organism: Metopolophium dirhodum; assembly: GCF_019925205.1. Taxonomy (NCBI): domain Eukaryota; kingdom Metazoa; phylum Arthropoda; class Insecta; order Hemiptera; family Aphididae; genus Metopolophium; species Metopolophium dirhodum. The sequence continues at coordinate 13,370,031 of NC_083567.1, read as the reverse complement.
GCTAAGGACTCCCATTTTTATATAAATGTATAATATGTACAGGACGTCCAATAAAGATATGACAATAGGATTAAACAAATATATAACTTAAATTTAAAAGTTTCTTTCTAGTTTTTAATTTTCAAATGTTTGGTTAATTTTTGCTCTTTACTGGACGCCCTGCACATATTTTTAGTAGGTCTCGCGTACACATGGATCTAACGTATATAACCGAACCATATCTACATAGATGCCCTTGGTTCAGTCGCATGTGCAGTATGTAATACATACTATGTATAATCTGATACGTGGAAAACGGAAGCCCGAATGACTTCCGGTACAACATTTTTGGAACGTCGATGTGTCACACATTATACTTATATTTTGTAGTTTTAATGAAAATTGTATTACAGTACATTTCAGAGGAGGTCTGAAGCGTCATTGCCCAAAAACATGGTAAGTCAACACGGTAAGTGAAATAAAAATTATTGACGGGTATAAATTAAGATTTCATAAAATATTAAATAATGATGTGAGACGATGGAATTGTACAAACAAAAAGTGTACAGCATATTTCAAAACCAATGAAAGTGGAGATATTGTTATAGAGAGTAAACTAGATCATAACCATAAAAAATACGTACAAGACATTATGGTTAGACAAGTTATTCGTAATTTATTAAAAAGAAAAGTACATGATGAGATTTATGAACGGCCACTTAAATTAATACATTGTAAACTTAAGAAAATCAACAGAGATACATTAAATAAAACCGATATGAATTGCTTTCGTAAAAGTATATATTTGGCAAGACGAAACTACCAGCAAGACCATGTAATATTTAAAATGTACATGAAGTATTGGATTCATTAGAAATCAAAACTTATGATGACGAACAATTTCTCATGGTGAATGACAGTAATCTAAATATAGTGATGTTTTTATGTGAAAAAAATGTAAATACTTTAAGTACTGTTAAGACTATACCTATATGTAGATGGTACTTTTAAGTATTGTACTTAATTTGTTTTACAATTATTAATACACGGTTTAAGTAATGGTCATTACATACCTTTAGTGTACTTTTTACTTAATAATAAAGAATGCGAATCATATGCAAAATGTTTTTATATATTAAAAACTGAATGTTTTAAATTAAATTAATATTTTTACCCCGAATATATATTTGTGGATTTTGAATTATCTATTCATCTTGACGCAATAAAAGTTTGGCCAACTATAATTATTAAATGATGTCGTTTCCATTTAGGCCAAGCATGGTGGCGTCACATTCAAAATTTGGGGTTGAGTACAGATTATCGCAACCAAACAGAAATAGGTTTATTTTTGAAAAATATACTTGGTTTACCATTATTAAATGAAGAAGACGTAGAAAATTGTATTATTGAAGATTTTATATCTATAATGCCGAAACATGAAAAACTCGACGAATTTATGGATTATTTAATAGAAAATTTCCTATTTCTATGTTGGCTGAAATGAGTAGTAGTTCTGAAGGACAACAAATGCTTGTGAAAGTTTTCATTCCAAGTACAACTCATTATTTTATACACATCACCCAGATATATATACATTTTTGGAAATATTAAAAAAATTCAAATTGACACTAAAATAGCAATCCGAACGGCCACAAAAAAAAAACGAGAAAACCAAAAGGAAGTATCTACGTGCAAGAAAATAATTACATACATCAAAGACAATAAAATCAATTTGAAAATAATAAACTATCCAGATTAGATTTTGTCAAAAGAATGGCATTTAAACACCAGCCTATAAAGATATATTAATAATAACAAACATTTTTTGATAAATTGTACGCTCACCTCAACATAACGGTGTAAGCTAAAATAAATGAATAATAATAAAAAATAAATATATTTTTGGGGTGTAAGCCAGTTCACCTCCACGTGGTGCACCCTGGGTAATTCTAAATGAACTGGGACGCATTCGGGCTATGTAAAAAATATGACCTTTTTTTTTCTTGGGACGCACTCGGATGGTACCTTATTCTGGACGCACTAGGAACATTAAAAAAGGGTCATTTCGGGACGCACTCGGGAAACTCCCTTCAATTTATATACGAGTAAATCTTTGTTTTTGTTTTTTTGGTTCTCTACGTTTACCAACGATTATTGTCATCATCGGACTCTGAAAAAGGCCCTTACTCGCTGCAGTGATCGGATTGGACGGGCGAGTGAAGCAAAGAAAAATGTATGAATTAATCATTATAAAATTTCAACTGTGTGATAAAATTATCAAAAACTTACAAAACTATTAAGTTGATGGAAATAAACAAAATATTATTTCTAAATAAATGCTCTCATTTAATATTTTCATATGTGCAGGGCGAATACCAACTGGTAATATTATTTTATAAGTAAATACACACTTGAGCCATAATAGTTGATGACTAAAGGCTAATAAAAATAAAAAAAATAAAAAGTAAATACACTCGTGAAGTCATGTTTCAATGTCTCAGTAGTCAGTAGGTATCTCAAAAAGTATTGACGTTTTATAAAATATATTATTCTCACATAATATATTTACTATTTTTTTCTGTAATTGTTTATAAGTTTATAATTTTTTTGAATGACAACTTACGTTTTTAATTTTTTACTTCAAAGTCAAAGATTTTTCTAAGAATTTCGTTTTATAAGTTAGAACTACTATTATGCTATTATAAAAATGATGAAGAATTGTACATTTTCAAGCATTTTGACCCAACTAACCAAATTTAATTGACATTTATAGAAAAAAATTCAAAATTTTAAACATCTATAAATAAACCAGAACAAATCCACATTTCTTGAAAACGTTATATGTACTTAAAGAAAATTATAAAATAAACATTTAGTAATAATTTCAAGTATTTACGGTTATTCGTTTTTGAATTGTAACAAAATAAAAAAAGCGGGTAAGTGGATGTCGCTCTGCTGTACAGTAGGTTACAAGTGAGACAACGTATAATAGATTGTATTAAACTTGAATTCAATGATATAATATCATTGTATAAGAAAAACGATTCTGAGCGGAGACGGTTTATCAGTCTGGATTTTTTAAATTTTTATTATTTATTATAGCCTTTAAGTAGAATTTAATATTATAATATTATAATTTTTTATTCGTTGCTACGGTGATAAACAAATCGTTAGAAATTAAAATCCCATTTTAAGCGGTTTTTCGTAATTCGTCGGTGGTTTTTCCCGTGGCATTAAATAACTATTGTGAAAATCGAAAAATGACCTATCTAAAGTATCATCTTGATCCAATTTGCTAAAAGATAAGATACTATATGTTGATATCGAGGCACTCCTTCTGGTAGAAATTTTTTACACAGGATAAAAATAAACCATTGTAGAACGATTAGATCCCTCACTCAGTTCAGAATCTAAAATTTCAAAAATCAAAATTTAAATAAATGTACAATTAAAGAGAAAATGGGGATTTTAGTATATCATATAATGTTAGGGCACATGCCCGTTTGATTGTTTTTCGATTTTACAACCGGACACGAGAAATTTTATTTTTACTGCGTTCACGCGCGTCTATTCGACTGTAAATGTGTGGTCGTAATCAGACAACTTTAAAGGCACTTATACAACCTATACATAATAGTATCATTCGGTAAACCAATAAAATATTCAATTTACCAGATTCGCGTTCCAAATGACCACATTTTTTATTCGAGGTTTGTTTTTTTTTAGTTTTCCAAACTTCTATGTAATATAATACTAACTTACCTACCTACCTACCGTAACTCACTAACTCTTAATAGGTAGCAGACAAATCGGTATAAATCGTCAGCTACAATATTATTATAGATACATAATATTTATATACAATATGTTGTGAACAGTGAACATTAGGTATATACCTGAATCAATTGCGGTTTTGAATACGTTCCGATCAAGTGCAGTGTTGGAACATTTAAATAATAATAATGCGTACAAATAAATAAACAATTAATAATCGTCATATTATGACGTGGAGTTTGACTTTTTAATCGAAAAAATCGTATTCGACAGTGCCGATTGTTCTTTAAATACAATACTACACAATACTGATGTGGTCGCATGCAGATTGCTGGATATTGACCACAATCACCACATAGTATTGTATTGTAATTATTATTATTATTATTCAACCCTTCGAAAACAAATTAGCCAGTCGTCTCGATTAACACAATATACACACATACGCACACACCTTTAACAGCTGCCCTAAATCAAATGACTCATCGGATAAACGGTTGTATCGCAGGTGGCTTTTAACAAATTATCATAGTCGGCTTAAACGTATAACACTGTTACATTATAATAGGTATATACGTGTTAAGTTTAATCGCATGATTTGTTTTTACATTGATTAAATCGTTCCCGGCCGACCATCGCGGCCTACCCCATCACCTATATTATATATAATGAAATAAAAGCATTTATAATAATATAATACAATATGTTGTTATAATAATATGGGTATAGATATAGTCGAAAACGTATTGGGTGATTAATGACAGAGTAACTCGGTCGCCGGACAACATCAATAATTAACAACTATAAATACCATATGCAAAATTTTAATCCACACATGACTGTTTTGAACTCAACAAAAATGTTTTCTACGTACCTACCTACCGTTAAACCTGCAACGATTTTAAAACAATTTAACAGTAAATGAATAAATCGATTTTATTTTTCAAGTATACCTATTAGATATTAGGTAAAACACCCATTATTCGATATACTTTTCTAAATAGTTAAAAGTATTTTTGGCATACTTCTAAACCATTATTATAGTATTATACCACGCAGTACCACCATATTTTATTCGTACTTTATAAAGTTATTGATTCTGAAATCGTGGAATATAATCATGAAAATATGGAAAAATAAATCAAAAGGATTAATTACAACTATTTTTTTCATAATATTATATTAGTAGGTGCCGATTTTATAATCGGAAATATCAATCGTAAATCATTGAACTTTTAGTTTCACGAGATTAGTAATTTTTGATTATCATAGAACTGTAGAACAATCGTTTGTTCTTCCTTCGTAAGATACTAAAAGTTAATTTATGTTTATTTCCCAAATATAAATAAAAATAAATTAGAATAATATAATATATTATACTTAGAATGGTATTACCTATTATCCTCTATAAATACCTAAATAAATTTAAAAAAAAACGGTTTTATAAAATGTTATACATTTTTAAAGTGTCTATATATAAAATTATGAATCAAACAGATATTATTGACATTATTGACAAACAATAATTATAATAATGCATTATTGAATTCCTTGTGCAGGGTATATTACGACGTATACATACGTAGATCGCCTGTTTGAGCGTTTTTTACCCTAAAATAGTAAAATTACCATAAGTTATTTAGGCTCAATTTTTTGACTAATTTTAGACAGGTACACCATTTTTACCTTAGAATTACACCATTACTGGTAATTTGAGTACGATTTGTATACACCCTATTTGAGCGTGGATTTTCACTGATTATTAGTACTGTTAAGCTCAACTATTAGGTCCGTCTTAAGTTATGCATGTTGCAGTGTAACCGGTGAACGTAATTACTCGATGTGTAAAAAATGAAGATCCATTTAGTGAAATTGATGAAATTTCTATCGTTTTTACGAAACGGGTCAGAACGTCAACTGGATGTGACATATATACACAACACAAGACGAGTTGTAAATAAAAAACTAATTACGGCGCGTGTGACGTGTACGGTACATCCGATCGTTAGCCGTATGGCCCCCTTGAAAACTGCCAAGAGGCGATCGTGGGCGAGCATTGAAAAAAACGATTCCGGAACCTTGGGATCTCGTTGTATTTTTTTTCTCTCTTTCTCTTTCCGTATTGTATACACTCAGCTTCCGGTACGCTCGCTTATGTACGCGTGTATGTATGTATATTGTATATATATTATATATACCTACACAATGTATATAGATATAGGTACATGTTATTTTATGTGAACGGGCGACTCCGTGAAAGGGAAAAACACCGGTTAATAACGAAGGTCTTACACACGAAACGAGGGTTTAATTCTATGATCAACGTCTACGTCGTCGTCGACCTCCTGAATTGAATCTCGCCGAGAATGCAATATATAAACGCCACGGTGACGTTCCCCACACTTTTCCTCGCCTTTCACGTGTATTGTGTATATATCTACGGTAGTTAGATAACTTCCTATCTTTATCTATCTACATATATACATAATACGAGTTAAAGACTCTGTTCCTGCAGAGTAGACGTGGAGAATAAACGCACCTATATATACCGACAAGGGTCGCCGGAGAGGGCCGTCTTCTGACGTCGTCGTCTTGATCTCCGGTATATTGCGCTCTCTCTCTCTCTCTCTCTCTTTCTCTCTCTATCCGTCTCCGTCTTAATGTTTCCTCTCCGCGGTCCATGACTTCAGGGGCTCTGATCCCGAAGACGTGCTTTTCGGGAAGTGGTGGAGCGCGGAGGACGAGAGGATGTTTGACTATTTATCACGTAAAGACGACGCTGTGGCAGAGTAGTCGTATGACGACGGAGAGGGGTGTTGAGGGGATCGAGTAGAGAGGTGGTAGAGAGAAGTGAACCAGAGTGAGAGGAAATGTGCTCCGTGAGCTCCGAGGTACCTACTACTATAATACCACTGTATATATACATATAACTTATGTATATAATTTATCTCCTGGTGCCCGATTGGCGGATACGGTGACGCCGGAAACGCCCCCTACCCGAACGAAAGCTCTAATGATGGCGGCAATAAGGTTGCTACCGCCCGCCGCGGCCTTTTCACAATGCGCTATACACGTTACACACACACACACGTGTATAAATACACGAGAAAAGCTCGATAAAAGCTCCTTGTCCGATTCCTCACGGATTACTGCCAACAATATATATGTATGTATATGTACGAGCGCCACATATATAAACTGCTGCAGCTTTCACCCTTAATTTTGCGAAAGAGCCGTATACAGTGTGCTCATCTAACGACACGGGAGACGAGGAGACACTAAATAGATTTTTCCTCGGCGCCTATTCTGTAAACGTACAACAGCTTTCCGGCAGTTTATATTTATTTATAACGTATATAGACTTAACATAATATATGCACAGGCATTTTAGACGAAATCGTATTTACCTATATAATAGTATTATACTGTATATTACAAGCCAGATCTGAAAACAATATATCACACCGACGAACTCTAATACTACCTGTATATGTAGAAACGTTTAACTCATGTATAATACAAAAAAAAGTTTATCTTGTTTTAAGAAAACTATTATTTCTGTACTGATGAATCCATAATAAAATGTATATAGACTATACAAAAGTACTTAAAATATTTGCTAATATTTTCTTCAATAATCTGATATTGTTCCTTTTATTTAAAGTATTACCTATATAATATATATTATATTGTGTAATATTCTATAGCTTTTAGAACAAACGTTATAAAGTAGGTAGGTACAATGTTAAAAAATTATTAAAAACACAACGCTCATAAATGTTGAAGCTAAATCACTGGAATTACCAACAATAATATATACCTATAAAAAAACTTACAATGAGATTTTGTACAATAAGCTGTTGGCACAAACTTTAAACATTTTTCTGTGTTACATCGGGTTTGAAATTATAACATAATCTTTTTATACAACAGAAACAATCATGAAAAAAAAAATAAAACAATGTAAAAGTATAAAAACTTGGTTACAAATTTACAATAAATGTATTGTCTTCATTTTATTTTTTCCTGTGAATAACAATACTCATATTATAATTTATAATCCATTATGCTACGAAGAGAATTTGTATAAGTAAGAACTTAAGTAGGCACCCAAGATAATTATAATATCATTCAATAGTCCCTATATGTTTTAATAGACTCATTGATTTATTGTATACAATTTTACCAATTACATTTATTATTAGTGTAACTTCATATTTTTGGACATTTCAAACTGAACTTTAAAATGTTTGCCAAAAATTTACTTGTACCTACCTACCAACATGCGTTATTCACCGTCGATTTCAATTATATTGTCACTTCCGACAATCATAATGTAATTACAAAATTATGTATTATCGCTATCGATTGCGCTTAGTATCATACAATACATATATTTATTAATTGTTACTAACTCGCAGGCGCATGTACTTAGTGATTAGACGTGTTATTTTGTCTGTGCTCAATATTGGAAGTTACATTTGTAAGTTCGGACGTCCGCCATCTATTTTTTTCATGCGCAAAATAAACCGTCCGTTTGCTGATTATCCGACGACTTGTAAATGGTAAAGCAGTTATCATAACACACTTGTAAAACAATAATATAAAATAGTAATAATTGTATATTCTACGAATAGTTTTTCCTGCAGGACGCCCTATAGGCCATAATAACGGCGTGCGTGCGTTTAGTATGTGTGCGATGAGATTACGTGGAATTAAGTCAATAAGTCAGCCGCAACGCTTCACCAAACGTTCCTATTATTAATAATAAGTATATAATAATATTATACCATATTATAAGACTATCATTTGATTTTTATGTTCCTCGTCGGGACGATGACGAGCAACAGGTTCCCTATAGTCGTTTCCGTTCTTATATTATGCATATAACGTAATATACGCAGTAGAAGAACGTGGCATTACGCCCCACCCCCGCCACAACCCTATTTTTTTTATTTAAATCATATTATAAATACAAAATACAATTAAAAAAAAAAAAATCGTCGGAAAAAAACATTCATTCGCTAAACTCGTGTGGATTAATGCCGATTATATTATATAGGTATACGTATATATAATATAAATAATGTATAAACGTAATGGCCTACTCGAGCCGGAAAAATATATCAAACTTAGTGTACTTAAATGTATAATATACAATAATATACCTATGGGATTTAAGGGACGGTGCAACGGTGCAGGGGAGTCATTGTATACATAATAATATATTGTCCATATTTATGACGATCACGATGATGACGATAATGATGATGATAATAAAAAAAAAATAATAATAATAATAACAATAATACCACGAAATATAATATATGACATTATCGTTAGGTATTCTTTTCCATAAAAGACTTCTATAGAGCACCCGTGGATTTATGCGGTTCAACTCTTCAAGTGTACCTATAATAATATGGTATACGTAAAATGTTTTTAAATATATATTATAATATTAAGATTTAACATGACGTAATTTTGTAGCTAAACCATCCAACCATCACGTCATGCGCCTGACGAGTGATTTTCAAATCAGTTGTCTTTAGATCTGCGCTGAACGAGTATGCCTATCTATTGAAGATAATAAATTATAATATTTATTATAAATATTGCAATGCATATTATGTTACAAAACGCAGTTTATCTGAAAGAAACACCGAGATAAATCATTAAAATTAAATACATGATATACATGGAAGTATTTTTCGGGAAGTGTATCTATTATATTTTATCGAAATTTATGGAACGAGCGTGAAAAAAAATATCGCAATAATATTGAATTTAAACGTAGACATATGCCGTCTATTTAAACAAACCTTATTGACGTACTTTATCTATTAATTAACAGTTTTATTCGAGATTATGATTTTCAAGAACGCCAAATGGGTATAATAATAATAATTAGTCATTACGCAATTGTTTAATTTCGCATATGGTTATATCTTGAATTATTAGTCCAAATACTTCAAAATGTACTCGAACTAGAACGAAACGGATTCGATAAGTTTTACATTGATAATGATTCATGAATATTGAATAACATTCATAATTAGTACGGTATTCGGAATCATTGTCGTAAAAATAGTTACACGCTATATTTTGCGTGGCAATAATATATTATAATATTATAATAAATATATGTACCACATACCACGTTAGTAACTAAAATTTTTTCTACACGTCATATAGTGTACAAAAAGTATCGGTGTTCATTACATATTTTTCTATTTACCTCAACACTATGGTAAAAGAAACGTTTTATAATAATTTTACAAATAAACGACCTTTTGTTTTGACTATTTTCCAATTTCACATACTGTAATATTATATTAGGTAAAATTATCTAGTAATATTTGATGTAATAATATTATAACGAAATTGGAAGTAAAATCGCATAGATAATATATTGCCAACGAGGACAGTTACACTGCAGTGTGATATATGATTATATATTATACTAATTATATAGCATCCCAACTAATTACCAATAACCACCCTCTCGAGCACCAAATCTTTTAAAATTTTGTGCACACGATGGTGTATTATGGTGGGAACGATTTCGTATTGAAATGCTTTTTTTAAGAAACCCCCCACTCACCCCTCAAGATTTTGTCACTAATAACTACACTGAGTTGAACGGGAATATTTCCAATTTTGGTCGCACTCGTTTTGCGGGAACGCCAGTGGACGGTAATTTTTATTTATTTCCAACCGCTAACCTACCAATATATTATATGATATACGAACAAATTGATTGGAATAAACTCGCTATTTCCTTCACGATGATCGTCGTCGTTCACACGTTGTACAGAATGTAATACAAAATTATTATAAAACATTATAATATATTATATTATGCGCGTAGGTATATAATTCCGTCGACCTGTACAGAGTACTGCAGTGTGGCATATACTCATATTATATATATATGTACATTATGTCCACATAGGCTTACGTGCGCGTGTAATACAATATATATTATTTATATACATGTGTATGGGCATTATGCACTGAACGTTAAGATCGTATTCGCCCCTATACGTGGTTTCCGCGAGAGAGTGCGAGAAATCCGTTTGAGAGTCGAAAATAATAATAATATATTATTATGTATAATACACGTGTATTGACCCATTGTGGGGGGCTCGAAAATTTGTCTCGTTGTAGTCGTCGCCGTAGACGTGGTCGATACATCATTGACGGCGAAATTCCGAAATAAAAGCCGCGTATAAAGGCCCGCCGTCTTCCTGCTGCCGCTGGCATTGGGCAAGGGAAAGGCGGTTTGGAGGGCTATTATACAATAATGTGTACAACTGTACATGTATTATAGAAATTATTATACATATACGGGTAGACCTAATATATCGTCGCCGTTGTTCGATTACAATGCCGATTATTCACGCGGACACAAAAAATACGACTTGACCACAACACATCCGTTTTGTTCGGTTTTATATTATACACATAGTATTATTATTGTTGTCGATCGAAGGAGGAGGAAAAAATTGTTTAATCTTCCGGCCTTGCAGCGCGCATACTGCACCGCTCAAAGCACCTGCAGTGGAATTTTCGATCACTCCACCCCTCCTCACCACCGCTCAGCCAAAGTGCGAATAAATCCGGATTTTTTTTTCGTACAGTGTCTAAGATATTTATTCAAAAAGAAAGAAAAGAAAAAAAAAGAATGATACATTTGATAAAAACGAAAGAATTCAAAAACATATCATCTACTCACAAAAATCGGTGATATATACGCGGGGGAGTTTATTATTATTGGAAACAAAGGGCATTCACACAATCGCTACGATTGCCTATGAATTACAATCTACAAGGTATATGCGATTACAATACTACACTTATAATATAATTATTATGTTCCCACAATCCTACCCGAACTATCTATAATTTCCCTAGCTCCCATAATGGACTGATATTAGTATATTATACAATATATACAGTAATTAGATTATTATATAAGTAACGCATACATACAATTATATGACATAAGTCTACACTGATACATATGTAGGTACACCATTTGATGCAGGTATATGTATAGATATAAATTAATTATGATATAACAATATTGTGGTTTAAAGAATTATGTACAGACGTACAAGTTGTATATTATGTAACAACTTAACAAACTTTATTATATTTATTTTTTTTACAAAAACCACTTTGCGATATCATATAATTTCGCCAAGTACATGCTTGTAAGTCCATCGCGACAATGTAATAATAGACAACAATAGTGAAGTTACTTTCAGAGTATGTCGTTGAAGTTTTATTGTACGTTCGTTGCGCGCCTTACCATCGAGGGCCATTCTAATTTCCATAATAAAATCTCTCTCTTTTGGAGTAGATATTATATAATAATTAATAATATTAGATAGGTTTATACATGTAGTGTTGTTATTATTATTGCGGTAGTACACTTGATTTTATCTCAGGCAGTGGATTACAGTTTCAACAATCGCCAAATTTCGATGTTCAACGAACAACGACTTCGAGTACGTATTGTAGCATTACCTTTTTTATTATTATTATTATTCCATTTAGGCAGTAAATTGGAAATACGTCTTAGAGCACTTGGAGTTATTATTTAATCCACTCGTGTGACATTTTATAAATACACATAATTATGTCATAGAGCGTTTGATTTAGACGGAATTTGTTGTGAAAACGTCTGCTATTAATAATGTATCGCCCACAAACGATGACACAGTTAACAAGTATAAGTACACGACGATGAGTTCACATAATATACTTTCCTATAGATCCTATTAATACCCAACATTTAAGCCACATATTGCGCGTGGCAGAATATAATACGGTGTGTTTTCACGATCCATGCTCACCTCCATTTGATTTTCTCTAATAATTAATTTGTTCAGATTCCGATTTTTGGAATTCTGAAGTTTACCAAAGGACCAAATTTTCAATTGTATAGACTTCTTATATACCATGTACCTCCTGTTTACAGTACATTTTATAAGAATACGGATTACTGTGATGATATACCTGTGCACAATGACAACCGATGCACCCCAAAATTATATTAAAATACGTATCATTATTATTCATATGATTTGTGTAGTACCTTTTATATCATAATTCAAGTACTGTATTATATATATATATATATATATAATCAACACATCTACAACGCAGAATTTTTTTGCACAGACATTACAATTGACAATTTTGGAGGTAATCGGGGTGAGGGCACCTATAACCAGTGAAACTATTGTGTAGGTCACATGCACAATTTAAAAATTTAAAATCACGTTAAATAAACGGTGACGTCTAACGAATGGTTTCGATCAGAACTCAATTGGTTCACCAGAAACGGTTCTGTGATTTGCCGACGTCGTGAGTTCTCGTTGGGCTGTGCGGTCTGCAACAGTCGACTAGACTGTTACCGTGGTACAGGTATGCGCAGATTTCGGATGATAAATCTACCGTTTTTGTGCTATATAATATTATTATGATAATACCGCCGAGGACAACGACGACTATAATACGTTTATAAATAGGCGTATTTCGCTCTGCGGTTTCATTCAAATAATATACAAAATTATACGACCGGATGGACCGAACTGTCCTCTCCCCCGTCCTCGACCGGTGCAACCCGAGGGCGGTCGGACGCGTTTCGCAAGACACGCGCGTGTCTCGGCTGATTTGGTTAACAGCGAAGAAAAGTCCATTTCGACGGCTTTTGTACGTGACGACGTTTATCGTCATGATTTACGAGCGCCACCCGCGGTACTACGATACTCTGCCCAAGGTCCCCTTCCTATATATAAGATAATATAAAATTATGAAAGTCTTGACGTCATGACTATGATTATAATAATAATAATAATTTAATATTAAATAATAATTATTATATTAGGTAAGTATCGGACGAGCTGTGATGTAAAGGTAAACAATTATTAATAACTATGTGTCTGTACATTTTTTAATTAAAAAAAAAATTTATTTGATTTTATAGGGATGTTTTTTTTTTATCAATAAGTTGTAACACTATTATTTTTGTAAATTAAACACGTATTTTTTTCAAAAATTTCTTTTGTTTCAGTACCTATAGGGGTTTTACGTATATTTTTTAAAGTAATTAATCCTGTTTTTAGTTTCATATTCAGATTTAGAATATTAAGAAAGTAAAAATATAATTTTAGAATATATTAATTATACACAGTGGCGTCACTTGGGGAGTTGGCAGGTTTAAGTATCCCTCTAGATATGTATTAATTATTTAGTCATTGTTATCTCTTAAAAATGGGTTATTTATGCCTATGATACTAACTAGTAAGTATAAAATTATGTAAGAAGGATATTTGTATTGAGATAAAAATACAGTTGTAATGTAATGTAATTTAATTGTTAGCGAGCGGTTTTTTTCAGTTTTATTATGGGCCAGTAAAAATGTTGCCCCCCCCCTCTCAAAAACTGAAATGACGCCACTGATTATACAGCTAGGTACATATCACCTATGTAGGTAGGTTGTGGAAAATAAATTGATAAGTTTAATGGTTCATTAAAAGTAATAGACCACTTACAACAGATCACTATATTTTTGTGTTAAAACTTTTAAAGGACCGTTAAATATTTAAAAGGTTATTAAATGTTTAATGGAGCAATTCGGCATTAGTGTATTACATTAATCAACATTTACAAACTACATAAAAAGAAATTTTAAAATTTTAAAAAGTTATTTTAGCTTAACATAAGACGTATAAACTATGTTTAAAACATAAGAAAAGAGATAATTTTGAATTTGTTCATCATCATCATTTAGCATATTAATATAATGTAGGTACTATAATATAATATAATATGTAGCCAAGTAGATTGTAAGTACTATATGTAGGTATTAAATGTATAATTATATATTAACATTTTAAGTGTAGTTTAGTTTAAATATTTATAAATATATAATTACCTTTTAATTTTTTTTCTAGTGTAACGATATTACAATACATTAAATTAATTGGTAATTGTCTATTTTTCCGAGACCTTTTTATCCAACATTAAGAAACAATCATGCGTCCCTAAAAATCTAAATATGTGTATACTTCGCCAATGAACAAACGAATGTAATTTTTTCCTTTGATGATTAACTCACTTAATAAAATTATTTTTAAGTCTTTATCACTAATATTAGTATTTAATATACTTAAGTATTTTTATATAAATAATTAAATTAATTTGTTAAGCTTTCTAAAAATTAGTGGTTCAAAATAAATTATCATTATACTGTTGGCGCAGAAGTGTGTCATTGCATATCGTTGGAAATTTAATTATAATCTGGGGAATAGTCGTTAACTGCTAAACGAAGACGCTGCTCTAAACGATCACAAGAAAGTACAGTAGCTCGGTATTAAGCTTTTATAACACTTTCATGTGAGAAATGCCATTTCACACAAGCTGGTTAATCCAAAATACGTATGTAACTGTATCTAATAAATAGTATATGAATAATAATAAGTACTATATTATACTATTATAGTGCATATCAAACACATTTTTTTTAGACAATCGGCGGCATCTATGGCCATATGCCATTGGACGCAACAAATAACAAAACTTTGCGTTACAATTTTTTTTTTACTTTTGATACTTATACTACATAAAATGTTTTGAAATTATAAATTATATAATATTTAAGATGAAATGTACTATACATAATAATAAAGTTTTTTTAATATAAATATGTTTTTGGACTAGATAGTGGATACATGGTTACATTTTTCTGACCGATATTTGTAAGGTTTTCTTTGTCATGGTTAACAAAAACATATTTATGATTTCTAGATTTATGAAATAAAATATCGAGTATCGTGCAATGGGTTTTTTTTATGTACGTTTATACTTTACGAGTTTGTATTATATCTAGTTATTATAGCTTTGTTCCCGACGATGATATAATTAGGTTGGTGACGGACATACACATCAATGTGTTGTATCATCGTAATAATATTATGTATCAGGTACCTAGAGTGCCTGATAACGTATATAAAATATGAGGAGATGATTTTAAGCTTGATGACCTAGAGTATGATTGAAATATTATTCAAACGGGAAACCGTACCGACAATGCATCTCTGCTGCAGCTGTATGGTTTATAATATTTATTCGATTCTATTTTGTTCGGTTGCGTATAAAACTGTACGTGTGCGTCATCGCGTAGAATTAGCGGTGTTTTGTAGACTGTGATATCATCATCGAATGCACGTGAAAAGCAGTGTAAACATTTTATAGATTTGTATGTGTTACAATTTATACCTATTAGATACAATGCGTACGTATAATATTATGTGCAATCACACAATAATTTTTTTAAAAATGAAAAACAAATACTCGACGTTCATGGCACGATTATAAATTATAACTTTATAATATTACGGTACTTTATATCATAATATTATTACACATGGCGTGCTATATCGAATAGCACTATAGGTTCAAAACCAAGAACTCGATGTAAATCGTTCGAACGCCAAGTGATTTGGGTTTAAGATATTATGTCATATTGCCCGTCGACGAGAGTATACCTATTATGATTGTAGTCGGAGATGTATCGATAATAATGATAATAATAATTATAATATATAAGGCGAATCACCAACCGCATTCTCATCCCCCATTTTTTCTCTGAGTAATGGAATCTTTTAATTCCTGATTTTTGGAATTTGTAACCTATTATTATATACTTGGACCATATATTTTAAAACGCATAGATTTGTTTTATCATTTAAGGAGTGTCATGTGACGGTAGTACGGTACAAACTTTATAATTTATTACATCCATTAACGGGGATCATTAATAGGTACTCAAAATGTATAGGAAATAATGGTTGTTTGTCATTAGAAGATACGGTACATCAGCATATCACCACAGGGCATCTAAATTATACAAAAAATGCCAAGAGTATCTTTATAGCTTAAATAAAAAAAAATCAGAATTTGAATAAACTCATATTATTATTACAAATATAATACCATGGGGGCATATTATGCGTTACATACTTGCTATTGCACCCCATAGATATATCACAACATTGGTTTCCAGGGCCAATTCGCACGCGATTTTCTTAGCAGTCCGACACTTTCGGCTATTATCATATTTATTATTACTGTACCCTGTCCCGCACACACACACACACACACACACACCCATCTCATTGCCTATGTCGCGGTCGTCTGCTGATCGTTTCGCCCTCGACCGAGCACCACTCTCGCGCACGCACATCCCGAACTCATTGTGTGTGTATATACGTAAAATTACACATATTACACGTTACACAATGCGAACAACGACGACGGCGTACCGTTTTGTGCGAGCGCGCGTGTGTGTAAAAAGCAAATACGAGGCGCATTATTACACGGGCCAATCCGAATTATTACGGTTCACACCCCCGTACAATGGGCAAGGGAGGGTCGGAGGGGGCGAGCCCGTCGGCCGGGGCCGGTGCAGTTGTTTTGATGGGCAAATTGAGCGTACGCGAATCGGGGGTGCGGGGTAGGCGTACGCATATATACTCACATGCATGTATACGTATATAGGAGTTAGGTGGTAGGTGCCTATAAAATAATAATAATATACAATATTCGGCCGCGGCGGTGGCGGAAGGACGACGATGAGCGTGATATAATATGTACACGGAAAGAATATAACGTATTATATTATTGTGTATATAGAAAGGCTCGTCGTATTATTATTATATACGCATATAATAGCGTACGTTATTGGGGTATAATATGTATAGGTATATCTGGCTTGTGTGTGTGTATATATATACACCGCGTTTAACACACCGCACCGAGGCGTTCGATCCGACCAGAATAATCCATTCCCAATCGTCGTCGTCGTCGTGGTTAGGTATATATATTATACACAACGCGTCAAATATATTATTATAATACGCACATGACAAATCCGTTTTGCCCATCGTACCGTAAAGTTGCGAGTTTATTATACTCCATTCTCGCGCATTGTATGCCCCAAACGCAGGAAAAAAATAATAAACAATAATAAAAGCAGGAAAGATACGTTTTTTTTCCTTGTAAGCACACATATTTTCTCCGGTGAGATTACATATCATTATATATAGAATATTTCCACGGAGCACAACCGCTACCTATGTATGTACCAACCTATATATATATAGGACATCGCGCATTTTCAATGCCGCGACTATTTCATTATTATTGTGTGCAACTGTGCAAGTAGGCATATTACGATTTGTGCGTCGTGTAAATCTTTTGAATTCGACAGACTATACATATCGCAATATTGTCTCTCGGATTTTGTTTATCTACGAAAGCGAATTCATAATTCACGACCGCAGTCCGTGTAACGTATATAACTATAAGCCAAGAACGCAACAACGTATACTTAAACTGTATATACAGTGTGATTTACCAAGCATACGCTCACCCTCGGTTTTTTCTTGTTTAATTAAATTCTGATCTTTTGAATTTAAAAAAAAACCTTCGTATTAATAGAACATTTTGTCAAATTCTTCAAACTTGTTGTACTGCAGCTTATAAGAAGTGTTCGATATAAACTTCTGTTTTCCAAACAAAAACTCCGCTTTTCTTCTGGAAATCATTGAATAGGTAATTTTTTTAAAAATGTTGATGTACCTTTGTACCTACCTAATACAAAATTCGAACGAGTAGTTTCTCAGTCATTGAAATGATAATACTATAATGATCAGCAAGATAATATTCCTTAAAAATGGTTTTTCAAAATAATACAAGAAATTTAATATTTGGATATACTCTGGTATAGTAATTATTATACTTGACCATTTTTACAAATAATAAATGTTGATGAATTGATATTTATAACTAAAATTATCAAATTGTCTTAGCCTCATATTTTCTTCCAAACCCATTATCATTGATCTACTATCGTTATTAGTGCATAAAGTCAAATAACTGAAATATACTCGTTCAAAATTTGATTTTAATCGTTAACATTTTCAAAAAAATTACCCGCTAAAAAATGTATAGTAGAAAAGAGGGTTCTCATTGGAAAAACTGAAGGTTTATATGACATTCATTAAAAAGTACAAAAAAATCTCAAGAATTTGAAAATATGTTACCTATTTAAGTATATTTGAAAATTCCAAAAATCATATGATCATATATATTTTGAATAGCTGGATTATTGAAGAAAAAGGGATGAACATATTGACCATACTTGGTGAATCATCCTGTATAATATTAACATTTATCACACAATATTGTTAAGATTTTTCATAATTTTACATTGGAAGTATTAAACGAAATTTACAATTTTTATTTTTTTTTTATCATGTAAATTATTCTTTAAACGCGTAGTTCTTACGAATATATTATCTAATTTTCTCTAGTAAATGTAATAAACTAATAATATATTCAGTCATCCGACTATTAATTGAAACGTTTCAAATTGAAGGCATTTTAAAATGTAATGCTTGATCCACAAAATGACTATGCTTTAAAACCGAATAGTTACATAATAAAAAGACGCAGGCAGTCATATTCAATAATCAAAATAATTTAATCTTAACGCAGACATTGATGTAATATGCACGCATACGAAAAATGGGACATCGATAAGAAATAATTTGAATACGAAATATTTAAAAAAATAACATTACAAATAATATTAATGATATTAATAATATTAACAATTAAAGAGTTGTTGACAAAAATCTTCTATGTGGCGCTTCTAATCTAGTCACTGATTTCTCGGGTATATACCGGGTGGGTGATCCGTTTAACGCAAGACACTTATTATTTCAAAAACTATTAACGTTTTTAAAAATAATTTTTTGGATAATTATAGATTGTTAAAAACAACATTTTTTTCTTTATAGGTACACATACCTATACATAAATTATATTTTTTGCTATTTTTATCGTTATCAGTAGTTGTTAATTGTTTTTATTTTTTTTTAATGACAACGTGCATTTCTTATTCCAATGAAGAATATTGTTTTGGAAGCATATCACAATCAAATTTTGGGCGAGTAATGTATGAGTTGCAACCACTGTTATAACTTTTAAGTTTTTAATGTTTTGTTGTGCGGAGTGGATGTAGTACAGGGGTAACCCGCAAAATGTCCACTCCTCTGCTCATCTAAACTCTAAATACCTATAACTAATAAACTTCTTGTTTGAAATTTGATTTGTATAGATAGAAATATGTACTACGGATAATTTTCTGGTTCGGAATATTAAATAAAAATGCATGGTGTCATATAAAAGGGCACAACACTTGAAAACTAATAAAGATAAAAAAAAATAGTGAAAAATATAATTTGTTCTCAAAAATGTTATTTTGTAGCGACATAAAATAATGTAAAATAAATACTTAAAAAACCTTGGGTTTTCTGACATTTTGAGTTTTTTACATTAAACAACTCATCCTGTATAAAATATATTATATATTCTGATGCCGATCTCAGCTGTCAATATATTATTTTTTGTCAATATTGGTACAGACAATTATATCATCAAACTTCTAGAACAGCCTAGGCGTCTAGCTATTATTCCCTATTTCAAATTACAATAGTTTGAAGTTGAAATACACACTTCAGTATTATTAAATTCATTGTATTTGATTAGTTAGCTTACCTTTTCAACACAATACGCTTATAACTCATCGTTTCTTTCAGTTTCAACTAAATTCGTAGTAATATTTTTAATGCGTGATAAATATAACTAATTAATATTACTTACCTACTTAATTAAGAATAATATAACATTATAATATGTTCAATTAAAAAAATATCCATACAAAGAAATGAAAAACAACCAATCGAACTCTATACATGCAACTTATAGCATATTATTAATTAGGTACCTATGTGTATTAACTATTCTGCACTATTACACATAAAACAATTTTTGTTTATGTCTTACAATGCAGCTTTCTTAAAATAGGTACTTATAGCCAATAAAAGCAATATTCTTGACTATATTATATTATTATACAATATGTTTCGAACCAAACGTTTGATAGATTATTATGTGTATTAGGAAAGTACATGCTAAGCATAATAAATTATAGCTGACAGGCTGACGAAAGAATTTGGCAAAAACATTTTTTAGGTTGAGGTTAAATAATATTAGAGCAAAGTCGATGAAAAAAACCGTAAAGAAAGTATATATAAATATAAAATGAATATAATATAATATCATATTATTAATATTATAAATGAACGAACACATTTTTTATTGGAGAACCAATAACTACACAGATCTGTGTAATGCTTTAGGACGGGACACTCGTACAATTTTTAAAACGTTCAAAATTGTACAACCTTATACAGAACTATATACTGTACAGTAAAATATTTTTTTAAATCAATAATACATTTTGTTATGAATTTAACAATAAAAAAATACTCGCAGATCTCATCAACGATTATTGTACAAGTACCTACAACAATTTCATTCGGCGAATCCGTTATCTCGTATTGTATTAAGTGGACTTATTCACATATCATTTAGCTCCATTAGTTCTCGTTATCGGCACCTAAAAAGTTTATTAAATTGTTAATTATTGCATCGCTTTATTCAGCTATTGTACTACCTACGGTTAGTCACGATAATGTTTTAAGCTCAACCCGTATTCGTAAATAACACCGTTTACGTAGTTTTTTTTGAACCGAAAAAATAAATTTTCTTCGACCTCTGGCAGTGCTATGAGGATATTATATGACATTATGATTAAGTGCATTTTAAATTTATCCCCTGTGTAGTATTTTATTTCCACGAAAACCCGAACCCTATACAGTTATAAACTTAAAAGTTGTCTTCGAATAACTCTCATACCTATATGTTATATATTGTATAGTCGGAGAGAGAATACACTTTATTACCTATAACACATGATTAACGGACCGGATGTGAACAAAATAATAATAATAATAATAATAATAATGCCTTATAACCTGCACACGTAGATAATAATATGAAACTGGTGTACAGCAGGAATGCCTAGGATTTATCCCTTAAAGTAGGATCGTTTCCAACACCCTACGTGTAATAACATTTATGCCACACAATAAATTATCAAAATATCTTTAAAATAAAGATATGTATATAGGTAATATATAGGTACACGTACAATGGAATGAACGGAATATAATATTTTATAATATTATCTATACAACTGTTGTATTAACACGGTTTGATGGCCAAAAAAAGCAGTTTTGAAAAGGTTTTCTTTTTATCGATCAATTAAAGAATTATTGTTATTATTATACATTTTGGAGCAATGAACTTAGGTATTGGCTGATTTTCAACTTTTCGCCACTATGCATTATTTGCCAAATTGCATTATCAGTTGACGACTCATTCGCGAAACCAATAGTCCACAAATCGCGAAAATTAATATTAATTATAATTATTAGATACCCATTAATGTAACATTTCGAAGAAGTACCTATAAAATAACATAAAAATTATATAACGTTGAATAATAAAATATATAATATAATAATATTGCAGATAGTTAATTTTATTGACGGTTCGTAATCAATATATATAATTACTATGAATAATTAATAATAAATACGATAGATAATGTAAAACAATAGAAATTTACAATTAATGTTTACAGTACGTCAGTACCTGCCCTAATTGAAAAAAAAACACATTTTCTTCCTCTATTTAATATAGTATAATACAAGATATATAAGTTAGTATATTTTAATATTATATCATAAATACATTATTGTTTGTTGTTTTTATAATATATTCATTTTATTTTATTGACTACCTACCAATAATATCTATAAGAAATTCGTTACTGTTAGACATTTTTTCTTTTCATTGGTTTATTAAAATAATATTGTATGGACAACGTTCACCATTATTCAGAATCAGTTGAACGGGTTTTACATTTACTATCTTTTATTATAATTTATGACATTCATCATTATATAATTTCAAATGTACACTTAACAGTTTACAGTATAAATAATATAAAATGTTATAGTTAACTTAGAATCAGACTTTTTAGATATTATTATTATTTTATCAATCTTTGAAATCAAAGAATTACTAATTTAGTAATATATATTTACACATTTCTTACACAAAACTAATATTATAACCATTGAGTACCTCCATATTATAAATTTGTCTATACTCGATGCTGACTTAGAAATCAAAACGTAGCGTTTTGTTTTTATTTATACACTTGGTGTTTGTAAACTAAGAAGTTATTGAAAAATTAATCTTTTAAATGTACGATTACCTGAACACTTTGCCTTTGCCACTTTTATGTTTGCAATATTTATCTTGTTTCATTACTTAAAAAAAAATAAAAAAAGTGTTGTCTAATATACTGTTGAGTCGAATATCTACGATACTTTGTTATACTATAATATTCATATAACATCTTACTACGATGTATTGATTATCTTTTTTCTCGGAGTGTTTTACTTGACTGGTCAAGGCTAATTATAAAATACAACAACAATAAATAACTCAATGTAGTAATAATTACACTAGGGAAACGTGATTACGGTAGTGTTCAACATTAAATGGTTAAAAACAACACGTTAAACCGTATAAATGTCAGTCGATAGAAAGTTAAATCAACAATTTTGCTCGGTAAATAAAGGGAAATAAAACTACAGACGAGTAAACAACCATTACCAGGGTATAATAATGATCAACGGTTATACTGAAATACTGAATGGACATTTCGAGTGAACACCGGAAACAAAACATTCTGAAATGTACGAAAAATGTATTTAACTATTAATAGTGCAATAGTCATAAATAAAAGATTGATAATGGATTCTGCCAACTACGACGAACCTTGTTTGTAAAAACGACAAGCCATCACTATTATCACTAAATGTAAAAAATAAATGAAATAAACCGTTTAGACGATATTAATAAGAAAGAACCTAAAGTAAAATATAAAAAACGAGTAACACAACGATTTCGGTGCAGAAATTTAATATATTACAGGTATAGGTATAACTATAGTTAACAAACTGTGCAAATATTAGTTATTGCCATTTACGATTAACATAAATTACAAATCCACATTACAATCGTCATCGGGTATTAAGCGTGACGCACTCGAATATAATAGAGAAAAATAACTTTATTTTTTAAAGCCAATGCATCCGCTTAGAAACTACAAAAATAACTCAACTTGCTCAATTGTCTGAGTAAGAGAGAATATTTCATGAATGATATTAAAAAAAAAAAATAATAAATGATAGCCACGTCACCGTTACTCGTTACGACAAATTGACTTAAACGTTTAGTCAACTTAGTTAAGTATAATATAACAATACAGTAATAATACACGTACGAGTTATAACTTCTATCATTAATTTACTACCTTATAAGTAATTACAACATTATCCCTCCGTATTTATTAAAATAGGGTTGGCCAACTTTAATAAATTTGTGATCGATCTTTGAGTTTTACAATTAATACCCCCCAATCAAAGAAATAATAGGTTCTCATTGATATGTATTTAATTTATACGCGTGTCACACTTATATTTAATTACAAATTATTACTTTTAATACGAGATGGGTTAAAAACTATTTTAAAACATATTTAATACAATTATTTTTTCTTCAATTGAATATTTATACGTCTATAGATTGATATGCTAAAATAGTAAAATTCACCATTAGAAGATATTTAACTATTTAATAAAATGTCTGATTTCAAAATTTTCCGAAATCCGGGGTGTATGTCGAGTGTTAACAAAGATAGTCTCAAGCTACCTCCGGCATGCAAATTAGTCAAATATATTGGTATTTAATTTTGGTTTGAATATTTGATTTGGCCGACACATACAGATATGTCGATCCATAAAGCAGGAATATTTAATGTCTAATCAGTTTTTATTCCTTGATTACCAGTTCACAAGTTCCAAGAGTTATTTTCCAACGATCTAGCCTTTAAGAAGACGCAGATTGATCTTCTCAATCTTAAGAGATTCTATATTTATTTGTTTTCTAAAACAAAATTCAAGAAAAGACGAAATGGAGTTGCGATTGACTCTTATGTAGCGATCAACTCGTAGTTGGCAACTCTTGTATTATACCATAAAATATCGATTAAAGTTCCTTTTCATCATCACAGATGTCCCAAATTTTTTTTTCATCTCATCTCATAATTCTAATTTTGCAAAAAACTCACTCTTGTATAGCTATATTTCCCTATGTAATAATAAATTATCTTGACTTTGACTTTTACTCAGACCCAATATGATTAATATGATATAATATATATATGATGACTAACCTCCACTTTAAGTTATGATACTATTAATATTTTCCAATCTGTATAGTTTAATAAATTGTCTGTTATCTGTTATCGCTATATGTCTATTAATACTAATTAGGTACATTTTTTGTTGTTTTCTATTTAATTTACTACATTACTCTAATATACATATATGCATATAGTTTTGTTTTGTTTTATTTAACCTGTTATATGCTTTATCTATGTATAATTTAAGTGTATAAGTGTATTTATCATTTAAATTGGGCTTTTGCCTATTTCGTTCAAATTAATAAATATATTATTATTATTATTATTATAATATTATATACGCGAATCCGTGGTTTGAATCCGCATATACTGTAGTATAACATAACAGTATAATAAAGTATATATTTTTTCACTACGGTCAACCCCCATGGGAAAATTTTGGTTTTTGCAAACGCTTAAACGCGTGTGTACTTTACTCCACACCCATTTGACGGATGATAATATGTTATTATATTATATTACATACCTACAGCAGGCGCGGTGTTGTAATAATAATATAGGCGGTTTAGCCCGTTATACGATAGTGTAATTTATAATATACGCGTCACAAACCACTGTATAATGGTCGGCGGTAGCAATAGCTTGTACGCATAATAATAATAATATATACGTAATTTATTACGTCATTGATACGACGACGACGACGACTTACAATATGATATTATAATGCTCGTCCGGAAACAAGTGCGCGCCCGGTCCCCATTGACCGTGTTCATCGGGCCGAACATCCACCCGACGGAGACGACGACTAGCACTTCTACCCCCATACGCAGAGTCGGCGGCGGCGGTACACAACCACACACACACACCCGCACACCTACGCCTATTAAGGTATACAGGTACATGTTATGTCTTTTGTGAAAACCCGCCACGGGTCTCCACCTGTTTGACTCTGCGTGCATCTCGTACGTACGTACGTGCGTGCGTGCGTAATGGTTTTCATTCATTCATAAAAAAGAAGAAGAAGAAGAAAAAAAAATGAGAAAAAAAACGAAACGAAATACTCATACGACTACGGCTACCAAATTACGATTATTACGGCGCGCACTTGCTGATGACGTGGTCGCGGCGGAGGTGACACGTAAAAAAAACCGTTTATAAGAAAGAACGGGAGAAACATATATTAACCGAATACGCGTATAATATATAATATAATAATATGTGTGCCACCGCCGCGACGTGATGCAACGGGGTGACGACTATACTATCCGTCTTTCCGCGTGGGAACTCTTCGCGGTATTGTACCTACACCGGTGCAAATCGTTTCTACATAAAATTCCTCCTCACACGCGAATACACTCGTTTTTTACCAGAGAAATACGTATCGAATCGCACGCCAACGGGCTGAACGCTCGTCAATCGTTCGGCAACGATTCGAGACGGCCGTCTTGTGTCGTCGTCGTCGCGGTGACGGACCACCGAATTCCCAGACGGGGTCGACTGAGCAAAAATCAACCCCCTACCCCTCGGCGTACGCCACCCCCGCGCGTAAGCACCACTCACGGAGTTCTGCGTGTGATGTGCGGGTTCACGGCCGATTCAAAAACAAGTTTTCTAAAAAAAAAGGCGTCTTGATAATATGGTCTAGGTCCGCGGGGTGGCCGCAACTTCATTCGACTTGTGATCGACCTCTGAGTTTTAGTTAGACGTCGCGCGATTGACCTCGACTTACTCGGATTTAATATAAATAACGAAAACAAATTCTCTCTCTTAACTTTCTTGGTTAAAAACACCAAGAAAATCGAAAGGCGGTCGCGATCGACATGTTGGCTAGGTCATCGGCTGCGGCAATGATTAAACTGGTGTGTGTTGTATTATTATCATCATCGCCGTCGTTATTTCAATAATCACGCCGATGACAACAATCATAATAATATACAAATTTGACCTCCCTCCCGAGAAGGAACCATGCACTCGACTTGGCTTTAACCCATTTCCCCGTAGAAATCTCACACGCCGCTCCCACTGCCTATACACACCGATCTGCAGTGCACACGTTATCGCGTTACACTGGCGTAGACGAAAAATAGAATTAATATTTAGGTACCGTGGTTCACGTTATTTGTTTATTTTCGTGAGAGATTTACCAAGTCGCACTATTCATTCTACCATGCATTCGTGGGTAGAAGAATATATAACCACTGCGTACAGCACGTTTAAATTAAAACGATTTTCTATAATTTTTTATGTACGCATATTATATTATAGCTTTAGTATTAATTATTATATAATATATCCTCATAAAATGTTATACCTATCCTGTAGCCTTCCAATGATTGTATGTACGTGCCATGCTATATATTATTTTATTTGTTGTTTCAAACTTGATGAGGGAAGCAGTCTATAATAATATATATTAATTATATCTATATTTTAATCCTATTTAGGTACAATTAATTATTTTTATTGATAACGTGATTAATTATTATTTAACTATTAGGTATATTAAATACATTTTTTTAATTATCAAATTGATACGATATAATTAATTTACAATCATAATTTGTACTTCAACACGCTGGTAATGAATAACCTTTTAGACACGCTCAGTGTGTAACAACAGTGTGGTTAAAAGTTAATTTTATCTCTGCATATATTTATTGCACATATTATATATTTACCGGTCTCCTCAAAACTTTATATATAGCTCAAGCCTCTAAATCACGAGCTAAAAAATGTATTTTAAGGTTGGATTTGCAGAAATTTTCATGACCAAGTATAAATTAGATGCACTTCAAATTTTACTTAACGCTGTGGTGAGCATAAACAGCAAGCACTTCAAAAATCATTTATGAAATTAAAAATAATATAAATTGGTGAAACATCGAAGTGTACGTAACAAGCACAAATTCACAATAATAATATAATATTATATAAAAACCAAGCATCGTTATTTCTACATACAAATATAGTACCTATAGTTATATTAATGTTATTGAATTTATTGATATTTGAAAAAATCTATGACGAATGTGTTTAAAATTTAACTTTGAACCACGGAGGCTGATGAAAGAAATAACAGATTTTAATATTAATAAAAATATGTTGATAAAGGTTTACCCATTTTCAGGTACCCATACCATAATACATATCGGCTACTCCGGGAATGTATGAGGAATTAATATTATGTTACGACTTACAATTCTCATGTAGCCCAGTGTTACAACTACATTAGTTTTATCATATCATATGCATTATTCATGTAGGTATACGAATACAAAAATATAGCTCCAAGCGCGGTGTCGAACTGATATGAAATTAATATTCAATAGATTCATTTTAAAATTAATCTCTAACAAGAATTTAACAAAAAAAAGGTCAAATAAAAAAGGAAGCATTTTAAATGTCTTGGGTGAATGCCAGAATACAAAATCGTTTTAAACTTGTCACAAGGCGCATAGACGGGGTTATATTTACCGTCGTTCGAATTTAAATTTGATATTATTTTAGTCACTTCAAAGTTTTAAACTTCAGTAATAATATGAAGTAACGTAAAATGTAATATTTATCGATTTCATAAGTTATTACTTATTACTAACGAGTAATCGCATCGTCTACTTAATTTAGTACTTAATTTCCCTGTTTTACATTATATTATAATACTTTTCTCATTTGTGGAAGTGGCGGAGAGGTAAGTCGCGTGTGTTCATACACAACGTTATAGTTGTTATCGTTTTCGAAACCTAACAAATGACCGGTAAAATATTACATTAATACCCATTATATACATGCGTATTATAAAGTTAATTTAAAGTGTATTTTTATCAGCCTACGACGAGGTAACGTGAACAATATTTTGTTTGGCAACAAATTCGTATTTAGACGTCGTTATTTATGTTTCTGAAACCTATATTGGCTCGTAGTTTCGTAATCCCGGATCGGTCCCGACTGCTGCAGGACTTCAAAACCATATATGGTGGTATATTTATAAAAGTGATAATCGTTTTACGATCGATAATCGATCCGAAATGGAGTTACATGAGACCGAAAAATAATGAGTCTAAAGATAAACGATTTACAATAACTGCGCCCAAGTACAGGTAAAAACAAAATCGCACAGCCGGGCTCTTGTCCAGAGTAAAATTAATATGATGTGCAATTAAGTAATCTAGCTTAGCTTTCTATAAGACAACCCATAGGTATCGTTACAAAAACTAAGGTCTTGGGCCAAAATTATTATTTTTTTAAAAATATTAATATTATTTTAACCATACCAACTTTTCACGACAGTGATGTGATTATTTAGGATAACATGGATTATTATTATATTATATCTAGGTATTATAAGTATCTATAACAATTAATACTGCAATCTTTTTTTTTTTTATCCGATTGACTGAAGAGGTATAGGTCATTTTACCTTCGAAAATAGTATTTTAAGGAAAAATAATGGTTGGGCATATATTGGGATAAGATTTATATTTTATTACAGTACTTAAAAATGTATAAATATGACGTATTTAAAATTGTCCTTAGTATTGTAAAAATGTGATAAAAATATGCAATGGAATGACTATGTATTCAAACGTGCAAAAAACATGGTTAACTGGCGACTGACCGACGAGTGTCAACTATTATCTGACGGTCTGAGTGTAAAAAAAATACTTAAAACTATTAACTTTGTGAACTATTAACAATATTAATTGT